>NC_080422.1:49959711-50699711 GCF_029873635.1 Malania oleifera | reverse complement strand
ATGTCAGCAATCTGATCATACGTTCTGCAAGATATCAATTTTATTTCTTTCTTCCTGTAACCCTTGGCGACATGTTTTGCTTTGTATCTCTGGACTTCTCTTTGAGTGTTCTTCTTGGTCTTGTAGACCCATTTTACACCAATAGTTTTGTGGCTCTTCGGGAGATTTGTCAACTCCCAAGTCTTGTTCTTCTTGATGGATTGAATCTCCTCATCCATCGCTTTTCTCCATTTGTCTTCTTCGTTAGCTTCCTCAAAGCTAACCGGGTCGCTGGTTAACAATAGACAGTAAAGAGTAACATACTCTTCAATTGGTTCTGTAGTTTCATATAGGTCGGCTAGATTTCGAGCTCCTCTAGGTCTCATGTCTGAGATTTCACGCTCAATTGGTGATGGAGCTTCATTCCTCTGTGGTGAACCATGTGGAGGTGTCTGCAGCTCAGGAATTTGTGGCTCGATAGCCACTTCTCTTGTCTGTGTAGGTTCTTCTCCTTCAAGTGTCAATTCCGCATCTTTGGAACATTCAACCTGGTCCCATTTCCAGGATTCATTTTCTTCAAAGATGACATCCCGACTGTGAAAGACTTTCTTATTAATGGGATTGTAAAGTCGATATCCCATGGTGCTGTCACCGTATCCTACAAGGATACACTTCTCTCCTTTATCATCCAGCTTTGTCCTTCTTGCTTCTGGGATCTTGGCGTAGGCTATGGAGCCAAACACCCTAAGATGACTCACACTGGGCTTGTGAGTACTCCAGGCTTCATATGGTGTCTTTGTATTAAGACTCTTCGTCGGACACCTATTGAGCAGATAGACTGCACATAACACTGCTTCTGCCCAAAAACTCTTGGGCACATTCTTATCCTTTAACATGCTTCTAGCCATGTTAAGGATTGTGCGGTTCTTCCTTTCAGCTACACCATTCAACTGGGGAGTGTATGATGGTGTGAACTGTTTCTGAATTCCTTGTTGTCTAAGGAATTCCAGGAAAGCTTCGTCTTTGTACTCTCCTCCTTGGTCTGACCGGAGTGACTTGATGCGGAAGCCACTCTGTTTCTCCACAAGAGTTTTGAACTCTTTGAACTTATCGAATACCTCTGACTTCCTTTTCAAGAAGTAGACCCAGGTCTTCCTACTGTAGTCGTCGATGAAGGTGAGGAAGTATCGAATCTGTCCATTCGAAAATGGTCTTAATGGACCACACACATCTGTGTGTATTAGCTGGAGCGGCATGGTTGATCTCCAGTCGGTTTGCTTTCCAAAGCTGTTTCTGTGTTGTTTGCTCAAAATACAGCTTTCACATATCACATTTGGATGATGGATATTTGGTAAGCCTTTCACCATCTTCTTGCTTCCCAATTGTTTCAAACTTTCAAAGTTTAGATGCCCATACCTTAGATGCCATAGCCAGTCTTTGTCTTTGATGATAGCGCTCAAACACCTTGGCGTATCATGTTGGATGGCGAGCGGAAACATTCGATTCTTTGCCATTTGAACTCGAGTAACAAGCTTTCCTCGAGCATCTATTATCACCATCTGCTTATCACTGAGGCTAATTCGATAGCCTCTCTCCACGAGCTGTCCGAGACTAAGTATATTAGTCTTCATGGCTGGCACATAGTAGACGTTGGAGATGTAAGCATGATCTCCAGACTTCTGTTTGATCAAAACATCTCCTCTCCCTTGGACTGCAATTTTAGAATTATCTCCGAAAGAGATCTCCCCCTGAACTTTCTCATCAAGTTCAAAGAATAGGTTCTTTCTGCCAGTCATATGGTTGCTGGCTCCAGAATCAAGGTACCAAACACTCTGGTCCTGAGGAGTTGCATTGTGTGCCATCAGCATCAATGACTCTCCATTTGCATGATCTGTTTCGGCAAGGTTGGCCTCCTCGCTAACCTTTTCTTGTTGTCGTCCCCAACACTCATTGCTATAGTGTCCATACTTGTGACAATTATAGCATTGAATGTTTCTTTTATCTTCATTCGAACGATTTTTGTATCCTCCCCTTCTTCCTTGTCCTCTGCCTCGTGGGATATAGTTCTGTTGATTTCGTCCTCCTCTAGTGGGACCTCTTCTGTCTCTGCCACCTTCTCTGGAATTAAAATTTCCAGAATTTCTTCCACGAGATCCTCGGTCTCGTCCTCTTCCTTGCTGTGACGTCCCCCCTTTGTCGTATCTATCTGTAGTGAGGGACAACTTCGTTTGGAGAGCTTGCTCCATTGCTTTATCATCACTTCTTCTATTGACTTTTTGCTCATGGGCTTGGAGTGAGCCCACAAGTTCTTCTACAGACATTGTTTCCAAGTCTTTTGTTTCTTCCAGGGTCACAGCTATATAATCATATTTTGGATCTAAAGATCGCAAAATTTTTTCACAAATTCTCTCGTCATTGAGAATTTCTCCATTTCTTCTTAATTGATTTGATACTACCATTACTCGTGTATAGTAGTCTGAAATGGATTCAGTAGACTTCATTTTGAGAGATTCGAACTCACCTCGCAATGTCTGAAGACGAATCTTTTTTACTTTATCTGCACCTTTGTGTGTTCGATGGAGAGAGTCCCAGACTTCTTTAGATGTCTTCGCGGAGGCAATGATTTCGAACGTGGCCTCATCAAGGCCTTGGTAGATTATGGATTTTGCCTTGCAATCTTTCTTTCGATCGACTCGCAAGGTCGTTCTTTGAGCTTCGGGCATAGCTGCTTCGGCTTCTTTTGATGGGCTTTCTCTGTACCCATCTTCAACGATATCCATGACATCCTGAGAACCTAGAAGGGCTCTCATTTGAATCGACCAGTTGTCATAATTCTCTCGGGTCAATTTTGGAATGACCGATTGGATAGTACCGTTAGCCATCGAATTCAATATATAAAAAATAGAGAAATGGGGGCTGATTTCGGTAAATCTAATGCCACCAATAAATTCAGAAGATTGAAAAACCTTAGGAACCGGTTTTGGTTTGCAAAGAACCGGTCTAAAAATCACCGAACCGGCTATAGGAAAATTCTGGTGAATTTTTGAACTAACCGGTTTAACTTAACGGCCTTTAAACGGCGTTAACCCCTCCGTTAGGCCACGTGGCGCTTTCTGGGCGCGCCGCGTGTCGGCGCTTAGGAGCGGGTCGGAGGCGGGTCGGACCTCGTTCACGGATCCGGGTTGCAGGTTTGGCACGCGGGTCGCTGACCGGGTCGCGGGTCGTAGATCCGGGTCGCGGGTCGCTTTGCGGGTAGGATCTCGCCAATCGGGCGAGGAAGACGCGTGCAGGCGCGTGTCGCCGTCGTCGGAGTCTTGCCGGCGCGTGGGCAGAACGGTGCTTAGGTGGGAGGCGCGTGGAAGCGCGTGGGGGATATCCCGGTGTCTGTTTGAGACGTGGTTTTCACCGTTGGAATCGTCTCGAGCTTAATTGCACAATGGTAGGCTCAATTTGATATTTGGAGCAACTTCAAAACTGGGAAGAAACTTGAATTTCTTCTCTGTTCACCTCTGTTTGGTGAATTCCGGCGTACCTGGACGCTCTGATACCACTGATGGGTGGAGAGGAGCACTCAGCCACTGGTTGTGGCTGAAACTCAGTGAGGATAAATTGCCAAATCAGTAATTTCAATCTGAAAATAAATTACAGAGGAATAAAATCTCTCTCACGGCTCACTGGCTAATCTCTCTCACACACCACATTGCTCACATTTACTCACACACAACTCAGCTATTTATAGTAATTATAGAAATCAAATAATCAACAATGGTGGGTGCAAATCTTCAATAGAGGTGGGCTGGTAGGTGGAGTAGGTTGCCTGCAAATCTCCAATGTCCACAACGGTGGGCTGCCGGTCTTCAATGGAGGTGGGCTGCCGGTCTCTGATACCACTCTCTTTATCAGGCATTTTCTCTTCTTCAGATGAAGATTTTCCTTGATCCTCAAGAACCATCTCTTCAACTATTTCTCGAGTCCGAACCTCTTCACAATCAGGATCCAAACCAGGATGAGCTTTGGTTTCATTTTGAGGTTCAAGTTCAGATACATGTTCTGGTTCAGGTTCCAGCTCCCCTTCTTCCATTTCACTGCCGCCACCGCTCTCAACCTGCAATTCTTCATTCTTCTTCACTTCAATACTCTTTGACTGCTCACTACCCGAGTCCTTCGACAAAGCTGGTGATTTTGTTTCTCTCAATCCCCGTGGTGACCTTGCACTTCCTCTATCCTCTAAAAAGGAACGCTCTGATACCACTGATGGGTGGAGAGGAACACTCAGTCACTGGATGTGACTGAAACTCAGTGAGGATAAATACCAAACAAGTATATTTCAATCTGAAACAATAATACAGAGGAATTCAAACAACAAAATCTCTCGCTCACTCACTGGCTTTCAACTCTCAACACACCACATTGCTCACATTTACTCACACACAACTCAGCTATTTATAGTAATTATAGAAATCAAATAATCAACAATGGTGAGTGCAAATCTTCAATAGAGGTGGGCTGGTAGGTGGAGTAGGTTGCCTGCAAATCTCCAATGTCCACAACGGTGGGCTGCCGGTCTTCAATGGAGGTGGGCTGCCGGTCTTCAAGTTTAATCTTCAACATCCCCCCTTAAACTTGACTCTCCTAATTTTGTCATTCCGAGCATTGTCTTCAGTCTTGCAAAAATATCATGTCTGAGTGGTTTTGTGAAAATGTCAGCAATCTGATCATACGTTCTGCAAGATATCAATTCCACTTCTTTATTTTTGACATGCTCCCTGATAAAATGAAACCGAGTATCAATATGTTTACTTCTTTCATGGTAAACTGGATTTTTCGCAAGTGCAATCGCTGATCGGTTGTCGATGTAAACTTCTGTGGGGTTACCTTCAAGAAATCCCAGATACTTCAGTACATTCCTAATCCATATACCATGACAAACAGCTGAGCTAGCAGCAACATACTCAGCTTCACATGATGATAGCGTTACGATGGGTTGCTTCTTCGAAGACCATGTAAACGATGTATCTCCCATAAAAAATGTGAATCCCGTCGTACTTTTTCTTTCATCAAGATCTCTTCCCCAATCGCTATCTGAATAGCCGATAAGTTTGCAATCATCTCTTGATGAATAAAACATACCATCGGTGATGGTACCTTTGACATATCGGAGTATCCTTTTCGCTGCATTCAGGTGGGACTGGTCAGGAGTCTCCATGTACCTGCTGACAAGTCCAACTCCATAGAGTATATCTGGTCTGGTGCACGTCAAATACCTTAAGCTTCCAACCAGACTCTTAAAATATGTGGGGTCAACATCTCCTTGCTCATTCTTTCTCAACTCCAATCCTGTTTCAACTGGAGTTGTCACTGGGTTGCATTTGTCCATCCCAAACTTCTTCAATACTTCTTTTGCATAGTGGCTCTGGGAGATGAAAATTCCTTTCTCGCTTTGCACGACTTCTATGCCAAGAAAATGAGCCATCTGGCCAATATCTGTCATTTCGAATTCTTTGACCATGCTCCTTTTGAAAGCGGCAAACATCTCTGGATTGTTGCCGGTGAAGATCAGATCATAAACATATAGGCAGGCTATGAGCATGCTTCCATCTGTCTCCATCTTTATATATAGCGCATGCTCGTAGGGACACTTCTCAAATCCATTCTTCTGGAAGTAGTCATCAATCCTCATGTTCCACGCACGAGGTGCTTGCTTCAAGCCATAGAGTGTTTTCTTCAACTTGTACACTCTATCTTCTTTGCCCTTCTTTACATATCCAGGTGGTTGATCGATATAAATCTCTTCTTCCAGAAAACCGTTCAGAAAAGCTGATTTCACGTCTAGCTGGTAAATCTTCCATCTATTTTGTGCTGAAAGTGAAATAAGTAATCTGATGGTTTCAAGTCTAGCAACCGGGGCAAAGATTTCTCCATAATCAATCCCTTCTTTTTGCTTGTAGCCTTTGGCGACAAGTCTTGCTTTATATCTTTGAACTTCTCCTTGAGCATTCTTTTTGGTCTTGTAGACCCATTTCACACCAATGGTTTTGCGGCCCTTCGGGAGATTTGTCAACTCCCAAGTTTTGTTCTTCTCGATGGATTGAATCTCCTCATCCATCGCTTTTCTCCATTTGTCTTCTTCGTTAGCTTCCTCAAAGCTAACCGGGTCGCTGGTTAACAATAGACAGTAAAGAGTAACATACTCTTCAATTGGTTCTGTAGTTTCATATAGGTCGGCTAGATTTCGAGCTCCTCTAGGTCTCATGTCTGAGATTTCACGCTCAATTGGTGATGGAGCTTCATTCCTCTGTGGTGAACCATGTGGAGGTGTCTGCAGCTCAGGAATTTGTGGCTCGATAGCCACTTCTCTTGTCTGTGTAGGTTCTTCTCCTTCAAGTGTCAATTCCGCATCTTTGGAACATTCAACCTGGTCCCATTTCCAGGATTCATTTTCTTCAAAGATGACATCCCGACTGTGAAAGACTTTCTTGTTGATGGGATTGTAGAGTCGATATCCCATGGTGCTGTCACCGTATCCTACAAGGATACACTTCTCTCCTTTATCATCCAGCTTTGTCCTTCTTGCTTCTGGGATCTTGGCGTAGGCTATGGAGCCAAACACCCTCAGATGACTCACACTGGGCTTGTGAGTACTCCAGGCTTCATATGGTGTCTTTGTATCAAGACTCTTCGTCGGACACCTATTGAGCAGATAGACTGCACATAACACTGCTTCTGCCCAAAAACTCTTGGGCACATTTTTATCCTTTAACATGCTTCTAGCCATGTTAAGGATTGTGCGGTTCTTCCTTTCAGCTACACCATTCAACTGGGGAGTGTATGATGGTGTGAACTGTTTCTGAATCCCTTGTTGTCTAAGGAATTCCAGGAAAGCTTCGTCTTTGTACTCTCCTCCTTGGTCTGACCGGAGTGACTTAATGCGAAAGCCACTCTGTTTCTCCACAAGAGTTTTGAACTCTTTGAACTTATCGAATACCTCTGACTTCCTTTTCAAGAAGTAGACCCAGGTCTTCCTGCTGTAGTCGTCAATAAAGGTGAGGAAGTATCGATTCTGTCCATTTGAAAATGGTCTTAGTGGACCACACACATCTGTGTGTATTAGTTGGAGCGGCATAGTTGATCTCCAGTCGGTTTGCTTTCCAAAGCTGTTTCTATGTTGCTTGCTCAAAATACAGCTTTCACATATCACATTTGGATGATGGATATTTGGTAAGCCTTTCACCATCTTCTTGCTTCCCAATTGTTTCAAACTTTCAAAGTTTAGATGCCCATACCTTAGATGCCATAGCCAGTCTTTGTCTTTGATGATAGCGCTCAAACACCTTGGCGTATCATGTTGGATGGCGAGCGGAAACATTCGATTCTTTGCCATTTGAACTCGAGTAACAAGCTTTCCTCGAGCATCTATTATCACCATCTGCTTATCACTGAGGCTAATTCGATAGCCTCTCTCCACGAGCTGTCCAAGACTAAGTATATTAGTCTTCATGGCTGGCACATAGTAGACGTTGGAGATGTAAGCATGATCTCCAGACTTCTGTTTGATCAAAACATCTCCTCTCCCTTGGACTGCAATTTTAGAATTATCTCCGAAAGAGATCTCCCCCTGAACTTTCTCATCAAGTTCAAAGAATAGGTTCTTTCTGCCAGTCATATGGTTGCTGGCTCCAGAATCAAGGTACCAAACACTCTGGTCCTGAGGAGTTGCATTGTGTGCCATCAGCATCAACGACTCTCCATCTGCATGATCAGTTTCGGCAAGGTTGGCGAGGTGAGTTGTGAGGTCGAATCTCTAAAAATGAAGTCTACTGAATCCATTACAGACTACTATACACGATTAATGGTAGTATCAAATCAATTAAGAAGAAATGGAGAAATTCTCAATGACGAGAGAATTTGTGAAAAAATTTTGCGATCTTTAGATCCAAAATATGATTATATAGCTGTGACCCTGGAAGAAACAAAAGACTTGGAAACAATGTCTGTAGAAGAACTTGTGGGCTCACTCCAAGCCCATGAGCAAAAAGTCAATAGAAGAAGTGATGATAAAGCAATGGAGCAAGCTCTCCAAACGAAGTTGTCCCTCACTACAGATAGATACGACAAAGGGGGGACGTCACAACAAGGAAGAGGACGAGACCGAGGATCTCGTGGAAGAAATTCTGGAAATTTTAACTCCAGAGAAGGTGGCAGAGGCAGAAGAGGTCCCACTAGAGGAGGACGAAATCAACAGAGCTATGTCCCACAAGGCAGAGGACAAGGAAGAAGAGGAGGATATAATAATCGCTCGAATGTAGACAAAAGAAACATTCAATGCTATAATTGTCACAAGTATGGACACTATAGCAATGAATGTTGGGGGCGACAACAAGAAAAGGTTGTAGACCGGCAGTCTTCCCTTCCCTTCCTTCAATCTTCCCTTCCTTCATGCTTATGCATCGAGTTATGTTTGAAGCATATCCATCAGGGAACTTCACTAATTTCAACCATTTGAAGAAATTATTCTTCTTATCCTTCGAAAATGTGTGACAGGCTGATGACATGAGAAGTTTGTCCCCATCATGAATCAGATGAAACTCAGCCATATTCCCATATCTTCCATATCCTGACGAGCATTTGTAGTGTCCTTTGTCTTCTCATTTATATCCAGCAATGTACAAATGATATCAGAGCAGATGGGCGATACATGTATGGGCATGTGATCTCCTCTATCCTCGGGAACTTTCGCTGATAAATATTAGTTGCATGTGTATGAATTTGAGAAATGGAATTAAAGCTTATAAAAGATTATGTTTTATATCTATATGATTATGAGTACATACCAGTATATTTTATCAGATGATATAATCACTTAAATGAGTATATTATGATATAACTAAACTCATACTACCACACACTATAAATAATTTATTTCGTCTTACTGAGAGTTGTCTCACCCAAATATTCAAATATTTTAGAAACCATAACAGATCAGGAGATAGAGCTCTGAGATAGAGGGGAGCAAGTACCTTGATATATAGGGTAAGTATTTTGTGTAGGGGATGTGTTTGTGTAATCCCCTAGAGCGTGTTATGAATTTTTGGGTTGTGTATGGATGTATAGAACTCTGGTTAATTGTATTCTGGATAGTTTGTAAATATTGACTTTCACTGTTAGGTTTGTTTGTATAAGATAGATTGATTACCCGGTACCCTATTTCGGGTTGGGTTATGTTGATATGGTATCAGAGTTTGTGACATGGTAGATGATTGATTTATGGTTTAATGTAATGACTCGAAGAATAATGGTATTTAAATAATAAAGAGGGAGGGAAATGGAAACAAAAATAAAAGGAGGCGCGTTCGTCAACGACATTGCACTTTAGGAGTAATAACTGAGGCATTTAATCAAGGACTCGTCGACAAATACAGGGGATTCGTCAATGAGGATAATATAGGGTCTCGTCGACGAGGGTATGTTTTGTCGATGAGAAGATACCGAAAGGATATTTCGGGTGACTCTGAATTTCGTCGACAAAGGAGAGAGCTAGTCGATGAATTTCCTATTGATCTCGTCGACGAGGTGACGTGGCGCATCAACGAAGTTACTAATATAAATTGTGTGAAATTCGGGTTTAAAAGCAGAAAATTGGGAAAAATCACACACACACACACACACACTCTCTCTCTCTCCTCTACGGTTTCTCTCTCCTCTCTATTCGATTTCGGCTCCGTCATTCGTCGGATCGACGATTTGAGGCCACTATGACGCTCCTGGGGAAGTTCTCTCCAAATTTGCCGAAGCGGATCATTGGTGGAAGCGAGTTGAAATTCATCCACGAGTTGAGGTAAGGCTTTTATGCCAAATTTGGTCTTTCCGCAGTTGAAGAAAATGATGTACTCGAATAAATACTGACGTGTAGTTCTGGAAGTTATCATTTTCAGGGTACTGCTCAGGGTTTCCTACGGGTGTAAGACCAGCATTATAGAGGGACTTTTTAGTTGTCAGGTAAGGGAATAAATTAAAGCAGTTATTTTTCATTGAAATTACTATTATTTAATAGTAGAATAATTTTCAGAAAGCATGTGATTATATATGAGTATAATTGAGAAAATGTAAGTTTGGGAAAATACTATAATTATACAGGAAATGTGATTTTAAAACGGAATATATGGTTTCATTCAATTCGTTTGGCGTGAATATTATTTTATATATATGTTATACCATGTTAAGTTAGATTTACAAAATAAAACATGTTTACAAATATTTTAGGAATAACATGATAAAACACAGTAAATTATGATTTCAGAATATATGATATGGTCGGCATAAGGCCGCAATTACTCATGTTATTTGACGCAAGGCCGCATTTATTCATATTTTCAGCGCGAGGTTGTAATTATTATGTTAATATAGGATTTAGAAAATGCTATTATTTGATTTACGATAAACAATATATGTTTATGTATTATATACTATTAGAACCTGAATGTTAGTTTAGTTTAGTTTCAGAAGCACGGTACTGTAGCTTATAGATCAAATATCTATGTTCAGATTGGTGCTAACCACCCCACGAGGGGGTGGGAGATGGATAGTCGATATGGCTTTCAGTGTAGAGTTGTAGACATCCACTTGGCAGTCCGTACTAGTGTATGGCGGGCCCATCGTACTTACATACATTTTTGAATCAGCAGTGGTCGGCCAACCATTGTTAGGTCATGCCTTCGGGCTGCACAACCCGTCATGGGGGGTAATACATGACATCAGTTAGTTATACATCCTGGATAGTTTTCAGTATTATAGATTATATCAGAAAATACATAATTAGTATGATTACTTGGAAGTATGAAATTATATGTTTATCTAACCATATTACGATTTATGTTTTATGATATGTGAAATGTATGGTATATGTATTACAACATTAAATATTCATATTGCCACACAGTTGATTTTAATTTATCTACCCTTACTAAGAGGTGTCTCACCCTAAGTTTAAATTATTTCAAGAAACCTGGAGAGACCTGCGGGTCAGGGCCGCCGCTGAGTGAGTTGAGCTTCCCTGCTAGAAGGGTAAGTTTTGATCTAGGATTAGGAGATTTTTGTTGTAAGATCTTAGGTTTATTTTGATTTTTTGGAGATTGTATATAAATACAGTATCTTTGGCAATATAGTAGACTATGATATTATGTAATTTATGGTTGATGAATGTGATTTACATTTACTGTTGCCTAGGTTCCGCTGTGTATGACAGGTGTCCCCACTACCCATGAGTTCAGGTTGACTATTTTATTTATTATGTTCTATTATATGATTAGTAAAGTAGGTTGTTAAATATTGTTTATAAAAAAAATTTGTATGAAAAATCAGGGCGTCACAGGAAGTCTCCGGTAAGTACTCTTAAACTTTAAATTTGTTTATGAAACTCTTAGGAATAAATATTGGACTTAAAGGATTGTTTATAAGCTTCAAAAATATTTTTGTAAAGTCCAAAGTTCTTTTCAAAGTAATGCAAACAAGTTTTGGAATCAATAACATGGAAATACACTGAGTTATAGAGTGTTCAGGGGCCTGAGTAAACTTAGTTAATTGAATTGCTACTACCAATGTAAAGAAATCAAAATAGTGCTAGTACAGGCGATTGAATGGAATTCAGGTCACCCTAATAGGGTCAGGGGACTGAGCTCACGAGTTCAGGTGACTGAACCACTACTACTAGTTTTGGAACACATATTTTAAATGGTTCAGACGACTAAAGTTCATGTTTTAAACTTACGAACTGCACTGATTTCTTTCCTATTTTGAGAGATATGGTTTCCAAACTTGGGGAAACGATAAGATTCCTTCCTAAGCTATAAAAGACTTATTATATGCCCATTAATTAGGGCACCAATACACATTGATATACATTTTTTATACATTGATTCATACTCTAAAAAGCTGTTGTGTGCATTCTTCAAGCCCTAAGTAGATTTCTGATTCTATCTTCTAAAATTCTCATACCACAAATCATAAAACCCTTAAATTCTTTGTAAGCTTCATTGTAAATTTTTGTTTAGAGTATGTGGCGTTTTTATTATTGTACAAAATCTGCTCTACTATGAGAGTTATTTGATTGTACGCACAATTGTATTGCTGTTTTGCAAACTGACGACTCAGGGATAGAGTTGTTGTGTAGCGAGAGGGTGTTCTTACTAGAGAGGGGTCTCCACCTTCTAATGGAGAGAGGGAACTCTACCTATTGAACGAAGAGAGTAAGGAAAATTCTCACAGCAAGTTGCTTAGGGCAAGGATGTAGGCAAGAAGCCGAACCTTGTAAAAAATCCTTGTGTTCATCTTCTTTCCCAAACTCTCTTTAATTTTTGCACTAATTGACTATAGCGTATGTTTTAAATTTATTGGGAAAATCTGTTGAATGCTGAGATTTGATTGGGATCACTTTGAATAATTAAATTGGTTTGTTAATGCTTTGTATGGTTTAAGTTTTCGGTTGAAAATCAGACGATTTCTGAAACTCTAAATTGAATTTGATTGGCTGAAGTAAGGTTATTTTTGTGCTTTGATTGTTCAAGCATAAGAAGCCTACTTGCTTGAGTCATATTGTTGAACCTTGTTTTAAATAAATACTCGTTCATTGTCTAAATTTAGAATGGATATTTAAAACTATTGAAGGTAAAATTCAAATTGGGTTTTTCAAATTACATATATACTTAGGATTGCTGGTATAGCCTTTCGCTGATTAGTTATTATGTGGTGATTAAGATTATTCATAAAGATTTAAAATAAATCAAGTTTCTGCGTGATAAAAGTTTAAATACCTAATTCACCCCCTCTTAGGACTACACTGTACTTTCAATTTCAGTAACAC
Source organism: Malania oleifera (assembly GCF_029873635.1). Lineage (NCBI taxonomy): Eukaryota > Viridiplantae > Streptophyta > Magnoliopsida > Santalales > Ximeniaceae > Malania > Malania oleifera. The sequence goes on along the minus strand of NC_080422.1, from coordinate 50,686,876 downwards.
CCTTTGATTTTTTGAAAACTACAAACCCCCTAAGGTTTAAATTTATTGACAAAATAAACCTTCTACTAGCTTATCATTATTAGTCAATCATCAAGTATAAGTGAAAAAAATAAATTTATCTTTATTAAAATGATGTTTTAAATAACATCAAATTAATAAATTAAATTAAGAAAATTGGGTAGTCTAATGTCTTGAAAATTGAATAAGTAAATCTAAGACCTCATCAATTCTCGAATTAAATGATCTAATAGGTCCGATAGCTTTGAGTCAACCAATTGACATCAACATTATAAAATAGTTCTATTATTATTTTAAAATTTTTTAAAAATATATTTTAAAAATTAATTATAAATTATAAGTAAAATACGTGGTAGTTTTGATGCTACAAAATGTTTGTTAGATGTAATTTTAATAAAAATTTACTGACTAAACACGTCATAAAAAATAAAGCATATTTCAATATTTTTGAATTCAAGTAATCTAACTAACATATTGTTAAAAAACATATAAACTAAAATTTCAAAATTCATACTTATTAAATTAAAATTATAAAGTTGAATGTTAGTTCTTTTGTGTGCAGAAAATGAATGTTAAATGGATAAAAAATTTATATTAATTGGTTGATCTTTGGTCAAGTCAATTTACATTTTTTTTTTATCCAAGTTGCTATGTTATTAAATATTGGATTCAATCATACCCAAAAAACAAGCTGCAATTTGACCTATCGACCAACTTGAGCCCATTTTTAAGCTACATTTTATTTTTGAAAGATGTTTTTAGTCATTTAATGTACATGAAAATTATATATAACAAATATTTGGAGAAATATAATTACCTATGCATTTTTCTAAATTATTAGAATTTTTATTTTTTCTATGCATTTTTATAGTTTTAAAAAAATAATTAAATTAGTTGTCATGTTTATGTCAACGGTTGACCTAAACAAGCTAATAAGGCCACTTGCGTACACCAGTCAACGCAAGAATTTGGTACCTAATTCATTCACAAGTTCAATTTTCAAATTATATTCTGCTCAGTTGAACCATTAATCTGCGTTTTTCATCTAGACAAACTGTTGATCGCTAATGGTTGACTGATTGGGAGGTTTTTTTTTTTTTGAAGATAAAATTTTTTGATAGTTTTCCTCATATTCAAAAACTCAATGTCATCATGAAGGGGAGAATTAAATAAACTGCGGCGGAAATTGAGGGCCTATGCATGCTTTGAAACCGACAATTTAGTTTGCCAGCGGCTGTTCGCAGCTTTGACCGCCTTTATCAATCATCGCCGCTGCAATCTTTAGTTAATTATGCACTTCAACCCAGCGCAGCGCTGCGCTGCCGTGAAGTTAAGTCCGGCCGTTGGGTGCACAGCTCAAAGACATAAAACCCGACCCCAGTCCTTTCTCGAGCTCACAGCCACACCTCTCTCTCTCTGACAGATGCCCGCTATGCCTATAAACAAATTGAAAAGCGAGAAAGTCAAACTGGCTTGTGCTTACTTTTTATCGTCGTGTTGTGGTTCTCTTCGACTTGAAGGTTACTCCCCTGGTTTTATGCTTTTGCCGTTGAATGCCAGTCTGAAACATTAGCTTTAAACTAAGCATACTTGGATATATATACTGATTTACACAGGTCCAAATCAACTATTCAAATCCTAAACTCTTTAACATTTATATTGATTTCTACTGTAAATCTAATTCTTTATGTTAATTATCTGTCATGGTTCAAAGATTTAGATAAATCAATTCTTTGACAGTCATAATTAATTATGTGCATGTGAATTTGATCCATATATTTGGTACATATATTCATACTAGTAAAGGACCCCACATGTTTATATATGAGGGACTATATTTAATAAAGTAATTTTACAACATGGAACTAAAAGTAACTTATAATATTCATATAGAAAATAATAAAACTTTCAGAAGAACTTTTAGAATCCAGCATTCTTATTGCATATATGCAGCTACTTCACACATGTCTGTGTACAAACAGCAAAGTTCAATTACTGTTTTTTAAGTCTCACCAAACTCTTGATAAACACTCAATCAATTATATGTGATTATATATATATATATATATATATATGTATACACACACATACATATATATTGATTAAATCACGTCTCCTATGTCTTAAATTAAAAAATATGTAAATATTTATAAAATACTTAGGCGACGTGGGAGTACTTAGATCTGCAAAACTTAGGGTCAATGAAATGAGTAGCACGCCAATCATATTACTTATTTATTTATTTATTAAAAATTTTGTTTATTTATTTTTTTATTGAATAATGTTCATGTCAAACTACAGTTGCTTATAATTATTAGATTCCAACTAATTACGTTCTTTGAAATATGTATAAAATGTTGGATCTTGCTGGGCAAGGTGCCAGCCAGCCAGCTCTAAATCTTAACTGCTCTCTCTCTCTCTCTCTCTCTCTCTTAAAGATGGAGAATATGATGAGAGAAATTTATAGAGCAGTAGGAGTTTGGGCATTTACGACGATCACGACGCTGTTGTTGGTAGTAGTTTTAGTGGCGAAGAAGTATGGAGTGCGGAGCCGTGAGAAAAAGCACTACGTGAAGAAAGGGGGTAGGCATAAACTGCCGCCGGGAAGAAGAGGGTGGCCGTTGATCGGAGATGGCTTCAACTGGTACAATGCTGTTGCTGGCTCCCATCCTCCTCGTTTTGTTCAACAACAGGTTCAAAGGTGCGTACATATTTATGTATAGCTGCCCATCCGCCAAACTTCATTAAAGCATGCACGTCTATCTACCCGTATGTGCAGAAGGCAAAAAATATTAAAGAAAAACTCGTCGCAAAAGATTAAGTTGTTGTTCCTTTTGATACCCCCATGCAGCTTTTCTATGATTTCTAGTTAATTTGATTGGCACTTTTCAAGAGCTGGATATAATTTTATATCTGAAAGTTAGCCTTGTTTTGATTTTATATTTTGTTTTGATTAATTTTCCTCTGGCAGAGTTTACTCTTTTTTTGGATTTTCTTTTCTGAATGTAGAACTTGTTTTAGTCTTTCTTTAATTTCATCTTCTTAATTAACAGTCTTTTCCTTCATAAGCCAACTCAATTCATCTGTCTCCTTAATTTGTTTTTAGCTCTGTTGAGAGGTTCATTATGCCTCCCTCAGTCAGACAAGCTAGCGTATATCCCTTTTCACTTCCAAGACTAAAAATTAAAACCTGTACTGTAAAAATCACATGTTCTAATAATTGGGATCTTTCCTAGCATAGTAGTCATGTAGTCAAGCAATCGTTGCTGATTAAACAAATGTTCAACCATTTTCAATCATCATGCATCTTTTGCTCCTTGTGCTAACAAAACCCTTCATCTCACCATTTTAACAACGATTAGCATTTTCAAAATATATATATGAGTATATAAACATATAAATATATATAACTATTTTCAAGGGGTCTGACGACATGCGTGCACCACTTTATTTTTCGTTTTGATTCATTAATTCATATCTTTTATCATAAAATTGAGCTTTTTAAGTTCTAGCTTAAAAGATCTCCAAATTTTTTCATCTTCAAGTTAAAGGATCCTGTTGTTAAAATAATGACATAGTTACTCTTAAAGCTCCGTTGCAATGCATTGGTATAGAGTATTAGTACTTTGCAGCATGCTAAGATTTTGCTACTTAATTAATAAATAAAAAATCTCGTCAGAACAATTTCACATCACTCAACTCGTATTAATATTGCATGACAAAATCTTAACATGTGAAGGTACGATTCCAATGCATTGCTCCTAAAAACATGGACTACGTATATGCCAAGATTTTGACAACAATTAAAACATAAAGTGTTATATTGGATGGGGTACTTGAACAGGTACGGGAGGATATTTTCTTGTTGTCTGTTTGGGAAATGGGCAGTTGTGTCAGCAGACCCTAATTTTAACCGATTCATAATGCAAAACGAAGGGAGGTTGTTCCAGTCGAGTTACCCAAAATCGTTCAGGGATCTGGTCGGGAAAAATGGAGTGATCACAGTGCATGGAGAGCAGCACCGAAGACTCCATGCCATTGCTTCAAATATGATGCGCTTAGACAAGCTCAAGCTGCACTTCTTGAAAGACATTCAAACCGTCATGCTTCAAACCTTGAACTTCCCCAACAACCAAGTCATTCTTCTCCAGGATGCGTGCAGAAAGGCAAGATATACAAACAAGCATGCATACGTACATATTTATAAAGCTAAGAGGTTTGATTACAAATGACTTGTTGGGTATACCTTTAACCAGGTTGCTATTAATTTGATGGTTAATCAATTACTTGGAGTGTCGACTGATTCCGAAATCAATGAAATGGCTCGATTATTCTCCGATTTTGTGGATGGTTGTCTGTCAATTCCTATCAACTTGCCTGGTTTCGCCTACCACACTGCCATGAAGGTATTCACCGAATACATTTCAGGGCGTGTTATTCTTTTTAACCTGCAACTAAAGAATTACAAATTATTGCCTTGTTTTTTAATTTTTGAAAATTTACATCAATTTTTCTTGTTCAAATTTCCAGCCCCTTATGTATATCAAAGTTGAAAATTTGAGGAAGTGATTATTTAAAGAACGAAATAAAAAAATCAAAACCATTTCCACAAAAACAAACCCTTAAAGTTCTCCATCTGTGGCATATATTAACTACTTGTCAATAACATGTCTATCTTTTACTTTTAAACTCATTAATATCCTAAGAAACCCATTATTGGTGGTGTTCCATTTAGATACAAGGATGACCCGACTTCGAGATGGGTCTTACACCCTCATGTCTAGTACCAAAATACCCCTCGATTGGGATGAGTTTTCCCAAATCTATATTAATCATTTTCCTAATTTTATATACATATATGCTCACAGACACACAATTATACTGCTTGGATCACGTAAAGGCAATTTTAGTTATTTTTGAGAGTGAATTGTGTATGCTTTAACAGGCAAGGAAGATCATAATAAGCAAGATCAACAAAATAATAGAGATGCGGAGAAAATTAGGGGGTGCTGCAACAGCAATCGGCAATGGCGTACTTGGAAGATTACTAGACGAAAAAGACATACCGGATGATGCTGTAGCTGACTTCATTATCAATCTGCTGTTTGCCGGAAATGAGACCACTGCTAAAACCATGCTTTTTGCTATTTACTACCTCTCTCGCTGTCCCAGGGCATTGAAACAATTACTAGTACGTTCCTGTATGAATTCTCACTCTCCTTACATTTAATTTTTCCACCTTCGCTCAAAAGAATATGAGGTTATGCTTGTTTTGCGAAACCTTTATTTTAACTGATAGAATGTCATTGTATTAGAACTTGATAGCTTACAAAAGGGAAAGTATTGTCATTATAAAACAAATGACAAATACTTTTTATTGGAAAATAAGAATTGATTAATCTTGTCAAATTTAACAATGAGAATGTATATTCCTATTATATTCTCTATCATGGTTAGAATAAGATTAACTTTTTTACAGATGACATATATTTTTATAAATTATATATCCTATACAATTTCTATTATATATATTCTCACCTTACATATAATATAAGAGGGATTAGTAGCTCCCTTGAAATGCTGGTGCTGGAAAATATATAGTGCTAAACTCAAGTCCCTGCTTGAAACCCTGTTTCTCTTGGTTTTAATAAGATTATTGTTGGTTTACAACCCAATAAGTTAAACTTTTAAATAAAGTGATAATCTAATATGATATTAAGGCTAGTAATCAGGAGGTCTTGGGTTCTAGTCTTGTTGTTCTATGTTTATTGTGTGGTATTTTAAATATTATTGTATTTGCTATAATGGGTCATATTATCGTGTATTTATCTCTCCATATAAACTTTAAAATAAAGTGATAATCTAACATGATATCAAGGCTAGTTATGAGAAGGTCTTGGGTTCTAGTTTTGTTGTTCTATACTTATTGTGTGGTATTTTAAATATTATTGTATTCCCTATAATGGGTCATATTATCATGTATTTATCTCTCCATATGAGTTGGACTGCACGTGCGGTGGAATGTTAAAGTTTGATATACATTATTGGTCCACAACCTAACAACTTAAACTTTTAGATAAAATGGTAACTTAACATACATACATACATACATATATATATATATATATATATATATATATATATATATATATATCCATGCTACAACCCTACGCAAAGTGATTGATTTTAATTGTGCCCAAGGCTATGTAGATGGGGCTATTTGGTGATTTTTTTTTTTTTAGTTTTTTGTTTTCATTGCATTATATTGAAGAGACATGTGATAACATGTTTCTTTGTATTACAAGTTGTCCATTTTTATTGTTGATTTTCAATTTTATTTGTTATAGCAAACGTGTTGCTACATTACTTTAAAATCAAGAACTCATTTTTGTAGATTAAATAATACTAGATATACATATCTTTTAATAAAAATATAAATAATTTTTAATAAAAATAAGAATGAAATAATGATGTGAACTTAATTTTTAACATTTTTCAATTATTATATACAATAGAACTGTTATTAGAAATGAGTTTTAAAATATAATAATCATTAGGTAAAATAATTATCGCTTACTGCAATATTTTCTAATTAATGTATTTCTTTTGCATATTCATATCACATTTTTTTTACTATTAGATTTTAGGATGAGGACAAATATGAACAAGCATTGTTAGGTTTTTTAATTTGTTTTATTCTTGAAAGTATAAAAAAATAAGGTTGCTAGCTCTTAGGTTTTAGCTTTTGCTTTTATTTTTTAGCTTTCATTTCTAATTCTTATTTCATAATTTTTTAAAGTGATACCAAACGATCCTTGAGTTGTGAAGCGCATTATGCTTACTTCTAATTATTAATAATATTTAATTAATTTGCTTCATAAAAAAAGGGTGCATGCTTGACTTTGACATAGCAACTGAGTTTTTTTCATCTTCCTCCCCTCACCAATTTGTGATCTTTTGGATATGTAGGATGAACAAGAGAGTCTAATAATAAGTAATTCTATAGGAGAAGACACACCTACATGGCAAGATTACAAAGCAATGTCTTTCACTCAGTGTGTAAGTATTGTATTTTTACTAAATGTGTAAGTTAATCTTAGTACAAACTATCCCTCTACTTCGTATTAATTTCCTATTGATTACCAATTAGACTTGATTGAATTACAATATAAATTCATATAAATAAGTTTCTAAACTGCAATCTTCACTTGCTCCTTATAAAAGTAACTTCTTATATGGAAATGCATTTATGCAACATGCATGAATTAATGTCAACACTTCTTCTGTGTACACAAGTTGTTGATACAATAATTAGACAAGATTAGTAGGAAGATGCGCTAATGCAAACCTTGCAATGAGAAATTTGGGCATCTTGCACGTACCTAGGGACAAAACTATTCTCCTACAATTATGCCCATTTTTTGTTTGACACATATTTGGAAAGGGCATTAATTGCAGCGTACATGAGTCGCTTTAGCTAACTATTTGATCAATGTGAAGGATGCAAATTCTTACTAAACCTATATTAATTACTTGGTTATCATAATGTTTAAATTCTTGCTAAACCTATATTAATTACTTGAATATCATAACATTTGCATTCACATTCACTACACTCGTGATAAAGGTATATTAACTGTGTTTGACCAACAGTTTTTTAAATACATACCAATATAATTAAGGTTGGGTCAACTTATTTCTATCTACTCTATTCATTCTCATCATGGTAGCACGTTATGTGATATTATTTGTTCCATTGACCTTTTACTACAGTCAACCAATTTAGATTTAATGTTATTCTTATTGATTGGCTCCGATTTTCATTATTGATCTATTTAGGTCAAGGGTGTTAGAATTAAGTGTTTTCTTTCACTCATTTGATAACTCAAAATTTAAACATCAGAAAGTGATTAATGAGATGCATCTCTCTGATAACACTAATGGCACCTTAATTTATTGCGTCCCATTTTATTTCAAGATGACTTGGTGCACATAGCCCAAATATTCTTTTCCAAGTGCTGGTTTTGACAAATAGATCCTAACCATTCATATATACATACATACATACATATATATATATATATATATATATATATATGTCCCATCATGTTCATTGAATGCTTTTATTTTAATTGTTTCTTTAGTTAATCTTTTCACTTTCTTGTTCTAAATATTTTTCAAATGAATTTAATCTTTTGCAACTCCATTTCATTTGATATTCATTAAAACTGATTTCATAGCATCTTCCCATTAATATGTGTTTTCTTTAACCAACTAGGTATGACTTCTTAGTACTTTTTTTTTTCTACCCTATTAGTCCTCTATTTCTCATTTTATATTTAATTTATTTAAGTTCTTTTCTTCTTTTGTGCTTCATTTGAGAAATTTAATCTTCTCTTGTATTTCCAAGGCAGAGTTCGATTCTTCTCATTTAGCTTTTTTCCATGAGCAAAATCAGTAAGCATTAGGCTAATCCGACCACTGACTGGGTTGATAGTAGTGAGCCAATACCATTTTGTGGGGTTCGTCAAATAGCGGTCTTGGGTTGCACTTAAGTTGAGTTTTCAAACATCATTTGGCCTATTGCTCAAGCTAAAATAGTACTCTTCTCGATTGAGGCTCCTTTAGTGATAGTCCTTTCTCTACACCTCCAAGTACTCAAAAATTATATATGTTATCCTCATTTCCTAAGGATCTTTAACCACTTAAAGGTATTTCTTACATCCCTCTTGAAGTTGACTCCCTATCCTTTATCTCCCTTCCAAATGAGCTTGCACTTATATTTATGGCAAGGTTTGCCCATATATGGATGATTTTATGGTAGGCTTTAGTTTCCTTTATCCTCATTTGTGAAGAATTTTCTTCACCACTCTTAGCTCAATTCTACCTAGTTGGCTCAAAATGGCTAGCAATTTCTCTTGGATTTTGCATGCATTGGCTTAGAGGTTCAGGTCCAATTGAAAATTGTCACTTTTCAAGGCCTCTTTCTCTAAACAAACCACATAGAAGCAATGATGGTCAACTTGGATTTCATCTTTCAAGTAGCTTTTTAATAGCAAAAAGTTGTCAAATGGGCAATAAAAGAAACTCTTAAAGTAGCTTTAAACAAGAGAAAGGGCAAGGAGTTTGTGTTGACTTATGGAAGGGCTCCAATAACATCTCCCCCTCCTCATGATATTAGAAATAAGAAAATAGGAAGAGTGATGAGAACCAAAATAAGGTGACCTAGAATAAGATCCAATCAGGATGTCCTCTATAGTTATATAGGTCTTGATGCATCCTCTTAAATTGAATTATATCCTTCAATGGGATTTAGATACTGATAGGATGTGGGTCCTAAATAAAAGGGATACAAGGCTAGCATGAGAAAAATAAGGACTCAAATTCTAATCAATTAGGTTCTTCCTCGTTTATTGAGGGTATGTGGTACATAATTTTGATTCACATTTTCTTTGGATTATGTGCAACATACCAACCTAAACCTTCTTTAATTTTTTCTTCTAATTCACGACTTAATTAAGTTGCTAAAGGTCAAACTAGATACTAAGCATAAGAAGAATAAAAGGGAGTTAATGTCAAACGTGTAGAAAAATCTCACCTATGTTAAGGAAGTTGAGAATTGATTGTTATTAAGGCCAACTCCATGGCTTTGGCTCCTAGACTAATGCCAAGGCAAACAAAGTTGTGTAGAATTTTAAACTAAAAAATGGGCGATTGCAGAGAAGTATGTGTAGAAGACCCTGGATAGACATTGCTCACAACTCTACTCTTGCCTTTCTAGGGGACTTTTCCATATGCTAGCTTTAGCTTTGGCAAGCTAACCTTGTACATACTAATTAAAGACTTCATAAATGAATCATAAATATATGAAGCCCTTAATGAAGAAAGAGAAAAAATGTGGCCAAGTTTTACTTTCTAAGTAGATCTTAGATGTTGCTTAACAAATCAATAACATTAATGATGGCAAGGTTGGAGGAAAGGATGACGAAATTTCCTTTGAGCTACTCAACCCAATCCTTGATCTACTAATCTTTTTTATTTCTTATATACTCATCTTCTAGTACAATTTCATTTTTAAGTCTACTAAATAGTTTGATGATTGTAGTGGTTTTAACCAAACTATTTGTATAAATTTTTTTTTTTAATTATACTCATCTTATTCTTTAAAATTACTCTTCCCTTTTCCTCATGGTGTGACTACTTTGACACTGATCATGCATAGAAAAATAGAAATCTTAAAGTAGTAGGCCAATTGCTCTTGCTAATTAATCAATTTAGAGGTTACCATTTATTAGTAAGTAAGATTGTGTTGCTAACCAAACTAGAAGACATTAATTGATATATTTTATAGGTACCAATCTAAAGGGAGATTAGCTGGCTGACAACCAAATTGACTTGGATAAATCAAGGAAACTTTACAAATTTAAGCTATTTTGAACCTAAAAATACCAGCTTACTTTGTGTACAAATCTATTGTCTTGATTTCTATAATCAAAGGTACCCTTGTACATGGAAGTAGATATCCTAGGACATCAACATATTAAGATGACGAAAATTGTTAGACATAGTGCAACAATTTATAATAGTGCACTTTTAACTTGTCTCCCGATTTAGCATTCAAGGGTGCAATCATGCCAGCACTAGTACACCGAATCTCATCAGAACTCCGTAGTTAAGCGTGCTTGGACGAGAATAGTATTAGGATGGGTGACCTCTTGGGAAGTCCCCGTGTTGCACCCCTCTTTTAAATTTTTTTTTTTTGAAACCTCATCTCTCAACTTAAGTAGCTTCCTAGTATAACAAAAAGTCTATATATATTATAGAGATAAGCTTTTCTAATTGCCCCTCATTGGATTAACCTTAATGCATTAACATGGCAATGTGTTTTTTTTCCACTGCGATGTCATCATTCCACCCTAGTCTAGATTGAGTTAGTTTAAAATATTCCCAAGTTCCTACTTGATAGTGACTTCATAAGTCCTTTTAACTCCTTTTTTTTTTCCTTTTTATTTTTTAGGTTTGGCAGGGGTAGTTTAGAGTGGATAATATTGCTTCAACAACAAATTTTACCCATTTTTAGTGAGAGTGTGTCTTCACATGCTCCTTTAACACTCAAATGGGACTAAGAGCATAGAATAGATCATCATTAGCACTTTTCATCTTTTTATCAATTTTAGATTTTTATGCCCATTCTTAAAATTCATGGCATAAGGGTTTGTCAACTATAGTAATTAGACCCTTTAATGTTTTTGAAAATGTTAGAATTTATAATTATGATCGACATTTATGAATATTTGGAATTTATGATTATGATTAATGTTTTTAATTGATGATTTGGGTCTATTGTTACCATAAAATTGATTTAGGGTTAATCTAAAATGAGTATATGTAGCCTAGATGAGGGTTTTGTAAGGACGTTTAATTCACTTCAACATACCAATGTAACTAGCCAAGTGCTAAATGACCTAGTGTCATTTTATCCCTATTTTCGATTTACCAAACATATTTAATCCAAATAAAGAAGCAAAAATCTAGGAAAAATAAAGAGAAAAGAGCAAACTTTTTATTAGGCAGTTGACCGGCTTTCCCCCCAAAACTAGTCATTGCCTAGAACTTGCACGCAGCAAACCCCTCACGGTGTTTAACTAACTTGTGACAAATTCAAATTTTGTGAGTTGACTCCACTAGATAGACTAAAGATTCTTGGCCAGCCATGTGTCCAATTAATGTCGCATGTCAATCTCCGACATAGGCGGTTAATAGTTGGCAGTACGTTATTGGCAGTTATTTTTGAATTCGAATTTCAAAATTTGAATTCAAAAATGTTTTCCCTGCCTCTACTAAAGATCTATAAAATAGCATCCTCATGGAGATTTTATGGCAGATAGAAGGGAGGGCAAAGCGAAGACTTTTAAGAGAGAGTTTCAATAGGATCTTCATTTGAAGAAGGGAAATAAGAGAAATCATACTTCTTTTCTTTTGAGAGACACTTTTGGGATGCGATTCGAAGTGAGAGTTCTTCCACTTTATCTACAGAGGTTATTGCTTCAAAAAGGTCAATGTCAAACCCTTTACTTCATTCTTTTCCATGCATACGTTTGATTTTGGCATGTGGAAGCATTCATGTGTTTCCTTGAATATTATTATCTATGCTTCATGATTCCTCTACTTTCATATGCCCAAATTGCATTTTAGGGATCACAGTACATGTTTCTTTCATATTTGCAAAGGAATAGGCATGATAGGATGTCAAAAATTCATGTGTGCATTGAATCCTTCTTCAAGCAGCCGATCAGCCACAATAGGTGGTCGATCAACCTCTTCTTCTTTCGAAAATGTAGTTGTTAGCTACAGGTAAATGACTGGCCCCTATATGTGGTCAACCACTAATTCCCAAGAGTGCATATTTTGCTTTCTCAGTTGACTTCTTTGGTGATTTCAAGTATGTTAATGTCTCTAAACATGGTAGAATACTTGTGATTGATATTTGGGGATCTTCTCTTCTGAGTTTTCATGGTTTCTCTATAAAAAAAAATCAACTTTTTCATCAACAACCAATGGATTTGCATGATTTTTCAAAAAAAGCATCAATGTTTTTGCAAAATGCTTCAAATCATTGGGGTCATAAATCCATGAAGTGGTGTTTGGGTGTTCTCCAATCTCTTCATCTCAAAGACATTAAAGTTTTTGCTAAACATTTTCATTTTACTTAGGGTCATACACCCATGAAGTGGTGTTTAGGTTTTCCAATATTTTTCAAATTAACGGCCAAGGCATGTTTGTGGTTCTCCTCCCAAAAAATCCACACTTTTGAAATGAGTTTCCTTCAAAATACACTAAATTTGTCTTTTAATAAATTTACCCTTTTAACAGACCATTCATGATGTGGTAGTTAAGTGGATTAAAATGCCTCTTTTCTAAGAGATAGTTCAAGGGATTTTAATTCGAGTTTTATGATTTACCTCCCAAAGAAACCAAAATCATGCAAATTCACAGTATTTGATATATTTTTTAAAAAATAAAAATGTGTTTTTTCGAGCTATAGATGACTTGATTCCTCTTTTGAGGATATGTAGGAAATTTACTTTGTAGATTCAAGCATAACAAACAAAAAACTCAAATCCCCTTGCATTTCTAACTTGTTTGGTATACATGTGTATGTTATATGTGTTATTTGTATTGTTTGTTTTGATTTTTATTAGGTATCAAAGTAGTAGAATCTTCATAAGTCCTATGAAAGCATTTTCAAAGGCTGATTGTTTCAAAAATCATTTTAAAAATCACACACACACACACACACACACAAACACACACACAAACACATAGAATGGGTGTTTTAGGGTGCTAACCATTGAGTTTTCAAAAATTAGGATTTGAAGTATTACCCTCTTTATACACAATCATACTCTCGAACTCAATGTCCTTAAAAGGCTTTCCTTTATTTTTCCTTTTCAAAAATAAAATAAAGTGGTGACTCCGTTCTCAATTTTGTGTTTGTGTGTTGTTTTTATGTATATGTGGTTGTTTGTGCTTGTCTTTCCCGTGCCTTGTGATGTTTATTTTGTATATGCAATTTTGGTTGATGATGTATGCTATGTATCAAGTCTTGTCCATGTCCATGTATTTGCATTGATAAGTGCTCTAATTCACACACTTCGCTACACCGCACGAGTCTTTTACCCATACTTCTTACCTTTTAGGAAATAGGAGAAGGAGGAAATAGTGAGAACCTTCATGAGGCTTGACTCCCATATAGGCCATTTGAAAATTTCATCACTCATTGTGTTCACTTTGAAGACAATCTAGGAGTGTTTAGAGTCATATTTCGTAAAGCCTTACCATGCACTAGATAACTTTCATCCTTACTATAGGATAGAGACTTTCGCTCGGTGCTTGATGTTGAACAAGAATGTTAGGATACATAGAGGCATGGACACTATCTAGGGGCATATCATTCATTTTTTATGTTTGTCTTAACCCTAATAGAATTTAATTGCATAAAAGGTATAACATGCCAATTGGATTAATTAAAGAGGTTCATGAACCATCTTATATCAAGACCATTTGATATATTGCTATTCCACCCATAAGGAAAATTTATCATACTACTATTAACCCAATCATTATTAGAGCTCAGCCACATAACATAGTGTTACTAGAATCTAGTCAAAATGAGAATTTTGATGATCTATGCATTCTCATTGATATAGAGACATTCCAATGAATTCAATGTCCCTTACTTTGATAAGTATAATGGAAAGGGTGTCCTAAGATGCATCTTCAGTTGCATGCTCACAAGATGACACCATATGCTAAAAATGAAAAACTATTGATTCACATATTCCATGAAAGTTTATCCAACCTAGCTTTGAAATGGTATGCTTCACTTGACAAAAAACGAGTTCAAGAATGTCAAGACTTAGCCAAATTATTATTGAAACAATACTAGTTCAATGCTAAAGTTTTCATAGATCGAATAAGTCTTCAAAATATCGAAAAGAGGGATTTAGAAACTTTTAAGGAATATGCTCAACAATGGAGGATGCCTGCAGCTCAAGTAAATCCACTATTATTGGATACCAAAATGGTCAAGACTTTTGTGGGAACATTGGAAGTTGTCTACTTTGACAAATTGATTCCACAAAGTCTATCTAACTTTGCAACAATTATGGCTATTAGGGAAAGATTTGAAAGTGAGCTAAAATTTGGGAAACTGACTGATTACAGCACTTTGAAATCAGTAAAATAAGTTTCTAGGAAGAAAATATTTGTCAACAAAGAAAAACTTGGAGGAGAACTGAATGCAGTTTCTAAGATCAAGGCACAAAATCCAAATCCAACTCAAGCTATTTGCACCAATACCACCTAACCTGTAATCAAGCCAATCTTAACCTAAAAACAAGAAGGGAATTCACTACTCTTCTAGTTCCCTAGGTTAACCTATACCAACAATTTCTAGCTCAAGGGAAAATTGTGCTAGTATCCATAAAATTGGGCAAAATATGAAATTTTATTATCTGAATTAAAATTGTAAAAATCATATGAATGCACCAGACTATGTTACTAATGTTTGTATAGCTCTGAAGCACCAAGTTCAATACCTTAATGATGCTAGTATCATGAAATTCTAGGAAGTAAAAAAATGCTTCAAATCCTAGTGTGAAAATAAATTGTTGTGATATGGACAAGATAAATACGAAGCACGACGGAATAAATACAACAAGTAAATAAAACTCAACCAGAAAATGATAAACAACAAGAACAACAACAAGATTTACGTGGTTCGGCAAAACTTACATCCACAGAAGTAATGACACAAAAATTAACTAATGAAATCTCAAAGTACACAATACACTTCTTAAATGACCACTCTCTCTCTCAATAAATGCCCAAAATGACATATATAAGAGTCTCTTAGAGGTTTCCCTCCAATTACCCAACCACCCTAACGTTCAAATTCAAAAGTCAAAAAAACTATCCGCAGTCTAGCCACACTCGTTGACAAGTACAAGGGATTCGTCAATGATCCAGAGAAGGACACTCGTCGACAAGAACATGACATTCATCAACAAGCCCATTTTCTACGCTCGGTATCTCCAAAACTCTGAGATTTTTCTGCCATCAGGATCAACTCGTTAACGAGCATAGGGCACTCATCGACGAGTCCCTGCTATGCTGCCCCTTTATTTTTTTTCTTCCTTCTCTGTTTATGAAATCCAAAGTATAAGAGTCACACCATAAACAACAATCTCCACCTTGGTGATTATACGCCCTTTAGGAGAATCCTGAAAAACATATCTAACTGCTTCACCTTGAACTTGAACCGCTCGGTTGAGTTTGTCTCCCTTCTATCAATTGGAGACATGGAGTAAGTCCAAGCAATGCTTGAACTTATTAAAAGTAACTGATTTTGTCAGAATATTTGCTGCATTTTCAAACATGTGAAATTTCTCCAACACAAGCTCACTCGAAGCAATCAATTCCCGAACCCTGTGGAACCTCACATCAATATGCTTGGTTTTAGCATGGTATATCTGATTCTTCGCCAAGTAAATGACACTTTGATTATCACAATGCAGCACCACTCCATCTTACTGTAACCCCAACTCTCTAACTTAACCGGTAAGTCATAGGACTTCCTTTGCAGCTTCAGAAACTGCCATATATTCTACCTTAGTCGTGAATAATGCTACCAGAGACTGTACTATGGATCTCCAACATACTGGTCCTCCTACAAAGGTAAATACATATCCCATTGTAGACCTTCTATCATCCATATCTCCAGCATAATTAGCATCTATAAACCCCATAACTGAAGGACAACCCCGTTGCTTGCCAAACATATTGCCATATCCCGATGTACCCCGTAAGTATTTGAGTATTCATTTGATTGCTTCCCAATGTTGCATTACTATATTAGAGAGAAACATACTTTCCACGCTCATGGCATGAGACAAATCTAGCCTCGTACACTCCATGACATACATTAAACCCCCTCACAGCACTAGCATAGGGGACCTTTGACATGTCCCGAATTTCCTCATTCGTATATAGGCAATCTACAGTAGACAACTTAAAATGATTCGCTAAAGGTGTACCCACTGGTCTTGCATCAACCGTGCTAAACCTTTCCAACACCTTCTGTACATAACCGCCCTAAGATAGTCATAACCTCCCTACAGTTCTGTCCTGGCGAATCTCCATCCCAAGTATTTTCCTAGTCAAGCCAAGATCCTTCATGTCAAATTCCTTATACAATAGGTCCTTTAATTGATTCACCTCAGTTAAATCTTTTGCAGCTGTCAACATGTCATTGACGTACAATAACAAGAAAATAAGAGAACCATCCTCAAGCTTGTTCACACATACGCAGCAGCTATACTCACACCTTTTGCAGCCAATCTTGATCATGTAAGAATCAAACAGTTTATACCATTGCCTTGGAGACTATTTTAGCTCATAAAGAGATTTCTTCAACCTATAAACTAAATTTTCTTTTCCCGGTTCAATGAATCCCTCTAGTTGTACCATGTAAATTTGTTCCTCCTAGTCACTGTGAAGAAATATCGTCTTCACATCCATTTGTTCCAAATGAAAATCATAATAAGCTACCAACCCCAACACAATAGAAGTATGTCAGATTACGGGAGAAAAGATCTCATCATAATCTATCCCCTTCTTTTGTGAGTATCCTTTTGCCACCAATCGTGCCTTGAATTTCTCTCTTTCCTTTTCTTAAATTTCCTCCTTTTTCCTATATACCCATTTGCAACCTATCAGTCCCTTCCCATCTGGAAGCTCCACCAAATCCCAAGTTTAGTTCTTATGTAGTGATTCCATCTCCTCAATCATCGCACCCATCTGCCTATCTTTCTCCTGGCCGTGCACTACCTCTTGAGATGTAGTTGGATCATTGCAACTAATAAGGAAAGCATTTGATACTAACTCTTCAAATTCATACCTTGGTGGAGGTCTGATAGTGCATCTAGATTTTCGTATAGGAATATCGTCGACTTATTGGTTTCCCGAGCTAGAGCTCCCTACAACTATAGGATCATGATCATTGTCGTTGCCCTAAGCTTTCAACTCTACCTACACAACATGTTCATTACAGCCCCAACTTTCTGTCTCTTGTTTCTGTTCATCACACTTTTGAGTACGCTTCACCATAGCCTTCTCATCAAAGACTACATCCCTACTGATCACCACGTTATTTGCCGCTAGGTCCTATAGATTGTACCCCTTTACACCCTCTGGATATCCCAAAAAGATGCAACGAAGAGACTTTGGGTCAAGCTTAGACCTCTCCTCAGTAGATATGTGAACATAGAGTAGACACTCGAATACCTTCAATCTGGAGTAGTCTACTACATTTCTCGTTCAAACCTCTTCTACCACTCTATCATCTAGTGACGCCCTTGGTGATTGGTTTATCAGAAAACAAGTCATACTCACTGTCACAGCCCAGAAGTTCTTTAATAGACCTGTATTTAATCTGAGACACCGAGCCCTCTTAGAAAGAGTCCGATTCATCTGTTTTGCCACACCATTTTGCTAAGGTGTCCAGAGAATTGTAAAGTGTCTCTTGATGCCCTGATCCACACAAAACTCCATAAATTGAGAATCATCATACTCGGTCCCATTTTTCAACCTTAAGTATTTGATTCTCCTCCCTGTTAGGTTTTCCACTTCAGTTTTCCAAATCTTAAACCTAGCAAACGTATCTAATTTGTGACGCATGCAGTAAACCCATACCTTCTGTGATTAATCATCAATGAAACTCACATAATACACATGTACACCCTTTGATGCAACTTTCACCGGGCCCCTAACATCTAAATGCACATAATCAAGAATACCCTTTGTCTTGTGTATAGCTGATCTAAACCTTGCCCTGTTCTATTTTCCAAGAACAAAAATCCTACAAAATTCCAACTGACATAATTTCAAGCCCTTCAACAATTTCCTCTTGTGTAGTTCTTTCATGTCGTGTTCCCCCATGTGCCCAAGGCGCATATGCCACAAGACCGTCTCATCTGATTTAGCATCTATGGCTACAGATCCACCTACAAAGGTAGTTCCCTGCAATGTGTAGATATTCCCATATAATTTCTGCCCTTTCATTACAGTCAAATTACCTTTCCATACCATCAGAATCCACCTTTGAACTTGTAATTAAAACCATTACAATCCAAAGTACCAAGTGATATCAAACTCTTCCTCAACTCTCGTATATGTCTTACATTACACAATTTTATTACAACACCATCAAACATTTTTATCTTTACATTTCTTGTACCAATAATCTTGCAAGAAGCATCATTACCTATAAGAACTGATCCAAAATTCACTAATATGTAAGTGTTGAACCACTCCTTGTTCAAAGTCATGTGATAAGAACATGTTGAGTCAAGTATCCAAGAGTTCGTTAGATTATCCGACATCGCTAAAACTGATAGAACATCATCATCACTACACACTGAACCTCCTTCTTGAACAACATTCACGGATTTTGAAGTACCCTCATGTTTCTGAGAATTTCCCTTCTTCCAATCCAGACACTCCGGTTTCACATGCCCCTTTTTACTACATTTATAACACCGGATTTCTTTCTTCTTCTTGGATTGATTTCAGGATTTCTAATTTGACCCATGTTTAGATTTTCCTTTGCCTTGCTCATTATTACCCTTTACCACAAGTCCTTCTCCTTCATCCCATATTTTCAATCTTTCATGAATATTTAACAAAGCACTTGTTACCTCTTCAAGATCAAGAGTTTCTTTTTCCCACGTAAGAGTGGTCACAAGATTTTCATAGGTATGTGTCAAGGGCAAAGGGTTTAACAAAATCAAAGTTTTGTCATCCTCATCAAACTTAACATCAACTCTCATTAAATTACTAATAATTTGATTGAAGGCATTAATATGTTGATCTAAGTTTGATCCTTCAACCATCTTAAGCCAATACAAACATTGCTTAAGAAAAATTTTATTATTTAGGGATTTGGACATGCACCAGCTCTCTAACTATCGTCATATAGCCGCTGAAGAATCCTCCCCCATCACCCGATAAAGTACTTCGTCGTCCAAACACAAGCGTATTGTAGAAGCGGCCTTTGCTTGCGATTCTCCCCATGTTGCCTCATCCATTCCATCCGATTGAACACCAAGTAATGCCCTTCCCATTCCTTGTTGTACGAGAATGTCTTTCACTCTACTATGCCATAAACTAAAGTTCCCGGTTCCATCAAATTTGACGATGTCGAATCTTGCAGAAGATGATCCCGATGCCATAACAACAATCGCTCTGATACCAATTTAATGTGATATGGACATGATAAATACGAAAGCCCAGCTGAATAAATACAACAAGTAAATAAAACTCAACTAGAAAATGATAAACGACAAGAACAACAACAAGATTTACGTGGTTCGGCAAAGCCTACATCCACGAAAGCAATGGCACAAGAATTTCACTAAGGAAATCTCAAAGCACACAATACACTTATTAAATGATTACTCTCTCACTCAATACATGCACAGAATGACATATATAAGAGTCTCTCGGAGGTTTCCCTCCAATTACCCAACCACCCCAACGTTCAAATTCAAAATTCAAAAAAACTGCCCACGGGCCAGGTGCACTCGTCGACGAGTACAGGGGATTCGTCGACGAGTATAGGGAATTCATTGATGAGAGCAGGGCATTTATTGGCAAGCCCATTTTCTACTCTTGGGATCTACTCATCGATGAGCACACGAAACTCATCGACAAGTCCCTAGTGTGTTGCCCCTTTATGTTTTTCTTCATTCTTTGTTTATGAAATCCAAAGTATAAGAGCCACACAATAAACAACACAAATCCAGTGCAAAATCATGGTAGCATGTCCATTAATTCTTTTGAAGTATGTGAAATCCATTGCATCATTCACTTCACACCTTCTACATCTTCCATTATCATTAAATTCACGCCAACAATCATTCAATACAATCTGTCATCCCTATCCAACATTGAATCTTTAATTCTCAAACCACCTATCCCATTTCCATATTCCTTATATAGAGTCATGCCTTGGAAATATGAAATAGAAGTTGTGAAAGCAAGAGGGTTGACCAAAGTAGTTGATTTATCTAGTACAGGTGGTATAAAAAGAAGTGGTCATTTCTACACTCTAGAAGAGTTGGAAAGAAAGAGAAAGGGTAAAGAAAAAAATGAATAAAGAGGAAGAAGATGGAGTAAACACAAAGAAGAGCAAAGAGGTTAATGACGAAGAGGTTCAAAAGTTTTTAGAACAACTCAGGATTAGTGACTACAATATTATAAAACAATTGAATAAAACTCTACCAAGAATTTCCACACTCAAATGGCTTGTAGCATTAGAGGGTCACAGAAATGCCTTATTAAAAGTATTAAAGAAGGCTCAAGCACCTTTGAAGGTATCAACAGAATAGTTTGAAAACTTTGTCAATGTCATGTCAACAATAGACAATATTTCTTACATGAATAATGAAATTCCACTAGATGGAGGAGTTCATGTGAATCGTTTACACTTAACCATAAAGCATGAGTAGAAGATCATACCCCAAGTCTTGGTTAATAGTGGTTTAGCACGTAACTTATGTCTGTACTTTACACTAGTGAAATTGAAAATAGACAAGTCCTCATTAAGAGAAAGTAATACAATAGTTAAGGCTTTTAATGTAACCACATGAGGAGTTGTGGGAGAGATTGATATTGACATTGATGTTTGTCCTTGTATCTTCATAATAGAATTTAAAGTCTTCAAAATTAAGCCTTCCTTCAATTTTTTACTGGGTAAGCCATGGATCCATTCAACAGGGGCAATGCCATCTTCATTGCACCAAAAGCTGAAGTTTATTCATGGTGATCATTTGATTATTGTGAACGGAGATGAGAATATTGGGGCAAATTCAACTAAATGCGGGACCCTACATTGTAGCTGAGTGAAATAGTTCAATATTTCAGAATAAAAAAACCTGGAGGTTCCAAAAATAAACATAGTAATTGCCGAATAAATATTAGAACAAAAAGGTAAAACAAAAGGAGAAACTTTATATGAGTTTAGACTAGTGATCTTAGATATTTTCAACAATTTTTCTAAGCCATCGTATGTTTTAAGAAATGGATTGAAGATTATACTAGGAGAAGATGTCAAGTTCAAGAAGTTCACTGAATTGTTTGAAAGCAATCCATCAATTGATCTATGGGGGGCATCGAATCGATGTTCCCATGTAGAAGTTATTTTCTAAACACATACCCTTCTTTGGTTTGACTTGTAGCCAGAGGATGAGTCCTCATTGTAAACAGGCTTATCCCTTCTAATTTCCCTTGTTTTTGTACCTTTACCATTCCCTTGTACCATTCCTTGAACCCTAAGACATTGTTGATTGCAATGAGAAAACCTTATCTAGTCATAATATAAGAAATAAGAGATTAGAGACATGAAAAATCTTTTTAAGACGACTAAAGCATGAAGATCAAACAAATGGAAGACACAAAAATAATATTCAAGGCAAAGGACTATATTTGGTATCTCATTGAGTCAAAACTAATGGAGGTAAAGGATATAATTATTTGCTCTAGCCAAAAAGGAGGTTGAAGGCAACAATCATTATCAACAAAGAAAGATCTACACTACCAAAAGCCCTATGTAGTGAAGAAAAATCTTTGGAGGAGTCCGATCTAACAACAGAGCCTAAGTTTTAGAGCTTTGTTCTCAAAAATGACATAATGACATTTTGAGAAGCAATAAAATTCAAATTTTCACCTTAATATGTCTTCAATTTCATTGTGATTTCATTATTATACATAGGATATGGTATTTAAAAAAGATAGAAAAAAA
This sequence comes from Malania oleifera, assembly GCF_029873635.1. Classification (NCBI taxonomy): domain Eukaryota; kingdom Viridiplantae; phylum Streptophyta; class Magnoliopsida; order Santalales; family Ximeniaceae; genus Malania; species Malania oleifera. The sequence goes on along the minus strand of NC_080422.1, from coordinate 50,664,495 downwards.
ATAGAAAATATGTGATTATCGTTAAAAAAAAAAAAAGAATTTGCAAGTACCATCCCAATAACATATAAACTACAGAGAGACTTGATCTCCAAAAATGGGCTACGTGGGAAACCTATCGAATCAAATGATGGGTTTGGTCCAAACAGTTACAAGGTTGAGGTTTTCCAAATAAGATTTTATTCTTGTCAATTGGCTTCAGAAATCAAAGCTTATGATTTATACAAGACTTATAATATCAGAAAGAAGATTGACTCAATTGAAACTGAAGAAGTTAAAGATGTTCTTTGAAGTCCCAAAAGTTTAACTAGGGTAGTTTTAGAGAATGGATAGTCATTTTAAAGAATTCATTATTTTACATTCGAATTTCTTAGTCATTTCATGAGGAATTGAAAAGGTATTGTCAAAGCAATCAACAACAATTTTTCCATCAACCAAATTTTTCCTTAACCTCAATTTCTAGCATTCCTTTATTTCCTTAACCTCATCATTTGGAATTCCAAACTCATAATTGTCCAAACTCACACTATCCAAACTCACTCCATTTACAAAGTGTTTAGCATGGCAAGGGATGCCAAGAACTTGAATGCAAAAGACGTATTGTAGAAGAATGTGGAGATATGAATTAGTTTTGACAGTTTCACAAATTTCATGAAGGTGTTTGCCCAAAATAATGATTTAAGTCATAAAGGAGAAATCAATGCATTTCTCTTGTCGAATTTGGGTAAATAAATGACATCTTTATCATTTCCTAACATTTTAATTCAAGAATGTTAGAAAAAAGGGGCAACTATTGATATTCAATTTTTGATCAAACATACTTAATCCAAATGAAGATGCAAAAATTTAGGAAAAATAAAAATAAAAGAGTGAAAATTGTGTTGTGCAGTTGATCCGTCGTTTAGGGCGGTCGACTAGCTTTCCTCCAAAACTAGTAGTTGGCCAAAACTTGTAGGCAGTCGACTGGCCCCTCAAGGTAGTCGATTGACTTGTAAAAATTTAAATTTTATGAGTTGTTTCTACGTGATTGACTAGAGATTCTTGGCCAACCATGTGCCTTATTAATGCCACATGTCAATCTCTGACATAGACAGTTAAGAGGTGCTTATTCTTGATAGTTATTTTCAAATTCAAATTCGAAATGTTATTCCTTCCCTCCCTCCATTCAAGGTCTATAAGAAAGGCATCCTTGCGGAGACTTTAGGGCAGAACAAAGGGAGGGCAAAGTGAAGGTTTTCAAGAGGAATTTTTGAGTTCCAAGAGGATTTTCATTTGAAGAAGAGAAAGAATAGAAATCATACTTCTTTTCCAAATGAATATAAATCATACTTCTTTTCTCTTGAAAGAGACTTTCAGGTGCAATTTGAAGTAAGGTTTCTTCCACTTGATCTATAGAGGATTCTTCTTCAAAAAGGTCAATGTGAAACCTTTTACTTCATTCATTTCCATGAATATTTTTTATTTTAACACGTTGAAGCATACATGTATTTCTTTGAATATTATGATTTGTGCTTCATGATTCTTCTACTTTCCTATGCTCAAAGCGTGTTAGCGGGATCATAGTACATCTTTCTTTCATGTTTGTAGAGGAAAAGGCCCGATAGGATGTCAAAATTGCAAGTGTACATTGAAGTCCTTCTTCAGGCAGTCAATCGGCCACACCAAATGGTTGATCGAGCTCTTCTTCTTTTGAAAATGTAGTCACTTGCTATAGGTGGTCAATTGGCCCCTATATATGGTCGACCACCAAATCCTGAGAGTGTATATTTTCCATTCTTTCTTAACTTATTAGGTAATTTCAAATATGTTAATGTCTCTACATATAGTAGAGTACTTGTGATTGATATTGGGGTATCTTCTCACTTGAATTTTCATGGTTTCTTTACAATTGGGGGATCAACTTTTTTCATCATTTGGGGTCACATATCCATGAAATAGTGTTTGGGTGCTCTCCAATCTTTTCATCTCAAAGTTATCAATGTTTTACAAAAAGTTTTCATTTTTCTTGGGGTCATACACCCATGAAGTGGCGTTTGGGTGTTCTCCAATTTTTTTTTCAAACTGGTGGTCAAGTTGGATTTGTGGTTCTCTCAAATTTTCACACTTTTCAAATGGTTTTCCTGGTTTGCCTTCAAAATAAACCAAATTTGCCTCTTAGAAAATTTACCCTTTTAATAGACCATTCATGATGTGACAGTTGGGTAGATTAAAAGGCCTTTTTCTGGAAGACAAGATCAGGATTTCAAGTTAGTTTTGTTGGTTTTCACCCCTAAAGAAACCAAAGTCATGCAAATTCATGTAGTTTGATATCTTTTTCAAAAATAAAATTATTTTTTTTGAACATCAAATGGTTTGAGTCCACTTTCAAGGATATATAGGAAATATACTTTGTAGATTCAGCCGTAACAAACAAACAAAAAATTCAAGTCTCCTTGCATTTCTCACTTGTTTGGTATGCATGTGCATGCTATGTGTGTTCTTTGTATTATTTGTTTTGTTTTTTATTTGACTTCAAAGTAGTAGGATTTTCATAAATCTTATAAAACTCTTTCAAGGGTTAGTTCTTGCAAAAATTATCTCAAATGGGATGTACACACACACACACGCACATAAGGTAAGCACGACAACCATTCAACGCAATGAATGTTTTAGAGTGCTAACCATTTGAATTTTCAAAAATGAGGATTTCAATGGTTACCTTCCCTACGCACAATAAAATCTCTTTACATTTCTCACTTTTTTGGTATATATGTGTATGTAATGTGTGTTGTTTGTGTACTATTTCTCTTATTTTTTTTATTAGGTATCAAAGTACCTTTTCAAGGATTGTTTCTTTCCCAAAAACATTTCGAAAAGGATGTACACACACACACACACACACACACATACAAGGTAAGCACGACAACCATTCAACGAAATGGGTGTTTTAGGGTGCTAACCATTTGAGTTCTCAAAAATGAGGATTTGAAGTGTTACCTTCCCTATGCACAATCGTACTCTCGAACTCAAGCTCTTCAAAAGACATTCCTTTATTTTTCCTTTTCAAAAATAAAATAAAGTAGTGACTCCGCTTTCAAAGTTTGTTTACAATCACCAAATGTTGGCAATCCAAATGGGTCCTCAAAACCCAATATCAACACCTCTCTCTCCTTATCCTTCATCCATTCCCTTTTATCCTCTTCTTATATTCTAACTCAAGTTTGTTTACCTTCCTCTTTTCTTCCTTCTTTTTTTCTACAAACTTTTACAACTAGTATGACTCTTTAACTCCTTATTTCATATGATAACCCTTGTGTAGTAAGGCATTTATCCCAACACCTTTGACTGGGGTTTTCAAATAACAACCCATCTTATCAACATTCTACCTTCTCTATAATCAATCACCCCATAGCATATTCTAAGTGCCTGGCACCAGAAATTGATAAATAAAGCTCTCCCTCCATGTACACAAGGAATGCCCTTAACTTATCACTTTATTATAATAATTATTACAAACTTGAAGTTATCGCATATAACCATGCTATGGTTATCTCTAATGTATCCCTTATGTATAAATAGGTAATGAAATTGTGATGCTATCATCCTTGTTTACTAAAGTCTTAGTATTTTGAATCACCTAAATTTAAATTTGGTATGTTGAAGGAAAGTTTCACAAAGGTTTCAACTAGGCCCCTCTCTGCAGCAATGTACATGATATATGCTTTGTGAGGTGAAACATATATGACATTTGAAAATTTTGAAAACAACCTTTTTTTTCTGGAGAAGAGGAGGACAACTATTTGAAACTTGTTGGAAATTCCAAAAGATCATTATATTATATATGAGTAGTAAAAGTTGGAGATGAACATCCTCAAGCTCCCTCCCCATATTATGCTTACATACACATCTTTAAATTTAGCAACATTTAAAGATAGTTGTAAACAAACTAAAAGGCTAAAATGTTCTAGAACAAAATAATATCTCAATATATATAAATATATGATTATATAATTCTTTACTTTAATATAAATGATGTTTGATTAATTTATAATTATTCTTGACTTTGGTATTACCTTTCTTCTAAGCCAAACTAAGAAAGTTTTACTATTTTGTGGGGTTTGGGACATAATTAATATCTTTAGAGTTCATCACATTTGATTATAATGTGGAATACAAAATCTTTGTTCTTATTTCATGTTCTCAACATGTGTCTTCTACTACTACTACTACTACAAAACCTTTATCCTTATTTCATGTTGTCAACATTTCTTCTTCTTCTTCTTCTTCCATGCTTTAATTGTATATAATTAGAAAAAAAAAAAAACATGACAAGAAAGGAAAGAGGAAAGAGAATAAGTCTTGTATATATTTATTATGGGCAGTTAAAATATGTGGAATTAAACTTGGGTTCCCCCTATTGATTGATCCCCCCACCCTACACAAGGAATAAGGATTCGAGCCCTATTCTAAACAAATAATATTTATGTAAAAGTATGTAAATGAGGGTGATTTGATTAGTACTACTAGGGGTGATTGTGTGGTGCTAGGAACCACACCCTTTTAGGGGCCTTCTATAATGCATGCTCAAAAGAAAAATAAATAATATATGACATTAAATTATAATGACTAATTAATAAGTGAAATTGTATCACATATAGGTCATTGATGAAACACTTCGACTTGGAGGCATTGCGATTTGGCTAATGAGAGAGGCAAAACAAGACATTGAATACCAAGGTAATCTCTCTCTCTCTCTCTCTCTCTCTCTCTCTCCTTATTGTGTACTAGTGATCTGCAACTAGTGCATCATATTAATGTTTGTAAAATGATGTCATCCATATATATGTACGTACACACACACACACACAAGGACATATATATATATATATATATATATATATTATAGTTATAGTGCTTTAATATAATTTTTTGATAAAGTTCTTGAAGGGATGTGGTCATTTCCATCATTAGCCATATGGATAAAATATGTTTCCTGCCTTTATGAGGACTAAATCCTCCTCTAAAACCATATTCAATTATAATTTTTTTTAAAGAAAATGCTAGTTATACTCAAAATTTATATTCACTAGATCATTCATCCTTATGTTAGATTATTGATAAGGTGTCACTTTTTTAATTTAAAAAATATATATATTCTTCCTTATAATGATCGAGTGCACTGTCAATTAATAAAAACAATTAGAATATCAATTTTTTTTTCCTTTAAGAAAAATTTTCAAATTACCAATTACTTCACTCATTTTTAGTTCAATATGATACCTTTGCAAAGCATTGATGAGTTATACATGGCGTTATGTCAAGTTTTTATTTCACTCTTTCCCAATTCTTTTGGAGATATATGTAAAAGTTATATATAACAAAAATTCTCTTTATCTTTATGAATTTTTGGCAGGATATGCTATTCCTAAAGGATGCTTTGTTGTTCCGTTTCTTTCTGCAATCCATTTGGATGAGAATTTGTACAAGGAAGCTCTTACATTCAATCCTTGGAGATGGATGGATTTCGAAAACCAGGTTAGATCGATTATTTAAACATTTATTATTTAAAGTAGAACAATATACCCGATATACATATGCAGCATGTTGTCCACATGCATATACATCTGTGATAGAAGTTTTTATACCCAAGTTCATAGTGACCTTAAACACAAACAATCACTATGAGTATAGAAACACAATTACACGAAGAACAAATTGTTGTTTTGTTATCCCACATTGGTAGAATACTTCCACCTTAGTATAAAAGGTGGTTTTGAATTTTTTATATTATTTGTCCCACATTGAAAAGAAGTGTTTTTTAGACTTGAGGTTGAAGCTATATAAAGAGCTCAACTCTTCATTTGTAAAACACACCTCCAAGTTGTACTTTGTCAAGAAGTAGTGGATTGATCATCGGCGCCCGAGGACGTAGGTAATTCTATACCGAACTTCGTAAATTTCTTGTCTTGTTCTTTTTATTGCTTTATTATTGGTTTCTGCATTGTTTTAATTTCTTTTATATTCAATAGCAATAGTTTTAGTATTGGTGTTTGGCACAAGTGGGGTGCCCGGCACAACACAAATTTGTAACATGATTGAGTATGTACATGCACAACCATGTGCACAATCATGTGTTGAATAACCATAACAATCCATGCCTTCGATTTAAATCCCTTTAAGTCAAGCTCAAAACCTCATTCACACTCTCTCTCCTATAACCCTATGATTCTTCTTGTAATAGGTATGTGGACGAACAAGAACTCATACTCCTGCATGATTTAATATAAGGAAATTCACATTTTTCATATTTGGTTCTCAAGGAATTTAAGGAAATAAACTAAAACTTATGGAAATAAAAGAATACATGCATGCTTATTTTGTATGTTGTTTTTTTATTTGTAATCATATTTTAAAAAATATTCTTAATAGTATTTGATAAAAAGGATGAAGTTTGAATCAAGTGAGGCCACTCAAACCCTAAACAATTAACGTCCCAATGTAGATAAGCACATTATTGAACCTTATCACTCCTCCATATATATCGCGGTACAACTTCAACTAGCCATACTCCTTGCAAACCACAAATTAATCCCTTTTTAGTTAAAAAATTATATCAATTATACAACCTAAACTAAGATGTGATTTTACTATTGTGTCAAAACTAGTATTTATGATTCCCTACCAAATGTCATAAACTTGGTTGAGAAGAGGTTCCAAAGTTGGGTTAGTTTCTACTTTAATAGACAAGAAGATTTTTATGTTGTTAAATTAAAGAGACTAATGTCTATGTTGTCAATTCAATCTATCATTTTCCTTCTCCATTAGTTTTTAACTAAGCTTTAGAGTGGCACACAAGTTAAGTTGTTGACCATCTTTTGGATGAAATTAAAGCCCTATAAGAAACCTAGAAATATAACCAAAGATTAATAGACAAACAAAGATATGCTAAATAAAGGATATGTTGTTAAGATCACTTTGAAGGGAAATGGAACCAAAAAACTATTTAAAGTGATGGTGATGGGTAAAAGATTTTGATGAACATTTTTTGTATAAGCCTAAAAAATTTGTTGGTTGGAATCTATGTTAAGATAGATGACTAAGGACTACAAACAAGAAGGGAATCAACTCGAATGAAAGACAATTGAGGAGTTACTCTTGATATTGTTATGAAAATATGACAACATGGCTTTAAGGGATGAGGATACTCTTTATGATAGGATTGCTTTCTAGATTTTGCTAGAAATATGTATATGCAATAATGACACATAACTAGGCATACTTCTGGAGATATGATATGTCCAGTTTGGGTGCTTATATTCATACTTGGACCCAAGACCTAATAAATTATGCTCTCGTGTCATGTTAGTGTTCACCCAATATATATATTAAACCCACTCATAAGGTTTCCCTAGTCCTACCAATGTATCATATCAAAAGAAAATAAATTATGGCTAATGTATTTCTAGAATACATGTTGTTGGGAATAACGAACAAATTCCCGAAACCTGTGAGAAACAAAATAGAGAAAAAAATAACGTCAAAGAAAAATCAATCACACGTACAAGACAATATTTATGTGGTTCGGCAATTTTGCCTACGTCCACGAAGTTGCAGTGATTTCAATATTATCAGGAAGAAAACACAGAGAGTGCGGCGATACAATGCTCTCCCTCTCGCTCTCTCGCAGATACAACCACACCAAACCCTAATCACCCAAAAGCAATCCTTTTTATATGTTGCGCCTAGGGTTCCGTTCCGAATGGGCTCCAAAATTTTCCATGGACTAAGCCTTAGGATAGAAATCTCTAATTAAATAGAGGTCGGTTCGTCATCCAAATTAAAACACGACTAGGCTCCACAAAAGCCCAACACATGTTTCTCTTTTTTGGGAAGCTTCCAAACACGTTCATGGATGAGTAATAAAGCATTAAATTATGACCACCAAGAGTGTTCAATATCATCACTGGTGAAAGTAGCACTAATTATTGGGAAAGTGCATTATTCCCCTATACTATGACTTTGGTCCACAACCAGATCTCATCAACGTTCAATGTAAGGGATTGGCTATCGATGTATGGAGTGTGACTAATTTAAAGGTACTAGAATTAGCTAAATACAATTTTGTCTTCTTAAAATATTTCATTGAAAGATGAACTTAGGAGGGCATTGCTTCGAAGGCCAAGGGAACATAAGGACTTGAAAACGATATTTCTTTAATGACAGATAATGGTGATAGCACTTCACGATATGATGTCCCATATCATCTAGGAGTGAAAAATATTCATGAAGCCATGGAAAATTGTTGGGATGCTTCATATATATCTTGATAAGGAGGATTTACTATGAATATAAAGTGTATATAAAAGAGTAGTGCTTAGCATGGTCTACACTATAAATGACCGACCTTCCATATAAACTAAAGATAACAGAGATGCTAAGTCTCTCTCTCTCTCTCTCTCTAACAAAATTGACAAACTTTATTGATATGCCCTTACTTTTCGTGGAGGAATACCATGGTTACAAGACAAGTAATTGGGAGATTACAGATAAAGAAATTAAAACCCTCCCAAAAACAACACCAACAACCAACAAAACCAAGTCAACAAATCCAAACAATGGTAACTAAGAAACAAGTCTAAACAGGCCTATATAAAATTTTAAAAAAAAAAAAAAAAAAAAAACTTTAAACAACTCTAAATCTACTAAATAAAACTCGAGAGTTGAACTAACAACGAAAGGAAGTGAGACCCAACTTATCCATCTGAAGTATACCTTTTAGAGAACGTGGTAAAAAATTTTGTTTTTCACAGATGACATTGTTTCCCATTTCTCCTTCTTTTGCAAGAAAATCAGTTGCACTATTGTCTTTCCTATATTGATGGATCACCATGAAGTTCACTCCTTCTAGCTCCGCCACAAGCTCCTCCCAAAAATCCCAAAGATACCACAAGGTACATCTACCTTTCCAAAGCCATTTACAATAATTTGCGAATTACTTTCAATAATGACATTAAAATAACGAAGACGTTTGCACAAACGAATTCCTTCCATTATTGTTTTTAATTACGCACTATTGTTTGTACCATTGCCAAAATAGCTTGAAAAATATGCTTTCGCCATGTCATGGCAGTCCCGAATAATTCCTCCACTTCTTGAAGTACCTAGATTGCCCCTATAGCTCCCATCACAATTAAGTTTTTTCCACCCTACTGGAGATTTAACCCACAAAATAATTTTTTCAGGTATTTCACAAACTCCCTGATACTTAATTTGAAACTCCTTCAAAATCTTAATGTCTGACATCTTCAATTTTCGAAAAGAATTAGTGCTCACAGGTATAGAACTAACACAGTATCGAACACTTCTAGATCTGATATGCACTTTGATATAATCTTTCATTCTCGCTTTACATCTTCGATTCCAAAGGCATCAAGTCTCTTAATGTATCCTATTCCACAAGGATGCCATGAATAGTCTATTGTTTTAACCTAAAAATGAAGCATATGCCTTCTTTTGTTATGAGATTATTGTTTGCAATAATATATGGGAAGTAACATAGAAAGAAGGATAATAAGCTAAAACTCAACAATGACGTTGAGTTATTTACCATCACAGAGCTTGTAATGGGACATCAATGTTAATGGAGCTAGGAAGAAAAAAAAAAATGCACCTACTCACTACGTGAGGTCAAAGAACTTCTCTTGTTTTAAGTAAAGCTATGTACAAACACGCAAGAAAAAAAAAAACTATAATGCTCAAAAAATTGGATTTGAATTTATAAGCTAGTCAATGGAAATGGATTTAATAAATAAAATATGAAAGGTAATATCAAAAGGATTGATGACCAAAGGATCAAACTTGAATTCTATAGAAACAACTAATCAACAAAGGAATTTATCAACCTAATAGGGAATACATAACACAAATGAGTTGTGAATTGGTAATTAGCTTGTTTCTCTTGGCCCAATTCATAATGAGATTAATTACCTGTTAAGCTGAAATGGAAACAGAGAAAATGGAAACGGATTTGAAAAGGAAGATCTATTCCCAAGAGGTGGGGGTGAATTTGGATTTTAAAATTTCTTTGATTGATTCGTTAACTTATTTTCATTTCAGCTACCACACAAGAAAAGTAAGTTTTCAATTTTAAGTTCAATGGAAAATTAATTTTGTTAAAACCTTTATAAATGAATATACTAAGTTGAATATCATGTTTAGCACCTCAACACAATCCAATCAACACAATCCACAAAAGATAAAGAATTCAGTAATGCTGTCAAGTTTCAGCACTTTAGCAAACCAAAGTAAGGTTTAAGAATATTTGTTTAATGATAAAAAGCCATATATTTGTGTACCTGTTTTCTTAATATAAACCACAATTCTAACTTTCAACAATCTTCCAAAAACTCGAACTTTGAATAAACTTTCAGTTAATTAGTCTTGGGTGTTAACCAATCAACATACTCCCTTTAAGGTTTCTGCAATTTATATTGATCAACCAACGTACTCCCTTTCATTTTCTGCAATCCAAAAATTAAATTAATCCTTGGTTTATTTAATTTCCAATCTGCGTAGTTTATATGATCAAAAATTAAAATCCAACCGTGTAGTTAATATAAATAGGAAATTAAATGAGAGTAGGGAAGAGAGTTTTTACGAGGTTTGGCTATACCCACCTATGTCCTCGCCTTAGGCTAAACCACCCAAGGATTCCATTATAACCACTCCTTTATAGATAGGAGCAACCATACAATCTCTCCTTCAATAGGTTAAAGTGCGCCTCTCCAAGCAATACCCCACACTTGGTCTAACAACGATTAAAGAACCGGAACCATCTACAAAACAAGAACAAGTTTTGGTATACAAAGACATTCTTAACAAGAGCAGATTAGTACAACAATTCAACACTAAAATATACTTCAATTCAAAATAATAATTGAAAGAGTTTGAAGCCTTTAGAAGTATATCACCATGAGCTTTCTTTCTTGATTGAAAGAATTCAGTATAGGCTTAGAATTGTGTGAGAGATTCCCAACAAACCTCAGTAGAGAATGCAGAAAGTAATTGCACAAGAGAGCTTTTGAGAGTATTGAGAGTTTTGAGAGCAAGAAAGCTTGATTGATGTTATTGGAATTGGTGTATTCCCAAGAGGGGGTGAATTGGGTATTTAAAATTTTCTTCCTAGGTCAATTAAAATTTCAATAACAGTATTACACAAGCGTAGGGTATTTCTATACAATCATAAACTTAATCAAGAATTAAACGCAAACATTCAAGTGTTGAAATTTAAATTACATAAATTAAAAGCAGGTACAAGAAATGTTATCGGGGTTTGGTCAATACTACCTACGTCCCTGTCTCAAACTCACAAGCAAAAGGATTCCACTAGTTGCTCACTTCATAGGTGGAGCGACCCCGTTTACAACACCTTACCAGGATGGTGCACCTAGTTCTCTTAACAGGGTCTAAACCAGTCCGAGACTATTCATAGGGCTAGTCTTCCTTTTCCGATCATACGTCAAGAATACAACAAATATTCAAATAGAATATTTTGTACAACCAGATTGCTTCTAATACAAGCATATGTGTACAAAAATAAACACAAATACACTCACGTATGATATGCAAATTAAGCTCAATGTGATAATGTGATTTTCACAAAAATAATCTTTAATAAAGATGTGTATGATAAGTGTTCAAAGATTTTATGCACAAATAAGAACTTTCTCCAATAATTTTTATAAATAAAGTGTTGGAGAATCTAGGGTTTATGGCTTAAAATAATGGCACCATCCAATAGATTTTATTGCATTATCCGTGACTGAGGTGGAGTATATGACAGTTGCCAAAACTACAAGGGAGGTTTTATGGCTTACTGGTCTAGTAAGAGAGTTGGGGTTACAGCAAGATGGTGTGGTGTTGTATTGTAATAGTCAGAGTGTCATTTAATTGGCGAAGAATTAGGTATACCATGCTAGGACCAAGTACATTGATGTGAGGTATTATAGGGTTTGGGAATTGATTGCTTCGGGTGAACTTGTGTTAGAGAAAGTTCACACATTTAATAATGCAACATATATTCTGACCAAATCAATTACTTCAGAGAAGTTTAAGCATTACTTAGACTTACTTCATGTCTTCAAGTGACAGAAGGGAGACATACCCAACCAAGCGTTTTTAAGTTCAAAGTGAAGCAGTTTATGTTTTTTAGATTCTCCTAAGGGGCGTATAATCACCAAGGTGGAGATTGTTATTTGTGGTTCTTATACTTTTATTTTGATAAGTAAAGAAGGAAGGAGGAAAAACATGAAGGGGGCAACATAGTAAGACTTGTCGACGAAGGGCCTATGCTCGTCGACGAGGGAACAGCAAAGGTTCGTCGACGAAGGCTCTAAAGCTCATCGACGAATAATTATCGAGAGTAGGAAATTTCAGACTTTTGGTTTCATCGACGAGAGTCATGTATTCGTCGATGAAGGTTCTTCTTGGGCTTGTTGGCAAAGCCTTGTGTTCGTCGACGAGTGGCGCCTGGCCTGCGACAGTTTTTCTAAATTTTGAATTTTTGAACATTGGGTGGTTGGGCAAACGGGGGGAAACCTCTGAGGAAACATTATATATGTCATCTAGGCATATTTTGAGAGTGGGAGTGATAATTAGAGAAGTGTATTGTGTACATTTTGATTTCCTTAGTAAAATTTGTGTGTCATTGCTTTCGTATATGTAAGCTTTGTCGAACCACGTAAATCTTTGTGTTGATCTTGTTCTGATTATATGTGTTATTTACATTCACTTGTTATTATTTATTCTACTATGCATCTTCATTACACGATCCATATCACAACAACATGGAAGGAGAAAAACCAAATGATGTTCAATCACAAAGCTTAGCATAACTAAAAAGAAAAGTATATTATTCTCAAGTATCTATTCCAGTGGATTTATCTACTCTAAATTTTTTTCCATATTTCTTTTGATTATTTTGGGTTCCCTAAAATCTTTTTTCTTTGTACCTTATTGTCCTTTATTCTTATACTTCTTATGTTTTTTTCTATTTTTTCATGTACATGTTCTTTAACGAATTCCTTTGCTTGACTTATTAATAGACAATCTTAGTTTAGTCCCAAGGGAGCTCATCTTGACTAGGTTATGTTTGAATTGAAGTAGCATAACACTATGTGCACATAAAAGTTCTAGCAAAGAAATATTAAGGTAAATATAGACAAGCCTATTAAACAATTATGCTCTTATCTTTACCAAAATCTTTTACAAGGCCATGTGTGTATCATTTGCCTCATCCGCAACATTGTCTCACAATCAAACATTACATGTTAATTAATATGAGAAAATAATCCAATATATCAAATCTTTAGAATGAAAGACATTACTATGATATTTCACCTTCATGTAACTTTTCATTAAATCATAAAACATAATCTCTTTAGATACCAATTTCAAAGGACTATGGTTACAAAAATTGATAATTATTATAATTCTTAATTCAAATTAAATTAAAAATCTTGATCTTGCCCCATCCTTCAAGAAAAAAAAATAATGAAAATAGAACAAATAAAAACCAACAAACTTATAGTTTCACTATTGAAGTACTTGTCTATAAATCTACAAATAAAATTTAGTTTATTTGCTTTTGTTGTAATTTCACTCTGTCCAACTTGAAAACAACTTCTCAACGGTAAGAATCAATGAATTGCAAGACTATTAGAATTATAGTGAAGTTTTAAATATCATTTATGTTTACTATGTATAAAATACATTAAATTTTATAAATAAAAAATTTATTTCATTTATTAAGTTAAATTGTTTCATTAATTTAATTTGTTTGGATAGTACAATGTAGTTCATAAGATATATGTTATGTGCATAACTAAAGATTACAATATATTGCATATTCTATTTTATTAACGTATACTAATACTACCCATATAATACGAGTATAATATATTTTTATTTCAAAGAATTAGTTATTTAATTCCTCAAATTCTTATCCTTTTTTTTAATTCTTGTAGTCCAACTAATTTTTCTATGTTTTCAATATATTATTTCTTTTTTAGTCGTCCGTATCTCAAAATAATTTTGTCTTTTTTTCACTTATGGGCAATTTTGCCATGCTTATTTCAAAAATTTTATTATAATAATTTTCCTTAGGATTATAAGGCTAATTTTTTCCTTTCTTAAAGTTGCCTTCTATTTTTGATATCGTTTTGTTTTTGTTATTCTATAACTTGTACTTACTTGACCTAATATATTCACTTGCCTTCTTCTAAACAAAAGAGCTATTTTTTTTCTAAAAAATTATTTACTGTGTCACATGCATTAAACTATCTATTAGAATGCACTTACGTTTACTATGCATTCTAACTATTGCCCTTTGTTTTTCTTTTCTATTGAATGAAGGGAAAAAGAAACTGGAGAAACAATGCATTTTATTCTCCCTTTGGAGGGGGTGCACGATTTTGTCCTGGGGCTGAGCTAGCTCGCCTTCAAATCGCTCTTTTCCTTCATTACTTTGTGACCACATATAGGTGATCCTCTCTCTCTCTCTCTCTCTCTCTCTCTCTCTCTCTCTCTCTCTCTCTCTCACACACACACATAAACATGCACACACTTGCACAAAAACATATAAAGAGGCATGCACACACATACACTCAACACATAAATTTGGTAAATTTGCGCATTACCAATTAAAGAAAAGCATCACAAAGGGCTTGCTTATCTTTGTAGATTTTTTGGATTTCATGTGATGCTCCAAGCAATCTATTGGCTTGGTAACTTGTATAGAGGAAGCATGACCGCAAGTTAAAATGTTTAAGAAAAATTAATACCCATAGAATACTCAAGACCTTGTATGCAAAAGTTTTTTCCTTCCTCAATAATCTTGTTGGGGTTATCCCACATCGGTTGTGGAAGGGACTGAAAGTCAATTATTAAGTATGAGGAAAATCCTCACCCCTTGAGCTAGCTTTTGGGGCTGAGAAGGCTCTAGACCGCCCAATACTGGTATTAGAGCCATGGTTCAACATTCTCTCAAGGATGTCTGGTGGTGCTTGCTGATTTGGAGCCCGAAATGTGAGGGGAGATTGTTGGGGTATCCCACATCGGTTGTGGAAGGGGCTGATTGTCAGTTATTAAGTGTAAGGGAAATCCTCACCTCTTGAACTTACTTTTGGGGTTGAGAAGACCCTAAACCGCCCAACATAATCTTCTAATGTAGGTTCAAACCCCCTGAGTTTTCTGAAAATGACACTCCACCCATTGTGTTCTCAAAAACTACCAAAGAACCCCCTGAAATTTAATTTTATTGAAAAAATGAAATTCCATTAATTGAATGTTAGTCAACTATTATGTATATGTGGGAAACAAACTAATTATATCCATAATAAAGTGATATTTTCAAAATGACACCTATTTAATAAATTAAATTAAAAAATAATTAACATAGTGTCATAAAAACTAACTAAACAACTTGAAGACTTAATTGATTCTCAAATTATTTGGTCTATCTGGTCCAATTGCTTTAACTCAACCAATTCTTCTTCCTTTTTTTTTAAAGAAAAGAGGGTGGCACCTTCATTTATTTATTAATATACCCTCACTTTTGGCGGAAGAATACCGTGGTTATAAGATAAAACAAAAGGGAGAGTATAGAAAAACCCTCCCCAAAAAACCAACATCAGCAACCAACCAAACTAGGTCAACAAAACTAACAAAGAAGATAAGAACATAAACACAACCAAAATCAAAATAAAATACACCAAACATAACTCTAGAGATGAACTACCGACGAATGGAAACAAGACCCCACTTATTTATCTGAAGAATACCTTTCAAATAACTTGGTAGAAGGTATTGTTCTTCGTAAATTACATTATTTCCCATTTCTCCTTCTTTAGTAAGAAAATCAGCCGCACTATTGCCTTCCCTATATTGATGTATCACCATGACGTTCACTCCTTCTAGCTTTACCACGAGCTTCTCTCAAAATTTCCAAAGATACCACAAAGTACATCTACCTTTCAGAAGCCAATCAACTACGATTCGTGAATCACTTTCAATAATCACAATAAAATAATGCAAATGTTTGCACCGAATTCCTTCCTCAAATGCTTTTAATTCCGAACTATTATTTGTACCATTGCCAAAATACCTTGAAAAATCCGTTTTTACAATGCCATGGCAATCCCGAATAATTCCTCTACCTCCTGAAGTACCCGGATTACCCCTACAACTCCCATCACAATTAAATTTTATCCACCCTACTAGAGGTTTAACCCACGAAATAATTTTTCTAGGCCTGTCACAAACTCCCTCATGCTTAATTTGAAACTCATTCAAAGTCTTAATGTCCAACTTCTTCAATTTTTTTAAAGAATTGGTGCTCTTAGCAATAAAACTAACCCAGAGTCGAACATTTCTCCATATCTGATATGCGCTTTGATAAACTCCTTCCATTCTCACTTACATCTTTGATTCCAGAGGCACCACGTAATCAAACACAGAATCAGCCCAATTAAAATACCTTTAATAGACGATTTTTTAGCATAGTGGAACCAATTTGTCATTTTATTTTTTCAGGGAATGGATCATTGGAAAGGAATCCCCAACACCACACTAGCCCGACTGTAACGACCCGGCCCTTTACACTGACTCAGGTGTCACTCACATACATCAAATACCTATACCTGTTCAAGATATGGAAACAACCCGCCCTAAACAGGGACATACGGGTGTAAATAATACATAATCATGATGTAAATGTCGCGAAAAAACATAAACATCCATTGGGATTACTACTAGCCTTATACCAGAGTTTACTAATACATCCATAATTTACATACATTCGGACTTAGAGTAATCGTCATATTACAACCCTCCAAAAAGGACTTTCATCAAGTGTAGTACAAAATTGAGATACTTACGTAAGCTAACCAAAATAACCACCCTAGTCCCTTTATCTACTAGGACCGACGCACGGACAGACCTGAAAATAAAGATTGTAAGATAGGGTGAGACACCTCTCAGTAAGGAAGAAGGAGTTACAACAGTGTGTGACTGCATACATGCATATTTTCATTCAACATCTGGAATATAAATCAAATATTTTCAATACAGTAATGCATCAGGTATATCATCATTCATATTACAAAATTCCCACATTTGTCTTTCGACCATTTAATGATTTATCAGATGACCAACAGCAAAATATCCCTATAACCAGTTTTACCCCGTGGCTCGGGTTGTGCACTGGTACTCGTCCAATGTCCTGTTCGTGCAGACACTGCCGAGTACCTACATACGATCCGACTGCCCCCGTTGGCCCAATATCAGCCAATGGTTTCACCCTACTAGCCGACCATCTTGGTACCCACATCGTTTAGTACATGTGGTTGCACGTGTACATCTAGCTACGATATCGTGCCGTATCATATAACAGTAGTTTATTTCAACTCTGCAAAGAAAGTATTTTTCAACCCTCCCGGGACTCTCAAGCTGTGGTTCCATTTATCATAAATTCAATTTATACAAATATGATAAGATTTTATTTCCCATAATCTATATCAATAGTATAGAAATAATTCCAGCAGGTTCAAACTGGTGTCTTTCCACTCAGTTTACCCCTCTTTATTTACTGATGCGGCTCGGTGTATCACCAGCCTCTGTTTATCACATTGTCAGTATAACAAATTGGAATTTCATTCCCATATTCTATATCAGTAGTATAGAAAATACATTCATTTCCATTTCAACATATATCACACAAGTTTAATACAAAAACCCGCTAAATGATAAAAATTTAATATACATAGTTTAACTGAATAAATAAAGGATTCGAGTCTCTCCTACTATAGTATAAACACAAATAAATAATATTTGTAAAATTTGGAGATCACACATCGAAATCCTTATTTTTACCAAAAACCGTAAAATCGTCAAACCAGCATCTCTGCTCGGTAGAATTTCACAAATAAACAGTTAAATCATAGATAATAACATAAACTAGCTTTTTAGCGGTTTAGTTTTCCAAAATAGCTGTTGTAATCAAATTCCCCTTACCTTATATTCGAAATGAAACTTCGTACGAAAACGGTCCAAAACAATAACCCGAGATTCTAAAAACCTAAAACCACATAACATAACCTTACTATGTTTTCTACTGCTATCCAAATATCCAATCAAAATTAGGATCAGATTCCTACCTCGATTCTTATGAAAACCCGAAACTCTCCGAAACGATGATCCGATCCACTAAAAGTGTAGAGTTTTCTCTTCTGATCCACGCAGTACCCTCTGTTTTTGGAAACGGATGACGAACGGCGAAGGATCTTAGAGAGAGAGTGAGAGAGAGAAAATGAGAGAGAGAGAGAGAGAGAGAGAGAGTGAGAGAGAGAGAGAGAGAGAGGAGAGAGAGAGAGAGAGAGAATGAGAGAATGAAAGAGAATAAGAGAATTTATAGAATAAATCCTAACTTAGTCCTTAAGTAATCTAAATAAATATCTCTTCCAAGATATTTATATATAAATATCTCAAAATATCTCTTTTCAAAATATCTTCTTCTTTTTTTTGGGTCGGGTTACTACACCGACGCTTAACCTCTGAAGCCACCTCACCTAAAGAAAGAATGTGTTCAATGTTTTCTTGATTTCTCTGAACGCAGCAATCACCAGCCAAAGCCATCAATATACCTTTGTCCTGAATTCTATCATCTACCACCAAACATCTAAACCAGGTTCTCCATAAACACATTGAGGTTCTTCTAGGTAATAAAGAATGCTAAAACCAATCATTCCACACAAAATTATCACTTCTTCTCCTCACTGCCTCCCAAGCCATTTTTGTAGAAAAATTACCATCAGGGACAGGCTTCCAGACAAAAATATGCTGCCCACTTTTACCCGCCGGCACCTGGTGCAAAATTTTCCTTGTTTTATTGGCACCAACCAATTCCAAAACTAAATCAGAGTTCCAATTATTATTTAGCCAGCAATCCTTAATACACAGTTTCTTGTTCAAAATATCCTCAGTGCTCATAGATAACGGGTCTGATGACAGCCACCTGTCAAACTAAAAAGAAGAGTTCCCACCTCTCACCAAAATTTTAACATTATCCATAACTTCTGGAATGGTGGCCATAATTGATTTCCAGAACCGAGAGTCATTTGGTTTCCCCTTCCTTATTAATAAATGATCATTTCTGCAATATTTAGCCCTGAAAAAACCTACCCACAAATTGTTAGAAGTGAGCAATCTGAAGGCAAATTTCATGAGAAGAGATTTCTAAACTTCCTTAAGATCTCTTAGGCCCAGACCCCCTTTTGAGGTAGGTTTGCAAATTTTCCCCCAAGAGCGCCAATGAATCTTCCTTTTATCCTTCACCTCTCCCTATGAAAAATTAGAAAGAAAAGAGTTAATGCGAGAAAAAGTGACCTGCGAAACCTTAATAACAGACATCAAATGAATAGGCATGCTAGACAACACATGTCTTAATAAAATCAATCTTTCACGTTGCGAGAGCAACTTAGATTTCCACCCTACAATTTTTTTCCTAATCTTTTCCACAATAGGCTCTAATGTCCTAAAAGTCAATTTTCCAGACACCAAAGGAGCACCCAAATATGTAACTGGGAATTTATCTTCCATGAAACTCGTGATTCTCAATAAACCACGCTTCCGAGTAGGAGTGATGTATTTCGAAAGGAATAACGCTGATTTTGTCTTGCTGATTTTTTGACCTGACCACTTCTCATACATTTCCAAAGCGTAAACTAAATTTCTAATAGATCTCTTCCCACCATTCGCAAAAATAAGAGTATCATCCGCATATAACAAATATGAAACCAATAGGGCCCCAATCGGATGATTAAATTGACCAATCCGACCAATTTCATAGTTTTCCCTAAGCAACCTTGTCAAAACATCCTCCATTATGATGAATAAATAAGGAGAGAGTGGATCCCCTTGCCGCAAGCCTCTCGTAGATTGAAAAAATCTTATAAAGGTTCCGTTCATCAAAACAAAAAATCATGGGGACTCCACACAATTTTTTATGAGCTTGCAAAACATATCAAAGAAACCAAAAGCCTTAAGAACCTCCAGAAGAAAATTCCAATTCACTCTGTCATAAGCCTTAGCCATATCGAGTTTTACCATCACATTGTTGCCAACCATTTTTTTGTGCAAAGACTGAACCATTTCTTGAGCAAGTGTAACATTTTCAAAAATACTACTCCCAGGAATAAAAGCGTCTTGTTCATGCGAGACCAACTTATCAACAATCTCGGTTAGTTTAAAAACAATAATCTTGGAAATAATTTTATAAGCCACATAACATAAACTAATAGGCTGAAATTTATCAAAACTAGAAGGATTATCCACCTTCAGAATTAAAACAATAAACGAAGAGGAAAAAAACTTAGAAAGAGTAGTGCCCTGAAAAAAAATCCATTGCCGCATCCAAGATATATTTTTTTACAATGTCCCAACAAGATTTATAAAATTCAAAGCCAAATCCATCCGGTCTAAGACTACTTTCTTTGGGAATAGAGAACACTACTCTTTTAACTTCTTCTTTTGTCGGTTCGGCACAGAGGAAATTGTTATTAGCATATGAAATTTTCCTTTGAATTAACTCGGAGAGATCGCATGGTTCAACCGCTGAAAACTCTGAAATAAAATTATGGAAAAAAACAGTTGCTTCATTATGAATTGCTTCCGCACCCTCCAATATCCTCCTATCGTTTAGAACCATACGGTCTAGACGACTCTTATTTCGCTTCTGATTGATAACTGAATGGAAGAATTTAGAATTTTGATCCCCGTCAATTAACCATTTTTTTTTTTTTTCACAATTTGTCCTAGGCGAGATGCTTCCCTATTCTCCCACACCTGAATCTCCAACTTAGTAGTCAAGTAATCAGCTTCGACGTCCTCAGAAAAAATTGCTTGCAGTTGATTTTCTAAATATTTCATCCTTTCCTCAAGCGCTTTTAACTTGTCTCCCACTCTCCCAAATACATTTTTATTCCATTCACGTAATGTAATTTTAGTTCTCTTAAGGCGAATAGCAAGTTTTAAAAGCCCCGAGGCCGAGTCATTCCTGATCCATGCATCTTTAATGCATGACAAAAACAATCATGCGAGCTCCATATATTCAAGAACCGAAATAGGGTAGTACCATACCGAGAGAAAGACGTATTTGTATACACCACCATAGGGTTATGATCTGAGGATTTTCGACTCAAATATTTGACTTGAGTCGAACCATATAGGTTGGAAAAACCATTATTTATAAGAACATGATCAAACTTAGCCCAACTACGAGCCACCCCTTCATGGCCATTGCACCATGACATTCGCGAGCTTGTATTTGATAAATAAAAGAGACCACAATGATGTAAGAAGTCATTAAATTCCATCATAAGTAACAGAGGTCTTGGATTTTCACCAATTCTTTCAGTATCCATTCAAATAACATTAAAATCACCCAAGACCGACCAAGGAAAATCTGATTGACACTCTTCCAGTTGCGGCCATAACTCTTTTCTTTCAACATAAGAACATTTGGCATAGACAAAACTTACCAAAATTCTTTATCCGTCCTTAAAAAACCACCCAAAAATCTTATGAGTTGTGATTGAAATCACCTCAAAGACATTCATATCCTTCCAAAACAACCACAATTTAGCGCCCTGATTTTCATTAGATATAAAATGGTGATAATTCAAAAAATTACCCAACATTACCATATGCTCCTCGGCCACAAAAGGTTCTGAAATAGCAAACAACTCAACATTAAATTTTTTGATTAACTTCTTCAACCTACCTCTAGACCTACCTAACCCCCTGATATTCCAGAAAAAAATTGTATCCGTCATAAATTTAATTTATGTGGTCGGATGAGAACCCTATGAGATTTCCTCACATAATTTTTTACGGAAATCCATCCCAGCCCTGTATCAGACTCACACATTTTTTCTTTACCCTTTAAAACTGATATTTCACTTTTCTCCCTCTTGGATGAATAACCCCGAGCCAATTCCTTCTAATGCAAACTTTGGTCCACACCTTCAGTCAGTTTAAAACTATCCACATGATCTACTTCCTTTTGAGATATAGGTTCATCATTTGAAACTCGAGGATCATCATCACACCTGACTTCCTCACACTCCCCTTTATTCCTCTCTGTTGAACCTTCATTCCCATTATTTTCCAATCCTCTCTGTGGTATATCAGAGTTTTGCCTTGCATGATCCCCTTTTCCTTGAACCACAGGAATTTTCGCTATTTCAGGGCCCTTATCATTAATCTGCTTCGTCATATGCACATTACTAGTTCCTGCTTCTTGCACCACCTTTTTTGCCCATTTATTTACGTCGATATCAGTTTCTATTACACTGTCATTAGTCTTTGGTTTTTATATCTTTTTTTCTTTATATTTTTCATCCTCCCTTCGCTTCTATCCTACCCTGCAAACAATCAAGGTATGTCCTTACCTGCAACATTTAGAGCATAAAAACTCATCTTTTTATATTTGGCCTCTTGCCAAATACATTGTTTCGGAGATAAAACAAGAGGAAATCCCTTTACCGGCTCCATTGTTAGGTCAACTTCCACGCAAATACATGCCCTTAATGCTTTCGCACGGTTGATTGTTGCATTATCAGTTCCAAGATAACTACCAAAACGAGTCGCTATTATTTGGAGAAAATCCGTTCAATAACTCCGGTAAGAAAATCCATTCAGGAACCAATGGAGATTCTTTTTTGGTATCAAAATCCTTCGTCCACTTGAACAACTGAAAAGAATTGCCTTCCATAGTTCTACCTTCCCTTGCCCAACCATGCAGAAAGTCACGTTTGTTTTTCATGTGAATTAAGACGTGATAATCATCCATAACACTGATTGTTGGAATTTCCATCAAACCCCACGTTTTCGCAATCGATAACCGAATTTTATCAATAGATGGTCGATTCCTCAAAAATTTCATTACTAATGCAAAACGAAATTCTTCCTCAACGTTAACCATCTCTACTTCTAAGAAAATAAATCTCAATTCCCCATTGATACTAACGGGCAATCTCATAGGAATTTTGAACGCAGGCATCTTCGCTTTTTTACTCACAACTTGCGCATATGACTGCACCCCAGGACTTTCCTGGACGGCATTCCTCGCCGACGGTGCAATCGTCGACGGGGGACGACACTGGATTGCAATATACTGAAATTAAAGTTAAACTTTTCTAGTTATAAAAGAGACTGGCCCACATTGTTTGGCAACTCCCTGAGTAGCGACGGCGTGCAATTTCCTCTCTCCTCGACGGTGACGGCTCGCAATTTTGTCACAAATCATTGTTCTGTGTTACCCCTCGTGTGTCTCCCCAAAGATAGCGGCAAAGAGTGTTTGTCGAAGGAGAGTGGTGTCACGGCTTGTTGCTGCCGCTGTGCAGGGGCAGGGGCGGAGGCCACGCACAGATCTGGATTTACCATGGCTCCGATCGGACGACGGAGAAAAAAACGTCAGCGACAAGGCCACATTGGTTTTGCCAAAGAAGCTCTTTGAAGGCGGTAATGTTTTCGGCTTTGTTATTTTAAAGATCAATGAGGAACTTTTGAAGCAATAAGCGATGGGCGGCGAATCGGCGACCGCGATTGTGAAGGCGTGAGCGGTGAGCAATGGGCGACAATGGATTAACCTTGCACGAAATAGTGACGGGAAGAAGAGCATAGGAAGACTTGGGAAGCTGACAGGAGGCGTTTGACGTAGGCGGCGTACCAGCAGACCCGGGCAGAGAGGTGCCAGGGGGCGGGATGGTGCCGTTGCTGAAGGCGGAGCTTTTGAGGTAGTTTCTGCCGCTGGCGGCGGCGAAGATGGAAGCTGGTCCTAGAGGATAAAGGAGTCGCAGGTGAGGATTTCCTATTACGGTGGGGAAACAGAAGAGAAGCCAAAGATGAAGACTTTACCAGGCAAGCCAAAAACCAAGAGCTGACCGTGAAGTTTCCAAAGAAAAAGACCGAAGGATCCAAGTAAATCAGACACAATATCAGGAAGACGTCGTCGCTGGAGGAGAGTCGTCGTCGCCGAAGGGGGAAGGTCGTTGTTGCCGGAGAAGGAAAGTCATTGTCGTGGCCAACCCTAGTCCTAACTCAACATAATAATAAACATTTTGTAGTGTTATAATCACTAGGTAATTGTTCACACATATTTTTCAAAAAAAATTAATACAGTAACATAATATTTTTCTTTGTTATTATGATATCAACTCAACCAATTGATATCATCATAACAAAAGAAATTATGTTACTATATTAATTTTTTTGAAAATATGTGTGAACAAATACCTAGTAATTATAACACTACAAAATGTTTATTATATGTAATTTTCATAAAAAATTAATGACTAAACACATAATAAAACTAAAAAAATATAGTTCAATATATACAAGTTTAAGGAACTTATCAAACATAATGTTAAAAAAAAGATAAACTAAAATTTCAAAATTCATTGTTTATAAAGTAAAATTATAAAATGGGATGTTAGTTCTTTTGTATGTAAAATATGAATGCTAAATGCATAAAGAAAGCTCAAATTTATATTAATTGGTTTACCATTGTTTGTGACAATTCACTTGACTTTTCTTGATTTTATTCAAGTTGTTTTGTTATTAAATATGATTTTCAATAAAATCCAAAAAGTAAGGCACAAATTGACCAACCGTTTGATCTAAATCAAATTTTTAAAATTATATTTTATTCGCTAAAGATATATTTAGTCATTTAATTTTTGTGAAATGTATATAGCAAATATTTTGTAACAATATAATTATTTACGTATTTTTTTAATTATATGCATTATTATTTTTAAATTTTTTTAAATAATAATTTAATTATGTTGTCATGCTCATTTCAATCGAGTGACTTGGCTTATTCATTGAGTGTTCAATTCACTAATAAGTTTAATTTTCAAAATATATTGTAATTAATTGGTCAACTTTTCTAACTTAATTTATTAAATTAATCTCAATTTCTTAATTTATCTTATCAAAATTGAGTGGAAGGGTAAATTTGTCATTTTATTAAGGATAAATTTAATTTGTTTTTTCATTAAACTTAATAGTTCATTAATGGTCAATTAATGGAAGGTTCATTTTGTTATAAAAGTAAATATCAGGAAGTTTTGTCGTTGTTATCGAAAACTCAAGGAGTGTTATTTTCTAAAAAGTGTGGGGGTGTAACTAGATTTACCCTTAAAATTATTCTTATGATAGTCCTTTATAGTTTGGATGCTAACTCCTACAATAATTGAAATTTTGTATGTTGTAGATTAAGTTATGTGCTTTGCATGTTGTAAAAACAAAATGAAATAAAAAGACAAAAAAAAAGTAATAGGAAAAATAATTAGTTTGTCACTCAAAGAAAGACCATTATCCTTAAGATTGTAATAGAAAGAGAAGATAAAAATTTCAAAACGTCACTAAAAAACATTAACATTAGAAAATAAGTATCTATACAGAATAATAGTTATTGAAATCAAGAAGGAAGAAGACGAGAAGGAAAAAATGAGTTTTTTATATATATTCTTTCACAAAGCCATGTTAAAACAAAATCTCTGCCTATTTAGAAAAAAAACATTTTAAAAATCATATCTAACTCATGTTCATGTTAATAATTTTTAGCTAAATACAAAATTAAAAATTACAAAATAACCAGAACCCATGAGGAGTTTGAGAACTTTTAAAACTTCTCTAACAATCCGCCACAAGGTCTAGAACTCAAAAAAAGAAAAATAATTAATAATGTACGTGAAAATAATAAACAAAATAATAATATGTTATAGGCATAGGTGTCTAAATAAAACCATGCTTGGTGACATTCATTTTAATTTATAGAAACCATAATTGACTAGGTCTAGTATTAAGTCATTTGGCTAAAAAATTCAACAACGTTACTGCCTGAAAATTGAACGATCTTCAGAAACGCTCCTTAATTGATTACGACCACCTGAAAAAAGAAAGTAAGGATGACTTGGAGTGTAATCCGGGGAATCACTTTGATGCCTAAAGGACTAATGAGAGGCTATGAATTGCAACAGTAGAAAGAAGTGGATATGAATGAGATACTTACCTATTCTCCAAGTCCTTTTTTATAGTGGTGGAGGTTGATCCTCCATCAATCCGGTCATTAATGAGCATTATTGTGTTTAAGGAGGTTTTATAGGTTTTATGGACATTTATGTGGAGGTTTTGTAACCATCCCTCTCATCAATGAGTATACTAAAGTCTACCCATCGGTTATGCAAGGAGGTTTAATGGTGGAATCAAAATCGTTCCTCCTTTTTAGGGAAGATAGTTTGAGGTATTTTGAGGTATATCTGTCGCCCCCCCCCCCCCCTCTAGTTTCAAATTTTTGAAGCTTGTTTCCAATGTTCGAAGACTTTAAACACTACCAAGTCTTTTTTTTTTTACCCGCTGTTATTGGTTCAGCCAAGCCGTTCTAGCTTCTGCCGAGCCGCATACTTCACTTATTTTACAACGTGCTTAACTCATTTAAGTCGTCGCCAGATCCTGCCGAGCCATCTGCTCAGCTCGGCCCATGCCTCTATCGACTCATCCAAGCCGAAGAGACCACTTCCAAACCGTATTATTGGCTCGCCACGTACCTCTACGGCTCGGACAAGCCGAGGAGGCTTCTGCCGAGCCGTATGTCTGGCTTACCTCGTGCCTCTATTGGCTTATCAAAGCTAAATGGGTTCTTGCCGAGTCATCCTATTGGCTTGCCCCGTGCCTTCATCGGCTTATCCAAGCCGAGTGAGCTCTTACGGAGCTGTATGATCGGCTTGCCACATGCCACTCATCCAAACTGAATGGGTTCTCACTAAGACATGTGATCAACTTGACATTTCCTCTATTGGCTCAACTGAGCCAAATAGGCTTATATCAAGCCATTTTTTGGCAGTTGTTTGACGGAATCATTGGTGTGATCTGAACAGCTATTCAGTTTTTTTTAACGAGCCGAGCAGCCCCTTTATGGAATTTTAACCATCCAAGCAGCCTTTTTTTTTTAGATTTCAACTATCCGAGCAACCTTTATTTGCATTTCAACCATCCGAGCAGCCCTTTTGTTGTATTTCAACAGTCTGAGTAGCCCTTTTATTTGGATTTAAACAATCTGAGCAATCCTTTTATTGAATTTCAACAATCCGAGCAGCTCTTTGGTTGGATTTTCACCAACTTAGCTAAACTAATCTTTAAGGCCTCATGAGTCATGCTCATCAATTGGGCCAATTCTTCAGGTCTCATAAGCTATGCTCATCTTTTGGGTTGATTCTTTAGGCCCCATGAGTTATGCTCATCAGTTGGGCTAATTCTTCAAGCCTCATAAGCAATGTTCATCTGTTGGGCTGGTTCTTTAAGCCTTATAAGTTGTGCTCATCATTTGGGTCGGTTCTTCAGACCTCATGAGTTGTGCTCATCAGTTGAGTTAATTCTTTATGCCTTATGATGTATGCTCATCAGCTGAGCTGGTTCTTCAAGCCTCATAAGTTGTGCTCATCAGTTGGGCTGATTCTTCAGGCCTTATGAGCAATGCTCATCACTCAGGTCAGTTCTTCAAACTTCATGAGTTGTGCTCATCAGTTAGACCGATTCTTCAGGCCTCATGAGTTGTGATCATCAATTAGGCTAGTTCTTTGTGATTCAAAACTCTCTGGGATTCGCACCTGTTTGAGATTCAAACCTATTTTTGGATTCGCACTTGTTTGATACTCGCACCTTATTGTGATTTGTGCCACAGGTTCACTTTCATGCCAACTTTGTTTTATGAAAGGGCCTTCTTCATTCATTCTTTTCCTTATCTCCAATGGAAGTCTCTAGCACCCACCTAGGTACGCCCTTTTTCCCCTTTCATCTTTATCTTGTGTTCTTTTGCTCAACTACATGTTGTTTTTCTTGTATGCATCACTTTTTTTCCCTAACTTTTGGCATTTTCCTCACATGTTCTTCACACGTTCTTCACATGTTCTTCGCGTGTTCTTCAAAAGTTTACTGAAGGTTTTTTTTTTTTTTTTTTTTTGTCTATAGTCAATCAGAGTAAAAGTTGTTTTCGTGTGCCTTCTTTTAGGAATCCCACGCTTGCTTGGGATAGACCCCTCTGAAGCCCAGTTTCAACAATAGTTAGCATAAGTAACGCTAGGCCCCGCCTTAAGTATGAGGATTTATTAGACCTGCGTCATTCGTATTTCATTCCAGACAATATCTATCTTAGGTTGCTATGTAGCTCATAATCGGCCCTTCAATCCGGTTCAAACAAGGTTTGTTTATATGTTAATTATTTCGATACTGAGCTTAGGTTACCCTTTCATCCATTTATATCTTGTGCTTCGATTTTATAACCTATCTCCTTGTCAATTGGCCCCCAAATCATACCTTACCAAGGTATGCTTCGCTACTCTCCTCATCTGAAAGGGCTACCATCCTTCAATTGCATTATTTCGGTCCTGCCATCATTTATTAGTAAGCACTCTATAAAGAAGGAGGAGTTTTATTTCAACTACCTCCTAGAGTTCAGTTGTTTACCCCTGATAATTCGTCTATCCATGACTAGAAGCATAAGTTCTTCTTTGCATCTAGGGAGCTTAACTTCCATGGGCCCCGCATTTGGTCAACCCCTCTTGATGGTGATATATTTTATCCTATCTTCCTTTTTGTCTTTTTATTCATCCTGTTATACATCTAACTCTACCTACCTTTTGAGTCCGACAGCGCTACATGCTCCCTTCTTTGTCTCCCATGGAGCAAGCCATCCTTGAGGAGCTCCAAGCCCCAGCCCAAGAAGGAATTATTCCTTATTCTAAGCTGCTTAGAGATCAAAACCTTATACAATGTAACTTTAGTCATGTTCCATCTAGTCCTTACCTTTCATTTCCGTAAACTTTGCAATTTTATAATCTTTGTGCATTCATCATTTCTCATGCCTTATTTTTTTAGGCATAGACCAGAGTCGCCTCGAGGACATGCTCACAAAAAAGAAAAGAAAAGGGTCAGCAAGACAAAGACTTCACTGGGCAAATCTTCCCAGATGGAAGATGCACCTAGGACCACTAATGAAGCCCTTGCTCCACCACCTTCACCAGCTCCACCTGAAGGGTCAGGTTTACATGACTCGGTGGTTTTTGGTACGGTCCTCTGACGTGTTGTACTATTGGAGGATTCTTACAAGCTGAAGATGATGCTCCCAATATCCCTTACTTTAGCTACCTACCATACCGCTTATCAAGTGTGTTTTTGGGTTTTACGTGTTTGTGCACTCCATTTTACTAATACTTTTTTTTTTCAGCTGGCATCCATGAATCTTACTTTGGAAGACAAAGCAAGTGAAATGTATCGGGGTTCAATGGACTTGTGGTAGCAAGACCTAATGTTACAAGAACAGCTAAATTCCAATGCTACCCGAGAGAAATCTCTCAAAGAAGAGATCACCCATATCTGAAGTGTAGAGATCCCGGTTGATGATAATGCTGCTATTGATTATGCTCTTTCTGATTTCCATAACTCCGATAGTCTTTTGCAAAACAAAGGGAAATTCATCATCCAATCGTACCGAGGGGGCTTTTAGAGATGTCAAGAACAATTCAAAACAAAGTATCCCAACATTAACACAACTAGTATCTGTTCAGTTGGCTACAACAATGAAAGCCCTCCATCAGGAGAAGAGGATGAGGAGGATGACGATGAAGATAGAAAATCTAGGAATTAAAACTTTTTTCGGGTTATTTATTAATCATGTAATTGCTTTTAAAAGCATACAATTATAATAATATTTTTTCTATAAATTCAAATTCTACATGTTCTTAATCGCATTCTCCTCTATATCTTTCAATATGTATGCCCCTGGTTTGATCTCCATTACTATCTAATATGGCCTTTCCCAATTGGGCTTCAGTTTGTTTAGCTCTAATTCGGAAGGATTATTCCACACTTTCCTTAACACAAATCTCCTAGCTTGAAAATCCATGCTTTGACTTGGGCATTGTAATATTTGGCCACCCTTTGTTGGTATGCCGCAACCTTGATTTGGGCTTGATTCTATTTTTCTTCCAGTAAATCTAACTCTGCTCTCAACTCTTCACTGTTCACTTCTTCACTAAAATGTTGTCTCTGCCAAGAAGGGATTCCTATCTCTGCAAGGATGACCGCTTCTACTCCGAAGTCAAGTTGGAAAGAAGTTTCTCCTGTAGTCGTTCGCCGGGTTGTGTGGTATGCCCATATGATTGAAAGGAGTTCCTCCACCCACCTACCTTGCGCTGACTCCAGGTGTGTCTTTAGGTTGTGCAAAATTGTTCTATTCATATTTTTCACATGCCCATTGCCTTGTGGATGTGCTACAGATGCAAAAAGTAATTTTACGCCAAGGTCGGCATAAAAGGTTTTGAAACAACTATTGTAAAATTGCCTTCCATGGCCAGCCACTATGGCCCAAGGTACTACATATCTACATATGACTGAAGTCCAAATGAACTTGGTGATGTTCCGTTCTATTATATGGGACATAACTTCAACCTCTACCCATTTGGCGAAATAATCAATGGCAACCAGCAAGAACTTCTGTTACCCAACTGCTTATAGTAATGGCCTTAGTATGTCTAGTCCCCATTGAGAGAAGGGACATGAATTGGTTAAGGGAGATAATGTGCTAGCAATTAAGTGAGGTATATTGGCACATTTTTTACATCTATCACATCGTTTCACCAGCTCTATCACGTGTTTTCTCATAATGAGCCAATAATACCCTTATCGTAGAGCCTTGTGAGCTAAAGCACTGCTAGCCAGATGGTTACCGCAAATCCCTTCATGAATTTCTCTCAATATATACTCTCCTTCTTTGCTACCCAAGCACCATAAATATGGCAACATCAAAGATTGCCTGTACAACTCATTGTCTATGATTATGTACCTGGATGCCTTCCTCCTTATCTTCATATACTACTTCTTGTTATTAGATAAAGACCATCCCGAGGGTACATATCAGGATGGCCCTCCAATCTTCTTCATTCTATTTTATTGTTCTTATATTAACCCGAGTCTTCTCATAGATTGGCTTCTCTATTCACTCCAAGTAAACAACATTTTCCCAATCTGGTTTTGAAGCTAAAGCTAGCTTTTCTAGTGCATCAACTTTTGAATTTGCTACCCGAGGAATGTTTTTTATTGTAAATTCAGAGAATGTCTAGATATACCCTTGTGCCTTTTCCAGATAATTATTCATTTTTTGATCTCTGGCTTCGAATTCACTCTTCACATGTTCAAACACAAGTTGGGAATCACTCGAGACCCAAAGCCTTTTTACTTTGAGGGACATTGAAAGTCGTAGTCCTGCCAATAAGGCTTTATACTCCGCATCATTATTGGTCATTGTGAACTCCAACCACAATGCATATTGCACTTCATATCCATCCACGACTGTAAGGATTAATCTTGTACCTCCTCGTGTACCGTTTGAGGATGCATCCATATGTAGCATCCAAACTTTCAGCTCTTCTAAATTTTCATGAATAAGCTCAACCACAAAATTAGCTAAGACTTAAGCTTTAATTGTTGATCTTGGCTTGTAGTGGATATCGAATTCTCCCAATTCAATCGACCACTTCACCATCCTTCCTAAGGTCTCCGGCCACAGAAGGATTTGCCTTAGTGGTATGCTGGTCACCACAATTACCTTGTATGCCTGAAAGAAGGGTTTTAACCTTCTAATTGCATAGATGATTGCAAAAGCAGCCTTTTATATTATTATACAGTTCATCTCTGCTCCACACAATACCTTGCTTGTATAACATATGGGCTTGTGCAGCCTACCTTCCTCCCCAACTAAGACTACACTTATCGTGCATCGAGTAGAAGCCAAGTACAAGTATATATAGATCTTCTCCAATTCTTGCTGATGTCAAAAGGGGTGGAGAACTGAGGTATTTTTTGATCTGTTTGAAGGCTTTACCTGGCTCTTCTCCCCATTTAAACCTTCCCACCTTTCACAATGCTTTGAAGAATGGCGAGCACTTATCCCCTAAATAGGAGACAAACCTACTCAGCGAGGCAATTCTCCTTGTTAACACTTGGACTTCCTGCTTCATCTAAGTAGCCCACATCTCCATCAAGGCTCGTATCTTATTAGG
This sequence comes from Malania oleifera, assembly GCF_029873635.1. Classification (NCBI taxonomy): domain Eukaryota; kingdom Viridiplantae; phylum Streptophyta; class Magnoliopsida; order Santalales; family Ximeniaceae; genus Malania; species Malania oleifera. The sequence continues at coordinate 50,632,342 of NC_080422.1, read as the reverse complement.
GTTAGCTTCTGTTCCCCTGTGGGTTACCATAAACCCTAAAAACTTCCCTGTAGACACGTTAAATACACATTTGGCTGGGTTTAGTCTCATTTTGTTCCTACATAATAATTCAAGTGCTCCACTCAAATCCTTGCCATGCTCCTCCGCTTTTAGGTATTTTACTATCATGTCATCTACATAAGCCTCCATGGTATTCCCCAGAAGATTTTTGAATATTTTGTTCACCAACCTCTAGTAAGTTGCTCCGGCATTTTTTAATCCAAACGAAATTACTCTATAGCAATATAGCCTTCTTTCAATGATGAATATAGTCTTCTCTTCATCCTTGGTTGCATACAAATTTGGTTATAACATGAGTACGCATCCATGAAGCTTAAAAGCTCATGCCCGGATGTGGAGTCCACCAATTGGTCAATTTGTGGAAGAGGAAAAATGTCTTTGGGACACGCCTTGTTCAAATATGTAAAATCGTTGCAGGTCTGCCACTTCCCATTTGACTTCTTCACTTGGACTACATTGTTAAGCCGCTTTAGATAGTTAACCTCCCTAATGAAATTAGCTTTTAAAAGCTTGTTTACCTCCTCATCAATTATCTTGACTCGTTCTAGAGCGAAAATTCTCTTCTTCTACTTCATGAGACAATGGTTTGGATCCACCTGTAATCTATGATCAATGACTGCAGGGTTGATTCCTAGCATATAATATGCACATTAGGCAAAAAAATTTGTGTATATTTTCCCAATTCCCAATCTAAACGCACCTATCTTGGTTGCCTTTTATCGAAATACTGATCAAGTCTTCATCTAGCATGTTGATCTGCAGGTACTCACATCTTACCTCCAGATCTTCTATTGCTAAGGTATCCCATCCCTCTGTCTTTCCTTTCAGTGCCATCATATAATAGTCGTATGTCACCATCAAATCTCCTTTTACTACTTTGACCGCGTTTGGGGTAGGAAACTTGACTTTAGATAATAATTGGAGGTCACAGCTTAGGTTGCATTAAGTGTTGGACAACCTACTATTATGTTGTAGACAGAGGGGTGATCAACCACTAGAAAGACTTTCATAAAAGCAACTTGTTGTGGAGGTGTCCCCAGAGCCAACGGGAGTGTAATCGTGCCTAATGGATGGACTACATCTCCCCCAAATTTCACCAAGGGTGTGGAAATAGATTTCAAAGGCTCCCTTACAAGTTTCAGCTTTTGTAGTACCGACCAAAAGATTATGTCGGTTGAACTTCCGTTATCAATTAGTCCTTACCCGATAATTGGCAATGAGTAATGATGCCACCAAGGCATCAACATGAGATTGTAGCACGCCTTCTTCATCTTCTTTGGTGAGGGTGATGGTCTCCTCCTGCTTCTGCTTTTTATGATTATGCTTTTGTTCTTCCATCAGGAGCACCTACGTTGCATACCTCTTCCAGGCACCTCTACTATCTCCCCTGCTAGCTGGTCCCCTAAAGATCACAGCAATCTCTCCTACAATCTAATCTTTCTTTTGTTCATCCTCTAGTTTTTTATGATCATGAGCTTTTGTTCAGTTGTCACCTCTTTTAAAGAACCTTGATAACTACCCCTTTCTTATTAGGGTCTGAAAAGGAAGGTGTATTCCCAAAGGGGGGGTGAATTGGGAATTTAAAATTTCTTTATACCCTCTTTAATTAATTCTTTTTTAACTCTTTTTGGTTTCAGCAAACATAGATACAAAGTTGGTTTACAATCACAAGTTCAGTGGAAAATTAATTTAGTTATAAACCTTTATGAATGAGAGTTCTAACTTGAATACTTCTTTCATCAATTTAGTTCAACCAACCAAGATTCCTAAAACAAGATTCACAGTATAGAATGAATTCAGCAATGCTTCCAAGATTTAGCAATTGAGTAACTCAAAGTAGAGTTTAAGAATGTAGCTGATAAAAACTTTGTATTAGTGAACTTAATTTCTCAATATTAAGCACAATGTAAATTTCCAACACTCTTCCAAAAACTCAAAATTTAAATAAACTTTCAATCAATGAGTCTTGGGAGTTAACTAATCAAAGTACTCCCTTATGGTTTCTGTAATAAATATTTATCAACCAATGTACTCCCTTTCTGGTTTCCGCAATCCCAAAGTCAAATAAATTTTCAATTTATTTATATTTCAATCCACGTAGTTTATATGAATAGAAAAATTAAATTCCAACCATGCAGTTTATATGTGCTGAAAATTAAGAGTAGGGAAGAGAGTGAGACGCGAGTTTTACGAGGTACGGCTATACCCGCCTACATCCTCGCCTTAAGCAAACACACCCAAGGATTCCACTATACCACTTATTTACGGGTAGGAGCAAACTTACACACTCCTTTGACGGGCAAAAGCAGCCTTACAATCTCTCCTTCAATAAGCTAGAGTTTGCCTCTCCAAACGATACCCCATGCTTGGTCCAACAACGATTCAAAGACCTGAACCGTTTACAAAAAAAATAAAAGCAAATTTGGTGTACAAAGACATTCTCAACAAGAGTTGATTAGTACAACAATTAAGCACTACAATATACTTCAATTCAAAATAATAATTGAAAGCATTTGAAGCCTTAGAAGTATATCACCGTGAACTTTCTTTCTAGATTGAAAGAATTCAAAGTAGGTTTAGAAATTTTTTGAGAGATTAACAGCAAAACTCAATAGAGAACTTCAAATAATTTGAGAGCAAGAGAGCTTTAAGAGTTTTGAGAGAAAAAGAGATTGTTTGCTGTGTATTGCTTGGTGTATTGAATCATTAGCCTTGGGGGTATTTATAGATGTTAAAAAAAGAGTATTTCGTGTTCCCCTAGTGATTTGGAGTGTTTTCCAAGTTTTCATAACATTTAGAATTCAAAAATTCAAATTTGGAAACTTCTCGTTATATTTAAAATTTGAAATCTCGAAGAGTCGATCGATTGGGAATAAAGAGCAAGTCGCTTGGATTCATTAAAACATTAAGAATTTCAATCTCAGCAAGGAGTCAGTTGACTGGGAACAATGAGTTAGTCACCTTGGTCCTCTCGGGTTCTCTCAAAATTAGTCTATTTATTTGTCAGTCGCCTGGATTGACTTTGTCAGTCACTTGGATAGACAAAAACTTGATTTTTCATTTTGTTTCCAATTTCTTTTTGCCTTTTTTATTTCCCCAAAATAATTTAAGACTTATGAAAAATATTTTCCGAGATTTTTCAAAACATGGTCTCTATGTCAATGAGTTTCCTAATAAGCTTCAAATTTAATCAAGTTATCGTTTGAATGAAGTACTTACATAGAGACTCTCTTAAGATTTAATTCTATTCTAAGCTTGGAGTCTTCATGCTTGTCATTTGTTTAGTCCATCTTGCCTCTGAGTTTCAATTCTCTAAGCTTCCATCAATTCTCTAAGCTTTCATCAAGGTGTCTTTGGAATATATTCTTTGAGCTTTCAATTCTTTTTCATGTATTCTTGCAATGAGCTTTGTGATAACTTTGAACTTGAGCTTAAAAACCTGATTCTTGAAGTATCATTACTTTCAACAAAACATATTAAATTACCTTTTATTTATTATTATCAAAACAAAATTAGTAAGTCATGTTAGGCCAACAGAGCCTCAACTTCATTTTTCCGGTGGACGCATTCTTTCGTGTTATGCCCATGATTCTTGTGGAACTTGTAGAATTTGGATTTGTTTCATTTATATGATGGTGCGTGCATAGGCTCCGGCCACGAAACATAACCTTTTTCCTTGATGTGCATTAGGACATTTTCTTGGGAAATGTTTAGGGGAGTGTAGGACTAGAACTTAGGTGTAGGTTCTAACTCCGTTAAGCTACTTTGCGGTCTACTACTCTCTTGTATTTTCCATACTCTAGCCATTTCTTCTGTATCTTTCAGGCCTTTTATTTTTATGTCAATTCGGCTCCTCTTTGTGTCCATCACCTCTTCTAGGTTGATGTATTTCTAAGATCGTGCCATCAGCTCTCCCATATTGGCTGGGGGTTTCTTACCTAGTGAATTCAAGAAATCCCTTGGCTGACGAGCCATTGTAAGGGCTACTACTGCTACTCTGTGATCTAAGTTTCAAATATCTAGGGTTGCATTCATGAAACGATGCATGAATTTCTTTAATGTTTCCTTTTCTCCTTAAACAAGGCTCATTAGATGAGCCGAAGTTTTTGCTATCCTCCGGTTGCTAATGAAGTGTCCAGTGAACTGCTGGTCCATTTCAAAAAAAAAAAAAAAGATTCGATTGAACTAGGCTTCAAAGTTCAATACTATGCCTTGGCATTCCTTTTCAAAGTGGCTGCAAATGCCCAGCACACAATTGCATCTGGTGTGCCTTGCAATTGCATCAGCACTTTAAAGGTGTCTAAGTGATCAACAGGATTGGACAAGCCATTGTATCCCTCTATGTTTGGCATTTTAAACTTGCTAGTTAGGGGAACATTTATTACCTCTTTAGTGAAAGGGGGATTTGAAGATTTGACTGGGAAACTCCTTGAAGGATGGGTTATTGTGAGCTTCCTTCATCATTTTCTCCAATTAATCATTTTTTTTTTTTTTGAATTTTTCTTCTAGTTCGTGTCATCGTTGTTTATAAATACCCAAGTCATTCGCGTCTTCAACCTTCTTTGCCGGATCAGAAGTCTTATCAATGATTTCTGGTGTGACTGCAACCTTTCCACATGACTCAAGTTCTACTCGGTCAGGGTGGAGAGCTTCTTATGATCCATTTTCAACTATAGGATTATATTGAACATGTCCTCCATCCCTTTCTGAAATTTAAGGAACTCACCTCCCATTATGCTAGAATTGTCAAATGGTGTGGAAAGTATGGATTGGGGTGATTGGTCACCCACAATAGGTTTTGACTTCTAATTGTGTGACGTAGTCATGATCTAGGATTGGAAAATAAAACTCTCAAGAAATTCCCATAGACGATGCCAACTTTTGCTGCCTAAAAATCGAACAATTTTCAAGATCGCTCCTCCTTGATCACAACCACTTGAAAGAGAGAAAGCAAGGATGGCTTGGAGGACCCAGGGTGTACCCCACGGAATCACTCTGATGCCTAAGTAAGGGACTAATGAGAGGCTATGAATTACAACAGTAGAAAGAAGTGGATATGAATGAAATACTTACCTCTTCTCCAAGTCCCTTTTTATAGTGGTGGAGGTTGATCCTCCATCAATCTGGTCATTAATGGGCATTATTGTGTTTGTGGAGGTTTCGTAAGTTTTATGGGCATTTATGTGGGGGTCTTGAATATAGTTTTTTGACTATCCCTCTCATCAATGAGTATATTAAAGTCTGTCCATCGGTTATGCAAGGAGGTTTAATGGTGGAATCGAAACCATCTTACCTTTTGAGGGAAGATATTTTGAGGTATATCAAACAAGTTACACATTTTGCTCAACTATTACACTTGTTCAGGGTTTAGCATTATTAGAGATCATATGTTTGATCTTGAATCTCATTATAGCCTATAGAGAAGAACTAAATTCTAGTCATGGCCTCATGACCACTATTACTAAGTGAGTCCTCTAAAGGCACATGATTTATTTACTTGTGTTGAAATTATTTAGGAAGAAATCTTTCCTTATTGTACTAGAAGCATAATCACCTTGGAAATGGGGAAGAGGTGCTCTCCTATAACAAACTAGTTGTTCTTTTATGAACTATCCATTCAATTCTTATGGGATCTCCGATCTCATAAACGGGGTTGATCTAGTAACCGCTCCCCATTTTTTGTTAAAATGAATTCATTTAATCAAATCAATCATAGCTCAACAATTGCAATGCATAAAAATTGCAAAAATAAATTTTCCATAATAGGTTAAAGTCAAGTCTCTTAATCATTCAGTCTTGATACATGTACTGTATTGTGTTATTAATTTAAATTCCATTTACATCTATGGAGTATGTTATATTTCTTAATTTCTAAGACAATAAGTATATCTTGTAATGTAAAGACATAGCAAGTGCCTCCAAGGAGGAGAACAAGTCTCCTAATACTAGGAACTAGTTTGATTGTGTATGAGAGCCATTCCTAGCTAACTAGGGTGTTGGCTATGGGGTTGAACCAATTTTCCCGGTGTTTGGTGCAACCTAGGTTTCTAAAGGGCTTGTCTAGGGTTGGATTTTTAGGTTTCCCAAAAATATAAAAAATAAATAAGCCATAGCATGCAATAAATTTTACACTTGGAATATCTTTTATCAAAATAACTTTAATAAAACCTTGAATTATATATCCCTTACTTACTTATGATTAATGAATAAGTATCCTAAGACAAACTCAAAAGTAATCTGCACTGCATAAAAATCTTTTTACATCCCAAAAATGTTCATATACAAATTTTAAATTTCAATAAAATATTTTACCATTATTTAAACATATATCTATATGAACTTATAATAATTAATAGTAGTTTAGAGATGAAATTATAAAATATACAATATTATTTAATTGAATTATAAAACCGAAAAAGTTATACATGTGCCCAAAACTATGTATTTAATATAAAGATCTTTAGTCCCATTTAGAGTACATTTCAATTAAAAGCGATCTCACAATATAATAACTCAAAATTACCTCTAGAACAAGCTCATAATTAGAATTGTTTTGTCTAGACTTAAGTTTTCGATCACCGACTCCTCGACTAAATTGTTGGAGCAGTTAATTGTGTTGAAAGATAATGTTTACTTTGAATTCATTGCAAACTAAGCCCTTCTCTCTCAACCTATGCATTTGATAGTTGCAGTTAATAAACAATTAATAATTTTAAATGACAATTAAATAATTTAAGAAAAAATTTTCCACTTATCATGTGCATGAATTTTCTATTTACTTTCTGCAAGATAGGATAGTTCTATTTGTTTACTTATGTAATTATAAAATATTTCCTTTAATTTTTTTTTATTATAGGTGGGTTCAACTCAAGGAGGATCGAATGTCCTTCTTTCCCTCTGCTCGTCTAGTGAATGGTTTCGAAATATCTGTAACAAGACGACATGAAAACTAAGTGATATCATTAGGGCATATTTTTAAACTTTTTAAACAGATATTGTCATATATCCCCATTTTATAAATATGATTTCTATGACTTTTGAATTATTTTAAAATCAAATATCCATGTGTTTTATGTTGATGGTATTCATTTGAAAGTTTTAATCAAAGCATTAATTTTTATTAGCCATATTGAAAAATATTCCTCATTAATATACTTGTATATACCATGGAATTTTGAATTTTATTGAAAAATAAAATAAAATAAATAATACATAATGGCAAAGATAAAGGAGATACAAGAGATTTACATGCCTTAATCATTTACTTTATATACATGGTAGAAGGATTAATAGCACTTTTACTCTATTCTATTAACTCATCTTAACTCAAAGAACGCAAAGTACACTCATTTATGTACACTGTCATGTGTGTTGCAAGTGATTGCATGTGAATGATTTTGTGTAAAATATATATTTTTAGTTTGGATATTTTTTTAAGAAAATTAATAATATATTCTCATAATTAAGTTTACAAACATTTATCTAATAATATTTAAAGTTATTTATAAGAATGTATATTTTGTATAAAACAACTAAATATAAAGATAGACATAAATGTTTTGACAAAATTATGACACACCAGATCTTAAAAACCTAGGCATGATATGGTAGGAATGCCCTAACAAAAATTATGCAAAATATTATATTTTAGTATTTATATACAACAACAATAACAACAAGTCTTTAGTTCCACTAGATGGAGTCAGCTGCATGAATTATTTTCTGTCAATTCACCTGATCGAGAGTGTTTTCCTCTATTAGATGAAGGGCTATTAAATCCTTTCTGTCTACCAGATTCCAAGTTATTTTAGGCTTACCCTTACCCCTTTTCATGCTAGAAACAATAACTAAATCACTCCTCCTCACAGGTGCTCTACTAGGCCTACGTTTCAAATGCCCAAACCATCTAAGCCGCCTCCCCTTTATCTTGTCCTTCACCGGTGCTATGCCTAAATTATTGCATATATGCTCATTTTTTTACTTTATTTTTAAATTTTATACTACTTATTCACTTTAACATTCGTATTTCAATAGCTTTTACTTTTTTTACATATTGTTTCTTAGTTGCCCAACATCCTGAGTCATAAAGCATAGTCATCCTCATAGTTGTCTTATAAAACTTTCATTTTAATTCTAAAGGTATTCTACATTCACAAACCACACCTAACGCAATCCTCCATTTTACCCAACCTGGTTTAATTTTATGTACGACATCTTCTTCAATTTCTCCTTTCTCTAGCATAATAGATTCAAGATATCTAAACCTATTAGTACTATTAATCTCTTGATTATTAAGTTTAATCCTCTCTCCACTACTACTCCTTACATTACTAAAATTGCATTTCAATATTTTTCATCTTATTCCTACTTATCCTAAACCCTTTAGACTCTAATGTAACTCTCCAAAATTCTAACTTAGATTCCACTTCGCTCCTACTATCATCAATCAACACGATATCATCTGCAAAGAGCATACACCAAGGGATCTCATTTTGAATATTCCTAATAAGTTCATTAATTACTAAAGAAAAAAAAAATAAGAACACAAAGTAGATCCTTGATGTACACCTATTATAGATTTAAAAATCTCTATATTCCCCTCATATAGTCCTAACGCTAGTCCTTACTCAATCATACATTTCCTTAATGACCACAGTATATATACTGCAAACCCCCTTCTTTTTTAAGAGCCGCCCTTTAACTTCTCTAGGTACTCTATTGTAGACACCCTAATTTTTACTAGGGGCCTTTTTAAAGAAAACCGGGCCTAAGAAAATTGACCTTAAGTCCAAGCATTGAGTCCCAACTGTTTTAAGTTGTTAGATTCCCGTCTAAGGTCTTAGTCACTTCAAAATAACTTTCAAAAATGAGTCCCGATATTCTTGGGAAAGATTTTACCATAGTTTCTAAACTGGTTTGCTTTCGTAAAAATTTTTTAGTTGCAAAATTAATCTTAATCCAGAGGTTGTAAAATAAACTATGCCCTTCAGATTTCAAACTCAGTCCCTCGGGTAGAGTCTAACCTTAGTGATCAATTGAGTTTCAAAACAAAAAAAAAACAAAAACAAAAACAAATCAAGTCCTTTTATTCCTTTTTAGAAATTGAGATTCTTAAATTTTAGTTGACCCATTTTTCATAATATAGGTTATTTTAGTTGCAAAATTAATCTCATTTAATTTTAGTTGAGGTCCCAAGATAAAATGGTATTTTCAAAAATTAAGTCCTTTTTTTAATTTTCATTCTTCTAACTTTGGGGCAAATTTCAAGATTAAGTCCAATTGTGTTCTAAATTTTTTTTAATTCGGTCTTTTAGATCTTTAGATTTTAAATTGAGTAGGCTTCTTTTAATTTCAGAACTGGGTACCCTGGTTAAACCTTAAAGTCATTTTTATAGCCTTTTGAGCAAAATTGGTCTTCCATAGGATAGGAGGCCGCATGTTGTGAAGGGGAAAAAGAGCACATGATGTACACGTGCAAGGAGTTTACAACAGAAAGTTCAAAAACAATAATATAGGAAATAAAGTGCAGGCACACATAAGGAAATAAAACTGGAAAGTGACCTTGCACCTGAACCCCAACCCGAACTTGAATTCGGGTTCATTCGCACCAGCTTCAAATCCCCAAACCCGTTTTGAAATTTAACCCCAGAAGCCCAGCTTGTGTTTTAAAGCCACCTCCTCAAACCCACAACCCATTTTTCACACTTTACCCTAAGCCCCTTTTTAAATGTTAAAACCCCCAGCCCACTCTAGTTCAAAAATAAAACCAGCCCAACCAGTTAAACTCCCGAGCCTAGTAGAAGCTGTTTAAAACTAAGCCCATTTTGAAAATCCACAAAGCCCATAACCCAGAGCCCACTTTATTTTTTAAAAAAAAAACAACCAAGCCCCTACTCAGTTTTTAAAAAAAAAAACAAAACCAACCCACGAAATTTTTAAACCACCAAGCCCATTTAAAAAAAAAAAATAGGGGCCTCTAAGCCTGTTTTAAAATTTTTATCCCAAGCCCACTTCCCAAATAAACCCAAGCCCCAAATGCACACACACTGCACACACTGCCCACAATGCACACACAGCACACTGCACACACTGCACATGCAGCGCACTGCACACACAGTAAACACTCACGGCCACACTAGCACTTGGAGCACTTTCAAGACTCACACACAGCACTGTTCCCGCACAGCTTTGCACAGTCACTCACACACACAACCTCACCCACTCACAGGCTCAATCACTCAGACCCAAAATCATACACCTTCCCGATAATTTTCAGAAAAGACAAATAAAAAGTGGAAGGAGGCAACTTAGCTTCGAAATCAGGGCTGCGCCTCCTCGAGAATCTCGCCACCATAGTCGTTGTCTCACGAGTGCCTCCGGAAGCCGAAAGCTTCAACCTTTTATGAGGTGAGAGCGTTTCATATCTCGGTTTCTTCAAGGAGTTGCCGAGGTGTGAACTTGGGAAACGACCGGTTGGAACTTTATGAGATTCTCAATCGGAGGGGTAGTTTGAGAATTATTTTTGCTTCGGGTTTAGACAAACAGAGAGAAGAGGTTAGGGTTCCATTTCTGGAGGATAGGTGAATAAGAGCATTAAAGAGGGAGTTCCCCGTGAGGGAAGAGAAGGAGAGAAGAGAAATGAAATATAGAAGAGTTGGAGTCGACGACGAAACATCCGGAACAAGCTGCCCGACCAAGAATCGCCGACGATGAAGATGCCTGCCGAAGTGGAGTTTGAAGAAGTTCTTTTCCGAAGCCGAAGATCCGAGGTTACGAAGGGTGTCTCGCAGGGAGAAGAGAAAGAGAGTAAAGGAGAAGGAGAAAGAGTGTTGAGGGAATGGGAGAGCAAAAATGAGTAACGTTGATTTTTTTGGTCTAATCCCTTTTTTGATTATAGCAAACTATAGAATCTCATTTGTGCATTTAGTCTTTGAACAGATTTATGATGAAGATGGCACAAATGAGGAATGTAAAATGGAAGCCAAGAAGTACCTAATTGAGCACATATTTTGGCGTATTCCATAGAGTATTAAGGAACAGAAGCATGAAGATTTTATTTATTTTTTAAGTTATAATAGTAATTAGATTTCAATTTGTGCATGCATAATCATATGATTTGAATTGAAGCTCTCACAAAATGACCAAGACCTTATATTGACCTTAGGGGCATAAACTTTTTATGAAAACATTTTTTCCAAAACAAGTTTTTTTTTTTCAAAAAACCCATTTGTGTTTCTTCCGTTGCATTGATGAACACATTTCTCTATCAATAACTTCTTATCTTAAAATGTGTCCAACATAAAAGTTGTGAGATTTCCGTTGATACCAAGTAAGTTCAATTTGGAGTTATATAGTAAAAGTTATGTGCAAAATACTGAAGGGTGTCCGTAGTAGAAAAAATTTCCTTCATGTTTCTTCCGTCTCATGGATGAGTAATTTTATCAATCAAAAACTATTTATCTTAAAAAGTGTTCAACATGAAAGTTATGGTATTTTCTCTTAGCTTTCTGTTGATATCAAGAACATTCAATTTGGATCTTAAACTGAATACCATCTGCATGGCTAATACAGATACTTGTGAATTGCATGCTGGTAGTTAACTAGGATCTTGCTTGTGGCCTTGAATGATCATATACAATCATACATGCTAACTAGTTGACCGAGGATATAACTCTATAAGACTGATTTTAAATACAAAATTATTTTACGAGTCTTATGAAGTATCATAGTTGTGACAATGTTAAACTTGATGTTTTAACCTTAAGTGGTCACTTAAACTGTTGCATACAAGTTGGACATTAGGATTACATTTATTGAAAATGAATGCAAAATCAATGGGATAAGTTGGTACATGTTGGATCCTATACGCTTTGAGCTAAATTGAAATACATGTACAAGTTTTCAAATTCTATGAATTTTCCTAGAGTGCCCTAAAAACTTATGCAAATTCTCTAAGTCTAGGAAAATCTAGTTCATGGACACCACTTGGTCCAAATCTTTGGATTCTGAACTTCACTCAGGACCTAAATGGTAAAACATCATCCTTTCAATTAAACATTTCATGGTTTGATGATGGTCCATAAACTATGACAAATGCATGACATAGGGGGGAGTTTTCATGTCTCACACACTCATTGAGTATTTTAAGTGTTGTTATCTTCGTAATTGAACCCCCACAACATAGCTATTGCATAAATTCTTAATATAAGCCTTAATTGGCTATCATATAGTGACTAAAATGCAATATGTCATGTTTGTGTACTAAATGCGTAATATTTGTTGCATGCTAAAAATCCTTTGAAGGATGCATATATGATGAATGCGTGAAAATTGAACATCATCATTGTCTAAAAATGCATTCAAGTGTGCATACAAATATAGAGGGGAGTTAAGTCCCATCATTAGAAAATAAAATAGAGTTTTATTTTAGTATTCTTATGGATTCATATGCATCATTGTTTTTGTTCTTTAGTCCAAAGCTTTTATAAAAACCATGAACATCATATCTTGCTTTTATGGATTTATAATTTGATATGGATTATTCTTGGGATGTTTGAATGTCATTGTAGGACTTAATTTCAAATTTTATAATGCATATGTATTCTATAGGGATTTTACTGGTTGATAAAATGGCTTTATCCTTACCTAGTAAAACTTTTTAAATTCATTGCTTATACTGTTTAAACTCTTAATGAATTTTCACAATTTGTATCAATATAAATAGTTAACAACATCTAAGTTAGGATTCAAGTCGAAAGGGGAGCTTTCGAACATAAAGTTATATTTTTGTGCTCACCAATTTTTTTTTTTGGCTTAGATCTGTATTAAGTTGTATTGTGGCATGTACATTAAAGTACGATGATTTTTCTTGAAAATCTTGAATTAAACATATATTGCTAGCCATAACGTCTTCAAATTTGCCATATGATCCCTGTTTAAAATTTTTCTGATATTTTTTGGATCTATATGGGTGTATTTTTCTAGTTAAAATATCTTGTTCTTAAACGTCTACCAGAAAAATAAAGCTAGCATGATTTTTAAAGTTTCATTTTCAGCAAGCATAATCCCAAATACTTATTGATAATATCCAAAGGGGAAAAATTTTAATCTTTATGGCAACAAATGAACCTTTAATAGATAATATTTCGTTCTCTTGCTTCAAAATTAGTAAGCTTAAATGCATCATGACATGTGCTTTTGTAATGTTCTTAAAATCAATTGTGTGTCATGAAATTTTAAAATTCAAGTCTTCTTGTCATAGAAGAAATATGTTAGCCCTTTTGCTGATGACAAAAGGAGGAGAAGTATTTGAAGCAAAACTATCATATAAATTGCATGCTCTTGCCGTTTTGTTAATTACAAAATGGAAAATGATAAATGTGTTTTACTGAATATTTTTTAAATCAGCTCCAACATAAACTACACATTAAACTAAATTGATCTCAACTGCTCAACTTAGAAATTTCTAAAGTCTTCACGTGTGAATATGAACTTTATTGAATATCATTTTAAATTATACATTTTGTAAGGGGGAGCCTTGTCAAGCAATCCCAATTTTGCTCCTATGTTTGTCATCATCAAAAAGGAGGAGATTGTTGACTTTTTGAGTCCGATCCTTATTTTGATTATGACAAACCATAACATCTCATTTTTGCATTTAGTCTTTGAACAGATTTGTGATGTAGAAGGCGCAAATGAGGGATGTAAAATGGAAGCCAAATAGTACCTAATCGAGCACAAATTTTGGCGTATTCCATGGAGTATTAAGGAGCATAAGCATGAAGATTTTATTTATTCATAAAGTTGTAATAGTAATTAGGTTTCAATTTATGCATACATAATCATATGATTTGAATTGAAGTTCTCACAAAATGACCAAGACCTTAGATTGACCTTAGGAGCATAAAATTTTCATGAAAACATTTTTTTTCCAAAACAAGTTTTTTCTCAAAAAACCCCTTCATGTTTCTTCCGTTGCATTAATGAGCACATTTCTCTATCAATAACTCCTTATCCTACAAAGTAACATAAAAGTTGTGAGATTTTCCCTTAGCTTTTCGTTGATACCAAGTAAGTTCAATTTGGAGTTATATAGTAAAAGTTATGTGTAAAATACTGAAGGGTGTCTGCAGCAAAAAAATTCCCTTTATGTTTCTTCTGTCTCATGGATAAGCAATTTTATCAATCAAAAACTTCTTATCTTAAAAAGTGTTGAACATGAAAGTTGTGGTATGTTCTCTTAGCTTTATGTTGATATCAAGAACGTTCAATTTGGAGCTGTATAAATTATGCCTAAAATACAGAAGGGCGTCCGCGTAGAAAGCGTCCCAACGGCCGAAAAACGGCTAGTTTTCAAATTTATTCATATTTTAATACCCCAACGGCCATAAAATGGCTATATCTCCAATTTGCCTATAAATATTAAGTCTATACACTTGGATAAGATAAAAGAGACACTTGGAAAGCCTTATTGAAAATTCTTTCATTCTTATTCATCTTTATACTCGCTTTGAATATCAAAATCTATTTTCTTCTACTCTTTCTTTTTCAAAATCTTTTTGGGGAAATTCTTTTGGGTTATACAAGCAAGGCTTGAGCATATATTCTCTTCCAAATATTTTGATTGAGAGCCTTCTTGATATCTTTTTTAAAGGTCAATCTTGAAGAAATATTCTTCTCCTACTCTTTATTTTGAAAAATCCTTTGGAGAAAATATTTTGAGTTTTACAAGGTAACTTTGAGAAAATCATTCCACTCTCTCATTTTTACTTGAAAAATATTTTTGAGAGGAATATCCTTACTCTACCAAGCTTCAAATTTTATAGATCATTTGAGAGTGCATTAAGGTTTTTACATTGTACAACTCAACTTATTGAAAAGCATTTCATTGTACGAAAAATTCATTCCTTATATCATTAGCATTTATGGTTTCGGATTGTGAACCATGGTGAGGTAGTTATGCCTCATGTGGAAGTAGTGGATTGTAAAGAGGTAACTACTCCTCGTGTAAGCAGCGGATTGTAAAGAGGTAGCTACACCTCGTGTAAGTAGTGGATTGTAAGGGAAGTTTCGCCCTGGTAAGAAGTGGATTGTAACGCGAAGCTTCATCCTAGTTTTAAGGAGCGGATAGTGGAATCCTAGGGTAGTTTGCCAAAGGTGAGGATGTAGGCAGGAGTTGCTGAACCTCGTTAAAAACTTTGTGTTTGCGCTCCCTCTTCCCTACTCTATTTAATTTATGTACTTTACTTTCCGCACTTGTATGCTTATGTTCAATTTGTGTTGAATGTAATAATTATTTTAAATATTTGCATACATTATTATTTGTGGGATTCATGCTTGTTTAGAAAGACCCTAAGTTGTGTTATACTGATTGTGGAATTATAATAGGGATAAATTGACCTAGAAAGAATTTTTAAATGTCTAATTCACCCCCCTTTTGGGAATACACCATAACTCTCAAGGAAGAAACAAAAGAAAAGCAGTTTTTGTTTTTTTGGCTTTGAACCACGGGATGTTGACAAGTGGGCTGCTTCTCATCCACACACGTAGAGGGAGACGTGTTACACCCTGAGCCCTTCGATCAACACCTCCTATCAATGACCGTGATCAAACCATGTCCTCAATCCCCTTTAAATGCTCTTACCCACTCCGTACCTAACACGTGTCATTGGTCTTGACCAAACCTTAAAGTGGTTGACCTCCCCCCCCTCCCCCCCAATGTGTGAATCGATTCTCCCTTGAACTGGTTGGGTCCTTTGAACCGGTATGGAAACTGTTTAATCTCCTTATTTTTTTTATAATAAAATTTAAACTTTCAAAAATTCATAAAAATCAATTAAAAATTTGTAAAAATTGTAGAAAAATCACAAAAAATTTTGAGAAGTCTTCAAGAAAATAAAAAATATTTTTTTTATTTATTTCATATTATGAACTTGATTTTGGAATTAAAAAAATTTTTTTAAATCATAAAAATTCAACAAAAACCAGAAAAATTATAAAAAAAAAATCAAAAAAATTGGAAAAAGAATTCTAGAAATACTTCTAGGCCATTTTTCTCTGCTCTTTCATCTTAAAATAATTTCTAAGTAAAAAATCATAAAAAAATAAATCAAAAATACAAAATGCACAAAGATATAAAGCTAGGAAAATATTTTTGCACTTGGAAAAATGTCATAAAAATCACAAAAAATCAGAAATTTCAGGAGGGAAATCAAAAAATGTTTTTGACGCAATTCTTATTGTTTTTGCTTAATTGTCTTTGTGTTATTCAATTAAAAAAAACACAAATCATATTTTTGAGATCAAAATTGCTCTTATACTTGGAAAATCACGTAAAAATTCAAGAAAAATCATAGGAAATTATGAAAAAATATTTTTGAGTTGGAAAACTCATCTTCATCTTTTTCATCCCCAAATGTGCTCCAAAACCCTTCCGGAATAGTATTTTCCCCTACTTAGAAAATTCTATAAAATTTCAAAAATCCCAGGAGTGTATTTTTGTAAACTATTTTTTCAATTTTTATCCCTATGATTTAAAAAGGAGGCATGAGCTCTTCGGAGTACTGTATGTCCCGGTTCTAAGGAAATACTTATATAGTATTTTATTTTGTGCATTTTCCTTTATTTGTGAAAGTTAGTAATTTTTTAGGCTTATTAAATTTAATTCATGGGATAATTCTTAATTAATTAGGTACCGTTCGTAAGAACGAGCGTAGGAGGTGCTAATTCCTTTCCCTTGCGTAACCGTACTCTTGAACCTAACTTTGGTAACGCAGACCGATTCTACCCTTAATCGGGTAGTAATCATGTGTTCTAACCACACTAAAAGGTTAGTGCTGATTCCATACGCTTTATTTTCCACGAAAATCTCATTTTCAAAATCCACACACTTCATTATCATTTTTGAGTCGTCCCAAGTTCGTGTTCGGGAACATCATGACATCTATCATAAGCTTTCTTTACGTTAAAAAAAAAAACCATATGCAAGTCCCTTTTCTTTTCCCTAAACCTCTTCATTGAGCATATTAAAAGATAAATAGCTTTTGTTGTTAATTTCCCAAGCTGATTTTATAAAATTTTCGTCTTTAGTCTTATTTAAAGTTAAATTACTCTTTCCCATAATTTCATTGTATGACTCATAATCCTAATTCCTTGATAGTTAGTACAATTTTTAATATCATCTTTATTTTTACATAAAGGTACTAACATATTTTTCCTCCATTCTTCTAGCATTTTCTTAGTTTTTATAATGTTGTGGAATAGATTAGTTAACCAAATATTTCCTTTATCCCATAAATATTTCCAAACTTCAATTTGGTATTATATCTAGTCCTATAGATTTCCCGTTTTTCATTTTTTTAATGTCATCTTAACTTCAAAGACTCTAATTTTGTCATATTTTATACCAAATTCTTTTTGTCTTAACAACTTTTTGGACTTCTTGATCCACCACTAACTTTCTTTACTACCCAAGTATCTTCTTCTGGACTCACCTAAAACCTATTTTGTTATCCTTACGATAAAATTAGTCATTTTATTCCAAACAGTATCCCTTACAATCTAATCACACTCTTTAACCAATTTATTTTTGAATTCTTCTATATTATCTACCTTCAAGCACCACCATCTAATCTTTATGTTACTCTTTTTCTTCCATTTTTTACTAGGACTCTATGTTGTGTAGTCAAACTTTCACCTGAATAACTTTACAATCCTTACAAGATAGACAATCCTCATTCATAGTTAAGAAGAAATCTATTTGTCTTTTATTATACCCACTCTTGAAATTTATTGAGTGTTCTTCTCTTTTTATAAAACAAGTATTCAATATAACCAAATCATAAGACATGGCAAAATCTAATATTGTATCATCTGCCTCATTTTTATCTCCACATCCATGGCCTTCATGTATCCTCTCATTGTCTATATTGTCTTTTCCAATGTGTCCATTCTATGATTATTGGTGTAATCCTAAGAGGAGGGTGAATTGGAAACTTTAAAAACTTTAGCTAACTATCCAGTCGATTCACAATCTTTATCAAAAATAAATTCAAAGCATATGCAACAATCACAACAATATAAACAAAATTTAAAACATATACAATATTCTTAACACAATATAAATATAATCATAAACATACACAAGCGGAAATTTAAAGAGTGTAGGGAATGTGAAGCAAACACGATGATTTTTATGAGGTTCGGCTATCCCCACCTACGTCCTCGCCTCAAGACAACCCCGCTTGAGAATTTCACTATTCCACTCCTTACATATGGCGGAGCCACCTTATACACACTCCTTCACTCAGGTGGAGCCTCCCATTACACCACTCCTTCTAGGCGGAGCAACCTCTCCAACCGATACCCCACGCTCGGCACAATTTTATACCCGAACCACAAATACAATGAGAATAAAAACTTTTGCGTACAAAGAAATGCTTCTCAAAAGTTAAGTTGTACAATGAAAATCTAATACACTCTCACAAGATAAGATTGAAGCTCTTGTGTGTTTCTCTCAAGAAGGTTTTTGCAATAAAAGAGAGTAAATGATCTTTGAGTGAAATATGTATAATGAATGCTTCAAAGATTCAAACCCAATAAAAGATTTCTCCAAAAATATTTTTCAGGACAAGAGTAGGAGAAACTAGGGTTTTGCTCTCAAAAAGATTTTTGCAACATAAATATAGATGACCTTTGATGTGAAAATAAATGCACAATAAATGCTTCTTCAAAGACTCAAGAACAATAAATAATTTTGCAAAATGAAGAGAGTGGATAAGAGTGAGTGCTCTTTCATTTGAGAAAATGAGTAAGAAATGCCCAAAAATGTAAGAGAATGAAAATATATGTGCAAAGATGATTACAAATGCTTTGGGCTTGGTATTTATAGGCAAATACCCCAAGTGACCATTTTATGACCGTTTCAGTATTATAAAAATAATTTATTTTGAAAACTAGCTGTTTTCTGGCCGTTTCTACGCCTTTCCCTAGAGGTTGCAAACACCCTTCAGTATTTCAAGCATAACTTTTTTCTAAAAAACTCCAAATTGGACTTTTTTTTTATATCAACATAAAGATAAGAGAAACTCCCACAACTTTTATGTTGAACACTTTTTAAGGTAAGAAGTGATTGATTAAGAAAATTGATCATCATTGAGGTAGTAGAAACATGAAGGGAATTTTCTACTGCGGACACCTTTCATTATTTTGGGCATTACTTTTTCTAACAAACTCCAAATGGAACGTTCTTGGTATCAAAAGAAAGCTAAGAGGAAATCCCACAACTTTTAAGATGAAAATGGATTGATTGAGAAAATTGCTCATCAATGCGATGGAAAAAACATAAAGGGATTTTCGAAAACTTGTTTTGGAGTTTTTCATTCCAAAAATAATTTTTATACTTGAAATAATTTTTGCACATTTGTAAAATGATTTTCCATGAAATATAGAGTGCCTAAGGTCAGTCTAAGGTCATATGAGAGCTTCAATCCAAATCAGATGATATGCATGCACAATTGAACCCTAAAAACATTACAACTGAAAAATGTAAGGTATTCAAGCTTTGCTCTTCAGATATCCTTAGAATGCGCCAAGATATGTGCTTGTTTAGGTACTTCATGGCTTCCATTTTGCATTGGTCATTTGTGCCTTCTGAAACTTAAACCTATTCAAATACTTAACGCACAAATGAGATGTGATTTTTCATTATCAAAACGAGATAAGACTAAAAGAAGTCAACAATCTCCCCCTTTTTTATGATGACAAACACAAGAGCAAAATAAGGTCGGCCTGACAATGCTCCCCCTTACAATATGCATAATTTCAAAAAAAAAATTGTCAATATAATTCAGGCATATTTGAAATGAAGACTTCTAGATTTTTCAAGCTAAGAATTTAAGGCCAATTTAGTACAATTGCATTTTGTATTGAAGTTGACTTTGAAAAAATATTCAAAAGTGGAAATGTAGGAACCCAAACCCAAAAAATGAAAGAAAATAAATAAAAGAAGAGAGAAAAGAACGAAAAAAAAAAAAAAGGAAAAGAAGGAAAATTGGTTTGGCAGAACCCAAACCGTCGATGGTTTCACTAACCTTAGGAAAACCGTTGATGGTTTTAGTCAACCCAACATGGTCAACTACCAAACCGTCGATGGTTTTGTTATTGTAGAGAAAACCGTCAATGATTTTCCTATGAATTTGCTTACTTAAGGGCTAAGCAACACATATTTTTCATAACTTAAAATTTTAATCTCTCTCTCTCTTTCTCGTGGCTCTCTTTCTCTCTCTCTCGTAGGCTCACCTAGAACCTGTCATCGATCTTCGATCATCTCCCCCTCCTCTCTCAACTTTCCGATTCATTTTCGGTAGCGAGATCGAAAAGTTAGGGTTTTCTGTTGACTCTATGAGTCCAATCCTGTTTTAATAATGATAAATCACTTGGTATTTGATCTATACATTAAGATTGTGAACAAGAACTATATTTAAGTATGCACGGAAGGATAACAAATCATAGAAGCCATAAATGTAATAACCCAGGAAAAAAATTTAAAAAAATAATTAAAATTAATAATTAATTAAATAATTAAAAAATAATAAATAATAAATAAAATTAAAAAATAATTAATTAGAATTAATTAAATAATATGATATAATATAATAATGTAATATATTAAATTATAATATAAGATTTTATATATATATATATATATATATAGGTTAAGTTAAAGTAAGTTAAAAAAAAAAAAAAGATAAGGAAGCTGAGCTTCCGGTGCAGAGAAAGAAAGAGAGCTTTCCGCTCTCCGTCGCCTCTCTGTCTCCACCTCACTCTCTTCTCTCATTTCTCAATGGATATTCAATTGATCGGGAAACGGAAGGTGTCGTTGGGTTCCTAACTCTGCCATCAATATTTCTACTAGAGCATATTTGTCGTGGGAGCAGCGTAGGCACCATTCCTAGGGTAAGGCAGTTTTTTCCTAATTTCTCAATTTTTTGTTAGATCTTCAGTCAAATCGACGATCAGGTACCACCATGGGGTCCTAGTCGTGATCATCGTCATTTTGATATAAGTAAAGTTTCAATTTGGGTTTTCTAGGCCACACTCCAAAGTGAGAGTGGGATTTGAAAATTTTGGTAATTTGGCTATATTTAAGGGTATATTTATTTATTTAGAATTTATGGATTTAGGAAATATTAAAATAATATTTTATTTAGGATTAATTACATGGAATTAGGATTTTTGATTCAAAGTCCGGGTGAGCACCACAGGTATTTTTCGGGGTCCCTATTAGCATAGTTCAAGAAATCAGGTAAGGGAAAAAATATATATTAAACCAGAATTTTTATGAATTTAATGAAAAATGAATTGTGTTATATTTACATGTATACGTCTCAGTATGGGTTTAAAATATAAACTATTTAAATTATATTTTTTTCGAATTTAGGGCTGTTTATTAGATATGTACATGTGAAAATGAACTGATGAAAGTGGAAAAATATTTTCAAGGTAATTATGTAAGGAATGAAAAGTATTTTCGGTCTATAGACGTTAAATGTTGATTGGCGTATTTTACAAGTAATGTATGAATTTTATTACTAAATTGTGTGGCATGAGATTCTGTGCAAATATATGTTAAATGTATAAGATGCAGGTTAAGTAAGTAATGCATTGTAAATAAAATATGATATGGACTATGTTGCTTGTGTGTGTTAATGCAACCATGTAAACAACTGAAAAATGCTAGGAAAACAGCTGAAAAATGCTTGGTAAAACAATTGAAAGATGCTGGGTAAAACAGCTGAAAGATACTGGGTAAATGTGTAACAGCTGAAAAATGTTGGGTAAAACAGTTGAAAGATGTTGGGTAAATGTATGACAGCTAAAAAATGCTAGGTAAAACAGCTGAAAGATGTTAAGTATGAAATGAAATGAAATGAAAAGGGAAATAAATGAAATGCAAATGAAATGTGAAATGTGAACAATGTAAAATAGGAAAGAGTCACGTAAAGTGAAATGAAGTGAAATGTTAAAGTTATGAACAAGAACATAGGTGAATGGTTGAACAATGACAGAAAGAATAATGTATTATGGTATTAGCAGTATTTATGCTAGTAGAACATGTTATGTTTGGGTGAGACAAACTCTTCGCCCGACGGCTTGCTGAGAAAGGTGAGTGCCCTGATTGTATCAAGTGTAGCGGTAGGCTGCATAACATGCTAGGGCAGAGGGAAACTACTTGTATAGGCGAGTAGATTTCCCTATTCTTGGGAGCCTTCGTCAGTAAACTTTTGTATGAATTGTGTGAGTACAAGATCAATTTATCACTTGAGGGCTTATTGAGTAAGGTGAGTGCCCTAGTATGCTTTAGATATGACCTTTGGGTTGCCTAAGTATCATAGCAGAGGGGTGCTACTTGTATGGGCGGGTAATCACCCTTATCCTTAGGTAATCTTGTGGGTTAAATGTTTAGCACGTGATTGATTAGGTTTAGTGAATGATTTCGATATTAAGTTAATGATTTGCAAATGTTATTAAAATGATATTTATAAACTCATGTTAGCCACACACTATTTTAATATATTGTTTCTTCCCTTATTGGAGATGTGTCTGACCTGAATATAAATGTATTTTTTTTCAGGACCTCCTTAAGATCGAGCTTAGAGAACTCAAGGTTTTATAGTATTTTTGGGAGATATAAGAAGAAAAAAAAAAGGGTATAAACATTTTAGTGATGTTTTTAGGAATGTTAATATTTTATATTTTATGTCTTATGTTTTAAGGATGATAAGAAAGGAATGATTGTGAATACTGGATGTTTTTTGGGGATATGCATATATGTTGAATATAGGTGGAAGCATGGTTTATTACAGTGTGTAGATAGATTTTAGAAAATTCTGGTATTACATTTGTGGAGATTATATTTATGTTTTCCGCTACGTATATGTTGATTATGGATTATCAAGGATTTTATCAGGTATAAAGTGTCGGACCCGGGTTTAAGGGTTTGGGACGTTACAATAAAGAATAAAGTATACACAACTTGGCAGAACCATGGAACTTAAAGAGTACAAGAATGAAGATGCAAGAAACAAGTTCAAGACTGTCATGGTAATGGGTACTTAGAACTCATATATTTACTTTCATATGATTTAATTTGAGGTTCAACATATACCCTAGAATGACTTTAGGACTCATGCATTTCATAAACACCATTAAGGGACATTCATGGACTTAGATATATTTTCAAAATCCTGAAATATGTTTTATAAAATAGACAAGAAAGGGAGCAAAGCAAATTTTCAAATTAAGAAGAAAAAATTAAGAATTTGTAAGTTTAGAAGACTAAACTCCACATTCAGTCGTCTAAAGATTGCACTTCAGAAGATCAAATTCAGTGTTCAGTCATCTTAGGATTGCACTTCAGAAGACCGAAGTTAACCTCAGTCGTCTGAAGAATTTCTTCAAAAGACCAAAAATTAAGTTCAGTCGTCTGAAGAATTTATGGTGAAACACAGAACCTGGCAGAAGCACCTCAAAAGACTCAGACTTCAGTTGTCTGAACTCAACACTTCAGTCGTCTGGGCCTTTAACCTCAGTCGTCTGACCTGTGTCAAGGTTGATGTTTCAAAATTTTAAGGAACTTCAGTCGTCTGGGCCTTTGACCTCAGTCGTCTAAACTTGCGGGAAAACTTAAAATTTTAATTTTTAATAAGAGAACTCACAAGATATTTTTTAATCCAACGGTCAAGATTGATTCTAAGGATAAGACACCTATTTATAAATCATCTAAACCCTAGTGCAAAAGCTAGGGTCAACAAGAACAAGAACAACGATAAAACTCAACCACAAGAAGAAGAAAATCAAAACTTGGCAATACGTTTGAGCATACTAGCACAACTTAGGAGATCACACTACTGAGGTTGTGATTGGGATATTAAATCTTACGCAACACATTTGAGCTAAACCTACTTTGATCCTCAAAAGGTTTTCCTGTGATTGTTATATAAGCTTATTTGATATTGAGGTTTGGTAAATCATACTTCTTGTTAAGAGTTAGTTGCAAGGAGTTCTTCATATATAGACTAATCTACTTGTTGATATTCATTTTTTAAAGAACTTGTCATTGCAAAATCTATTTTTGAATATTTGATAAGAGGTTGATCTTGTGTGTGCATATAGTAAATCACTTTTGAAAAGATTACCACTTGAGAAGAGCTTTAGTTATTGATTAAATACTTTAGGTTCAAGTGTGTTTTCATTCAAAGACTTGATATTTTTAATATAACAAATCTACCTATTTGAATATCCTTAGTGTCCATAACAATATATTATTGAGGGATATTTTCTAAAAAATATTACATTAGGATTTTGATCTTTGGTATACATATCGTATTTATATATATTTGCATATTACAAAGATCATTGTGTGTTTGAATATTTGAAAGAAAGTTGTTGATTTTGATTGATCTAATATTCAAGACAAAGTTTTTGAATAAGTTTATATAAGATATATTTGTGCATTTTCGCAAAGTGAACTAGAACCCTATTATTCTCCAAAGCATTTAAATATATAATTACTTGAGAGTTTTGGTGAAAAGGGAAATTGT
Source organism: Malania oleifera (assembly GCF_029873635.1). NCBI lineage: Eukaryota > Viridiplantae > Streptophyta > Magnoliopsida > Santalales > Ximeniaceae > Malania > Malania oleifera. The sequence goes on along the minus strand of NC_080422.1, from coordinate 50,607,680 downwards.
GTATTGAAGCATATTCATTCATAAACGATTGTATCGTTTCATACATTTCGAGCTTCAAGTTTCATCAGATGATTATGTATTAGGAATTTGAATTGCACTCACGAGCTTTGTTGGAAGCAACTTTGAGTGTTTTACAGATTTCATTATATTCACGGTTCGGGTTGTGAACCGGGTTTTAAGAGAGAGTTGTATCTCTTATTAGCAACGGAGTAGGAGGAAGTTATACATTTTGTAAGCAGCGGATTGTAAGGGAAGCTCTGTCCCAATTTAAGGCGCAGGGATTATAGTGGAATCCTTGAGTGGGTTGCTCAAGGCGAGGATGTAGGCCGGGTTGGCTGAACCTCATAAAAACTGTGTTTGCATTCTCTCTTCCCTTATCTCTTTAATTTCCACAATGCACTTCATTACAAACATCCAATCATTCAACTAAACTAATCAACTATAATTAGAAAGCAAACAAACAAGCCAATACACAGCACTTATGTAATATAAAAACTCAAAATGGTTGTTTGTTGATATTTGCCAAATTTGAACAAAGCCCTATATTGAATGAGAATTTATGTTTGCTGATGTAAAGCCCTGTATAAATGAATCCAATCACTCTTTCCAAATATTTAGAATTCAAATTAACTTCAGGTAAATTTATCTTTGGGATGTTAACCAAGTAACGTACTCCCGTATGGTTTCCACAAGATATGGTATAACCAACGTACTCCCTTTCGGTTTCCGCAACCCAAATCAAAATTAAACCTTTAGTTTGTTTGATTTCCAAATATACGTAGTTTATATGATTTTCAAATTTAAACCATCCACGCAATTTAAATATACACTGAAAATAAAGAATAGGGAAAGAGAGTGAGATGGAGATTTTTACGAGGTTCGGCTTATATGCAGCCTACGTCCTCGCCTTTGGCAAACCACCAAAGGATTCACTAAACCTGTTCCGTTAACGGGTGTAACAAACATTTACAACACTCCTTTTTTAAGGTTAGATCCTGCCTTCTCCAAACGATATCCCCTCGTCTAGTCATTCTTTAACTAGGCTAGAGTCTGCCTCTCTAAGTAATATCCCCTTACTTAGCTAACGATCCAAACAATCCTTGGAATCGTCAATCTACAAGAAGAATAAAAAGAATAGAAGTGTACAAGAAACACTCTCTAAAAAGAGCAAGTTAGTACAAGTTCAGCACTATATACTTCAATGTAAAATATCAATATGAAATAAAATGAAGCTCAAGTGTAGAATTTACCAATATCCTTCTTAGATGAGGATTAAGCAGTAGGAATTCAGAGGAGGAAGGATTAGCACTTCATAATATGTTAGCAAAAGAGTTTTGCAATGAGTGAGCAAGGTGAACTTGTAAGAACAAGAGTGCTTTTAGTTTCACAAACAGATTTTTCAATTCTTGGTATGTTTTTAATTTGCAAAACCATGTATTTATAGGCCTTCAAAAAAGTTTCCTTGTTGCAAAAGTTTCCTTAGAGAGTTTCCTAAGTTGTTAGAAAATTTGGAGCTCAAAACGGCTATTTTATAAAATATTAGAATTTAAAAATTTGCTCGTTGAACAGTGTTCAGATGCCTGAAGAGTCAAGTTCAGTCATTTGAAGTTCCTGAAACCCTTTAAAAAATGAACTAGATAGATGTCTGAAGAGTGGGTTCAGATGTCTGAAGTGTTGGGTTCAGATGTCTGAAGTGTCGAGTTTAGACATCTGAACAGCTACTTCCTGCTTTAGTCTTGTCCCAGAAAATCTTCATATGTCTGAAGTGTTAAGTTCAGACATCAAAAGTGGTTCTGTGTGTTGTTCAGTCAGCTGAAGTTCCTCACGTGAACAGTGTTCAGTTGGCTGACAACTGTGACCCCGCTTTAGTATTTTGGCCATGAATTTTTTTGTATAACTCCAAATTAAGTGTTCTTGATGTCAAACGAAACCTAAGAGAAAAACCTACAACTTTTATGTTAAACACATTTTAAAATAAGGAGTTTTTTATAGATAAAAATCACCTAAATTAAGATGTATAAAAACTGACAGCATTTGGAAATACTCTTTTTGGTGTTTTTCATTCCAAAAATGATTCTAACTTTTTTAAAATAATTTTTGACCTTATAAAAATATTTTTCAAGTATTTTAAAAGGTATCTAGGTCCAATAAGTTAACCTAAAAGCTTCATAATATTTCAAACGATATTTTAAACATTAAAGCACTTACATGAGACTTCTAAGACATTAACATTCAAGGTTCTTGAGTCTTCATGCTTTGTCCTTGGATTGAGTCCATATTTTCTTCAAGATTCCATATTCTTTGAGCTTCCTCACTTTGCCTTTCTTTTGATTTTTTGACTTTAATATTCCTTGGCTTTCAACAACTCATTCATGTCCTTATAATCTTCAAGGTTTAATATATCATCTTTAAATCCATGCTTCGACTCATTTAAGCTTCATTTGATCCTTGTGAATACTTTGACCTTGCTCTCTCATATATGAGCCCTGAAATATCATTACTCACACAAATACATTAAATTTCACTTGTTTGTTAGCATCAAAACAAGATAATAAGATTTTAAGCCTTGTAAGGCCAACAAAGATTAATATACCCAAAATTGAATATGAGTATACAGAGGAAGACTGGAAATCAATACAAATCAATGCTACTGCCATGGACTTGATTTTCTGTGCATTAGATGTAAATGAATTTAATAGGATAATGGCATGTAACTCTGCTAAGAAATTTGGGAAAAATTAGAAGTTACATATGAAGGGACTAAGGAAGTCAAGGATAGTAGGATGAACATGCTCACCAGTGAATATGAAGCATTTAAAATGATAGCTGATGAATCAATACAATCCATGTACACTAGATTCACACACATCATAAATTCTTTAAATGCACTTGGAAAAATTTATGAGTTGATTAGGAAAATACTCAGGGGATTACCTCCAGTGTGGGAAGCGAAAGCTATGGCAATAGCAAAAGGGAGAAATCTCAAGAAGATGTCGTTGGACGAACTCATTGGATCGCTCATTTTCTATGAGCTTGCAATAAATGAGAGGGAAAATGAGCAAAATAAGGCAAAGAAAACCACAGCACTTAAGGCAACATCTCACAGCTCCAGTGAGGGAAGTGAGTCAGAATCAGATGACGACATGGCCTTGCTAACAAAGAAGTTCATGAAGTCCTTGAAAAAGAATAAGAAGTTCAACAGAAAATTCCGAAACTCAAAATTAGAAAGAGGAGAGTCAAGCATGAAGAAAAAGAAGGAAAATCCTCCAACGTGCTACAACTGCAGAGAGATTGGACACATCAAGCTTGAGTGTCCCAAACTAGTGAAAGCCTCAAAGAAAAAGAAGAAGGTGTTGAAAGTCGGTTAGGATACACACAGCACTAGCTGTTCAGAATTTGAATCCAGCAACGACGAGATTGCCAATCGGTGTCTAATGGCACATGATGACCTTAAGGTACAATCATCATTTTCATCATCTTTATGTCATTCTAGTGATTCTGAAAATGAAAATGACATGATTTCATATGATGAACTAAAACAAGAATACCTATACTCTATTAAAATGCTTGAGAAGAAAACAAAGAAAATTTTTGAGTTGAAAAGTAAAGTCAAAGAACTTTCAAATTTAGTTGAAGGACAAAATGAATCTCATGCATCTTTCATAAAAGATATAGATTTGAAAATTGAGGAATTAGAAAAGAATTTGAAAGATAAATATGAGATTATTTGCAAATTCATTGAAGGACAAAACAATTTTGAAAAGCTCCTAGGAACTCAAAGAAATTCAATAGAATAGGAAGGTCTTGGTTTTAATGGGAAAGAAAATCTAAAATAAAGACATCTTCACATGAGATATTTTGTAAGAGAGTCAAAATCATACGTTCCAACTAAGGATTATCATAGACATATTACATGTTTTAAATGTAAAAGGTTGGGTCACATAAATTTGATTGTCCTTTTAAAAATAAAGATATTAAATTTAAGAAAGTATGGAAGGTAAAAGGAGAATCTAGCACTAACCCCCCTGGACCCAAGAAAATCTGGGTACCAAAGCTAGTTGTCTGATTATGTCTTGCAAATATGCTTAAGATCATCATCCTCAAAAGATAGATGATATATGGATAGCGGATGTTCACATCACATGACTAGGGATAAAGCAAAGTTCACATCCATCACACCCAAGGATGAAGGATTTGTCACATTTGGAGATAATGCTAAAGGAAGGATCACAGGTGTAGGTAAAGTTGGTAATGATTCGTTACCTATTATTGATGATGTTTTACTGGTTGAGGGCTTAAAGCACAACTTATTGAGTATAAGCCAACTGTGTGATAAAGGTTACAAAGTGTCTTTTGAACATGACAAGTGCATAGTTGAATAAAAAACTGATAATAAGATATTGTTCACTACTAAGCATCATGAAAATGTTTATACCACCAGCTTTTATAACTTAACCTCACAAAGTGTGACATGCTTCTCTGCTATGAATGAAATCAGTTAGATTTGGCATAGGAGACTAGGACATGCAAATATGGATTTAATATCTAAACTAGTTAAGGGAAACTTAGTTAAGAGACTACCTAAGACAAAATTAGTCAAAGATAAAATTTGTGAGGCCTGTCAACTAGGAAAACAAGTAAGAACAAGCTTTAAGAAGAAGAAAGAAATCTCCACTACTAGGTCACTTCAAACGCTACACTTAGACTTATTTGGTCCAAACCCAATTCAGAGTTTAGGAGGAAAATCATATGCATTTGTCATAATTGATGATTTTTCAAGATTTACATGGGTAGTATTCTTAGGTTACAAAGATGAAGCATGTGAACAATTTATAAACCTATGCAAGGAAATCCAAAATGAAAAAGGATATACTATCAAAAAAATTCGAAGTGATAGGGGTAGAGAAATTAAAAATCAAGGCATAGAAGACTACTATAATTCTTTACGAATTGCCCATAACTTTTCGGCCCCTAGAACCCCACAACAGAATGGTGTAGTTGAGAGAAAGAATAGATTTATACAAGAAATGACCAGAACTATGCTTAACAAACATAAATTACCTAAGTATTTCTAGGCTGAGGTAATGAATACCTCCTGCTATGTTCTAAACAGAGTATTGATTAGACCATCTCTAAATAAGACCCCTTACGAGTTATGGAATGGCCATAGACCAAACATATCATATTTTCATGTCTTTAGCTGTAAATGTTTTATGCTTAGAGACAATGAGCATCTAGGAAAGTTCGATGTGAAATCAGATGAAGTCCTAGGGTATGCATTAGACAGTGAAGTCTATAGTGTGTATAAAAAACGAACATTGACAGTTATAGAATCTATTCATGTAGTGATCGATGAGTCAAATCCCTTCTCCAAAAGAACTAATGAAGATGAAATTGAAATAAACAAGGAACTTGAGAAACTATCCATTGAGAATGATTCAAAAAAGAATAATGAAATTAAGGAACCTTCCACTAAAACTAATCAAATTGAAAATGAGGTTAATGAACCACCTAGAGAATGGAAGTACATTAAGAATCATCCCATTGATCAAATAATAGGTGAACCATTACATGGAGTAGCCACTCGATCCTCTCTTAGGAATATGATTAGTCATTTTGCATTTCTATATCAAGAAAAACCTAAGAACGTGAGTGAAGCTATAGAGGATGAATCATGGGTGTTGTCCATGCAAGAAGAATTAAATCAATTTGAGAGAAACAAAGTATGGACATTAGTTCCTAGACCTGAAGATAAGTCAATCATTGGAACAAAATGGATATATAAGAATAAAAAAGGACTAACATGGGATAGTTGTTAGAAATAAAGCTAGACTAGTAGCTCAAGGATATAACCAAGAAGAAGGTATAGATTTTGAAGAAACCTTTGCACCTGTAGCTAGAATGGAAGTCATTCGAATGCTTTTAGCATATGCAATTTTTAAGGATTTCAAACTATATCAAATGGATGTCAAAAGCGCATTTTTAAATGGTTACATAAGTGAAGAAATGTATGTAGAACAATCCCCAAGTTTTGAAAACCGCAAGAATCTAGATCACGTTTATAGACTGACAAAAGTCTTGTATGGTTTAAAGCAAGCTCCTAGAACTTGGTATGAATGGCTAAGCGGTTTTCTATTAGAAAATGGATTTGTCAGAGGAAAGATAGATACAACTATGTTCATAAATACTAAGAAAGAAGACATTCTCCTGGTGCAAGTATATGTAGATGATATCATATTTGGAGCCACAAATAAAGACTTGTGCAATGAGTTTGCTAATACTATGCAAAATGAATTTGAGATGAGTATGATGGGTGAACTAAATTTCTTCCTAGGACTTTAGATCAAACAAGCCTAACATGGAATATTTATAAATCAATCGTAGTACATTAGAGATCTACTCAAAAAGTTTAATATGGAAGACGGAAAAATACTAGGTACACCTATGAGCGCTTCATTGAAATTAGATAAAGATAAACAAGGTATACTTGTAGATGTTAAGCTTTATCATGGAATGATAGGTAGCTTATTATATCTAACTACTAGTAGACTTGATATAATGTTTAGCGTATGTCTGTGCGCAAGATTTTAGTTTGCACCAAAAGAGTCACATTTGCTAGCTGTTTAACGAATACTTAGATACCTAATAGGAACCATGGAAATTGGATTGTGGTATCCCTAGGTACACATCTTTTGAGATTATCAGCTATTCAGATGCTGATTTTGTGGGTAGCAAAGTGGATAGGAAGAGCACTAGTGGTACTTGTCATTTCTTAGGACATTCCTCAGTCTCTTGGTTTTTCAAGAAGCAAAATTTAGTAGCTCTTTCCACAGCTGAGGCTGAATACATAGCGGCAGGTAGTTGTTGTGCTCAAACGCTATACATGAAGCAACAACTGAAGGATTTTGGGTTAAGCTATGAAACAGTCCCTATAAGATGCGATAATACAAGTGCAATAAACATCTCAAAGAATCTCATATTACATTCACGAACTAAGAATATAGAAATACGACATCATTTTCTTCGTGATCATGTGTATAAAGGAGATGTGACACTTGAGTTTGTATGTACGGATGAACAATGGACAGATATACTCACCAAACCACTTGCGAATGATAGGTTTATCCAAATTAGGTGAGAATTAGGCTTGATGCATAGTTGAGAGGTTGCCTAGAATTATAGTAAATGACATAATTCAAGGGGAGCAACGTCACTTAATATTCACAATTTGTCAAAAGTCTTGTATTTAGCTCACATGTCCTCATTTGATATCACATTAATCAACATTTAGTGTCGAATTTTTTAAAGATGTAAACAGTTGGTATCACCTAAATCAACATTTGGTATCCTCACATAAACATTGCAAATTTGGCACACTATGTATGTTCACAATGAAATTTACATTCCACAACACAGATTTATACATTAGCAAGGGGGATGGTTGATGTAAAAAGGGGAGAAGTAATTTTTTTGTCCAATTCGATAGTTGAACAAGTTTAAAACTTTAAGATTACAAATGGAAAAATTATAAAATTATGTACACTCACGCACTATTTTTTATACACCTTTTTGTTGATGTTAAAAATGGGGAGAAAATTAAAGAGCAAAAATTGGTAATGAGCAAAAATGTGTTGGCAAGTCTAATTGTGTAAAGGAGAAGAATAGAAAAAATTGTTGGCAACACTAGTTGTGTTAACGGGGGAGAAATATTAGGTCACAAGAGGAATCAAGGAATCAGGCTAAACAACATGTGTATGAACATGAGCATTTCACTTGGAATCAGGCTAAACGGCGTGTGTATGAACATAAGCATATTTATTGGTTATTTGATGCATTATTTGAGGGGGAGCCTTGTTAGGCGTAACTCATTGTGTATTTTTGCTCATGTATTTGTCATCATCAAAAAGGGGGAGATTGTTGACTCTATGAGTTCAATCCTGTTTTGATATTGACAAATCACTTGGTATTTGATCTGTACATTGAGATTGTGAACGGAAACTATATTTAAGCATGCACGGAAGGATAACAAGTCATGGAAGCCATAAAGAATAAAATATACAGTACTTGGCAGATCCATGGAACTCAAAGAGTATAAGAATGAAGATGCAAGCAACAAGTTCAAGAGCGTCATGGGAATGGGTACTTCGAACTCATGTATTTACATTTTCATATGATTTAATTTGAGGCTCAACATATACCCTATAATGACTTTATGACTCATGCATTTCATGAACACCATTAGGGGACATTCATGGACTTAGATATATTTTCAAAATCACAGAACATGTTTTATAAAAGAGCCAAGAAATTGAGCAAAGCAGATTTTCAAATTAAGAAGAAAAAATCCAAGAATTTGTAAGTTCAGAAGACTGAACTCCACGTTTAGTAGTCTGAAGATTGCACTTCAGAAGACCGAAGTTAACCTCAGTCTTCTGAAAAATTTCTTCAAAAGACCGAAGATTAAGTTTTGTCGTTTGAAAAATTTATGGTGAAACACAGAACTTGGCAGAAGAACCTCAGAAGATTGAACTCAAACTTCAGTCGTCTGAACCCCACACTTTAGTTGTCTGGGCCTTTAGCCTCAATCGTCTGACCCTGTGTCAGGTTGATTTTTCAAAGCTTTAAGGAACTTCAGTCACCTAGGCCTTTGACCTCAGTCGTCTAAACTTGCGGGAAAACTTAAAAATTTAATTTTTATTAAGAGAACTCGCGAGATATTTTTTAATCCAACGGTTAAGATTGATTCTAAGGGTAAGACACCTATTTATAAATCATCTAAACCCTAGTGCAAGAGCTAAGATCAACAAGAACAAGAACAACGATAAAACTCAACCACAACAAGAAGTAAATCAAAGCTTGGCAATACGATTTAGCATACTAGAACAGCTTGGGAGATCACACTACTGAGGTTGTGATTGGGATATTAAATCTTACACTATACATCTGAGCTAAACCTACTTTGATCCTCAAAAGGTTTTATTGTGATTGTTATACAAGCTTATTTGATATTGAGGTTTGGTAAATCATACTTCTTGTTAAGAGTTAGTTGCATAGAGTTCTTCATATTTAAACTGGTCTACTTGTTGATATTCATTTTTTAAAGAACTTGTCATTGCAAAATCTATTTTTGAATATTTGATAAGAGGTTGATCTTGTGTGTGCATATAGTAAATCACTTTTGAAAAGATTACCACTTGAGAAAAGCTTTAGTTATTGATTAAATACTTTAGGTTCAAGTGTGTTTTCATTCAAAGACTTGATATTTTTAATATAACAAATCTACCTATTTGAATATCCTTAGTGTCCATAACAATATATTATTGAGGGATATTTTCTGAAAAATATTACATTAGGATTTTGATCTTTGGCATACATATCGTATTTATATATATTTGCATATTACAAAGATCATTGCTTGATTGAATATTTGAAAGAAAGTTGTTGATTTTGATTGATCTAATATTCACGACAAAGTTTTTGAATAAGTTCACATAAGATATATTTGTGCATTTTCGCAAAGTGAACTAGAACCCTATTATTCTCCAAAGTGTTTAAATATATAATTACTTGGGAGTTTTGGTGAAAAGGGAAATTGTGTATTGAAGCATATTCATTCATAAACGATTGTATCATTTCATACATTTCGAGCTTCAAGTTTCATCATATGATTATTTATTAGGAATTTGAATTGTGCTCACGAGCTTTGTTGGAAGCAACTTTGAGTGTTTTACAGATTTCATTGTACTCACGGCTCGGTTTTTGAACCGGGATTGAGGAGAGAGTTGTATCTCTTTTAAGCAGCGGAGTAGGAGGAAAGCAGCGGATTGTAAGGGAAGCTCCGTCCCAATTTAAGGAGTAGGGATTATAGTGGAATCCTTGAGTGGGTTGCTCAAGGCGATGACGTAGGCCGAGTTGGCTGAACCTCGTAAAAACTGTGTTTGCATTCTCTCTTCCCTAATCTCTTTAATTTCTGCAACACACTTCATTACTTACATTGCATGTATGTTTGTTAAATAATCTCACACAAACTTAATAAGTAATTAGTTAAATTTCGAAAGAGGGACTACGAAGTAAATAAGTTTCAAAGAATTTTTAAAATACCTAATTCACCCCTCCTTTTGGGATTACACCTAAATCAACATTTTCCGTTTTCCGAACGGAATCAGTTTCTTTTTCAGGAACAGGTGAGGGGATTAAGTTAAGTCAGGTTTTTATCAAATTTGAACCGATTAAACTGCATTATATATATATATATATATATATATATGTATAATTAAGATTTCAAAGGTTCTTTCGAAAACCAACCGTTCAAAATGGACTTTACAAATATTGGGTTTATTGTACAGTGATTGAATAAAATGAACGGTGGAAAGCTTGATTTTATCATACGAACTAAATATACTATATTTTTCCTTGGTTGTTTACTTGATTATGTTCAAATACTAAAATCGTGTGGTAGGTGAATGATTTATATAGCTTATTGAAATACCGAATTTGGGTATGGTTGTGAAAATATGTTGTAAAATGGTGATTTACACTGGTTGTGAAAATACTGAATTGTTTGTGAAAAATACTGGAACTGTTGGTGTGAAATACCGAGTTGTACTTGATGGCCGAGGGCTAGGTTCTATTTGACGGCTGAGAGCCAAGTTGTGTTTGATGGTCAAGGGTCGTGCTCTATTTGATGACTGAGAGCCAAGTTGTATTTGACGGCCGAGGGTCAGGTTCTATTTGATGACTGAGAGCTGAGTTGTATTTAATGGCTGAGAGCCGAGTTTTATTTGATGGCTGAGAGCCTGGTTTTATTGTGAAATGAAAAATTTTATATGAATTGAGATTTACACTACAGTTTTCATTACTTAAATTGCATGATATTGTATAAGAACTGTAACGCCCCGATTTCATACCAATTTTTTATTTTTCAACATCCATAGAAAATAAATATTCAAAATCAAACATCAACCATGTCAAAATCTCTGATACCATATTAGCATAACCTAACCCGAAGTGGGATACCGAGTAATCAGTCAAACTTATATAACAACCCTATCAGCGGAAGTCAAAATATAAAAAACATCCAGAATACAACTAACCAAAGTACTATACATCCATATATGTATACACATCCAACACATTTCCAAAATCAATCAAAACTCTAGGGGAATCCTCCATCCCTAGCTCAAAATACTCACATTGTCTAATTAGGGTATAAGCTCCCCTCTATCTAGGAGCTCTATTTCCACGCCTATCATGGTTCCCTGGAATATTTAGATAATTGGGTGAGACACATCTCAGTACGAAGGAATAAACTATTCACAGTGTGTGACAGTATGAATTTCATTATATCGTAATATACATATACATTACAGTGATAACACCATTTGAGAAAATACACCAATCATTCTCCTAATCATACAGATAAAAAACACAAGCTTTTATAAGCTTTATTCCTATCTTTCATCTCATTGACATCTAACCCATATTTACTAGCGAAGATTCCTGAGGATAGGGGAGATTACACGCCCATACATGTAGCTCCCCTCTGCTCTGATATCGTTTGTAGCCCTGCTTGATTAACTCGGGTACGACTACAACAGATACTTATCAAGGCACTCTCCTTACTCAGTAAACCCTCATGCGGAGAGTTTTACTTCACCTTATTTATCTATGTTATTGAACTCACACTCTTTCTTTTCACTTCAAATTTCATTTCATCATCTAGCACATTGCCCTGAGAATATTCTTTCTACGCCATGCTTCACCGCATGGTCGAGATTATGCTACTCTGAAGATATTCACCACGCCATCCTTCACCCCATGGTCGAGGTTATACTACCCTAAAAATATTCTCCACGTCATGCTTCACCCCATTATCGAGGTTATACTACCCTGAAAATATTTTCCACGCCATGCTTCACCCCATGGTTGAACTTATACTACCCTGAAAATATTTTTCACGTCATGCTTCACCCCATGGTCGAGGTTATATTACCCTAAAAATATTTTCCACATTTCATCGTTCACCTTTCACATTTTTGTACTCACAATTCATTATTCATACTGCATTATTCACACTGCAATGTTCACATTTCAGTTTCCACAATTCAGTATTCCCATCTCAATATTCACATTTCAAAATTTACATTGTAGAATTCACAATGCAATATTTTCATTTTCAGCGTTCGCAACTCATCTCATCATATCAATGATATTTTCATCATTTCCACACACATTTCATCTCATAATAACATATATATCTCATTTCACGTTATTCAAAATTTCTCAGTAAAGTATTTTTTATATTTCATATTTCATCATTTCTCAGAGGATACTCTTCAATACCATCACTTTTCAATGTTTCTCAATAAAACAATTCTCATATCTTTATAATTCAGTATATAGACGTCACTGGGTTTCTCTTATATTCATTACTACACAAAACATCTCATTTATGTTTTTATTATATTCTCATAAATCTCCATGCACATTACACAACCTAATTTCAACATATTCTCAGTATAAATCATATGCCACAAAATTTCGTGTAATATTTATATTATAATATTCAAAGGTAAAATAACATATTTTCCTTTTTCACATATCCATTCAACCAGTAATTTCATAAAATACTGCTATAATATATTGCTCTTACCTAGTTTATTGAGAAGTTCGTAAACACTCAAATCCTACGCCCGCGGCGTCCAAAACTCAAAACCCTAAAAATCATATTTTTCACTAGTTAAACGACTCATTTCCCAGAACAATTTTCATCTAACACTTCCTAGGTTTCGAATACTCCAAATAGTCTATTAAACATTAAAATACATCACTTACCCTGATTTTGGGATAGTACCCAAAAACTCCAAATTGAAAATCTTCTCTAGCTAAGTTGTAGAGAATCTCTCCACGAGCCTCGCGGCAGTTCCCGATCATCAATCCGAGCTATAACGAAGCCGGAATCGAAGAGAGAGAGAGAGAGAGAGAGATAACTGTAGGTTAGAGAGAGAGAGAGTGGGAGGAGAGAGAAAATATGCTAAAAAATGAGGGTTTTCATATTTATAGGCCGGTATCCGTTGACAAGTTCAAGTGATTCGTCGACAAACCCATAAACGCACTTCGTCGACAAAGAGGCTACTTCATCGACGAAACTGAAATTTCCTAAAATATCCCCAAACTCTCAATATCTTCTTACTGACGAGACACGTGTACTTCGTCGATGAAATCTACGGGACATTCGTCGATGAAGACCCTACGTTTGTCAACGAATCCCTGTTGATCTCCCTTTTTAAATTTCCTTCATTTTTCTTATTCTTTCCTCTTTCTTTCTTTTCTCTACTTTATTACTTCATTAATTTAATTTTCTGGGTCTCTACATTCTCCACTCCTTATAAAATTTCATCCTCGAAATTGTCATTCACCACCTTTTCATCCTTACAGAAAATATCCCAATTTTATTAATTACCATCACTTATGGAGGAGGAATACCATGGTTACATTTATGGTCCCAGGAGATTACAATAATCCAAATAAAAATTCCCCCAAAACCATTCATAAACAAAATCAAACACTACCTATCCTATATTACACTATTCATATCAAATTAAATACCTTCAATCCTGAGTCTCACTGAATAGGTGTGGGTATCTCTGGCGTATCTATTCCTCTAATTCCTAGGAAGCTTCCTTTACTGCATGATTGCGCCATAACACTTTTACCAATAGAATCCTCTTTGTATGCAGCTCTTATTCCTTCCAGTCTAAAATATGTACTGGCATCTCTTCATAAGATAATGTATCATCGAGCTCTAGTGCCTCATAACTAATCATATGGGAGGAATCTGGGACGTATTTCCTCAACATGGAAATATGAAATACGTTGTGGATTTAGTCAAAACCGGCGGTAAAGCCAACCTGTAGGCAACTCGACCCACTCTTTTTAGAATCTAAAATGGTCCAATATACCTAGGTCTTAGCTTACCCTTCCTCCCAAATCTCATAACTCCTTTCAATAGTGCCACCTTTAGAAACACATGATCCCCTGCGTCAAACTCTAACTCTTGTCAGCAAGTATTTGCATAACTCTTCTGTCGACTCTATGGTGTTCTAATTTTGTCTCTAATGAGTGTGACTTTATCACAAGTCTTCTGTATTAGCTCTGGTCTTAGTATCTGCCTTTCCTCAATCTCATCCCAATACAACGAGGATCAGCACCTCCTACCATATAGCGCCTCATATGGTGTCATCCCAATGCTGGCCTAATAGCTATTATTATATGCAAATTCAACCAATGGAAAAAATTTTATCCAACTACCTTCGAAGTCCAGCACACAAGCTCACAGCATATCCTCCAATATCTGTATCATTCTCTCCGTCTGGCCATCTATCTGAGGATGAAATGTTGTGCTGAATGACAACTAAGAATCGATGGCCCTTTGCAGACTCCTCCAAAATTGAATTGTAAACCGTGGGTCTCGGTCCGAAACTATGGACACTAGCATGCCATGCATTCTAACTATCTCTTGTATATACAACTATGCCAGTCTGTTTAAGGAGTAGCTAACTTTAATAGGCAAAAAATGGGTAGTTTTCATAAGTTGATCTACAACTACCCAAATGGCATCCTGTCTATATGTGTTGGTGGTAATCCTGTAACAAAGTTCATCGCTATTTGTTCCCATTTCCACTCAGGGATGTAGAATGGCTGCAATGGTCCCACCGGTCTCTGATGCTTAGCTTTTACCTGCTGGCATGTTAAACACTGATTCACAAACTTGACGATCTCTTTTTTCCTACCGCTCCACCAAAAAGACTTCCAAAGATCCCTATACATTTTAGTACTACCAGGATGTACCATATACAGGGATCGGTACGCTTCCTCCAGAATCACTTTTTTAATCTTAAGGTCGACAGGTACACACAGCCTGGTACACGCTTTTGTTCTTTCCTGTAAGGTTGCTTGTAGTACAAGATTGGCAATAAATGCATAATGATCGCCCTCTACAAGTTCCACCCCAAGCCTTTCTAAATCCATCTGAATCGGATGCTGCATCACCACTGCAGATATTGATGCTCCCACTGATTTTAGACTCAAAGCATCAGCTACCGCATTAGCCTTTCCCGAGTGGTAACTAATGGTACAGTCATAATCTTTTATTAGTTCTAACCATCTCCTATGCCTCATGTTTAATTCTTTTTGAGTGAAGAAATACTTCAGGCTCTTGTGATCGGTAAAAATATCACACCTACCCCCATAGAGATAATGTCTCCAAATATTTAATGCATAGATCTCCATTTCCAACTCCAGATCATGGGTAGGGTAACTCTCCCTTGCTACATAAGAACATAGTTGAGTCTTTTATGTGAAGCATCACTGTAAATTACGAAACCTTCTTCACCTGAAGGAATCGTCAACACTGGGAAAATGATGAGTCGTTGCTTCAACTCTTGGAAACTCTGTTCACATTCATCGATCCACTCAAATTTCACACCTTTTCAGGTCAATTTAGTCAATGGACCCAACAATTTATAAAAACCCTCAACAAATCTATGGTAGTACCCAGCTAATCCCAAGAAATTTCTAATTTCCTACACATTCTTCAGTTGCACCCAATATGCTACCGCCTCATTCTTGCTCGGATCTATTGAAATACCACTCTTGGATACCACATGTCCAAGGAAAGTAACTTATTCCAGCCACACTTCTTGAGTTTCGCATACAATTTCCTTTCCCTCGGCACCTATAGCACTATCCTCATATGTTCCTTATGCTCCTCTAGGATCTTTGAATACACCAGTAAATCATTGAACAATACGACCACAACCTAATATAAATATTGGTGAAAAACCCTGTTCATCAAATCCATAAATTCTATAGGAGCATTTGTTAGTCCAAACGGCATAACCAAGAATTCGTAGTGGTCATACCAAGTCCTGAATGTTGTCTTTAAAACATCCTCTGCTCTAACTTTCACCTAATGGTATCCAGACCGTAGATCTATTTTCGAGACAATCTATGCCCCCTATAGCTGGTCAAACAAATTATCAATGCAGGGAAACGGATATTTATTCTTGACAGTCACTTTATTAATTTCTTATTAGTCCATGCACATTCTCATCGACCCATTCTTCTTCTTCACAAAAAAAATCGGCGCTCCCTAGGGCGACACACTAGATTGAATAAATCCCTTATCTAATAGTTCCTGCAATTGTTCATTCAACTCTTTTAGCTCTTCCGGTGCCATTCTATATGGCGCTTTCAAAATCGGTGCTGTCCCCAAAACTAGATCAATAGTAAATTATACCTCTTGATTAGGAGGTAGTCCCCGCAAAATCCTCAGGGAAAACATCAGGAAAATCCCTTGCCACCTAGATATCCTCTAATCTCAACTCTCCTTCTAATACTTCCTTCACATAGGCCACATATCACTGACAGCCTTCTAGTAATCCCTTCTCACCTGAATAGCGAATAACAACTGTGGTGCGGTGCGCACACACAACCCCAAAAATTTATACTCCTGTTCTCCTAGAGGTCTGAACACTACCTCTCTCTTATGGCAGTCAATATTGGCATAGTGGGCAGCTAGTTAGTCCATCCCTAGAATTATCCCGAACCCATGCATAATTAAAACCACTAGATTAACTGGTAAAGACCTCCCCTGAATATAAACTGGGCAGTTCCTGAGTACCTTCTTACATATCCCTACAGCCTTTTTTGGCGTAGCCACTGACAAACTAACACTAACGGTTGAGTTTCTAACCCAAAAAATTTAACAAATTCCTAGGCGATAAAAGAATGAGTCACCTTTGAATCAAACAAAGTTGTAGTTTTATATGACAGTATTAAAACAATACCTATCACGACATCTCCTGCTGCCTCAGCATCCCTCGATGTCAGTGCATAAACTCGTGTCAGGGCAGTATTCCTTTATTGTCCACCTCGAGGTGCTTGGTGACCTCCTCGGTATGGTCTAGGAACAAGCGTGATAGCTGGCAGTGCTTGGCAGTCTCTCACCATATGCTCAGGCTGATGACATCGGCAACAAATAATCTCCCTGACCTGACACTCCCCCAGGTGTCGCCTGTTGCATGTGGGACAAAGAGGGGGCATCTTCCTACCCTATACTGCCTTATCTTCCCCTCCTTATCTCTGTCCCCCTCTATAATCCTGCCTCCTCCAAGGCCCTTGACTGGACCCTGCCTAAAAATCTAGAGGCACAAGCTTTTTTCCCTAGCTCTGCGCTGCAATGCCTCTCTGTAGACCACTCTCAATCACTACAGCTCTATCCACTACCTCTGTAAAAATTTGGGCCCGAAAGCCTATGACCTGCTTAAACAAGTTATGTCGCAGGCCCTCCTTGAACTTCCTCGCCTTTCTCTCCTCATTCGGCACTAAATATGGGGCAAACCGGGACAGCTCAATGAATCTAGCTGCATACTGTTGTATCGTCATTTGCCCCTGCGTCAAGTGCAAGAACTCTGCTGCCTTCGCACTCCTAACAATAGCGAGGAAGTATCTTTTAAAAAAGATCTTCCTAAAGCGGCTCCACGTCATCGCTACAAGGTTAGGTCTCTGCTCCTTTAGTAATCTCGCTAATCTCCACCAGCTTTTAGCTTCCCCAGTCAATTTGAATGTCACAAACAATACCTTTTGCCCATATGTACATAGGAGGACTGCTAACATATCCTCCATATCCTGGACCCAGTTCTCATCTATCAGTGGGTCAGCCCCTCCAGAGAACGACGGGGGTCTCATATGCGTGAACTGCTCAATCGTGCAACTTCACTCCCCTAAACTCGTAACCATCTCTGCCATCACCTGCTGGGTGACGCTATGTAGCACTGCATCAGAGTCTCCTCCACCCATACTGGAAGGCCTTGCATCATCACCTCTAGTCTGTGCACTGCTACTCCCTGAGTTCATCGTGAAAATGGTATAAAACAGTTTTAGAATTTCATCATCTCAACATCACTAACACACTCAACAAACTAAACTCATAAAATATTCCTATACAATCATTCATTTCCAATATCCTCAACCCAATTTAAGATTCAGTCCTACCACTCAGAAAAAAAGAACCGGCGATAGTATCCATGGTTTTCCTGAAGTCGTCACCCCAAGAAAATCACAGAAACAATCACAGAACTCCTACCTCTAGGTTGCAAGATAGAACCCTAAATTTCCAATCTCATCCTTTAGCAATAACTAACTCATATCTCAATCTATCCATCAACTATTCTCATTAAAATTCATTTCTATACTCTGGTATTGTATTCTGCTATTTACTAAAATCTACAGAATCTAGCAACCTTGACCTTAATACCAAACTGTGACGCCCCGATTTCATACCAATTTTTTTTTCAACATCCATAAATAATAATTATTCAAAATCACACATCGGCCACATCAAAATCTCTGATACTGTATTAGCATAACCTCAACAGAAGTGGGATACCGGGTAATCACTCAAACTTATATAACAACCCTATCAGCGGAAGTCAAAATATACAAATCATCCAGAATACAAATAACTAGAGTACTATACATCCATACACACACACACACACACACATCCGACACATTTCCAAAATCAATCAAAACTCTAGGGAATCCTCCATCCCTAGCTCAAAACACTCACCCTGTCTAATTAGGGTATCAGCTCCCCTCTATCTTGAAACTCTATTTCCAGGCCTGTCACGGTACCCTAAAATATTTAGATAATTGGGTGAGACACATCTTAGTAAGAAAGAATAAATTATTTATAGTGTGTGGCTGTATAAATTTCATTATATCATAATATACATATACATTACAGTGATAGCACCATATGAGAAAATACACCAATCATTCTCAATATCATATAGAAATAAGACAAACTTTTATAAGCTTTATTCCCATCTTTCATCTCATTCACATGTAACACATATTTACCAACCCTACTACAATATCGTTTGTAGCCCTACTCGATTAACTTAGATATGGCTACAACTGATACTTATCAAGACACTCACCTTACTAAGTAAGCTCTCAGACGGAGAGTTTTACTTCGCCATATTTATCTATGTTATTAAACTCGCACTCTTTCTTTTCACTTCCAATTTCATTTCATCTTCTAGCACATTGCCCTGAGAATATTCTTTCTACGTCATGCTTCACCCCATGGTCGAGGTTATGCTACTCTGAAGATATTCACCACGCCATGCTTCACCCCATGGTCGAAGTTATACTGCCCAAAAAATATTCTCCATGCCATGCTTCACCTCATGGTCGAGGTTATACTACCCTGAAAATATTTTTCACGCCATGCTTCACCCCATGGTCGAGTTTATACTACCTTGAATATATTTTCCACATTTCATCATTCACCTTTCACATTTATGTATTCTCAATTCATTATTCATACTGCATTATTCACAATCACCATTCATCATTCACATTGCATTATTCACATTGCAATGTTTACATTTCAATTTCCATAATTCAGTATTCCCATCTCAATATTCACATTGCAAAATTTATATTGCAAAATTCACATTGCAATATTTTCATTTTTAGCATTCGCAATTCATCTCATCATATCAATGATATTTTCATCATTTCCATACACATTTCATCTCATAATAACATATATATATATATATATATATATATATCCCATTTCACGTTTTTCAACATTTCTCAATAAAGTATTTTCATATTTCATATTTCATCATTTCTCAGAGGATACTCTTTGGTACCTATCACTTTTCAATGTTTCTTAATAAAACAATTCTCATATCTTTATAGTTCAGTATATAGACATCACTAGGTTTCTCTTATATTCATTACTGCATAAAACATCCCATACATGTTTTTATTATATTCTCCTTATTCTCCGTGCACATTACACAACCTAGTTTCAACATATTCTCAGTATAAATCATATGCTACACAATTTCGTCTAATATTTATAGCATAATATTCGTAGGTAAAATAATATATTTTCCTTTTTCACATATTCATTCAACTGGTAATTTCAGAAAATACTGCTATAATTTATTCCCCTTACCGATCTTATTAAGAAGCTCGTAAACACCCAAATCCTACGCCCGCAACGTTCAAAACTCAAAACCCTAAAAATCACATTTTTCCCAAGTTAAACAACTCATTTCACAGAACAATTTTCATTTAATACTACCTAGGTTTCGAATACTCCAAATAGCCTATTAAACACTAAAATATTTCACTTATCCTGATTTTGGGATGGTGCCTCGAAAACTTCAAATTGAAAATCTACTCCGGTTAAGTTATAGAGAATCTCCCCACGAACCCCATGACGGTTCCCGATCGTCAATCTGAGCTATAATGAAACTGGAATCGAAGCGAGAGAGAGAGAGAGAGAGAGAGAGAGAGAGAGAGAGAGAGAGAGAGAGAACCGTAGGTTAGAGAGAGAGAGTGAGAGGAGAGAGAAAATACGCTGAAAATGAGGGTTTTCATTTTTATAGGCTGGCGTTCATCGACAAGTTCAAGTGATTCGTCGACGAATCCATAAAGGCACTTCATCGACGAAGAGGCTAGTTCGTCGATGAACCTAAAATTTCTTGAAATCCCTAAATTCTCAGTATCTTCTTATCAATGAGACACGTATACTTTGTTGACGAAATCTACGGGACATTCGTCGACGAAGACCCTGGGTTTGTCGACGAATCTCGGCTTATCTCCCTTTTTAAATTTCCTTTTTCTTATTCTTTTCCTCTCTCTCTCTCTCTCTCTCTCTCTCTCTCTCTCTCTCTCTCTCTATCTCTCTTTTCTCTACTTTATTTCTTCATTAATTTAATTTTTCGGTCTCTACAAGAACCATGAGGACCAATTGTATTGTGAGCACGGTACCGTTGTTAGAGAATTATTTGGCCATGTGCACCCACACTATAGTGGAAATCTAGGGTGGTTTTAGCTGATTGGTCTGCGTAGAGTTATTGAACCTTCCCTAGGGTCCGAACTAAGAAGTGGTAAGGCAATCGGACTTGCAACTGGGTTGTGGATGCCTACAAACGTACTTGTAGATGGTTACTTTGATTTTTTCTAGGTTGATCCCCAAGGGTTAAGTCTAGCCTCTGGGCCGCACAACCCATCATAGGGGTTAAGCATGTTGTTTAGTCCCAGGGAGTGTCTTTACGCATATATGTTAATTTATGTAAATGGTATATATTTATTGAACTGGTTTATATTGTGAAAGCAAATGCATATTTTCAGAGGTATAAGTGTAATGACCTAAAAATATATATACGATTAAAGTATAAAAATAATAATAATAAAATAACAAAAATGCTCATTAAGTTAATATCAATACAGAAGTGCTCTTCTGTCGAATCTTTGATTCCATATTTAATGCCTAAGAAAGACCATGTCTTAGCGAGTGCTCATAGACCATTGCGACTTAGTCACTTCCTAGAAGTCGGTCTGGTTAAAAAGAAATTTTATAGGATAAACAGCACAAACTCTGTTTGTACACGTAAATAAATACATATATATAAAATAATATTTTGACATAAATAATTTGTAAAAATACATGACAAAATAACAATAATAATATAGGTATCCTATGTGGAGCCCACAAGACTGTGTGGGGTCTATATGAGTCCCGAAGTCGTGTGGGGTCCACATAAGTCTCGAAGCTATGTATGACTCATAAAATCGTGTGAAGACTAATGAAGTTACGTAAGACCCACTTGGATCTCGAAGTTGTGTGGGGCCCATAAGCCCATGTGGGGCCCACATGAGTTTTCAAAATTCGAACTTAATTCTTTGAAAAAAATTCTAAAACATAGCTTAAAAATAATAATAATAATAATAATAATAATAATAATAATAATGATTTAAAAAAATAAAAAAGAGTTAATTAATTAATTAAAATTTAATTAAATGAGAGTGGTGGCAAGCACTCCCACATGACCTCCATTCCTATCACATACCTAACTCATGCCTAACCCATCACATGCTCATTCTTTAATTTTAAAAAAATTATAATTTCACCTCTCTTTTCACACTTTGACAAATTCAATTTTCTTCCCCAAAATTCTCTCAACATTCATTTTTCACAAAATATTTCCAAATGAAAAGAATGATTAGTAATTGAAAGAATTAGTGGTGGAAGGAGAATTTTTACTATAATTAAAATTTTCACTTACCCACTATTTTCGATCTCATTTTTATAAAAGATATTCGTTGTGATCGTAGCATAAGGTTAAGTAAAAGATAAGTAAATTTGATTACGTTAGGATTTTTATTTAAAATTTATACCCGAGTTTATTTGTAAGTAAATTTGATTATGTTAGAAAATTATTTAAAATTTATACCCGAGTTTATTTGTAAGTAAATTTCAATTATGTTAATTAATTTCATAAAATTCTCCTGAGTTTATTTTTACGCATATTTAATTATACTATTTTATCTTTAATATACTTACATTTATTTTTGAGTTAAGAAATATTCTAAATCTCTCAAGCATTTTACATCATTAATTTCTATTTAAGAAAAAAATTTTAACACAAAAATTATGTAGTATGAGTTTATTTATACGTTGCATATTTTACGAAAATATGAGTAAAGATTACATGAGTTGAAATATTTTTACGTTGCGTATTTCATGAAAATATGAGTAAAAATGAGATTTTCATGATATTATTTTAATTGTATAAATTATATAATAAAAATATTTTAAAACCCCTTATGGCTCAGACGATACAGAAAATTACGAATGCTCGGTACCACAGCTTAAAGTTTAAACGGATCAGAGTGCACTCACACTGTTTGCAGAGTAGTTTTATATGGTAGTGGATTTCTCCTGAGTGCACACTTGGGTCGGATCAAGGTTTAATAGGGAAAATCTGACTTAATGATGATGTACGTTGATTTAGTTTGGCAGGCCAGCCAGTTAAGTCCAATTTTCGGACCGCACAACCCAGTCATAGAGGTAAACATAACTTACGATTAACAGGCCTAAGGGTGATTTTTATAGTACGTGTATATACATATTTAATTACGTATACAGAGCTATTGATGAATTGAAGGAAAAGTATAAGTTTATATAAACATGGTCATTATTGTGCCTAAATGATGATCTAAACGAAACGTATAAGTACATATGTGTGTATAATTAAAAATTATAATTATAGTTTTTAAAGTTAAAAGTTTAATTTAATAGTTATAGTATATGATTATAAAAGTTTACTGTTGCAGTTGATGGGAAAAGTTTTTACGCAAAATTTTTTAAATTTACATTTATTTTAAAATTATTTTTTAAAATTATAATATTAAGTATTATTTTACAAAATTATGAAAGCTCATTTTGGCCACACACTAATAATAATCTTATTTACTTACTGAATGTCATCTCACCCCAATCATTATTTTACATTTCAAATTATTTTGAAGAGTGTATCATAAATCTAGCATAGCAAGTGCATGGGCGGAAATAAAAAAGTAAAATAGAATAAAAAATTTAGCATAATACAATTTAAAATATGTTTGTGTATTTCAGAATTTTAGAAATTTGAATTCTAATAGTTGAGACATATATTTGTAATAAAGTTAATTAGTACTTTGGTAATAAAAATAATTTAGATTTATTTGCGTCCACTGAAAAATTTATATTTAGGAACCCACTCGGCTTCGAGTCCTTACAATTGGTATCAGAGCATAAGATATAGGTTCTGCATACTCTAACATATAGATTTTACCAAAGCATAGACATAAAACATGATTTGGGTATGATTTGGTAGTTTAGAATATTTCTTTTAGTTTGTCATATTATTATACGTTAATAATAGATTTATGATTTTAAAATAACATTTGATCATTGTTTGATCTTAAAGATAGTAACATTGGAAGAAATGAGATTAACGTGAAGGCTCCCAAGGATAGGTAACAACCTATATTTTCTAAGAAAAATGGTAGTATTATTGAAGACACTTTAATTAATTTAAATATGTTATTTATATTTGTAGAAAAATGTACTCATATTGATGATTCATAATTAATTGTCATATGCATTAATAATTTAAAATTTTCATATATAATATTATAATAATATTCGAGATTTATTTATTTTCACTGTTATTATTTTTACTAAAAATATAAAAAATAGCACATTAGACCCTACTGAGCTTGGAGGTGCTACACATACAAGTAGATATGAACAAACGGTCTATTATGAAATCTGGATTTACCCATAGAAGTTAATACAACTTAATTTTTCTATATTATATATATATATATATATATAGATATATAAAGCTTTATACAGTAAAAAAATAGAAAAATAAATAAATAATAGTCTCGTGGGTAGAAATCATTGGCTATAGCTCACTTACCCCCGAAGCAAAGTAAAGGCATGAGATCACTTGGGCATAGTGGGGACTCGAACCCGCGATCACATGGATGCACGGCTGGTTCCTTACCACTAGGCCACCTACCCAAGTGGTGACTTGAGTATGAAATTAATTATAGTTAAAGCATTAATGAAGATGTAGAAACATGAACAAAACCTTGAGTCCCCAAATTTTGCAATACGCATCGCTCACTCGATTTACGCAGCACACGTCACTCTCTCTTTATTTCCGCGACACATATCACTCTCCATCGATTTTTGAAAAATGCGCCACTCAAGGCACGCGTCGCTCTCTCTCGATTTTCACGACACATATCATTCTTCCTAGATTTTTGCAAAGCGCGTCGCTCGATATCGGTCACATGCATTGCCCTCTCTCAATTCTTGCGGAACATGTCGCTCTCCCTCAATTTTTGCAAAAACATGTCGCTCAATATCTATGACATGCGTCACTCTCTCTCGATTCTCGCGGCACACGTCGCTCTCTCTCGATTTTCGTGACACACATCATTCTCCCTTGATTTTTACAAAGCGCGTCGCTCGATATCAGTGACAAGTGTCGCTCTCTCTTGATTCTTGCGGCACACGTCGCTCTCCCTCGATTTTTGCAAAAACGTGTCGCTCAATATCTGTGACACGCATCACTCTCTCTCGATTCTCGCGGCACACGTCGCTCTCTCTCAATTTCCACAACACGCGACCATACCCCTATAAAAAAGAGTCTGCCCTCCTCAAATTCTAAACATCACAGCTTTCTACCATCTTGAATAACCACATTTCGGCTTGTAGAGATTAGTTCTTCCCAACTTTTCTTTTGGTTGTCTCATTACTCGAAAATGTTGCCAAATCACCCAACTCCCCAAGTTATTGAGAGTAGCACTAGATCGCCAATCCAAAGATGGAAATCCAGCAAGACACAGTTGGAGATTTTAGAGGAGACCTTCCGTAGCAGTCAAAGGGAACTCCCTTATGTGGAGCGGGCTATCTTGCTTACAGCACGACTCCAATGATATGGTCCAATCGAGCCGAGAAATGTATGCTTTTGGTTTGAGAACCGTAGGCGTAAGCGGGGATCAGTTGAAGAAGCACTATTTCAACTATTGCCCCACCAATTATCCATCTTACCTCCTCCGCCACTACCGCCCTTAACAGTGTCCCTGCCATTTTCCCAATCACTTGTACTCTCATCCCTATCGATAATATTCCGTCTATGAAACTTACAATTAACATCACACCAATGAGTCATACCCTTTACAATGGCAGCATCACAGTCATCACACTAAGGGTTTGTAATAATGTTGGTCTACTCCACCTTTGCAAAGAGATCCAAAAAGCATTGAGACTCATGTACGGGCCACCGAGGGCTCATTATGAGCATCCCCACCAAAGGCCACAAGGGGAAGAGGGCAGCCTTTCCTCCCTTGCCGAACAAACGGGCGTTCTCTCCCTTTTTCCGACCCAAGTCGGCGACATTACAAGAGGTCAACTCTACCAAGAAATAACCAAGGTAGTTAGCAGTGACACCATTAGCACTTCGATAGATGTTGATATTGAGCTAAGGCTCTAAAGGCAAGATTTTGTTTCATTTTGTTTTATATATATAATTATCCTTTTCCAGATCTTCTAAATTTTTTTTTCCATTTCAACTCCTATTAGACTGACGATTCACACTTTAGTTCCCAAAATAAAATATTTCGCCAAATTGACCTTCAATCTATTTTAAGACTTAGCAAAATCATTCATCAATCTACTCTTTCAAATAGGAGGGGAGAATGTGATGACCCAAAAAATATATATATACGATTAAAGCATAATAATAATAATAATAATAATAATAATAATAATAATAATAATAATAATAATAATAATAATAATAAAATAACAAAAATATTCATTAAATTAATATCAATACAGAAGTGTTCTTCTATAGGATCTTTGATTTCATGTTTGATGCCTAAGAAAGACCTTGTTTTAGCGAGTGCTTAGAGACCATTGCGGCTCAGTCGCTCCCTAGAGGTCGGTCTGGTCAAAATGAAATTTCATAGGATAAACAACATAGACACTGTTTGTACACGTAAATAAGTACATATACATAAAATAGTGTTTTAACAGACATAATTTGTAAAAATATATGTTAAAATAACAATAATAATATAGGTATCCTATGTGAGGCCCACAAGACTGTGTGGTGCCCAATGAGTACCGAAGTCGTGTGGGTCCCACATAAGTTTTCAAAATTCAAACTTATTTCTTTAAAAAAATATACTAAAACATAGCTTAAAAATAATAATAATAATAATAATAATAATAATAATAATAATAATAATAATTTTTTTAAAAAAAGTTAATTAATTAATTAAGTAATTAATTAAAATTTAATTAAATGAAAGTGGTGGCAAGCACTCCCATATGACCTCCATCTTTATCTCATACCTAACTCATGTCTAACTCATCTCATGCCCATTCTTTAATTTTAAAAAAATTATAATTTCACCCCTCTTCTCACACTTTTACAAATTCAATTTTCTTCCCCAAAATTTTCCTATAAATAGGAAGCTCTCAACATTCATTTTTCAAAAAAATTTTCAAAGAAAGAGAAGGATTAATAAGTGAAAGAAATAGTGGTGGAAGGAGAATCTTTGCTATAATTAAAATTTTCACTCACCCACTCTTTTTTATCTCATTTTATAAAAAAATATTCGTTGTGATCGTAGCACAAGGTTAAGTAAGAATTAAGTAAATTTGATTATGTTAGGATTTTTATTTAAAATTTATACCCGAATTTATTTGTAAGTAAATTTGATTATGTTAGATTTTTATTTAAAATTCATACCCGAGTTTATTTGTAAGTAAATTTCGATTATATTAGTTAATTTCAAAAAATTCTCCTGAGTTTATTTTTACGCATATTTAATTATATTAGTTTTATCTTTAATATACTTGCATTTATTTTTGAGTTAAGAAATATTCTAAATCTCTCGGGTATTTTACGTCATTAATTTCTATTTAAGAAAATATTTTTAACACGAAAATTATGTGACATGAGTTTATTTATACGTTGCATATTTCACGAAAATATGAGTAAAGATTGTATGAGTTAAAAATTTTTTTATGTTGCGTATTTCACGAAAATATGAGTAAAAATGAGATTTTCATGATATTATTTTAATTGTACAAATTATATAATAAAAATATTTTAAAACCCCTTATGGCTCAGACGATACAGAAAATTACAAATATTCGGTGTTGCAGCTTAAAGTTTAAACGGATTAGAGTGCACCCACGCTGTTTGCAGAGTGGTTTTATATAGTAGTGGATTTCTCTTGAGTGCACACCTGAGTCGGATCAAGGTTTAATAGGGAAAATCTCACTTAATAATGATGTACGTTGATTTAATTTGGCCGGCCAGCCAGTTAAGTTCAGTCTTTGGACCACACAACCCAGTCATTGAGGTAAACATGACTTACGATTAACAAGCCTAAGGGTAATTTTTACAGTACGTGTATATACATATTTAATTACGTATACAGAGTTATTGATGAATTAAAGGAAAAGTATAAGTTTATATGAACATGACCATTATTGTGCCTAAATGATGATCTAAAGAAAATGTATAAGGAAAAGTATATATATGTGTATAATTAAAAATTATAATTACAGTTTTTAAAGTTAAAAGTTTAATTTAATAGTTATAGTATATGATTATAAAATTTTACTGTTATAGGTGATAGCATAAGTTTTTATGCAATAATTTTTAAATTTACATTTATTTTAAAAGCATTTTTTGAAGTTATAATATTAAATATTATTTTACAAAATTATGAAAACTCATTTTGGCCACACACTAATAATAATCTTATTTACTTACTGAGCATCGTCTCACCCCAATCATTATTTTACATTTCAAATCATTTTGAAGAGTGTACCAGAATTCTAGCGTAGCAAGTGCATGGGCGTGAATAAAAAAAGTAAAGTAGAATAAAAAAATTAGCATAATACAATTTAGAATATGTTTGTGTATTTTAGACTTTCAAAAATTTAAATTTTAATAGTTGAGACATATATTTGTAATAAAGTTAATTAGTGCTCTTGTAATCAAAATAATTTAGATTTATTTGAGGCCGCTGAAAAATTTATATGTAGGAACCCACTCGGGTTCGGGTCCTTACAATAAGTGTGAGTATTATTTTACGAAACGCTATTTCGATTAAATGTAGAATGGGATGTTTTCTATATACACTAAAACTCATACTAGCCACACACTAATATTAATTTAATCTGCCTTACTGAGAAGTGTCTCACCCCATTATTCAAATCATTTTTCAGGACCATCTCGAGATCGAGCTTAGTGAGCTCCGAGGCAGGGTGATAGCTAGTTTTTGTGAGTGTCTGTAAGAACTCTAATGTATTTAAGTAATGTCTGACGTTCCTGGATATATAGTATGGTTGGATGGACCATGTTGGGTTTTCTATTTTATAATGGTTTGTGATATGAGAATTCGGAAACTTCTATGTATAATAATACCTTAGAACTCTGGTAATGTATTTGGAGGATGTTTCATTTATTTCCGCTGCATTTATAAAATGAATATGGTATCCTGAATACAGACGTTACTAAAATTGCACCTCGGGCCCCACGTGGCGGGTTGAGGCGTTACAAGAAACGATTACAAAAAAAGGTCAATAGGATGTAAGTTATATGATAAAGAATTTTGCTCAGGTACCAATTGTGAATAACAAAAGGTCAAGAGGATGCAAAAATTTTGCTCAAATCTTTCTCTCCCTTTTGTCATCAACAAAAGGACTAAGCTAAGCATAATATTATTTAAGAAAAAATCCCTTAACTTGAGAAGCTCCCCCTTTTTTACACAAAAAAATGGACTTTGACAACAGTTATATAGTTGTTTGGAAGATTTGACAATTTTGTGCACAAACAACAATAGAAGTGGTCATTTAAGATCAAAAAACAATATGTTAAACATGGTCACTACTACGTAAGACTTGTTAAAAAATTTAGAGTTCAAAATAAGTCTTATGAAATCATAATTTCAGTCAACTAGTTACCATGTATTTCTATACATGATCATTGAATCAGTCATGCAATACCCTAGTCAACTATCAACATGCATTCACAAGGTCTGCATCAACCATGCAAATGGTGTTCCATTCAAATAACATGCACATTTCTTAATAAAATATCAGCATGCAAGCACACATTCTGCATCAACCATGCAAATGGTATCAATCAATTCAGTATAACCAATAATAATTCAATATACCAGATATTAATCATCCATCAGATAAATATGAACACTAAGCAAGTTATGGATAGTGAGTTGCAGTACTGTTCCCATAAAAGCATATAAGCAAGGAAAAAAATAGTGAGTGAATTTAGTACCACAAGACTAAAATGTTTAGGAGACAAAATTATTGAATTTGTTGCTCCCCCTCACTGTGGCAGCCTAAATATTGTGTTCTCCCTTAGATATTTTCAGGCAACTTCCCTTGTGTGCAATAAGCCTAATTCACGTCTAATTTAGATAAATCTATCCTCTTGAAGTGGTTTTATGAATATATCGGCCCATTGTTCATCAGTGCACACAAATTCAAGTGCCACGTCTCCCTTTTGCACATGATCATGAATAAAATGATATCTAATCTCAATGTGCTTAGTTCGTGAGTGTGACATGGGGTTTTTAGAAATATTTATTGCACTAGTGTTATCACACTTGATTGGAACTATATCATAGTGCAATTTGCAATCCATAAGCTGTTGTTTCATGCAGAGAGTTTGGGCATAATAACATCCAGCCGCTATATATTCAGCCTCGACTTTGGATAGTGCAACTGTAATGACTTGAAGAATAATGGTATTTAAATACTAAAGAGAGAGGAAAATGAGAATATAAAAGAAGGCAGTAGCAGACTTCGTTGTCGAATGCTTCAAGTTAGTCGACGACGTTGCACTTTGGGTTCGTCGATGAGAAGATACCGAGAGGATGTTTTGGGCGACTCTGAACTTCGTAGATAAGGGGGAAAGTTCATCGACGAATTGCCTTCTTGATCTCGTCGACGAGGTGACAAGGCTTGTCAACGAAGGCCAGTGTATAAATAGTTCTAAACTCGGATTTTACATAGAAAATTCAACCTAAAACCCACACTCTCTCTCCTCTTCATCTTCCCTCCCTTCTCTTTAAGTTTCTGGGCTAGATTTACGTTGGTTCGATGATCTGAAGCCACCATGACACACTTGGGGAAGTTCTCTGCATATCTGCTAGAGTGGATCGTCGGTGGGCTTATTTTGAAATTCATCCCTTAATCAAGGTAATGCTATTTATTTAGAATTTGGTTTTCCCATAGTTATAGGAAATGCTATTTACGGAAAAATATTGAAGTTTAGTTCTGAGAGTTGTCATTTTCAGGGTATTGAATGGGGAACCCTGCGGGGGTAGGACCAGCATATTTTAGGGGGGTTTCTTTTCAAGTAATCAGGTAAAGAAATAAACTAAAGCATTTATTTTTCCATGAAAACAATTATTAAATTATTAGTAGGTTTATTTTCATAAAATAGGTATTATATTTGAATATTATATGAAAAATGCATATTTGGGAAAATGCTACTGTTATACAGGAAATATGATTTCAGAATGAAATGTATGGTTTTATTCAGCATTGTGTGACGTGAATATTATTTTATGTGAAAAGTATTATGTTATGTCAATTTTACAAATAAAGTATGTTTTCAGAAATTATGAAATAATGTAATACATTATGTTTCAAAATACATGATAAATGAATTATTTATTCAGAATGATATGTATGAAATGTTCGGCGCAAGGCCGTGATTGATAGCCGACTCTAGGCCGTGTATTATGTATGATTTCAGCGTAAAGCCGTATTTATGAAATGTTTGGCGTAAGGTCATAGATACAGAAGAAATTGGTGCAAGGTTGTATGTATGTATGTATTTATGTTATTACAGAAAATGCAATCAATCTATTTATGTTAAACAATATATTATCATGTATTATATGTTATCAGAACCCGGATGTTAGTTTAGTTTAGTTATAGGAGCACAGTACTGTAGCTATACAGATCAGATTATTATGTTCAAACTTGTGCTAAGTGCCCCTACTAGTAGAGGGGGTGGGAGATGGATAGTCGATGGGGCTTTCTGTGTAGAGTTGTAGACGTCCACCTGGCAATTCGGACCAAGGTGTGGCAAGCCCATCATACTTACAAACATTTTTGACTCGGTAGTGATCAATCAGCCATTGTCGGGTCCCGTCTTCGAGCTGCACAATCCGTCATAGGGGGTAATACATGATATTAGCTAACTATACATCCTAGGTAAATTTTAATATTATCAGTTGTCGACCTTATAAGTCACGCCCGATTTTGATAATGACAAATACTCATTATATCTAATGGGTGTTTGAGGTTATGTGCCCGAACTCAAATTGGCAGATCAAGATGCATATAGAGAAAGTGAAGAGTCAAGACCAAATCATTTTATGTTGTAATATATTTCTTTGATGTAAAAGGTCTGTAATAGTAATTAGGGTTTATGGCTTGTAATAATTGCATGCATCACCTGCATGATCTAATAGGTAAGCTCATAATGTAAATGACCTTAAAAAGACCTTATTTTTTTGGTGTCTTCAAAAAGAACCTAATAAGGACCTTAGGACACTCACTCATGCAAAAACTTGTTTGATTATTTGAAATCGGGTGATTGTTGGATGAAAAAGAACTGAAATGCACAAAAATGTGCACTTTCGGTCGACCGACTTAGGAAGTTCATTTTGGCCTTGGTCGACCGAACTAGGTCTGCATCAATATGTTGACTGTAGCTCAGTCGACCGAATTGTGTAGTTCATTTGGCCCCGGTCAACCGAACCCTCATGAAGTTAATAATTTGACCTCCTGATCGACCAAGACGTTTTTGTATTGCACCAACTTGGTCGATCGAGCATCCTCGGGAGTTGTCCTAATGGTTTGGTCGATCGACAGGCCTAGTTCAAATCAGCCTAGTCGATCAAACCTCGGACATACCAAAAATCGCCTCATTCGGTCGATCGAAAAGTTAGTTCATTTCAGTCCCGATCGACCGAACCATGCAAAAAGGCTTCGGATTTAAAGATCCAGTCGACCGACCTTGGCAGTTCAAATTTGGCCCAGTCGACCGAACCATATGAACTTCGGTCGACCAAAATGGTTTTTGGTCGACTGGACCTCTTGGGTGCCCTGAATTTTTTACCGTGGCTAAATATTTTAAACAGGGTTAATTATTTTAAAATGATTTAAAACTTTCCTAATAATGCCTAATAGGTCGCCAACGGCTATAATTATTTCATTCTCTATAAATAGTCCATCATTTGCAAAAATCAAAAGAGGCTTGATTAGGAGAAATTCCCTGAAAATTCCAAAACCTATAATACTCATTTTTGAGCCTCCTACACATATTCTTACCTGATCTTACTACTCAAACTTCTTTGAAAGTGTGTTTAAGTGTGGTTGTTCTATAGGTTTGCTCTCCTTGCTTTACTTGATTGATATTATTTTTATTAAGAGCAAAACTTTAAGGATTCTTAGGGGACTTTGTTAATAAGTCTATCCTAAGGAGACTTTATTAGATCCTCTGAGATTGCACCTTCATTGCAACATCTTGAGAAGATTGTATTTGTTTTTGTTTGAAAAATCCTTTTAAAATCATTTTCAAATATCTAGTGTGCCTTATATTGAAAAATATATTTGAAGAGATATTTGTTTATGAGATAAAAATATTTGTTGCAATATTCATTGACTTACACGTTATTTTCTGATACAAAGATTAAATATATTTTGCAAACCAAGCATATACATTATTTGATATTTGCACGATTGAGATATTCTGCTGATTGGAATATTTGAGACTTGATTGACATCTTTGTTTGAGCATTTAGATTGAATATCTTGTGATACAAAGATCATATAGGTTCGCACTCTCATGCACTAATTACATCGATAGTAAATATATTTGAGAGTTGATATATTAGACCACATTAAGCTTACTTATTATATCGTTAGTGGTGTATGTGATTAAACGTAATTGGGTACACATCTGCTTTACATGAAAGCATAATCACTGTACCATTTCATTGTAATACACATCTGTTGTATTTCCTGGCACGGGCCTGAAGAAGGAGATTAGCCCTGGAATAGTCCCGAATTAGCTTAGACCCGGTTAGGTGTGCCATCATATTAAGGCGTGTAGGTTGAGGTCAGCCCCCCTAATTGACCTGGTTAAGGTTGAGGTCAGCCCTATGCTAATTGACCTAGTTGTAATCAGTGCCGCTCCACCCTTAAGTGAGCTATTAGTGGAATCCTCGGGCTTGCGAGCTAGAGGCGGGGATGTAGGCATAGTTGGCCGAACCCCAATAACATATCATGTGTTTGTTTATATTTTTGCACTTTATATTTACCGCACGTATATGTTATTATGTGAATGATGTGCTCGATTTAAATTTTTGTATATCATATTTATCGGCGTATTTGGAACTCAATAGAAAGACCCTAGGTTTTAAAATTTCAATTCACCCCCCTCTTGGGAATACACCAATTCTAACATCAGTTATATCAGACATTTCATGTATAGTAAGATTTATTAGAAATTATGAAAGTATATGATTATTCAGTATGTTATGATGAATGTTTTCTAATATATGAAATGTACTGTATATGCATTATAGTACTAAATATTCATGTTGCCACACAGTTGTATTTAGTTTATTTTCCCTTACTGAGAAGTGTCTCACCCCCAACATTAAATCATTTTTAGGAAACCCTGAAAGGCCGGCAGATCGACACCGCCGTTGAGATAGGTTGATACTACCCTGCTTAGAGGGTAAGTTTTGATCTAGGAATAGGAGAATTGTGTTATGGGTTCCTAGATATGTATATATTTTTGTACTTTTGGAGATTGTATGTAAACACAATATTTTGGAATTTAGTTAACTTTGGTTATTATGTATTTTATGGTTGTGAGAATGTGATTTATATTTACTGCTGTTTAGGTTTCCGCTATGAATGACAGATATGTCCTTATTACCCACGGGTTCGAGTTGACTATATTAATAAATGTATTTTACTATATGATAAGATAAGCAGATCATTACAGCATCTGATTTCTATTTCTTGGAAAACCAAGAAACTAGAGATTTTCCTAAGAAATGACATGAACCACTCATGCTCTTTCGATCAACTTTGCTATTGGCAAAGTCAGCATCGTAATAGCTAACAATGTCAAATGAGGTATACCTAGGGTACCATAAGCCTAAATCAATGGTCCCAATGAGGTATCTAAGTATCCTCTTAACTGCGAGCAGGTGTGACTTTTTTGGTGTAGTATGGAATCTAGCACATGTTGTCTTTTTTAGTCTGATCCCTATTTTGATGCTGACAAAGCACAAGTATCTTACGTATGCTTTTAAGTGCTTGAGCAGATTTATTATTCAACACACACATAATGGGATTGAACATGAAAGCCAATGAAGGACTTAAAGCTTATACTCCTGGCATATTCCATGGGAATGAAGAGCAAAAGAAGAAGAAGAATTGTTTTAATTGTAATTGCATTTAGAGTTGTCTGTAATAATGCATATCATGCATGATGTTGATGAAAGCTCAGAATCGCCATAAACGTACCTTAGGGACCTAACCTTTCAGATAAACCTTTTTCATAAAAAACTAAAATCAAATAAGGTTTTTAAATGAATTTGGTGTAAAAAATAACGCCAAACTTGCATTTTAACTAGGCCCGGTCGACCAACCCTTTTTACGTTCAAACACACCTTAGTCGACCAACCTGTCTTATGTGCCCAGCTGACCGACCTCACGAAGGTTATAGAAGGCTAGTCAACCGACCTTATTCAGGATTATTTTAAAGTGCCTCGGCCGACAGACCCTTAAGTGCATTAATTTGCTCAATCGACCAACCTTTGGATTTTGACCAGTTTTGCTTATCTCGACCGACCAGCCATCTAAGAACAAATTAGCCTCAGCCAGTCGACACTATTCACTTGGCAAATTGGCCTGAAACCTCAGTCGACTGAACCTACATAGGGTTCGGAATTGACTTTGGCCAGCCGACTGGTGGCTTCCATGGTCAACTAACCATCTTTGAAAATTCAAAATTTAACTGAGATTAGTTGGTCGGCACTAGCGCAAGCCGACCAAACCTCTCGGGTCTAGCAATATTCTCAGTGCTAAACACGATTAATTTTTTAACTAAATAATTTAGAAATACCCTTTGTGTTCCTAACGGTCATTTTTCTTGGAAAGTCTATAAATACCCCCTTCATAAACATAATTAGAAAGAAGATTAGCCCAAAAATTCCCTTAAACTTTTTGCACTTTATTTAACTCTCTTTCTCATATTCCCTTGAAAAATCATTCTTGAAAGAGAGAATTGTTTAGCTCTCTTCATTTGCAAAGTTATTGCACTTGAAGATAGTTGAACATACATTCTTGTGGGCATTTATTTTCATCTTAAAGCATTCACTCTTACTCACATTTTATTTTGAAAAATCATATTTGAGAGTAAACATAAAGGTTCTCCACATATTTTTTTCTGATAAATATTTTTGGAGAAACCTTTCTTACTTGTGAATCTTTGCACATTCATTACAAGATTCAAAGGCTCAACTTGGTTTTTATTTGCAAAATTCTCTTTGAGCAAACCCTAGCTTTCTTAAACAATTTTTTTGAATATCATTTTTGGAAGAAAGCTTTTGGGATTTCAAGATCTTTGAAAAAGCATATATTTTCATTTTTCATATTTTATCAAAGATCATATACGTTTATTTGGGCAAAAATCCCTTGAAAGCAAAACCCTAGGTTCTCCTACACTTTTAATGAAAAATATTTTTGGAGATAGACTTATTAGGGTTAAATCTTTGAAATATTTTATTATATACAAAATTATTTTGAGAAAAACACTCATACTCTACTAAGCTTAAATTCATATCATCTGAGAGTGTGTTGGAATTGGTGTATTCCCAATAGGGGGGGTGATATGGGTACTTAAAAATTCTTCTAAGGTTAAACTAGATTCCACAAGCAGTATTACACAAACCTACGGTGTTTCTATGTAATCACAAACCCAATCAAATATTCAAACAATAAACATAAATATACAGGTGCAGAAAGTAAATTGCAAAAAATAAAGCTAACACCAGATATGCTCTCAGGGTTCAGCCAATACTGCCTACGTCCCCACCTCAAGCTCACAAGTAAGAGAATTCCACTATAGCTCACTGAACGGGTGGAGTGGCACCTAATACAACACCTTAACAGGATGGTGCACCTAACTTTCCTAATCGGGTCAAAGCCAACCTGGGACTTTTCACAGGGCAAGTCTCCCTCTTCCGACCACGCGTCAAGAATACAAAGGATAATCAAATATGGTGTAAAAGGAAATGCTTCTAATACAAGTAGATGTGTACAATATGAAGCTTAAATACACTCACATATGATATGAAATATAAGCTCGAGTGTGTATGTAATTTTCTCAAAATACTTTATGCAATCTTTAAGTTAGATGTATATAATACAACACTTCAAAGATTCAAACCCTAATAAAACTGATTTTCTCCCAAAAATATTTTTCAAATAAAGTACAGGAGAACCTAGGGTTTTGGCTCAAAAATATTTTTGCAAGCACAAGCACGTGAACCTTTGAATTTTGTAATGAATGTGCAAGATTCACAAGCAATGAAAATATTTCTCCACCAAAAATATTTAGCAAAGAATAATGTGGGAGGAACTTGAAGAACACTCTCAAAATATGATATAAAAAATAAATAAGATATGAGAGTTAAAAGATATTTCATTTGTAAAACAAATGCCCAAAGGAATGCTTAAAATAAATATCTCTTGAAAGATTCTCAATGTAATAAGTATAGGAGAGTATCAAGGAATGAAAAAATCAAAAATATTTTCAAAGGATTTTCAATTAATCAAAATGCTAATCACCTTTTAATCTGAGAAAATGAGCACATATATATAAACATGGCACAAATTATGACCGTTGGTGACACCAAGGGAATTATCAGAAAAGTTTAAGTAAAGTTAATAAAAATTAACCCTGTTTTACCACGGTAAAAATTGAGCAACCCGAGAGTTTTGATCGACCATATTTGAGGTTCGGTCGACCAAATCACTAAGTTCGGTTGATCAGGGCATTTTTTAACTAAGGTTTTGGTCGACCATATTTGAGGTGATTTTGAACCCTCTGAGGGTTGGTCGACCAGGATATGTTCGATTGACCAAATTCAGAGGTTTGATCAACCAGGTCATTTTTCAACTAGAAGTTCACTCAACCAGGGCGTAAGGAATCAGCAAAGTGCCAATTCAGTCGATTGTGCGGTGCAAGTTCATTTTAAAAGTGGTTGACCAAATGATCAATAGTTGACCCTGAGAGGTTCGGTCGACCGAATAGTCTATGTAGGTTTGGGTTCGATCGACCGAACACACTTAAAGTGTGCATTTAGGTCCTAATTTTTATCAGAAGTCACCCCTGTTCATATGGGTATAACTTTTAAGTTATGGGGGACTTTTCATATGATGTTTAAGGACCTAAAGTCAGTCTATGGTCATTGATCTAACCCAAAAAAAATCTGGCGTCGATCGACCGAAGGGTGATCCCTAAGGTCCTATGATTCCCTATGGTCTGTCTACAGTTATGTTGCGCTTATATTCCTACCATGCATGTCAAGCATTAATTATTATAGACCGATATAAATTATTACAAACCCAAATATAATAAATGCATTTACAAATGAAGCACAAACAAGTCTTCTTCTTTTACTCTTCATTTTCCCATTGAATATACCAGGAGTATGATCTTTAAGTTCCTCAGGCTTCCATAAATCCACTCTCATGTGTGTGTTGTATTAAAAACCTGCTCACAAACTAGATGCACACATAAGATCATTGTGTTTTGTCAGCATCAAAACAAGAGATTAGACTCAAAAATTCAATAGAGTGCATTTTAGAGCTTCATTTTGCACACATTTGCTTTTGTAGAAACATCTATTTGTACACAAAAAATTATTATCATTGTATTCCAAGCATGGCCTGAAGAGGGAGATTTAGCCCTATAAGGAGTCCTAGTTTGGCTCGAACCTAGTTAGGTGAGCTAGGAGATGCACCTTCCTATCAAAGGGTGTGCGACTTGGTTCCACTCGGAAAGTGAACCGAGGTGTCTCTGCCTTGTAAGGAGAACCAATTATGGCTCAGCCCTATAATTGAACTAAGGAGACTCCACCCCACAAGGATTACTAGTTCTGGCTTAGCCCCGTAATTGAGTAGGGAAGTCTTCACCTCGTAAAGAGAGTTGTAAGTGGCGTCACTCCACCCTATTAAGTGAGCAAATAGTGGAATCCTCTTGCTAGTTAGCTTAAGACGGGTATGTGAGCGAGTTTGGCCGATCCTCGATAAAAATACTGTGTTATTCTCTTCCCTATACTCTTTACTTTACTGCACTTACATATCCATATTTAAACTGTTGTGTATAATTTAAATATTCGCATATATCAAAATCTGTGGAATTTATAATTTCTTAGATAGACCCTAGGTTCTGTTATACTAACTGTGGATCCTATACATAGGACATATTTGACCTATGAAGTTAAAAATTTCCAATTCACCCTCCTCTTGGGAATACACCATTCCTCACGGCACACATACATACACTAAACATAATATCTAGTATGCTAGCTGTCAGGTATAGTAGGCTACCAATCATACCTCGATAGAGCTTAACATCTATTGGTATACTTTACTCATCTTTGTCTAATTTTGTGGAAGTACTCATAGGTCTCCCTATAATTTTACCATCTTCCATATTGAATTTCTTGAGCAAGTCTTTTATATATTTAGATTGGCAAATAAATGTTCCATGTTTAGCTTGTTTTATCTAAAGTCCTGGAAAGAATGTAAGTTCTCCCATCATGCTCATCTCAAATTCATCTAGTATGCATTTGGCAAACTCATTACACATCTCTTCTATTGACCTTATAGGTCACACCCAGTTTTGATTATGACAAATACTCTTGGTACCAATGGTTGTACTGAGAATTGCATGCAGGTTCACCTTGTTGCGCTTCAAGATTAAAAGACATATCATGTTGGCGTGCGGTGTTCGTGCCAAAGAATGAAGATCTATGTGTTGTATTTTGTATTCATTTGTTTATTTCTTCATTCTAGGATGTAATTTATTATGAACTGTGTGCTTGTATGGCTTGTAATAACTTGGACCTTAGGTACCTACACTAAGAACACAAGTCCCCTACATCACTTATCATACCCAGGGGAATCAAAATAAGGCTAAAATGAACTTAATGGGAAAATATGAGAGGGTTCGGGCGACCGAACCTATGCCGCGTAAAGCGGCTCAAGCGACCGAACCAGTCAACATGTTGACTTGGTCTTCGGGCACCTGAACCTATTTTGAATGTATCTTCCTCGGGCACCTAAACCCTTATCAGAGTACTTTTCAACTACTCGAGCGACCGAACATTTACATTCAAAAGAGGGGTCGGGCGACTGAATTGTCTAGTTTGGTTTACCAAACTGTGAGTCGGGCACCCGAACTATCGAATAATTGCTACTAACTTTGTTTCAGCCATCCAACTCATCCTTCAAGCACACGAACCTCTAAAAGATGAATTTTTTACTATATCTGTTTGGGCACCCGAACCTTGCAGGTTAAAATATGTTTACCGAATTTTTAAATGGGGTAAAAAGGGTTAATATTCTTAATGGTCCTTTAAACAAATTTAATTATACCCACTATGTAACGACCTGCTTAATTTTCCTTTTTTTTTTTTTTTATACAATCACATTCTACATGTTCTGATACCATACTAGGGAAAACCCAATCATTAATCTAAGTAGCAAGAAGCGGAAATCAAATAAACATATTCATATATAATTATATACAATACAATATCAGAGTGCTAACATGTTTCCCAAAATATACACATATCACTGTTCCCCCAATATCCTCAACCGGTAAGGGGTATACAAAAATATTTCCAAAATATACTCACTCTCTCTCTGACAGGGCAGTACTGTGGCCCCTCTATCTGTGAGCCTAGTCTACTCGCCTACCTGGATCACCTAAAAAATGATTCAACACTGGGATAAGCCAACGCTTAGTAAGACGAAATATGTTATTACTAGTGTGTG
Organism: Malania oleifera; assembly: GCF_029873635.1. NCBI lineage: Eukaryota > Viridiplantae > Streptophyta > Magnoliopsida > Santalales > Ximeniaceae > Malania > Malania oleifera. The sequence continues at coordinate 50,567,083 of NC_080422.1, read as the reverse complement.
GCAATTGAGCTACAATACTAAGAAAGTCTATTACTATATAGTTATGTATCACTGGATCTGTAAAGCACAATACTTAAAAATATAATCTTCATCTTTTCCCTGTTGCTTAACATTTCTGTACTTTAGGTTTCTATTCAAAATACTGCTAGTATATATATATCTTTTCTGTTTCTGTAAAGCTGTATAAACATAATAATAACTATAAACTTCCCTATGAATAACTGTGTGTCATGATTTAACCCCTCATGACAGGTTTGTGCAATTCGTAGGCGGGATTTTCTCTGGCTGACCAACCAGGAATAAATCACTATACTTCATAGCCTGATCAGCCCTCCTCAACCCATATCTGATGGGGAGTCTATCCACTCGTGGACTCTATGCGATCAACCTTTATACCACGTATTATCTGAATAGGTGGTTGTACTCTATAAACTGTATGTAGCTATGGTACCATGCTCTGTAACTGTATGGTCCAACAGGGTCTGATACTATATTATACACCTTTATATACAACTATTTGTTTTACCATGATTCTGTAATAACTGTATAAACCATGACGCTGTGGAAAACTATATCTATATCAACTGTGTCTTTGTAATTAACTGTAAATCTGTATGTCATAATACTGCAAAACTGTATAATCATGGTATTTCTGCAATTTCCGTAAAATACATTCACTGTCTATATATTCTGTAAAACACATCTCTGAAAATGCTATAAAGCATGTTTCTATACCATATTTATATTCTCAAGCCACACAGTAATTTTAAAACATATTAATCACATTTGATAAACTGTATAAATCTCTGCTGTAAGCAATACTCTGGTGGAACATTTATAATTTCAAACTGAAAACATATTCATATAACCTAGCATAGCATATTTCCCTTACCTGACTACAAAAAAGCCCCTATGGTATACTGGTCTAACACTCGCAAGGCTTCCTACACAACACCCTGAAAACAATGTTTTTCAGAAAAAAAAATATCAATATTTATTTGCCTACATCATTTCCTATAACTGTCAAAAGGCCAAAAATGACTAAAAGGCATTACCATGAAATTGGGATGAAATCCAACTCACCAACGATCCGCTCTGGCAGACTTGCAGAGAACTTTGCCAGGAGCATCGTGGTGGCTTCGGATTGTCAATTCGGCGACTGGCAGGGCCGAAATCGAAGAGAGAAGGGAGAGAGTCTGTATGAGAGAGAGAGAAGCCTGAAAATGTGATAAAAATCTGATTTTTCACTACTTATATGGCCAGATCATTCGTTTCACCAACGATCCACTCCGTCACCTCATTGACGAGTCCTTCAGTAAATTCGTCGACGAACCCTACCCTTCATCGACAAAATTTAGAGTAGCCAAAATCCATCTCTCGGTATTTTCTCGTCGACGAAACGGGACCTCGTCGATGAGATCCTAAAGACATTCGTCGACGAATCCCTGTATTCGTCGACGAATCCTGGAAAAATGAAGTCTACTGCCTCCTTCTGTTACTGATTTCATTTCTCTCTTTCTTCATTATTTAAATACCATTATTTTTTGGGTCGTTACACACTATGTCCCCAATGGTAAAAAATTCCCCCTTGCCTATAGGCTATATATACTCATTCATTTGTCTTAATTAGAAAGGATTAGCAAACCTGATTAGGGCAAAATTCTCTCAACTTTCAAAATCCTATATTAGTCAAATACTACTTCTAAACACTCACAAACTCTTCATTCTTGATTTCTCCAAAGCATCGTGAGTATCTTGTAAGGCTAGCGTGCTTAATCACAATTGCTAGAACTCTCATTTACATTATTGCCTTATCGATTTTCTAAGAGAGTTTAGCATTAAAGTTCTTCCACTGGTTTCATTTGATAAACCTAGTGTGGAAAGACTTTGAGGGTTGAGGTTCTTGCACTATTGTTGCAAGTTACCTAAACCTAGTTTTTGTGTGCAAAAATCCTTTTCACAGACTAGTACTTCAAACAACTCCATTGTGCCTTGAATATTAGAATACATTATTGAGTTTGTTTGTTTGAACTTGCTTAGCATATTTTGAAACCCTAATTTGATATTGTTTTATTCACATAGCGTGTTTCAAGTATTGCATGAATATACACTCTAGATCTGAACTGAAAGTCTATACGTGATTTAGTGTTTAGCACACATTAGAGCATTGAGCATATTTACATATCATTTGTGCTTGCATTATTGATTGAGCTATACTGGTGCACACATCTACTTGGCTAGAAGCGAATTTCCATGTTCAAACATTTTATACACATTGGTTGTATTCCAGGCACGTGCCTGAAGAAGGAGACTAGCCCTGTGGAATAGTCCTAGATTGGCTTAGACCCGGTTAGGAAAGTTAGGTGCGTCATCCTGCTAAGGCGTGTCAGTTGAGGTTAGCCCTTTGAATTGACCTGGTTGTATTAGGGGCCACTCCACCTATTAAGTGAGCCATTAGTGGAATCCTTGTGCTGGTGTGGATAAGGCGAGGACGTAGGCACAGTTGGCCGAACCCCGATAACATATCGTGCAAGTTCTTTACATTTCCGCACTTTATCTTTATTGCATGTGTATGCTTATTTGTTGATTGTGTAGACTAACCCTAGGTTGGATTGTATTATTAACAAAACCAGTTAACCTAGGTGTTAAATTTTAAATACCCAATTCACCCCCCTTTTGGGGTTGCACCAAATCTAACATCTTCATTCGTTGCTCCAAAGATGATATTATCTACATATATTTGCACAAAGAGCATATTTTCATTTTTAGATTTTATGAAGAGAGTTGTGTCAATCTTTACTCTAGTGAACCCATTATTTAGGGGAAAACCATTTAGCCTTTCATACCAAGCTCTATAAGCTTGCTTTAGACCATATAAGGCTTTTGACAGTTTAAATACATGATTTGGACGTGTCGGCCTTACAAGACTTAACATCCTGTTTTGATGCTAACAAACAAGCGGAACTTAACATATTTGGTTAAGTGATGACATTTCAAGACTCAACTATGAGAAAGTAAGGTCAAGTGTTCATAAGGATTCATGAAAGCTTATATTTCAAAGAAGGATGATCATGTGAAGCTTAAAGCGTGGATTCAAGGATGACTTATCCAAGCTTGAAGAATATGAGAGCATGGATGTTAAAGAGCTTAAAGTATATCAAAGCTTGAAGAAAAGCAAGAGAGTCAAAGAAAAGCAAAGCAAGAGAGCTCAAAGAAGACTTAAGCACTTAGAATGTCTAAAGTCATAAGAAGTCTTTATGTAAGTACTTCATGTTTTAAATATCTAATGGAAATATGTTTGAAGCTCTTTTAGGGTTAATTATGGACTTAGAGACATTATTTCAAAACCCGAAAAATGTTTTATCAAGAAACAAAGCAAGAGAGCAAAAATGACTTTTGAAAACAAAGCTGAAAAAAACTGAAAGTGGTCTGCCCAGACGACTGAGGAGAATCCTCACATGACTAAAGAATTTCTTTAGAAGTCTAAAGATTTCAAAAAACTGAAGATTTTATTTTTGAAACACTGAACAGGTAGAACACCTTCAAACATCTGAACGCTCAATTTAGTCGTCTGAATAGGAACTTCAGAAGTCTAAACCTACGCTTCAGACGTCTAACCTTATGTCCAATTCAAATTTTTCAAAGCATAAAGGAAACTCAAATGACTGAACTCGATACCTTAGACGTCTAAACACTGTTAACGGTTAGAAATTTTAAATGTTTTAAATTTCAAATTAAGGTTGCTTGAGCCCAAAATTAATGAAAACATGTGAAATACTCCAAGTAAACTTGGGCATCAAAAAATACTTTTCTAAGCCTATAAATACATGGTTTTTTTTAAAAAAAAATTAACATTAAGAACAAAAAGAATTGAAAAATCTGTTTATTAACTGAAAGCTCTTGCTATTCTCTCTTGCTCACTTATTGAAAAATCTGAATTACTGAATTTCTGAGTTGCTAATCCATCCTACTCTCAGTTCCTACTGCTGTTATTCATCTAGAGAAGGAATTGGTGAATTCTATACTTGAGCTTCAATTCCATTTCATTTTGATATTTGAATATTGAAGGGCATAGTGATTGAAATTGTACTAATCTGCTCTGTGTGAAAGCATTATTGTATGCAGCTCTTGTTTCTTCTTTCTTTGACGATTCCAGGTTGTTGGATCGTTGGCCAAATGTGGGGTATCACTTGGAGAGGTGCAACTCTAGCCTATTGAAGGAGTGACCAAGTGTGGGGTATCACTTGGAGAGGTGGTACTCTAGCCTATTGAAGGAGTGTGTAACGGTTTTGTTCCGCCTAAAAGGAATTGGTATAGTGGAATCCTTAGGTTGTTTGCCTAAGGCGAGGACGTAGGCTAGGGATAAGTCGAACCTTGTAAAAACCTTGGTCTCCTTCTCTTTCCCTTACTCTCTTTATATTCAGCGTAGATTAACTGTGTGGATGATTTATATTTCTTAATCATAAAAACTATGTGGATTAGATTTTAAATAAGTTGAAGTTTAATTTGTTATTGGGACTTGCGAAAACTGAAAGGAAGTACGTTGGCTGATCAATAAATTGCGAAAACCGTAAGGGAGTACGTTGATTGATTCAACACCCAAGACATATTAACTGAAAGTTTATTTAAAGTCTAAGCTCTTGGAAAGAGTGTTGATTGTGCAGCAAATTGAGAAATCAATTTCATTCTCTACAAGGCTTTAATCAAATTCATATACACAGGGCTATATACAAAAGCTGAGAATTATCAAAGTGCTGAATATTGTATTTTGTGGATTAAACACTTTGGTTGTTGATTGGTTGAATGTTTAAGTTTTGATTTACTTGTGTTGTATATTGGATTACGTGTTTGAATAATAAACTAAACTTTGCTCAGTAATTGGTAAATCAACAAGGGGTTAAGAGTTCTTGCAAAGATTTAAAAGAAATTTTTAAAACCCAATTAACCCTCCCTCTCTTGGGACTACACCTTCGTTTTTAATTTGTATGAGAGAGAGGTTTTAGAAAATCTTAATAAGTAGCTATAGAAAGATCTAGATGACACAAATAGGAGTAGCTCCCTTTGGAGATGGTCAATCCTCTACTAGGCCTCCCATCTTTCGTGGTATAAATTATACATTTTGGAAACAAAGGATGAGAATTTGTCTTCAAATAATGGATTGGAAGGCTTGGAAGGTTGTCACACATGGTGACTTAATTCCTACTAAAACCGTAGATGGCAAGGAAATCCCTAAAGATGAAAAAGAGATGAATGATTTAGATCATAAAATGTTGCAAGTAAATTATAGTGCCATGAATGCATTATATTGTGCCTTAGATATTAATGAATTTAATAGGGTCATGGCACGTAAAACAACAAAAGAGATTTGGGATAAATTAGAAGTTACTTATAAAGGAACCATTGATGTTAGAGATAGTAGAATAGACATGCTCACAAGCGAGTATGAAGCCTTCAAGATGAACCCGCATGAATCAATTACAAACATGTATACAAGGTTCACACTTATTACAAACTCCCTCAACGCATTAGGAAAAACGTACACCACTTCTGAAATGATTCGAAAAATCCTTAGATGACTTCCATCAATTTGGGAACCTAAGGCCACAACAATAACTAAAGGAATAAATTTGACAAACACCTCCTTAGATGAACTCATAGGTTCTCTCCTCACATATGAGATGGCAATAGACGAAAGAAGTGGAAAATCTAAAGCCCAAAAATCTATTGCATTTAAAACCTCACATGAAAGCTCTAGTGATGAAGAAGTGATGGATGTAAGTGAGATAGCTTTAATATCCAAGAAGCTTTCAAAAATCCTTAGAAAGAAGAATAAACTTACAAGAAATATCCAGAATTCAAAGTCAGAATCAAATGAAGAAGAAACCAATACAAAGAAATCAAAGAATAAAATCCCCACATGTTATAATTGCAAGGAAGATGGACACATAAAATCGGATTGTTCACTGCTCATGAAGGATTCTAAAAAGAAAAAGAAAAAGGCAATGAAAGCCACTACATGGGACAATCTAAGTTCTAATAGTTCAGAGAATGAATTTAGTGACCAAAAGGTTGCTTGCTATATGGCATGCGATGATGTTTAAGAACAAAGTTCCACATCAAAATCATCAAATAACTCATACAATGAATCTTGCTCATCTGATGAATCTAATGATGAGACTATGCCATTTTATGATGAACTGCAAAATGAATTATTCAAAACTCATAAAATGTTAGTTAAAGTAACTAAACAATATACCTCATTGAAAAATAAGAATGAAGTTGTCATAAAGGAATTAGAATCTAAAAATCTTGCTAAAAGAGAAAAGGATCTAAAATTCAAGAGATTAGAAAGTAAGAATGAAAAGATGATGAAACAAATAGAAGATCTAAAGTCCAAAACTTCCATGGATAATGAAAAAGGCATATACATTTATGAAATGGCAAGTAAAATCAGTAACATGTCTCAAGAATTAGTGAAATCACAAGTAAATGTTAATGGTAAGAAAGATTTAGAGATAAATGATCTCAAAAGTCAAATTGAAGATAAAGAAAAAATCATTTACAACTTTACTAAAGAAAAAGAAAACTTTGATAAAATGATTGGCTCACAAAGAATGTCACAAGATAAGTAAGGCATAAGATTCAATGGAATTGAAAATGAAAGGAAAAAGAATCTTTACATGGAATACTTTACAAAAGCATCTAAAAATTATGCTAGCACCTCTTCAAATGCTTATACTTACACTACATGCTTCCTATGTAAGAAGAAGAGACATATAAAGTTTGAATATCCATTAAAGAGAAAAGGTGTGAAAACTAAACAAGTTTGGAGAATTAAAGAAACATCACTTATTAAACCATCGAGACCCAAGAAAGTATGGGTACCTAGATACAAAACCTTGTTCAAATCAAGAGAAAATCTTAAAGAAGAGATTAAGAGCTTATTGAAACAAATAAAAACAAAAATAACATTGCTGGCCAAAATCATAGGATGATTCATACAAGCCTTAAATTAGAAAGTATTAAGATATATGAAGCTTGGGAACTCATATGAAATCAAAGAAGAAAATTGAGCTTATTGCAAGATATTTTGAATAAAAAAAATACCTGAGATTATTGCATGAGTTTTTAATCAAGAAAAGATATTGAGCAATATTGTAGTGCAATGCACATGATAATTATATGTTCTATGCTTACATGTTATGCTGATATGCTGCATGCTTACATGCTGATATCTTGATAGTGCCAAAGACATGAAAAAGATCTGACTTATATTGATGATTTATGACTCACTATATTTTGAAAATCTGAGCATGATTTAGAAACATGAATTTTGATATGATTTAATAATCAATATGAATCTTAAATTAATTCTTGATCATGCATGCTAATGATGGATCACATGGATAAATTTAAAAATTGGCATCTAAATAATTTAGTATCCATGAGCAGTGCATAATGTGACATTAGCATTAGTATCTATGAAGTATATTGGTTTCCATGAATATATCAATTAGTATTTGAACATGACAACATAATTATATCCATAAGCATGTTATGATGATAATGATATGATATTGGTATTCGATATTAGTATCCATGAGCACATACATGATATATTTGAAGCATGGGATGATAAACTTAAAAGCGTAATTGGTATCAAATCTAAATGTATTAAATTCAGGGGGCGTATTATCACTCATTGCTTGTATTATGATTTTTCCCTATTTTTAAATTAGTATCATGAATTAATGAAATTTTCAATTGGCACCTGAATTTATTGAATTTAAAACACATTTAAGTCAGGGGGAGTTAGACTTGATAAATAACAGTGATATATAATTGATGAAAATCATTGAAAATTATGATGTACTATTTGTTATATTTTCTCATGCTACTTTGGAACTTCTTGTAAATTTTTCATGCATGATGAATGCAAACTTTTGAGTATGGTTGCTCAATGTCTTAGCATTTATGTATTTTCTTTCTTGATATCTTACTCTTTTTTATTGATATCAAAAGGGGGAGAAATTTTGGGTAAAAATTGAGCATGATATTTTGAATGATGAGATATGAGCATGATATTGTATGATATTGAAATTGGTATTAATATTAATCTTGATATTACAAATATTGTTAAAATGATGCTTATTGTAAGGGGGGGTTTTTAAGGCTCACTCAAATTTTTGCTCCATGTTTGTCATCATAAAAAAAGAGGAGATTGTTGGTTTTATAAGGCTTTAAATCCTGTTTTGATGCTAACAAACAAGTGGAACTTAACATATTTGGTTAAGTGATGACATTTCAGGACTCAACTATGAGAACGCAAGGTCAAGTGTTTAGAAGGATTCATGAAAGCTTATATTTCAAAGAAGGATAATCATATGAGGCTTAAAACATGGATTCGAGGATGACATATCAAAGCTTGAAGAATATGAGAGCATGGATGTTAAAAAGCTTAAAGTATATCAAAGCTTGAAGAAAAACAAGAGAGCCAAAGAAAAGTAAAGCAAGAGAACTCAAAGAAGACTCAAGCACTTAGAATGTCTAAAGTCATAAGATATCTTTATGTAACCCTAAACCCTACACCCTAAACCCTAAACCCTACTTCATGTTTTAAATATCTTATGGAAGTATGTTTGAAGCTCTTGTAGGGTTAATTATGGACTTAGAGACCTTATTTCAAAACCCAAAAAATGTTTTATGAAGAAGCAAAGCAAGAGAACAAAAATGACTTTTGAAAACAAAGTTAAAAAAAAATGAAAGTGGTCTGCCCAGACGATTGATGAGAATCCTCAAACGATTGAAGAATTTCTTTAGAAGTCTGAATATTTAATTCAGAAGGCTGAAGATTTTATTTTTGAAACACAGAATAGGCATAACACCTACGGACATCTAAATGCTCAATTCAGTCATTTAAACAGGAACTTCAGAAGTCTGAACCTACACTTCAGACATTTGACCCTATGTCCACTTCAAATTTTTCAAAACATTAAGGAACCTCAGACAACTGAACTCGATACCTCAGACATCTGAACACTGTTAATGGTCAGAAATTTTAAATGTTTAAAATTTCAAATTAAGGTTGCTTGAGCCCCAAAATTAATGAAAACCTGGGAAATACTCCAAGTAAACTTGGGTATCACGAAAACACTTTTATTTTTCAAATCAAATTAACATCAAGAACAAAAAGAATTGAAAAATATGTTTGTTAGTTGAAAGCTCTTGCTGTTCTCTCTTGCTCACTCATTGAAAAATTTGAATTGCTGAATTTATGAGTTGTTGATCCATCCTACTCTCAATTCCTACTGCTAATATTCATCTAGAGAAAGAATTGGTGAATTCTATACTTGAGCTTCAATTCTATTTCATATTGATATTTGAATATTGAAGTGCATAGTGATTGAAATTGTACTAATCTGCTTTATGTGAAAGCATTATTGTACGCAGCTTTTGTTTCTTATTTCTTTGACGATTCCAGGTTGTTGGATCATTGGCCAAGTGTGGGGTATCACTTGGAGAGGTGCAGCTCTAGCCTATTGAAGAAGTGACCGAGTGTGGGGTATCACTTGGAGAGGCGGTGCCCTAGCCTATTGAAGGAGTGTGTAACGATTTTGTTCTGCTTTGAAAGGAACTGGTATAGTGGAATCCTTAGATGGTTTGCTTAAGGCGAGGATGTAGGCTAGGGATAAGTCGAACCTCATAAAAACCTTGGTCTCCTTCTCTTTCCCTTATACTCTTTATTTTCAACATAGATTAAATGCGTGGATGATTAATATTTCTTAGTCATAAAAAACTATGTGGATTGGATTTTAAATAAGTTGAAGTTTAATTTTTTTTTGAGACTTGCAGAAACTGAAAGGAAGTACATTGGTTGATCAATAAATTGCAAAAATCGTAAGGGAGTACGTTGATTGATTCAACACCCAAGACATATTAACTGAAAGTTTATTTAAAGTCTAAGCTTTTGGATAGAGTGTTGATGGTGCAACAAATTGAGAAATCAATTTCATTCTCTATAGGGCTTTAATAAAATTCATATACACAGGGCTACATACAAAAGATAAGAATTTTCAAAGTGCTGAATATTGTATTTTGTGGGTTAAACACTTTGGTTGTTGATTGGTTGAATGTTTACTTGTGTTTTATATTGGATTGTGTGTTTGAATAATAAACTAAACTTTGCTAAGTAATCGGTAAATCAACAAGGGGGTTAAGAATTCTGGCAAAGATTTAAAAGAAATTTTTAAACCCATATCACCCTCCCTCTTGGGACTACACCTTAGTTTTCAGGACGTTTGTGGTTTTCAAAACCTAGAGGTTGCTCAACATATACCTCCTCATATATGTAGCCATTAAAGAATGCACCTTAGCATCCATTTGATATAACTTGAAGTACTTAAAAGATGCATAGGCTAATAACATAAGACTGACTTCCATTCTAGCTATAGGAGCATGTGTTTCCTCAAAGTCTATTCCTTCCTCCTGGTTGTACCCTTGGGCTACTAAACTAGCTTTGTTTCTAATTACAACCCCATTTTCATCCTTCTTGTTTCTATAGACCCTTTTGGTTCCAATGATTGTATGATCATCAGGTCTAGGAACCAAGGTCTAGACTTTGTTCCTTTCAAACTGGTTAAGCTCTTCTTACATTGATATCGCCCATGATTCATCCTCAATTTCCTCATGTACATTCTTAGGCTCTTCCTGGGATAAGAATGCCATATGACTACACATGTTTCTAAGGGATGAACGTGGCTACTCCACATGAAGGTTCACCAATAATTTGATCTTTGGGGTGATTCTTCACAAATTTCCATTCCTTAGGCAGCTCATGAACCACACTATCTATTTGATTATCCTCAATAAATGTTTTTTTAATTTCAACACTCTTTTCTTCATTATTTTTAATGGACAATTTTTCTAACCCCTTTCTTATCTCTAAATCATCATCATCAGTCTTTTTGGAAAAGGGATTGGACTCATCAAATACTACATGGATAGATTTTACAACAGTTAGAGTTCTTCTATTAAACACTCTAAAGGCTTTACTATCCAAAGCATAACCAAGAAATATCCCTTCATCAGATTTTGTATCAAATTTTCCTAGGTTATCCATATCTCTTAAACAAAACACTTACACCCAAAGACGTGAAAGTGGGAAATATTTGGCCTATGACCATTCCATAATTCATAAGAGGTTTTGTTGAGAGTGGGCCTGATTAATACTCAATTCATGACATAGCAAGCGTACTTACCGCTTCAGCCCAGAAGTATTTGGGAAGATTGTGTTAATTTAGCATAGTTCGACTCATTTCCTGTAATCATCTATTCTTCCTCTCAACTACTCCAAGATATACCATGTAAATCACAAAAGTTCTTCATATCCTTATTTTCATATTCTTTACCTCTATCACTACGGATATGTGTAATTGTGTAGCCCTTTTCATTTTGAATTTTCTTACATAATTTTGCAAATATCTCACATGCTTCATCCTTAGATGCTATAAATAAAACCCATGTGAGCCTAGAGTAATCGTCAACAATCACAAATGCATAGGATTTACCTCCTAGACTCTGGGCTTGATTTAGGCCAAATAAATCAAAGTGTAGCATCTGGTGTGGCTTACTAGTGAAGATGACTTTCTTCTTTTTAAGGCTTGATTTGGTTTGTTTATCGAGTTGAATGACATCACAAATTTTATCTCTTATAAATTATGTCTTAGGTAGGCCTTTGACTAATTCTCCTTCCACTAGTTTTGAAAGCAAGTCCATACGAGCATGTCCTAGTCTCCTATGCCAAAGCCAACTAGCCTCATTAATTGCAGAAAAAAATTTTACATCTTGTGAGGCAAAGTTGTCAAAACATAAAAATGAATCATGTGAACTGTTTACCAAGCTATGCAGGAGAATTCAAAATGAAAGAGGCTATAAGTTAACTCACATAAAAAGTGATAGAGGCAATGAATTCAAAAAATGATGGCATAGAAAATTATTGTGTTCTAGAAGGCATAAGACATAACTTTTTTGCACCTAGGACTCCTCAACAAAATGGTGTGGTAGAAAGAAAGAATTGATCATTACAAGAACTGGGTAGGACAATGCTAAATGAACATAATCTACCTAAATATTTCTGAGCTGAAGCAATTAGTACTGCATGTTATGTAATGAATAGGGTTTTGATCAGGCCATCTCTTAATAGAACATCCTATGAAATTTGGAACAGCCGTAGACCTAATATATCATATTTTCATGTGTTTGGTTGTAAATGCTTTTTGCTTAGGGATAATGAGCATCTTGGAAAATTCGATTCTAAATCTGATGAAGACATTTTCCTAAGTTATTCTCTTAATAGTAAAGCATATAGAGTATTTAATAAGAAAACTTTAATTGTCATTGAGTCTATTTATGTTGTATTTGATGAATCTAATCCATTTTCTAAGAAAGATGATGAAGATGACATTGACATTAGAAAATGCTTAGACAAGTTATCCATTGAAAACAATGCAAGTGAAAATTCAGAAATTAATGATAAAGCATCTAAAGATAGTATCAATGACAATGAAATTCAGGAGTTGCCTAGGGATTAGAAACTCATTAGGAACCATCCTATAGATCAAATCATAGGTGAACTTTCTCGTGGTGTAGTCACAAGATCTTCCTTGAAGAACCTAGCGAGTCATTCTGCTTTCTTGTCCCAAGAAGAACCTAAAAATATTAAATAAGCAATAGAGGATGAGTTTTAGGTGATGTCCATGTAAGAAGAACTCAATCAATTTAAAAGAAGGAAAGTGTGGACCCTAGTTCCTAGACCTAATAATCATACAATTATTAGAACCAAATGGGTATATAGAAATAAGAAAAATGAGAATAAGGTAGTAACTAGGAATAAGGTTAGACCAGTTGCCCAGGGTTATAACCAGGAAGAGGGAATTGATTTTGATGAGACCTATGCTCCTATTGCTAGGATGGAAGTCATTCCTATGCTACTTGCTTATGCCGCATTTAAAAACTTTAAATTGTTTCAAATGGATGTTAAAAACACTTTTCTAAATGGCTATATTAATGAGGAAGTGTATGTAGAACAATCACCCGATTTTGAAAATCATAAATATCCAAATCATGTATACCAATTGTCTAAGGCCTTGTATGGATTGAAACAAGCTCTTAGAGCTTGGTATGAGAGGCTTAGCGGTTTTCTGCTAGAAAATGGGTTTACCCGTAGCAAGATTGACACTACACTTTTCATCAAATCCAAAAATGATGATATGCTCCTAGTTCAAATTTATGTTGACGATATCCTTTTTGGAGCAACCGATGATGAGTTGTGTAATGAGTTTGCCAAATGCATGCAAAGTAAATTTGAAATGAGCATGATGGATGAGCTTAGTTTCTGTTTAGGGCCGCAAATTAAACAAGCTAAATATGAAACTTTTATATGTCAATCCAAATATGTTAGGGATTTGTTAAAGAAATTTAACATGGAAAATGGTAAAATTCTTTGTACTCCTAGGAGCTCTTCCACTAAGCTTGATAAAGATGAACGAGGAATTCCTATTGATGTAAAATTATATCGTGGCATGATTGGGAGTCTCCTATATCTTACTGCTATTCGACCTGATATCATGTTTAGTGTATGCATGTGTGTTGGGTTTCAGACCTCTCCTAAGGAATCTCATCTATTAGCAGTTAAAGGAATCCTTAGGTATCTAGTTGGAACCATAGAGTCAGGCTTATGGTATCCTAAGCATACTACTTTGGAGATTGTGAGTTATACTGATGCTGACTTTGCCGGTAGTAAGGTTGATAGGAAAAGCACTAGCGGCACTTGTTACTTTTTAGGACAATCTCTCGTTTCGTGGTTCTCCAAGAAACAAAACTCAGTTGCCTTATCTACAGCCAAAGCATAATATATTGCAACTGGAAGTTGTTGTGCTCAAACTCTTTATATGAAACAACAACTTGTGGACTTTAAATTGCACTATACAGTCCCGATTAAATGTGATAATACTAGTGCAATCATCATCTCCAAAAATCCTGTCTCACATTCACGAACAAAACACATTGAGATTAGACATCACTTCCTTCGTGATTATATGTAGAAAGGTGATGTGGCTCTTGAGTTTGTATGCACTAGTGAGCAGTGGGCGGACATTTTCACTAAACCACTTCTAGAAGATAGGTTCATACAAATTAGACGTGATCTAGGTTTCATGCATAGTAGAGATGCTTCCTAGATATTTCATAGTTTGCATAAACTTAGGGGGAGCTTTCTAATAATTTCAAAGTCTAGCAATTAATATAACAATTGGTATCTTTCATTGGCTTGGACTTTATGAAATTAGTTATATTTTGCAATGCACAATTCTCATATCTACTACATGATGATGATTGTATTTACGTTTTATGTGTTGATCATACTGAAACCGTTTAAGTTGAGTAGTTATAGAAAAACTGTTAGATTTTAAAAACTCAAAACAGGTCATTTTAATATAGGATTCTTTTTTAGGAAATGTCCTATTTTCAAACGGCATGCTGCCGAAATTTTTAAAATTCCCAAACTTATCTTGTATACTATTGATTTATATCCATTGCCTAAAGTTATTACTTTCATAGCCCTTTTTGCCATTGCCAAAAGGGGGAAATGGATAAGAGGCAAAAATTGGATTGCACTTAAGAAAAATTATTTGCATTAACAAACTTTTATATAATGCATATTGTTAGGGGAAGCCTTCTAAGGCTATACCCACTTTTTGTATGGTGTATTTGTCATCATCAAAAAGGGGGAGAATGTTGACCTTATAGGTCATACCCGGTTTTGATAATGACAAATACTCGTTGTATTTAACGGCTATCTAAGGATATGTACAAGTATATAATTGGCAAATCAAAATGATAGCACATGAAGTAAGACTTGAAGACCCCGAAGACCATATTTGTGTTGTACTTTAAATTCAATTTATGTAATGCAGGTCTGTAATAGTAATTAGGAGAAACATGGTTTGTAATAATCAAATGCATTACATGGATGATATGATAGGTAAGCTCAATAAGACCTAGAATGACCTTAGGACCCACATGCATGCATAAACACATGTGCTTACATGAATAGGGTTAATGTATAAGAGCATCAGAACTTAAATTTTGGTCAACCGAAACAGAAACCAAATCGGTCAGAGGTCAACAGTTTGACCATAGCACGGTCAACCGTACCTTGACAAGTTCATACAACTTGGTCGACCATACTCCCACCGGGTCAACGTTTTGACCCCTCGATCGACTAACCAAATTTATATGGGCAACGCTCTGGTCGACCGAACCCCTACGTGGGAGGTTCCAACTACCCGGTTGACCGAACTACCTAGTTCAAAATCACATGGTCAATCGAATTGCATGGATTTGAGAAAATTGCCTTTAAGACCCTTAGTCTGGTCTACCGAACTCTCAGTTCATTTTTTTGCATGGTCAACCGAACTTTGTCACTTGGTCAACCAAACCTCAAGTTCGATCAACCGGTGCTCTCGGGTTGGACAATTTTTTTACCGCGGTTAAATTTTTTAAACAGGGTTAACTTTGTTAAAATATTTTAAAACAATTGTAATAATACCCTATGTGTCTTGGACGGTTATAATTTTGGGGTACTCTATATATACCCCCTCATTTGAAAAGATTAGCACTTAATTAGCAATCATGATTAGCAAAATTCTCTGAAATTCAAAAATTTCATATACTCATTTTGAAGCCTCCTACACTCACTCTTGCTAGTTCTTATGGCTAAAATCCCTTTATAAGTGTGTGCTTGAGTATTCTTATCATTAAGCTATTGGTCTCCCTTGCTTGGTTGATTGAGATTATTTTCTTTGAGAGCAAAGCTTTAAGTTTTTCCTAGGAGACTTTATTGATAAGTCTTCCTTAGGAAAACTTCATTTGAACATTTGAGTATTTCATTCTCATTACAATATCTCAAGGAGTTCACATTGCATTTTGATTGCTAAAAGTACTTTTCAAAACATCTTCAAATATCTCGTGTGGTTTACTTTGAGAAATATTTGTTGAGATATTTGTCCATGTGCTAAAATATCTTTGTAGCAATATCATTTGATTGATGTTATCATCTTGAACACAAAGATCAAATCATTTTTACAAACTAAATTTGAATATCTCTTGAGGTTTATATTTTGAGAAAAATATTTGTTGAGATATTTAAAGTGTGCTGAGGATCTTTGTTTGCGCATTGTGATTGAAATCATTATTTTGACACAAAGATCATATCATTTACACTCTCACGTACTAATTACAATATTTGCGTAAATATTTGAGAGTAAACATTTAGACCACACTGAGCTTACTTCATCATATCATTCGATGGAGTATTGATTAGATCGGTACATAATCTGCTTATATAAGAAGCATACTTGTTGTATACAAATCTATTTGAGAAATTTGTTGTATTCTAGGCGTGGCCTGAGGGGGCGGTAATTCAGCCCGGTAAGGATTGTTTGTAAAGGTTGAGGTCAACCCTGTGCTAATTGACCTAATTGTTTAGGTGTCACTCCACCCGTTAAGTGACCTTATAGTGGTAATCCTTATGTTTGTTAGCCAAGGCGGGGACGTAGGCTGTTTGCTGAACCTTGATAACATTTTTGGGTATCATCTCTTATTTATCGCTTTTTGGTGCATGCTTGGTTAATTTTATTGTGCAATTTAATTTCCACTGCATATTTAAATTAATTTAATTTATTTGCATTAGATTGATCATAAGGTTGTATAATACTGCTGTTAGGGGATTTACCTAGGGCATCAATCTTTAAAATACCAATTCACCCCCCTCTTGGGTTAACGGTAAAGTTAACAATATTAATATAATATTGTAATATATATATATATATATATATATATGTGTGTGTGTGTGTGTGTGTGTGTGTGTGTGTGTGTGTGTGTGTGTGTGTGTGTGTGTGTGTGTGTGTGTGTTTTAATATTCAAGCTTATGGAAATCGAAATTTTGAAATATTATTATTAGTATGTTTTTGGGAAACTAGTTATTTTGAGATTAAGAAGAATCCTAGAGGATATTGATATGTTAATTCTCAACAAAATATATATATTTTAGGCAGTTTATATATAATGAACTATCCCTCAAATCGCGTGACATGAGATTGATTATTATTGTATAACTAAATCTGTCGGTTTTTAGGGTACTATATAGACAAAGATATGGTTTTATTTAAAGTTATGATATGACAGTGATTTATATAGAGTAATAGTATGACAGTGTTTTATACAAAGTTATAGTATGACGGTGTTTTATACGAAATTATGGTATGATAGTTTTATACTGAGATGTGAAATGTGAAATGACGACTTCATACCGAATTGTGAATGGATGGAAATACTAATATGAGACGTATGTTAAGAAAATAAGATTATGATATTGTTTTTATTACTTAAGTTGCATTATATGGTTTAAGAATCCTGAGGACCAGTTGTAATGAGAGCACAGTACCGTAGCTACAGACAAGATAAATCAGTGAAACTACATTGTACTGCGAAGTGTTGGTAATGGAAATCAATTTGGCCTATGAAGTATTGTGGACCGCCCCTGGAGTCCGGACCAGGCTGCGGTAGGCAAATCGTACTGTAAACAAAGAATTTTGACTTAGCTTGGTGGTAGGCCAGCTAAGGCTAAATCCAGTTTTTGGACCGCACAACCCTATCATGGGGGTTTATACATGATGATGATGTTGTTAGTCCAAAAGGATGGTTCGTCTATGCATATATGTGAATTTATATAACTGGTATATTTTACTAAACTGAACTATACTGTGAAGGAAAATGTGTATTTACAACTGTATAGGTGTGAATTATGTTTAGCAAATGTCATACTTGTCAGATAAAGTAAATTAATGACTATGCTTAATTTCACTGAAACTCATGTTAGTCACATACTGATAATAATCTATTTCATCTTTCCGAGAGGTGTCTCACCCCATGATTATTCAATATTTTTCAGATGCCATATGGAGTATAACAATGGTTAGAGTAGCGTAGTGAAATGTGGGTGGGATAAAAGGTTGTATTTAGATTAGATATTTATTAATTTATATTTTTGATGTATTTAGAATTTTAGGGGTGTTAATTATGATATTGGAAATGATATTGTTATATTGGGATAATTAGTACTCTGGTAATTTGTACTTGAGGTCTTCCGTTGTATGAAAATATTATTACATGTGATATCAGAGTAGTGGAATTTTCGGGTCGTTACACTATGAATGTAAGATGAAACAATATTTAAGGAAAGGAAACCTAATTCACTAAAGATTCGAAGACCATTTTTATTATTGTTTGAACATTCTACATTTATCATGGTACCGTACGAAAGAATGAGTGTGTAGAGGGTACTAGTACCTTCTCCTCACATAACTAAACTCTCAAACACAGCTTTGAAACATACACCATAGACTATTGATTCCCTGGAATCGAGGATTAGTTGGAGACAAATTAATCTATAGTAATTAAGTGAACTTGACCACACCTAGACAAAAGAGGTAAGTGGCAGCTTCATGAACCTACAAAGTGTAAGATAAAGGACATAAATACATTTTTTTATAGCCATCCTTGTTGAGGTGTTAGATCCCGATCCACATGTGTTGATGGTAATTAGGTGATTTAACCATATGCAAGACAAAACAAGTTAGTGGTAACTTTGTTAAACTTTGAAGTCCTATTGTCTCATCCTTACTTACTCAATCCCCGTCAGAGCCGGGGTAGTTGGGCCGATAACCGGTTTGGATGCATTGAAAAAAATGCCTAGAAAGCTCTGGCTTGGTTGGACATTAGTGAACTAAATGATGGAACTTTGCACATTTGGATCCATAAACTGCAACTTTCCCCTATTGAGAATTAAGATCCATCATATGTAAAGAGAATTTTATTAATTGCAACATGATAAACATTTGTTTCCATAACCATTCCATGATTAGTTAACAAAAGAGAGGGCCTCCTTGCCATTGTATGGGAACATAATAGGAGGGTTTTATTTAACGAAACTTCTAGTCATCACTTGTTTAGACCACACTCATAACATTGTCCACTTTGTTTGTGCAATCCTTACGTGCCAAAAAATATAATAAAAATGAACCCATAGTCAGCCAGTTGGCAATCTAAGGTTGAAGATGCTTTGAATCTTATGGCATCTAGACCAATGTCTAGACAAAGATGAAGACGGTATGAATCCATGGCTACAAAGCAAGAGTAACTACCCCATACTGGAGCTATCAAGGTGAGTTCTAAGTGGGTTTTTTTCTTTATTTTATTTTATTTTATTGCTAACCTATAAATAGAACCTACAATAATGGGATTGGCCAAGGAAATCTCACAAGATCCTTAGTAGGAGAGTAATATTGATGAAGGATTTTGGTTTCTTTTGATTGAAGTATAAATGATCAATCGTAGTAGTTGACCACGATGATATTCCAAAAAGTGTGGTGTTCTTCAATATGAAATTAGAATTTTCAAATGTAAGAAATCGTGGGATCAGGGGGATCCAACCACTTAGAAAGTTATTTTTAAATTGATGTTAATTGAGGTAGGGAAAATCAATCAAATGATATTGTAATATCTAGTATTGAAGTAGAAGTTGACTTGGGTTGGATATGAATAGTCATGTATCTGATTTAGAAGGATTACTCTTGACACAGAATCAACCAAGAGGTAAGAAACTTTAACTATGGCATTTGTGCCACTTTATATATTGTGCCACTTTATATATATATATATATATATATATATATATATATATGTGTGTGTGTGTGTGTGTGTGTGTGTGTGTGTGTGTATGTATGTATGTATGTATATATATATATATATATTTCTCCCTTTCTCATCTCCAACTATCCCTAAAGTCTACCATGAAACTTCTCCTTCTCTTTTATTACCTTTTAATCTAAGTCTCTTCACCTTCATCTCTTCTCCACTCTTCTACAATTTTTAACCTTTTATGACTCAAAGTTACCCTTACCCTACTTTTATAAGGCACCCTCTTATATTGTAAGGTGCTTGCATCTCTATGGAGTAGGCATAAGATACCATTCATCCCACTTTACGATCATCCTATAATTCTTTACCCCTCTTATAAAAGGTGCTTAATTTTTGTAAAATAACTTTTTGATTTGCTTAGTGTGATATACTATATCATGCTAGTTATCATAAAACCAAAAAAGGGTGTCAATATTGATGCCAATTTAAGGGGCACTAATAACATTGCGAATGACGATAGAAACATCGACACTGAGATTGTGGTCCTTGAGACTACACATGAAGGAAGGGAGTAGAAGAAGATTTCGACCCCTATTCCTATACTACATACAACTTTCAGGCTAATCAATACTAATCTTGTGGCAATTAAAAAATGGTTGACCGAAGAAAAACACTAGATGATCTTAAGACAAATAATATATTAAGCAAAAATAATAAATTTAATTATGTTTCACAATGCATAATGTTTTTTAATTTATAATATATATTTAACAAAACATTTTGAGTAGTATTTTATATATTTTGTTGGAATTGTTGTATTCCCAAGAAGAGGGGGGTGAATTGAGTATTTAAAATTTTTTTCTAGGTTCGACTAATTCAGCAATCAGTATTATGTAAACCTAGGGTCTGTCTATGCAATTATAAACTCAAATAATATATCACAAACATTTGAGTGTTGAAATTTAAATTGCAGAAATTAAAAGCAGGCACGGGAAGTGTTATCGGCGTTCAGTCAATACTGTCTACGTCTCCGCCTCTAGTTTACAAGCCCGAGGATTCCACTAATGCTCACTTAAGGGGTGGAGCGGCACCGGTTAAAACCAGGTCAAGTAGCGGGGCTGACCTTAACCTACACATTACTAGAATGGTGCACCTAACTTTCCTAACCGGGTCTAAGCCAATCCAGAACTTTTCACAGGGCAAGTCTCCCTCTTCCTACCACACGTCGGAAATATAACATATGTAACAATTTGAGCACAATGGATGTATACAAATAAATGCTTCTAATACAAGCAGATGTATACCACTATGCACAATCAACTAATGCATTTACATATGGTATGAAAATAAGCTCAGTGTGGTATGAAAATAAGCTCAGTGTGAGTATGATGATTTTTTCAAACTAATCTTTGAACAAAGATATTTATGATAAGTGCACTTCAAAGATTAACCCTAATAAAATTTTTCTCCAAAAACTATATTTCAACAAAAAGGTATAGGAGAACTTAGAGCTTTTCCCTTCAAATGATCTTTGTCAAAAATAATGATATATGATCTTTGATATAAAACAAAGTTTGCAATAATTATGTTCAAAGATCTTGAACCCTTAAAAATCTTCCCAACAATGATATTCAAATATTCTAACTCAAGGGAAGCTAGGGTTATAGCTAAAAATATTTTTTGCAATGAAGCACAATGAGCTTTTGGAAATCTTTGCAATAAATGTGCAGAGATCCACAAGCTAGCTATACATTTTTTCCAAAGATATTTATCAATGAAATATATGGAGAAAAACTTTGAATTTACTCTCAAGATACTGATTTTGAAAAGAATGAGATATGAGAGTATAAGCAATATGGTTTGTAAAAGATAAAATGCCCAAGATAAATAATACTTTCTTGAAAATGATTTTTTGAATAAATAATAAAAAGAGGATGAAAAACTAGCTTAGGAAGATGAAAATAAGATATAGATATTTCAGAGGATTTGCTAACTAATAATTTTGCTAATTTTGAGTTATGAGGGGGTATATATAGACTTCTTAGGAAATCTTATCGTTAGGGACATATTTAGGATTTTTGAAAAAGTTTAAATGAGGTTAATAAAATTTTAACTTTGTTTTAATTTTGATAATTCTTGCCAACCTGAGAGCACTAGTCAACCGAACTTAAGGTTCGGTTGACCGAGTGACAGAGTTCGGCCGACTGTGCAAAAAATGAATTGAGAGTTCGGTCGACCGCACTGAGGGTTTCAAAGGCAATTTTCCAAATTTGCGCGATACGGTCGACTAGTCTGTTTTGAACTATGAAGTTCGGTTGACCGGGTGGTTGGAGATTCTCTCAAGGATGTTCGGTCGACCAGAGCGTTAGAGTTTATTTTCTAGTCAGTCGATCGAAGAGTTAATTTGTTGACCGTTGGGAGGTTCAGTCGACCAGGTTGCCTATATACTTCTAGTCGGTCAACTGAGCGGTCAACATGATGTCTTGGTTGGGGTTCGGTCGACCGAGGATCTCAATATAATTGGGTTCGGTCGGCCGAACGTGCTATCCTTGGTCCTTTCGATCATTTTTCTCTTAAAAAAATTTCCCTATTCATGTGATGATTAATGTCAAGACTATATGTCATATTTTATGAAGTATAAAGAGTCTTAAGGCTAGTTTAGGTCTTTTGAGCATATACCCTAAAAAATCTAGTGTCGGTCGACATCCCTAAGGTTCTGTGGCCCCCTATGGTTAGTCTATGATCATCACTGAACTTTTATCCATATCATGCATGCAATGCATTAATTATTATAAATAATTTCCTATTAATTATTACAGACCAAATAGAAAAACAAAATGTCTTCAATCTTCTCTACTCTTGTGACTTCCTTGGAATACACCAGTTGATGTATGAGATTCTTCTGACTTCCATTTTCAGTCTTCTTATGTGTGCGCTAACATATCAAGACTGTTCAAATATTAGATACATACATAAGAAACTTGCGGTTTGTCATTATCAAAACCAGGGATCGGACTCAAAAAGTCAACATATTTGATATATTTTTTAAAATTAAAAAAATTAATTTTTCACAAAATTCTTATTCATTAATAAATAATTTTATTTTTGATATTTATAAAAGTTAAAATAAAAAATATATATATATATATTTAAAAACTAATTCTTGATTTATTAAGAAGAAATCATGAGGCGATCATATCTTTTTTTCATTTAGTACATTGGAGAAGTTCGATAGGCTTGTTCACCAATAGAATTTTGAATAATTCAGGTTCATCTTTCCCCTTACTTTTTCATGAGACGTCGGCTTATGCAAATTTACTTGGATGTTAATTATGGAAGGATTAAAATGATTAAAGATTGATTCTAATTATTTTCTGAATTAGTTGACACGAACAGCAGAAGAAAAGAAAAAAGAACTCCCTCCACGTCACAATTATGGGGTTTTATTTAATTTACCAAAACTTCTGTGAATTGAATTTTCCCCTAAGCGGGTTTCTGTGGCGGGTTTCCGTCAGCGCTTGCGCCCGTGCGTCTCACAGAACGAGAACAGGGTTACTTCAAGCGTCTCTGTGACTTCCTAGTGCGTTGGTTGCTGCGGGTTATCGCTGACGAATCACGGTGCCTCTCTGGGGCTGTGGCTGGTTAGAACTGACGTTTTCTCTCTCTCTCTCTCTCTCCCTCAACAATTTTTTACTTTTTAGTTTTCTGCAAGCATATTAAATAAAACGCTGAGATAGGCGATTCGTCGGCATCGCCTTCAAAACTCGTCTTGTATTCTTTCTGGCAGAGCTCGTGCGCGTGGCGCGTTCGCCTCGCTTTGAACCTAAAAGGTCGAGGCTTTTAAAGTTTTTGAGGCTTTGTTTGCTTATCGCGTTAAGAGTACTTCTCGTCTGTTGAAGCTGAAGCCGGTGCTTTTATTTGTCTTAAAAGGCAGATAAGTTACTTGCGAATTTTTTTTTTTGGTTTTATTTGAAATGGATCTGCAGGGCTTCCGTACGAATACAGAGCGGTTAATCTTGCTAAGGGAGAGCAGTTTACCGCAGGTGATTTAAAAAATAAAATACTGTTGATCTTGCAGACGGAAGAAAATGCAATTGGTTGTGCTGAATATCTGCTAAATTGATGTGGGCGGGGCACTTCTAAATTGAGAACATATTGGTGGTAATTTTATTTTGAAGTTAAAACACCTAGTGAGGAAACTATGATCATCCAAGATGCATATAAAGTGAGAAATCACTTTATGGACTTTGGTAAAATAGGGCAAATATGATCATCCAAGTAAGACAGATGTGTGATAGCTCGTTTGGTCCGTGAAGAAATGGGTGGAGGGGGTGGTGGGGAAGTGGGTGAGGGTGAGGGTGTCGGTGAGGATACCAAGGGAGAAGTAGGGAGAGATGAGGGGCTAGGGATAGGTGTGGTTGGTTGGGTAGGTAAAGTGTAGGAAGTGTGTATATCAGGAATAGGAAGGGGAATGACTGAAGAAGATGTAAGAGTTGGATGTATGAGATGATAGGGAAAAACATTTTCTTCAAAAGTAACATCACAGGAGATGAAATTTTTTTTGTTTTCAAGATCATATACACGATAAGCCTTATGATGAGCAGAATAACCTAAGAAAACACATCGAAGAGCATGAGGAGAGAATCACCCCAAAAGGAGAGAGGAAAATTGACTTGAAAACGTAAACACCGAGCCACATTAAGAAGATGGCGATGTTTACGCTTGGCAACACCATTCTGTTGAGGTGTATCCACACATGTGCGCTCATGAAAAATGTCTTGATCATGAAAAAAGGTTTGAAATTGATTGGATAGAAATTGTTTACCATTATCAGTGCGCACGTGCTTAATAGTGCAATTGAATTGATTTTTAATCATGGCACAAAAAATTTTAACACAAGTAAAAGTATTAGATTTCATGTGCATAAGATAGACCCATATAGCACGTGAGTAGTCATCCACGATTGTTAAAAAATAATGTGCACCAGAAAGTGAAGCTGTAGGAAAACCACCTCATATGTCAAAATAAATCTGATTAAAATAAAATGTGCTCTTATTTGTATTCAAAGAAAAAGGTAAACAAATGTGTTTTACTCTAGCACAAACATCACAAGCCAAATGAGAACAAGAAATATTCAAAGTTCTTGGAATACATGAAATAGAAGGGTGACCAAGACGTTGATGCCAAAGAGAAGTGTCAGAAACACGCTGAGAGTGGAAATCTGAGGTGGAGAGAGGTTTATAGTGGTAAAGTTCATCCCGTACTTCACCCATTCCAATCAGCCTCCTCATTGATAGGTCCTAAAAATTACAAAAGGTAGGAAAAAAAATAACAACCCAATTGAGATCAGTGGTGAGTTTGCTAATGGACAATAAATTAAATTTAAATGAAGGCACATAAAGAACATTAGAAAAAAAGAGATTAGGAGAAAAACGCATAGTGTCGGTATGAGTTATAGGAACAATGTCACCATTTGGAAGCTTGATGGGGCATGGCTGATTAAGGAGTTGAATATTATCAAGAGAATACAAAGTAGAAGTCATATGATCTAAGGCACCTGAATCAATAATTCATTCAGTATTAAAAAAATAAGCAGAATGACAAGAGGCAAGATTACCAACAAAATTGGTAGAGTTGGTGTTTGAGGGCGATAAGAGATCCAAGAGTTGACGGTATTGTTCGTTGGCAAGACCAGGGACAGCAATCTCAAAAGAAGTGAAGAACCTGTGACAATATTTGCAACCATTGAAGAACCAAATTTTTTATCGGGTGTTCCACAAGATTGAGACTTCTTGTTGGGATAACCATGCAGCTTATAACATTGTGCTTTCCAATGACCATCACGACCACAGTGGTCACATTTTGGACAACCACGCCCTCGCCCATTGCTATCAGAAGAATGAGAAAAAGTACGAGGAACCGCCATGGCAGCAGATTCTGTTGGAACACTAGAGATATGAAGAAGGCGTTGCTTCTCTTCTTGATGCAAAATTGAATAGACTTTGGTGACAAAAGGTAAACAATCCATGGCCAAAATTTGACTGCAGATGGAAGCATATGAGTAATGTAATCCCATCAAAAACTAAAAAACTCGCTCAGTTGTCTTGCATTCAGATTAATTCTTCTAACACACCACTAGTGCACTGTGGTGTGGAGGCAAGCATGACGAGTTCATCCCAATAACCTTAAAGTGTTGTAAAATACACAGAGATGGTCATGGATCCTTGGGTAAGAGTAGCAATGTCACGTTTCAACTTGACAATTCTAGGATTGTTGCTTTGAGAGAAACGATTCTCTAGATCCAGTCATACATCACGGGGACATTCATAATACATCAAACTGTGAACAATGGATTTATCAATGGAGTTGAGGATCCATGATAAAACCATATCACTGCAACGTTCCCACAATTGAGTTTTTGCTGAGGAGGACGTTGGTTTAGGAAGGATACCATTTAAAAAACCAAATTTATTTTTGGCATTCAAGGCCATTTTCATAGCCCTCTTCAAGGTAGGATAATTGTCGCCATTGAGAAGAGTGGAGACGAGGATGGCACCTAGGTGATCATCAGAATGGAAAAAATATGGAGATGACACATTCAGAATTGATGAGGATGTTGGATTGGAGGAGGAGACCTCTGCTAATGTGATGTTGGACATAATGTCAGATCAGTTCAGATGAACCAAACTGTCAAATCGGGTCAGAGAAGCCTCGTGGGAGCCTTTTCCAAGTGGAGATGCTGAGAGCATAGATATGAGACAGAGAGAGATAAACAAAAAGAGATCTGAGAGCTACTGTATACTGAGAGAGAGATGCTGAGGGATGACTGGAGAAACAGAGAGGCTGTGAGCTTGAGGAGCTGCTGCCAGAAAAATTATCCGAAGACAAGAATCATGCCGGAGTCGGAGCAACAAGCAAAGATGCTGTTGGAGAAGGCGACCCGAGACCGCTGCAAGCGCCAAAGACGACGACAGCTGAAACACTGCCGGAAAAGACAAGTAACACCAAACTATGATGGCTAGATCACCGAAAAAAAAAAGAAAAAAAAACAAAGCACCAATAGAGATGATCGGAGACGATGAGATGAGCCAGAGATACTGGAGAGATGCTGGAAGATAGAGGAACGAGAGAACTGCTGCTGCTGTTCTTCGCCGAAGAAGACGTTGTCGGGGTTGGGTGACAAGAACCGATGGCGATGGATTTCGGGTGAAGACAGCCATCGGGAAGCAAGGTCGGGTTAGCGGCAGAGAGAGATGGATTGCGAGAGAAGGATGACGTCCGCTGCTGTCTGCTGTTGCCAAAAATAGAGAGACGGAAGGCTTGAGCGAACAACAGTGGCGGCGGCAGCGGCAAAGAAGGTGAGAAAAAAAATAGGTTAAGAATACCTAGGGCTCTGATACCATGTTAAAATTGAATAAAGACATTTTCTTCTATTATTCAACACTACAAGGGTGTATATATATACATGAGTCAAGGAATAAGATCCCAAATTACTCCTAAATATCTGCTCTATAATAATCATACAATAATTCAAAAATGGAAAGTGTAGATATTTCTCTAATAACGCAGAAATGCTGGCGCAGGGTCCTAAAAACGTAGAGCTAAGAGAATAGAACAAAAATGATGATCTAAACCCATTTCAACAGCATAAGTGTATATAACATCCCAAATTTGATCAGTATAACACTGGAAAGAAATTGTAGTTCTTCGATGCAACTGTTTCAGTAGTAAATTTACAAGCATAATCATCCAAAACTGAACAGTACTACAAAGCCAGACATTTGATACATTAAACTAGGAAGATCAGTCAATGCTTGCAGAAAACTAAAAAGTAAAAAATTGTTGAGGGAGAGAGAGAGAGAAAACGTCAGTTCTAACCAGCCACAGCCCCAGAGAGGTACCGTGATTCGTCAGCGATAACCCGCAGCAACCAACGCACTAGGAAGTCACAGAGACGCTTGAAGTAACCCTGTTCTCGTTCTGTGAGACGCACGGGCGCAAGCGCTGACGTCTAGGGCATGGATATATTTGATATATTTTTTAAAATTAAAAAAATTAATTTTTCACAAAATTCTTATTCATTAATAAATAATTTTATTTATTTGCCCTCACCCTTGGTATCCTCACCGACACCCTCACCCTCACCCACTTCCCCACCACCCCCTCCACCCATCTCTTCACGGACCAAACGAGCTATCACACATCTGTCTTACTTGGATGATCATATTTGCCCTATTTTACCAAAGTCCTCCACGACTTCACACGTTTCAAGATCTTCCTCAAGTACGGTTCATTGTCTCTCTTTTTTATCTTATCATCTCTTTTCTCATCAACATTTGCTTTTCTTTCTGTTATGTCCCAACATCCCGAACCCACGTCATATTCTCAAGCTGTGCTACACCCACATTGGTGTGATGCCATAGCTTCTGAAAACCTAGCCTTAGAAGCCAATTATACATGAGTTCTTCAACATCTCCCATCTGGAAAAAAACCAATTGGCTGTAAATGGGTGTTCAAAACAAAAATTCGGGCCGATGGATCCATAGTGCATCACAAAGCTCGCTTGGTGGCTAAGGGCTACACTCAGGTAGAAGGTGTGGATTATTATGACACTTTTGCTCCTGTTGCTAAACTAGATACTGTTAGGTGTGTTCTTGCAGTGGCTGCAGCTCGGAATTGACATCTCCTTCAATTGGATGTCAACAACGCTTTTCTCCATGGTGACCTCGATGAGGAGGTTTATATGACCCCTCCACTGGGTTATTGCAAACAGGGGGAGACTCGTGTTTGTCGTCTTTAGAAATCACTTTATGGCCTTAAGCAAGCCTCTCGCAATTGGTTCTCTAAATTATCTTCTATTTTACTTGCTGAGGGTTTCACCCAATCTAAGGCCGATCACTTCCTCTTCACCCGCCCTTAGGGCTAGTCTTTTATTCTCATTCTTGTTTATGTTGATGACATTCTCATGGCAGGCAATGATCTCTCTGATATTAGCACTTTCAAAGCCATGCTTGCTCAAAAATTCAAACTAAAGGATCTTGGCAAACTGAAATATAACCTTGGCGTCGATGTCACTTGCTCTCCCACTGGCATATTTCTTAATCAATGAAAATATGCTCTTGACATCCTCACTGATAGCGGTCATCTTGGTGCTCGTCCTGCCAACTTTCCCATGGAACAAAATCTCAAGCTCAATAATACTGATGGTGATCTTCTCTCCGATCCAAGCTCGTTTCGGCGGCTCGTTGGGCAGTTGATATATCTCACCATCACTTATCCCGACATTGTATTTGCAGTCAACATTCTCAGTCAATTTATGCACTAGCCCAGACAACCACATTATGATGCTGTTGTACGTGTTCTTCGATACATTAAGGCATCTCTAGGCCAAGGCTTACTTTTTCCTACTGCCAACACTCTTCAAGTCTCAGCCTATTCTGATTCGGATTGGGCTAGTTGTCCCTTCACTCGCTGCTCCACCACTGGTTTTTTCATTTAGCTGGGCACTAGTCCAATTTCCTGGCGCACTAAGAAATAAACTACAGTCTCTCGCTCCTCTGCCGAAGCTGAGTATTAGACACTTGCTTCCATTACATGTGAACTTACATTGCTCAAAACTCTTTTAAATGATCTTGGTGTACTGCATTCCCAGCCTATGCTCTTATATTGTGACAACCAAGCGGCTCTTCACATTGCCCAGAATTCTATTTTCCACGAACATACAAAACATATAGAAATCGATTGTCATATTATTCGTGAAAAGTTACGGGCTGACCTCTTCTTCACTAAGCATATTCCTACCCACAGTTAGCTTACCGATATCTTCACCAAAGCTTTGGCTCGTGAACATTTCTAAGACTTATCACGTAAGTTGGGCATCGGATCTCCATGCTCCAACTTGAGGGGGAGTATTAGAAAAATATCTACACTTTCCATTTTTCAATTATTGTATAATTATTATAGAGCAGATATTTAGGAGTAATTTGGAATCTTGTTCCTTGACTCATGTATATATATACCCTTGTAATGTTGAATAATAGAGAAAAATGCATTTATTCAATTTTAACACGCGTTGTTCGGTGTCTATCTCTCTGTGAAAAAAATAAAAATAATCAGGCTCTTATCAAACAAAAATTAGAAAATTTTTGTTGAAAATTTGAACTTTAAGTATCTTTAGAATTCGAAAATGTTGATATGAATTGTCATTTTTGTTTTTGTTTTTTTTTTCTTTTGACAATTTCCATGTGAGTTAGCATGCACAGTGTTAGAGAGAGAGAGAGAGAGAGAGAGAGAGAGAGAGCAAGAGAGATAGAAAGATAGGGGGAGAGAGTTCCTTAACCTTAATGTCTTCCTCCTCTCCCATTCTCTATAGCATATGCCTTGGGCAAAGCAAGCGAAACATTAATTGAACTGTTTGCATCCTATTTTCTTCTAGAACTCTTCCTTGTCCCTTGTGGTCATTATCTCATTTTATTTATTTTGATTCTAAATGGCATAGTATGGCCTCCATGAATAGTTTGTGAAGTTTCATATATATATATATATATATATATATATATTCCGTTGTCTGCTGCTGATTTCTATTGTTTTTCAAAATCAACAATGAAATCAAAATTATTACTTTCTTATTTATAGAAACTAAAAGTTCTTGTTGAAATGGAAATGTTATATTTTAAGGGAATATAAAAGTAGTCTTTTTGAATTAAATAGCAAATATTGCAGCACATAGAATTTAAAGGAAGATATAGTGCAGGGGAAATAAGAAAAAGTAGAATAAGGTAAGGCAACTACACAATCAATATTCAATTAAAAGGGCAAAATTTTACTTGATCAGGATTTTTTGAACTCTCTAATCTCTATTTGGTATGAGTGACCTTCTTTATAGACTATAAAACTTTGTACAAAAGCAAAAATTTCCAAGAAAATGTCCCAACCATAACTAAAAGTTAAGAAGACCAACTAGAACTCATTTGTAGAAACAGAAAGTTTCCCATAAATATAGCAGGATAAATTGCAGCATATCTCAACGAAAGCTTTTCTAATTCTGAATTATATTAAGCTAAATCTAAAAAACAAGCAAACCCCATAATGAAATGACCACCAACTTGGATATCAATATTTCCCATACTTAAGCTAGCCAAAATTCCATGCACAAGGGTGATAATAATCCTATTACAAATAATATTCCAAATCAATCCACTCTCTCTTCCTTGTTTACAGATGCTCTTACTCTTCTATGGCCTAACTGTATTTTTTTCAAACAGTGGTTTTTCTGACTATGCTGTTCCGCCTCAGCTATTGCTTTCTATTCCCTTCTTATTTTTTTGGTTATGTTTCTAATAGTGCAAAACTCTGCACATGCTATCTTAGATGGAACATATGTACTTGGAAGCCGCCCCAACTCTTGCAAGTTGATAGCTTTGCTCTAGGATTGCCAAAAAATTTCTGTACTTGGGCGCGAAAAAGTGTTATGGCTTGGTGGGAAGGTGTCAATGAAACTCGTCTTCTCATTGCCCAAGGTAATTCCTTATTTTTGTGATATATATGTATGTATATCTATAAGTATATATATATATATATATATATATATATAGATATATATTTAGCTACTAATGTGTCATTGCTTGATGTGTATGAGTGACATTTTTTTCCTTAATTGATGAACTCTGTTTATGCTATTTGATATTGAGTAGAATTATATACATCCAATGCACAATCCTTGCTTCCATTACCATTGTTCGGTGTCATTCATAAAAGGTTAACCAACTCTGTAGGCGGCTGATTGGCCCAGCAAAAATCCAAAAATTTGACATGTTTGCATGCAATTGTATGAGAATTTGGGTTTGCTTTGTATACAATGACGCCACATGTCAACTTCTGACATTTATAGTTCTTGGTCGGTAGTTATTGAAAGTTATTTTTGAATTTAAATTTTTGAAATTTAAATTGAAAGTGGTCTTTCCCTCCATTCCATTGGAAAGCTATAAAAGGACCTCTTGGGAGAGAGATTGGTGCATGTCCAAGTGGGGGCAAGCTGAAGTATTTAAAGTTCTTAAAGGGGTCAAAAGGGGATTTTATTTGAAGGAAGGAAAAAAAGGGAAAATCACATACCTCTTCTTTTGAAAGGGGAGTTTGGGGTGTGATTTTTGAAGTGAGGGTGCCTTCCACTTGATCTACAAAGATAATTTTAAAAAAGGTTAGTGCCTAACCCTCTACTTCATTCATTTCCTCTTATTTTTGTGATATATATATATATATATATATTTATATATATTTATCTACTAATGTATCATTGCTTGACGTGTCTGAGTGACATTTTTTCCTTAATTGTTGGACTCTGTTTATGCTATTTTTATTGAGTAGAATTATACATCTAATGCACAAGGCTCCCACGATGCCCTAGGGGAGGGCATGATGTACGTAGTCTTACCTTAAACACTTTGAGAGACTATTTTCATGAATTGAACCTCACCTTGAAGTTGGGATGTAGCATCTATACCGTTGGATCAAGACTCACCCTGATTTTTTTGAGTAGAATATTATCCCTTAAAATTATGCATAGGTGGTTGTCTAACAAACTTTCCTTGTTAGAGAAAATCTGACCTTATGTTTGAAATAGATTAGCTTTCAACAATTCGACAGTATGGAATAATTTCAAACATGTAGCAAAAGTGAAGAACTAGAACAATATCACATCCTCAATCACGACCAAAGTAGCAAATAGGTCCTCCAACTAAAGATGACTCATTCAAAAGCTCCAAGTCTTCCATACATGGTTAGCATGTGATAATGCCGATGACAACAATGTAAGAGATCCAACAGAAGCACATGATATAAGGAAATCATATGGAAGTGTACAAGGTTATGACGCCCTTCGATAAAGTAACAAGTCATTCAGACAAATTCATTTAATATCAAAATCAATATCAAGTGATTTGCATTCCATCAATATGTAAGCACGACATGATAAGTTTTATTGTAGTCATGTGAGGGAAACAAAGTAGGTGATGGAAGTGCATATTCAATGGGTGGAGAATAAATTATCTTAATGGATTCTCCACGATAAGTTAAATAACCAAGGAATCTTCAATAAATTCTTGTTTAATCACTGTGGCTCATTCTCTAGGTTAGTAATGGGCAATTGTATTTCAGAAATTGAGTCATCAACAAGGATCTTAGCCTGCCTAGTTGGCAACTTTTCTCCTTATCTTATTCATTACAAGTCTTTGCAACAATTTTAATCCATCAAGAGGTCGGCTTATCTCTTTGGACTGGAAGAAATATCAAATGTGTTGAGGGTCATCAAAGATAGGCCATCCTTATGATGATTTTTGATAGTTATTTTTTGACCAAACAAATTTCAATCCAAATGAAGACATCAAAGTCAAGGGAAGATAAAAGAGAAAGTAAAATTTTTCACTAGGCAGTTGATTGGTCACTTAGGGCAGTTGACCAGCATTCCTTCCATTACCTTTGTTCGGTGCCATCAATAGAGGTTAGCCAACTCTGTAGGCGGTTGATCGGCCCAGCAAAAATCCAAATTTTTGACATTTTTGCATGCAATTGGCTGAGAATTTTGGGTTTGCTTTGTACCCCAATGATGCCACATGTCAACTTCTGACATTGACAGTTGATGGTCGGTAGTTGTTGGAAGTTATTTTTGAATTTAAATTTTGAATTTTCAAAATTTACATTCAAAGTTGTCTTTCCCTCCATTCCATTGGAAGGCTATAAAAGGATTTCTTGGGAGAGAGATTGGTGCATGTCCAAGTGGGGGCAAGGTAAAGTTTTTAAAGTTCTTCAAGGGATCAAAAGGGGATTTTATTTGAAAGAAGGAAAAAAGGGAAAATCATATATCTCTTCTTTTGAAAGGGGAATTCGGGGTGTGTTTTTTGAAGTGAGGGTGCCTTCCGCTTGACCTATAGAGATTCATTCTTCATTAAAGAGGTTAGTGCCTAACCCTCTGCTTCATTCATTTCCACTTATTTTGTGAATTTTAGCATGTTGAAGCATATTGATGTTTCTTTGAATATTATGGCTAATGCTTCATCATTTCTCCATAAATCTATGTTAAAAATGCGCGTTAAGAGTAATAGAACATTTTTATATCTTGATTGTATAGGAAAAAACATGTTTAGAAGTTAAAATTGCATGATAATGTGGAAGTGTACATTCAGGCGGTCGATCGGCCCCCTTTCCTTTTGAAAAAGTAGCCGTTGGCTATAGACGGTGGTTTGATCCTTTCTAGTGGTTGGCTGCCAAATTTTGAGAGTGCTATTTTCTGTACTCTTGCTTGATTTCCCCCAGGATTTCAACTGTTTTTGATTCTCTACATTTGGTAGAGGACATTTGGTTGAGATTGAATGACTTTTATTAAAAGTTTTCAAGGTTTCTTTATAAAAATAAACTTTTTCATCAAAACAAATGAATTTGTATTAAAGCTTTCAAAAAAGCTTCCATGCTTTTGCAAAATTTTCAAAATATTTTGAAGTCATACATCCATGATGCGGTGTTTGGATGTTCTCCAATCTTTTTCAACAAAGTCAAGGCAGTTTTGTGGTTCTCTCTCAAAAAATCCATACTTTTCAAGATGAGTTTTATGATTCCTTATGATTCCTTTTAAAGAAACCAAAATATCTTTTTAGAAAATTTAATCCACACTTTTCAAAATGGGTTTTATGGTTTTCCTTCCAAAGAAACCAAAATATCTTTTTAGAAAATTTAACTTTTTAATGAACCATTTATGATGTGGCTGTCGAATGGATTAAAAAGCCTATTTTCTAAAAGATAATGCGAGATTTTTCAAGTTAGGTTTTTGTGGTTTTATTCCCAAAGAAACCAAATCATGCAAATCAAGAGTTTTCAATAAAACAACCCAAAAATATGTTTTAACATTGAAATTGAAATGTTTTTTTGACTACAGATGACTTGATTCCTCATTTGAGGATATGTTATGTAGGTAGTCTACTTTTTAGATCTAGCCATATCAAACAAAAAATGAAAAGTCCTCCCATCTTCTTTCCTTTATTTTCTAATTTTTTCCATGTTTGTATATGCGTTTTGATTAGGCATCGAGTAGTAGGATTTTTATGAGGTTAAGTTCTTTGTATGGATTCTACGAACGCCTTTTCAAAGGGGTTAAGGGTTGGTAAAAATCCGAAATGAACAAGCAAAGGAATGGAAAATTACGGAGGGCAGTTGACCGCCAGGTTCTTCAATATGATTTTTCAAATATTTTTCCAAAATTCAATCATTTCTCTTAGAGTTTTTCTTTGAAAAAGGGAGCTATACACATACACACAAGGTAAACATGGTTACCATTCATAGAATGAGTGTTTTAGGGTGCCGATTCTTTGAATTCCAATAAAAAGAGATTTAAAGTATTACCTTCCCTATTCACAAAAGTAGACCCGAACCTAATCTCTTTTCAAAAGGTTTTCATTTATTTTGCCTTTTCAAAAATTAAAAGTAAAGTGCCGACTCCTTTTTCTAAAATAAAAGAACAAGTTAGGAAACTAATGGTTTGGTTATCTATACTTGTTTAATTTATAAATAGTCACCAAAATGTTGTCTACAATGATAAGAATTATAAGACGCATGAATTATGTCTGCTGAAGGGTTAGAAAATTGTGCTGTGGTTATATTATCTCATTAACGTAATTATGATGCTCAATTATGCAACAATCTGCACAAGTATAACTGAAAGTGGAATATTTTTCCTCACTGATTCGAATTGTCTATTGGACATTTTGTATGGGATCATAGCCAATAACAACAACAAATGAAGCCTTTAGTCCCATTAGGTGGGTCAACTACATGAATCATTTTCCGTCAATTTATGTGACCATGGGCAATTTCCTTTGATAAATTCAGGGCTATTAAATCTTTACTATCTTATTCTAAGTTATTTTAGGTCTATCCCTACCCCTTCTACTACCCCTGATGGTAACTAACTCGCTCCTCTTCACTAGCATGCTATTTGGCCTATGTTGCAGATGCCCAAACCATTTGAGTCATCCCGCCCTTATCTTATCTTCTGCAGGAGCTATGCTGCGAATATGTTTATTCTTTAGTTTATCTTTAAATGTTATATCACTCATCCACCTTAGCCTTCTCATCTCGACAACTTTTACTTCTTGGATATGTTGTTCCCTACTTGCCTAACATTCTGATCCATATAGCATAAATGATCTTACAACCATCCTATAGATCTTCCTTTTTGATCTTAAGGGTATTCTACAAACACATGACACACTTGAAACACTTTTCCATTTTACCCTACTTGCTTTAACTCTATGTGTTACATCTTCTTTAATTTCTCCTTTAGCTTGCATTAATAGATTCGAGGTATCAAAATCTACTAGTGTTATTGATTTCTTGACCATCAAGTTTAATTTTTTCTCCATCATTCCTTCTACTATGAATAAAATTACGTTTAATACATTTGGTCTTGAAAGTGAAATAGTTATTCCAAGAGGGGGGGTGAATTGGATTATTTAAAAAAATTATTGTTCCCTTTATATGGATTCTTGAATTCCTTGTTTTATTAAACACACAACTTTGTTGATTTATCAATTACACAACAGAAACTTAAATGAACAAGAAATTCTGAAACCAATATTCAATCTACAACCACACACCAACCAAGTAACCAATCAAACAACCAATCATTCAATCAAGATGCACAGCACTTTGGCAAATTCAGCTTTTAGTAAGAATTCTTATATAGCCCTATGGATATTTAGGTAAGCCCTGTAGAGAATGTAATTTATTTCTTTAGTGCAAATCGCAACCAACTCAGAATTTAAATAAACTCTTAGTTAATTTGTATTTGGGTGTTAACAAATCAACATACTCCCTTTGAGGTTTCCGCAAAGTATATTAGTCAACCAAAGTACTCCCTTTCGGTTTCCGTAATCCCAAATCAAAATTAAACTTTGATTTATTTAATTTCCAATGCACGTAGTTTTTATGATTAAGAAAATTAAAACATCCACAGTTTATATTTTTGTTGGAATTTAAAGTGAGTAAGGGAAAGAGAGTGACACCGGGTTTTTACGAGGTTCGGCTTATCCCCAGCCTACGTTCTTGCCTTAGGCAAACCACCTAAGGATTCTACTATACCTGTTCCTTTCCGAGCGGAACAAAGTTGTTACAAAAATTTCTTTTTCAGGAAGAGAAACCTCTCCAAGCGACAACCCACGCATGGTCCAACGATCCAAATCAACCTTGAATCGTCAAAGAACTACAAGATAGGAATAAGAATCTGCGTACAAGAACACTCTCAAAATAGAGCAAATTTGTACAAGTTAGAGCACTTAATATACTTCAAAACGAATACTAAATAGACAATATGAAGCTCAAGATTTAGATATCACCGAAGGTTCTTTCTTAGAGATAGAGAAAACTTAGTTGCAAATCAAAACCAAGGCTTTTGATCAATCAGCAATTTCGTAGAGTTCTCCCAGCAAGAATGTGAGCAAGTATGGATTTAGGAGAATATGAAAGTAGGATGCTTGTATTGCTTGAGCTATGGAATTCATTAAGCTAAAGAGGTATTTATAGAGTTTTTTGTGAAAGAGTTTCCTTATTTACCAAGTTGACTTGGAGTGTTTGGTCAACTTTGCGAAATATTTGAAATCCTAGAATTAAATTTGAAAATCTTCCCGTTAAGTTCGAATTTCAAAATCTCCGTGGAGTTAGTCGGCTGACTTACTCGATTGGGTCAATTTTGTGTAGGTTAGTCGGCTGGACAGGCGGTTGACAACATTCTGTCCGTCCAAAAATTAATTCCAATAAATTGTCAATTGGCTGACTCAACCACATTCAAAATGGTTAGTTGGCTGACTAATCCTAGTTCAAACTGTCAGTCGGCTGAGTAGGTTTATTCATTCTTTGTGTTTGTTAGTCAGCTGGCCAATCTTAGTGTGTTCTGGTCAGTCGGCTAACCAGTCCATTCTTTTTCCAAATATTTTCATTTTTGATTTTTAAACTCTAGTTTTTTGAAAGACTCAAATATAACTTTTCAAAATCATTTTCAAGGGTTTTTTAAGAACTGGTCTCTAAGTCTTTGTATCCTAAAGAGCTTCATATATCTATAAAATATTGATTTGAAGTACTTACAAATGACTTTCTAAACATGAACTCAATAAGCACGAAGTCTTCAAGCTCCTGTCCATCTCCTGAGGTTCAGCTTGATCCTGATAAGCTTTGAGCTTTCATTTGTCATTTTGCAATACTTCTATACTCCGGAAGGCTTTCATTTGATTAGCTTTATTTGCAAGCTTTCTTCCATGAGAGTACTTTGATCATTCAAACCTGAAATAAACACTTAACAGCTCATGTTAATGTATCCTTCATTTGTTATCATCAAAACAAGATTGAAAAGCCTAGTTAGGCCAATGGGTCTTATTTCTACTTATCCTAAAATCTTTAGATTCTAAAGCTTCTCTCTATAATTATAACTTAGATTCTACTTGATCCCTAGTTTCATCAATCAAGATGATATCATCTACAAACATTTACTATGGAGTCTCACCTTGCATATTCTTAGTAAGTTCATCTATCACTAAAGTAAAGCGATAAGGACTCAAAGCAAATCCTTGATGTACACCTATTGTGATTGGAAATTTTATGGCCTCACCACTTGTAGTCCTAATGCTAGTTATTACTCCATCTTACAAATGTTTTCACTAAGTCAATAAAAACCATATGCAAGTTCCTTTTCTTTTTCCTACAATTTTTCATTAATGTTCTTAAAAGATATATAGTTTCTGTAGTAGATCTCCTAGGCATAATGCCAAACTGATTTTTTGAGACCCTTGTATCCAACCTTAATTTTTGTTCAACTACCCTTTCCTATAATTTCATTGTATGAGTCATAAGATTAATTCCACTATAGTAACTACAATTTTGAATATCTCTTTTATCGTTGTATGTAGGTATTAAAGTGCTTTTCCTCCATTCGTCTGTCATTTTCTTAGTTTTTATAATTGTGTTAAATAAATTAGTTAACCATATAATTCAATTATCACTTAGGCATTTCCAAACTTCATTTGATATTGTTCTTGCAATGGAAAAATTGCAGAAATCTCTTAGTCTCCAAAACCATGTGATAAACCTTAGACAGTTGGATGAAAGTCTTTGGGTTTTGTGAAGGAATTTGACTCGTAATTTCTTGTTTTAACCTATTTTTGAAAACGGTGTCAATTTTCATACTCTTATCCATATGATACGTAAACATGAGATCAATATATTAAGGCAAATATTGCAGCAAACTGAAAAGAAATTGTTTAATGTCATAAATTGGTCTACTAATTGTCTCCAAGTCCAATGAGGAGGGCATATTTTCTCTTTCAAAATATATCTCATTTCAGACCAAGTGATAACATGTGGTTCTCCAAAATATTGAATTCCTGTTTCAATCCCTTGCCTATGTTCTTTGGCCAATCAAATAGTCTTGATTAGCAAATTGAAGCACTGTTGATAAAAAAATCTAGTATAATCTCTAAGTCGATGAACTAAACTAAGAAAAGGTGAAGTGGTCTGAAGAACCATCAGAATCAAAAGAGTACCTAGGTTTAGTCATCTATTTAAAATTTCTAATTACTTGATAGCCAAATATGTTAAAATTACCATTTTTTCTTGTCATAAATAAATAAATAATGAAGGATAGGTATTTGAAAAGCAAGAATGAGGACGGGCCTTGGATCAATGGCAAGGTTGCTCCTTTGTGACCGGTTGGTCATGGTTCGAGTCCAAGGAGGCAGCCTTTTTGCATAAAAGTAGGGTTAAGGTTGTATACACTGTGACGACCCTCCCCCAACCTTCACAAAGCGAGGAGCCTTGTGGTTTGGTGTCATGAGTCAAGCTTATTCAGGGCATTATGGTTGACTGTGACCACTTGCCTTGTATACATGGGATGTGTAACCATCATCAAATAGTAGTATAGGTTTGAGTGTGTTTATGCCTTAGTGTAGAATGCGAGTACGACTCCTTGGTCAATTTGATGTTTCCTAGTGTCTGAACTAGAATGGCATATAAAGCTCTTTAGGAGAGGGTGAGTGTTCATGAATCAATGTAAAATTCACTTGGTTTTGTAAACATGTTTAGCCTACTTCCTTCCCTCGCTAAACACACCTTGCCTATGGAGATGTTGTTATTGAATTGCACTACTTCAATGTTTACCATGTGATTCTCATTTACTTACATTATTGCTTAGCTTTCACATACTTTGCTCGCTGAGAATGTGTTCTTGTTGTTAACTGTGGTAAACTTTGGTTGACTAGTTAAGCAAGAGTTCTTTGGATAGTGTCACATGGCCCCTTCACAAGGTGTGAAGTGTTTGGCCCATGCCACCTAGGGACACCTTTTTTTTTTTTTTTCTTGGTGAACAAGAATGAAGAATGCACTAAGAGATGGACCTTGTACAAATTTCCAAGCTTACCAATTAGATGAGAAATATTGAACTAATTTTCAAATGATTGCAAGTACATACCAAGGCCCTCATAGCCTTACCAAGTCCCTGCAAGAATGCTTTTGACTCTAGGTCAGATTTTTTCTGCAATTTTTTAGAATCCATCTAATTTCTCGCCGCAAACATTCAATTTTTAGCAGAAGTATTCCAAATATCTCGGCAAATTTGAAACTGACACTATTCGCGTTAGCAAACCTGGAACTGATGCTGGCAAGATCAATTTATTGTATATATTCTGAAAATGTTGCAGAAAATATCCACTTGCTCACAATTCGATTCAATTTCCTTTTAGCATTCTTCAATATCTCGCAGAAAAGTTGAATTGTTCCTTGATGCTTTCCAAAATCTCATGGTGTGAAGAAAAAATATTTCTCTCAAATTAAATTATCATGCTTCGGAGTCAAAAATCAAAGTTATCAATGTCTCTAATGCTGTCAAAAATTTCTTGATTGGGTTTTTGGATGTGAATATGGGGGTCAGATAGGTATGGGTCTGAGCTTAACTGGGTTTGGGTAACTATAAAAATTTAATTGAATTTTCAGGTGGACTGAATGTTGAAGGTACAGGGCTTTGATAATTGGGGCTGTGATGATGCTAGCTGACTCAATAATGGGGATGTGTGACAGTGATGGAGGGGCTGCAATGATTGGAAGGTTTCTTTTAAAGGCATCAATGATGGATTTGTTCTGGTGAGGAATGGTTCTGATGGCAAGGCTTTTGATGTGGGTTATAGCAAAGTACTGATGAAGAAGAATGAAATCACTATTTTTTCACAGTCTCTTCACTGGCCACAGCAATTTGTTTTTTCATTTTTTGTATTTTGTTTTTTGTTTTTATTTTTTCTATGCTTATGTTGCTGGTTTCTCTGTCACTGCAACAATCAATTTTGTTTTCTGATTCTGTGCATCTGATATGGTCTTTCTCGTTGCATCAACAGATCTTCTTTCTTGTTTCTTTGTTTTGTTGTTGTTGTTGTCTTTCTTTTTTTCCTTCTATGGAATGAACTTTGGTTTGTTGTCTGGATTTGGATATGGGGATTCTTTTTCTTTTGGGAGTGAT
The DNA here is from genome assembly GCF_029873635.1 of Malania oleifera. NCBI lineage: Eukaryota > Viridiplantae > Streptophyta > Magnoliopsida > Santalales > Ximeniaceae > Malania > Malania oleifera. Next base: position 50,525,790 of record NC_080422.1, on the reverse strand, counting down.
GGCTGGGAATGGAAGGTAGCAATTGAGTAGCAAGAGTGAAGGTGATGGCTGCTGTACTGATGGTGGAGAATTGGGTTTGCTCTAGAACCAATTTGATATTCAACAGCGAGGGGGGAGAGAGAGAAAAGATAGAAAACTGAGAAAGAAAAAGAATGAAGCTGACCCGAGGAAGGGATAGAGGGAGAGTTGGATGTGGAGGGATAAGTGCTCATCAATTAATCATCAAATTCAGTAATTCTATACATCTGTAAGTCTATATCTATAGGCAACTAAAAAACCCTAGAAATAAGTAACCAAAAATTACAAAATAATCCTAAAGTAACTAAAAAAATTCACCATAACTCCTATATTAAAGAAAATTCTTAAAATATCCATGTTTCCCAAATTAAAGAAAAATCATAATTTCTAAATCTCCAAGTAGAATATGATTACATAAAATTATCCATAGGCATTCTCCAGTCAAATGGTGCGTGGGGGCTTTGATACATGAGATATAGAAGAGGCAACATAATGTGCTTTCTTCAATGATGAGGGAAATTCTCTGTATTTGTACATTAATATGAGACGATAAGAAATTAGAAGCATACAAGGACCATGTCAATAGCTGGGAGTTTAAGAGGCATGTCTTACTCAGGAAATCAAAGACCACCCAAAGACCACCCTAAATCGCTAAGTTTTAAAAAGATATTTTCTTCGTATGCATGTTACATAATTATTTCAAAATGAGTCTGCATTCATTACTGAATATGCTAAGTTGCATCAACATTTCTGTTTTCCCTTATAGGAATAATTGTTAATAATTTTGACAATTTGCAATTTGTTTTTGTATGCCAGTGTGTGTTTAGACAAATTCAATTGTATAGGGGTAATTAAGAAAATGAGGTGGATTTGATGTGCTTTTTGGATGTCATATCTTTTCCGAAATTGGTTGCGTAGTTTGTTTTGGGTACTGCAGTTAGGTAATCGTTCTTGTTCCTTTTTGTTTTTGATCCAATAGTTTTATGTATATATTGAAACTAGGCCTTGTATTTCAGATCCTGGGGCTTTTGGAAATGGTGTTGGATGCATACTGTCACTCTGTCATCCCAAATCTGGTAATATTAACTAACACCCGTTATATTTTCCCTTTGTTTTGTTATTATTTTGTTTTTTTTGGAGGGTGTTTATCCTCCCCTTCTCTCTATATTGTAATTATTTCTACCAAAAAGTTATATTATTTTATTTATGCCTACATGCTCTTATTATATTTCCATTTTTATCTCCTTAAAATTTTCATAAATCTGTAATTATCTTGCAGCACCTTTCTTGTCGGTGTTTACCTGTCTGGGAAAATAGCTAAACATTCTCTTCTTGGTGGTTACTATACTGAAAAATCATATACTTTGGGCTTAATTTCTCAGTTCATATTTTGGCACAACAATAATCCAGTCGTATATGTTCTTTAGATTTGTATATATGAAGAATTTAAAGCCTGGTGTTTTGGATTTGAGACCTGAGAAACACATAAGTTTATCAGTTTTTAATTTTTTTTTTGATTATTTGGCAGGAAACACATCATGCTATCTCTTCATAAATGAGGTTCTTCAAGAACTTCACTGGTTTAAGCAATCTTATCAATCTAGGTTTATGGGAGATTATGTTTGTGAAGGTAAGCTTTATATTAAATAACCGTCACCTTTGCTTATTTATGTCTTCAATATTGACATGTATGTGCTTGGCAGGAGATCTTTTTCATCTATGATGCGTTGTGTGCAACACTATGTAGACACCCCAATTTTAACCTGACCTTTTTGAGGAAATCCTGCGTAATAAGAAGTCAACTTTGTATCCCGAGAATTGGAGGATCCTTTTTGAAAAATCCGATTGAGTCATGAGTTTTTAAAATGAGTCCTGGTTATGTTTAAATTGAGTCCTATTTATTTTTAAATTGAGTCCCGGTTATCTTTAAATTGAGTCTCGATCATTTTAAAAATTGAGTCTCGGCTATTTTAAAAATTGAGTTCTGGTCATTTTAAAAATTAAGTCCTGGCGATTTTAAAAAAATTGAGTCCCGACTATTAAAAAAATTGAGTCTTGGTCATTTTAAAAATTGAGTCCTGGTTATTTTAAAAATTGAGTTTCGGTCATTTTAAAAATTGACTTCTGGTCATTTTAAAAATTGAGTCCCGGTCGTTTAAAAAATTGAATCCTGAAATTGAGTTCTTTAATTTCTCAGGTCTCGGTTATTTTAAAAAAATTAAATTGAGTCTCTTTTATTTAAAAGTTGAGTTTGGGTCCTTCGTTTCCGGAATTTAAGTCTGTCTTTACTGGGCCTTTCTTTTAAAATTGGGTAAATTAATGATGGGCTTGCATGGGCCATGTAGCCCATGCAAATTAAAAGAGGGGGGGGGGGGGGGGCACGACATTTTTTTTAGGGTTTTTAGGGCAACTTTTAGGAGCACACAGCAGCTATCAAGCTGCTGTGCACGCACAGAAAAGGGGCCGGCTGGAAGCCTCTCACGCACTCACTGCTCTCCCTCTCCCTCTCCCTCTCACACACACACTTACTGCTCTCTCTCTCTCTCCCACACGACCTGCACTTTCTTCCCCTTACCCAGCACAGCCGCCGGCAGCCATACCCCAGTTCACTCACTCACAGCCGCGGGCAAACAAAAACACACACATGTAGAGGGAGACACAGCCGTAGCCTTCCTCCCATCTCCCTCACTCCCTCTCTCCATCTCACATCCTCCCTCACATAGCCCCCCTGCTTGCAGCCCCAACCACAGCAGCAGCTCAGGTCCTTGCTTGCAGTCACGGCACACACAGCCTTCTCTCAGATTCCCCACAGCCCAACACACACACGGTCTGTGTCTCCTCACACCAACCTCCAGCCAAGATATATACTTTTTCCGTTTGATTTTTTTCTGGTTTTTCTACTTTCCTTTTTCAGCTACATGTACCAAGAGAAGGGCGATTGATGCCCTGGATCCTGACTTGCCAAAGCAGGTGTAGCTAAATAAATGTCGAGAAGTTAACTGGCCGATTGTCATGAGATCTTGCAATCTCCGTCGGCAAATCTGCCTCCCGAGCTTCTCACACTTTTATTTACCATTCTTTCCGATCTATCATTTTTATTTCTTTTGCTTATATTTGTGCTTATGGATAGTCCGGTGCCGATTAGACGTTCTGCCGTCGGCGCCTGACATAATCATAAGCTATATTAACAGTGGCCACCTTCCCTGCGACTCCAGCAGTAGGCACAGCTGTGAGCACTCTCACGGCACACACACACACACACACACACACACAGCACACACAGAGGCACACACACTCACACATTCATGCATCCCTTTTATTGTTTTTTTATTATTATGTATCTTTAATTTTTATTTATATTTGTTTGATTTTCTGTTTTTGTGTTTGTGTGCGTATATTTAATCTAGTGTATTTTTTTGGGGTTGCTCTCACTTTTATTTTGTGTTTTATGTTTATGCTAATATGACTTTTTTATTATGTATGGTGGGGTTTTTATTATTATGTGATATTTTAGTATTTTATTTCATTAGGATCTCCATTATCATGATTATATTGTTCTTGTTGTGGTATATTTATTATTAGGTTCATATTATGTTTATTACTATGTTCATTTTTATTATCGTGTTTAGTTTATTATTAGGGTTATGTATTGTGTAGTTTAGCATTTTAGTTTGTATATGATGTTATTATGTTAGTATAGTATTTTAGCTTATTATTATATGATTATTATCTTTATTATCATGTATAGTGTTTATAATATTCCGTTTAGTTTATTGTTAGGGTTATTTTTATTTATCATGTTTTGGTTTATTAGTTATCATTATGTTTATTATTAGGTTTATATTTATTAATATGTTCATATTAGATATGTAGTATCCTAATATCATGGTATGTTTATCATCCTAGTTTATAATGTATATTTAGTATTTTCGTATTATGGTATGTTTGAGTATTTTAGTTTATAATGTGTATTTAGTATTTTAGTATTATGGTATGTTTATTATTATAGTTTATAATATATATTTAGTATTATAGTATTATGGTATGTTTGGTGTTTTTAGTTCATATTATGTATTTATATCTAGTATTTTAAATTGTTCTATTTTTAGTATTATATATACGTATTAGCCTATTATTATTTTTATCTTTGTTATTATGTCTGTATCATTATGTTTATTTTTATTATCTTGAAAAGTGTCGGAAGTTTATTTTGAAAAATGTTAAAAAACTCTATAAAGATTTTGAAAAATACGGGAACGTTTTAAAAAAAAATTTACTTTAATAATTTTCTTGATTTTTGTGTGGGCGTGTCCTTGTGATCATAAAAAGGGCGATGGGTCTTTTAGGTCTCTCCTGTCGTAGCTCCGAGGGGGGTTTTCCTAACGAGATCCCCATTTTTTGAGGGTCTTATTAGGCATTCCTAAACCACACCCTGTGTATATTATTTTGTCATGTATCGTATATATTTGTTGCTATGTTTATTTAAGGAGTAAAATAAAATACTATTAGAATTCAATTTAAGGATAATTCTTAGTTAATTAGGTACAGTTCATAGAACGGGTGTGTGGTGGGGGGGGCTAGTACCTTCCCCTCGCATAACTAAACTCCCGATCCCGATCCTGGTATACGCAGACCGATACTACTCTTAATTGAGAAGTAATCAGGTGTTCTAACCACACCCAAAAAGGTTAGTGGCGACTCCAACTTCCAATCTTTCTTGAAAATCAAACTCATCATTTTTATTCACCTCCTCGTGGCACCCTCGCTCCCTAGACGTCGCGTTAGCTTGGCGACTCCGCTGGGGAAATTAGAGAGTCGAGCCAGTTATTAATTAGGAATTATCCCAAATTCAAATGTAATAGGCCTTTAATTACTCATTCTTATGTTGTCAATATTGTAAACTTGTGAATATCTGGTTGAATGCTTCTTTGTATATGTTTGAAATATATTGTGAATAGTATAGTGTATGTTTGAATGGTGACTTGCATGTCAATTTTGTGATTATACTTGACTATATCTGAATATTGTATGTGGGGATAATGGGAATAGGCCAAGCTTATGAATTCACACACGTTTTTCACGAGTCTTCCACCTGGGTTTCACCTATTAGGATTAGAAAGGAGTGTAATACCGTTTGTTCCCACGTGGCAAAGCTTGTGGGAACCCGCGAACCACTCCACTCAGTTTAAGCTTTGTCCAAACCCTCCGGGTGAAGACAGGAGTCATGCTGGGAACCTATTGTCAATAAGAGATTAGAGCTTAACCACACATACTTGACCGTAGGGTTTCCTTTCCTAAGATAAAGCTTTGAAGAACCTTGTAGAATAAAATCCACCTTGGTTTGGGACAGAAGCCTCATCCTTCTCTTTGTGATTTGATCCTTGTACATGCTTCCTTGAAATATACGAGGATATGTCTGACATGTTGCATTCACGTAGGCATACACAGTACTTTACCAAGATTCCCGAAGAAAGATCTGATTCATTAATGGAGAATATGGTAGTCCACCAGGAAAAGGAATCGACGGTACAGTTATACTCCGACAACCAACAAAACAGATGGGGTGACAACCTAAGCAAGGGATCTGTGGTTGAACTACTAGCACGAGTCAGCATAAACACTCGATCAAATTCTCGGGATGAGTTGAAAGCCATTTGGAAGGGATGGTCACCCAAACGCTGCCTGAGATTCTCCCAGTTGTGCGAGTATATCGGTTTCTTACTACCTGTGTCTGTAAACATCCACGCGGCAGAATTTTGGAACCCTCCATATTGTTGCTTTACCATGGACGGGGTTGACATGCCTTTAACTATTGAAGAATATACCTCACTATTGCATTTAGTAAAGCAGCAAACACCCTACAAGACATATGTGCATGATTCTAGGGCATCCTTCGTGAAGGAACTATATGAGGCTACCGGGGTCAAGACGAAATGCCAGAGCCATGAGTGAGCAGTTGGAAAATCGGGTCATGGGCCTAGAGTAAGGCCAGGAAGACTAGGGCCAAATGCGCCCCTATTCATCCCCACAATGCCAGCACAGCAGTTTCCGACTGTAGGGACGCCCCCGGTAGTATTTTCAGATTTGGGGTTAAATAGATCAGAAACAGAACGACGATGTGATGTGATAGAAGAGCGCCTTCGGGCAATGGAGGGGACCAGCCAATTTGGGTCCACTGATGTCATCGACCTTTGCTTAGTCCCAAGGGTAACTTTACCCCCTAAGTTTAAGGTTCCAGACTTCAAGAAATTTGATGGGACCCGATGCCCATTAACCCATCTCTCCTTATACTACCATAAAATGGCAGCTTACTCTGAGGATGATAAACTCTTGATGCAGTGTTTCCAAGATAGTTTGACCTGTGCGGCTGTCCGATGGTACATCCAGCGTTGGCCCTATCTTGGAAACAATGCATCAGGAGTTTATTGTCATCAAAGTAAGCTACCATTTTCTGGCAGTATAAGCGGAGATGGGTTAATGGGTACCGGGTCCCATCAAATTTCTCGAAGTCTGGAACCTTAAACTTAGGGGGTAAAGTTACCCTTGGGACTAAGCAAAGGTCGATGGCATCAATGGACCCATATTGGCCGGTCTCCTCCTTTGCTCGAAGGCGCTCTTCTATCACATCGCATCATCGTTCTGTTTATGATCTTTTTAACCCCAAATATGAAAATACTACCGGGGGCGTCCCCACAGCTGGGAACCCCTGTGCTGGCATTGTGGGGATGTATGGGGGCGCATTCAGCCCTGGTCCTTCTGTGGTGCAAGGTGATGGTACTGAAGTCTAACTGTGGACCGAGGTGAATCCCGGAGCATTGGTGGGATCTGAATCTGTCTTTGAGTTTGGTACTTGTACTGCATTCCCCTTGTTTATTAACATATCTAGTAGTTTGCTCATCCGGGCTTACATATCTTTAACGTTATGATTGATCTCTTCCTAGCCTTGCTTTAGGCTCATGAACCCGGTTTTCCAACTGCTCACTAATGGCTCTGGCATTTCGTCTGGCATTGTAAGGATGAGTGGAGGCCTCAATGTTGAAGTCTGATCTTTCTTTTTACCATTGCAGAGAAAATCTTCCTCTTAGAACATGGATGCATGAATATGTCATGTATGAATGTTTTATGCATGAATGTAATGTACTTAATGCAAGGATACACAAAAAGCATGGACATGTATGCAATCTAAGTTACTTTTGCCAAGATTCATGAAAAAGATCATTATCATTTTGTTGGAAGAAATCTTGCTCTTATTAAACCACATCCCTCATACAATGTCCTGATGATAAATGCCCCTATCATTTTATTCCTTGAAGTACATTGTGGATAATCCGAGTCAATTTCGGGTCAAGCTCTCCCAGGTTTGTTCTTGGCTCCGCATGCCACGTGTCTTATGCCCTCTTGAGCTGTTTCGGTCTTTGACTCACCATGTTGGCTGCCTGACGTTCTAAAGGTCGAAACTTGGATTTCCAGTATCAGGCCTTCTTTACATATGGCGCGACTTTCCGGTATCTATCGAGCACTCAGTTACATTCGTCTCTCCATTCTTGCCACTGATCTTCCAATTCATCAATATATTGGGATTTCCGTCTGATTTCAGCTGAATCTTTTAATATCTCAAATTTTAATTTGAAATTTGCTTGAAGCGGGCACCTTTTCCTTCTTAGAGCCACTATTTCTTTCTCTGATTGTATGCACTGAGCCTTTTCTTGTTTGATTTTCCTATGATAAGAGATAATTAATTTTTCCTCTTTTTGCTTTATTTGTTGGCTTTTTATCACAGCTTCCATGGCTCTTTCTTCTGCTAGGCGTAGTTCCTCTTACAATTTTATTTGTTGATCTTCTGTCGGTGATCAGCCTGATACGTAGGAACTTTTAGCATTCCTTTAGCCTGAGGATTCACTCTGTTGGCCAGCCAAACTTCATAGTTTCTTTGAGTCCCCATGTCCTGATTGCCTTAGTCTATCAAGTATATGTGTCACCATGCTATCATAAATTCCTTAACTTGCTTTTGGATCCCATTTGGTTCATATGCGAATTAAGAGTCTACCAAACCATGTGTCATGGGCACGAATTGAGATGCCCTATTTGTCTTCTAAACATTAGGGGTGCATAAGCTATCCCTCCCTATGTGCCTAACAATGGCACCCATGGGAAATTTCCACACCTATATATCATGCTGGAGTGGCCCATCCATGGTGCTTGCCATATGAGTCCCCTATTGACCAAGTCGCGTAGTTTTGCATTCCATTTGGACTTGTTAGACCGCTTTTCCCACTAGGTTTCTTCAAATTCAGCCAAAGGGATTCGGAGCGCCGAGAAGATATTACGAAAAACCCCCTTGGCTACATGGCAAATGACTCACGATCTAAACATAAAGCAACGGTACACAACACCTTAATCGTTCTTGCTTCTTGATCCTACAGTTATTGAGGGACCAAAATGTCTCTATTAGAATACCAGGTACTGGGTTAACTCTGTTTTGTATCTGTGCCACAAAGGAAACGGTGGCTTGGTCGATAGTTCCTAACTCCTTTGGAAATATGACTAGGTCATAAATAGCAAGGGCCAGTATATGTAAATGGGCCTCTTCCCTTTCCTTTTTTTCCATCAGCTGTTTCAAACATTTCTAGGTGATTTTTTTGCTTTCTGTCTCGTCCTCCGATGTTGTTTTCTGAATCTTAACCCTGGTAGCCTCATATAGTTCCTTCACGAAGGATGCCCTAGAATCATGCACATATGTTTTGTAGGGTGTTTGCTGCTTTACTAAATGTAGTAGTGAGGTATATTCTTCAATAGTTGGAGGCATGTCAACCCCGTCCTTGGTAAAGCAACAATATGGGGGGTTTCAGAATTCCACCAGTGCTTTTATTGTGTGGATGTTTATTGACACATGCAGTAAGAAACCGATATGCTAGTACAACTGGGAGAATCCCAGGAGGTGTTTGGGTGACCATCCTTTCCAAATGGCTTGCAACTCATCCCAGGAATTTGATCGAGTGTTTATGCTGACTAGTGCTGGTAGTTCAATCACAGATTCCCTGCTCAGGTTGTCATCTGATCTGTTCTGTTGGTTGTTGGAGTATAACTGTACCCTCCGATTCCTTTTCCTGGTGGACTACCGTATTCTCCATTAATGAATCAGATCTTTCTTCGGGAATCTTGGTAAAGTACTGTGTATGCCTACGTGAATGCAACATGTCAAACATATGCTCGTATATTTCAAGGAAGCATGTACAAGGATTAACTCACAAAGAGAAGGATGAGGCTTCTGTCCCAAACCAAGGTGGATTTTATTCTACAAGGTTCTTCAAAGCTTTATCCTAGGAAAGGAAACTCTACGGTCAAGTATGTGTGGTTAAGCTCTAATCTCTTATTGACAACAGGTTCCCAGCATGACTCATGTCTTCACCCGGAGGGTTTGGACAAAGCTTAAATTGAGCGGAGTGGTTCACGGGTTCCCACAAGCTTTGCCACGTGGGGACAAACGGTATTACACTCCTTTCTAATCTTAATAGGTGAAACCCGGGTGGAAGGCTCATCAAAAATGTGTGAATTCATAAGCTTGGCCTATTCCCATTATCCCCACATACAATATTCAGATATGGTCAAGTATAATCACAAAATTGACATTCAGGTCACTATTCAAACATACACTATACCATTCACAATATATTTCAAACATATACAAAGAAGCATTCAACCAAATATTCACAAGTATACAATATTGACAACATAAGAATGAGTAATTAAAGACCTATTACATTTGAATTTGGGATAATTCCTAATTAATTACTGACTCGACTCTCTAATTTCCCTAGCGGAGTCGCCAAACTGTCGCGACGTCTCGGGAGCGAGGGTGCCTTGGAGAGGTGAATAAAAATGATGAGTTTGATTTTCGGGAAAGATTGGAAGTTGGAGTCGCCACTAACCTTTTTGGGTGTGGTTAGAACACCTGATTACTTCTCAATTAAGAGTAGTGTCGGTCTGCGTATGTTAGGATCGAGATTGGGAGTTCCGTTATGTGAGGGGAAGGTACTAGCACCCCCCACGCACCCGTTCTATGAACGGTACCTAATTAACTAATAATTATCCTTAAATTGAATTCTAATAGTTTTTTATTTTACTCCTTAAATAAACTAGATATAGTAACAAATATATGCGATACATGACAAAATAATATATACTGGGTGTGGTTTAGGAATGCCTAATAAGACCCCAAAAAATGGGGATCTCTTTAGGAAAACCCCCCTCAGAGCTACGACAGGTGAGGCCCATTGCCCTTTTTATGATCACAAGGACACGCCCACACAAAAATCAAGAAAATTATTAAAGTAATTTTTTTTTTAAAACATTCCTGGATTTTTCAAAATCTTTATAAAGTTTTTCAAGCCATTTTAACATTTTTCAAAATAAACTTTTGGCACTTTTCAAGATAATAAAAATAAACATAATGATATAGACATAATAATAAAGATAAAAATAATAATAAGCTAATATGTATATATAATACTAAAAATAACACTAATTTATAATACTAGATATAAATACATAATATGAACTAAAAACACCAAACATATCATAATACTATAATACTAAATATATATTTTAAACTATAATAATAAACATACTAAAATACTAAATACACATTATAAACTAAAATACTCAAACATACCATAATACTAAAATACTAAATATACATTATAAACTAGGATGATAAACATACCATGATATTAGGATACTACATATCTAATATGAACATATTAATAAATATAAACCTAATAATAAACATAATGATAACTAATAAACCAAAACATGATAAATAAAAATAACCCTAACAATAAACTAAATGGGATAATATAATACATGATAATAAAGATAATAATCATATAATAATAAGCTAAAATACTATACTAACATAATAACACCATATACAAACTAAAATGCTAAACTACCACAATACATAACCCTAATAATAAACTAAACACGATAATAAAAATGAACATAGTAATAAACATAATATGAACCTAATAATAAATATACCACAACAAGAACAATATAATCATAATAATGGAGATCCTAATGAAGTAAAATACTAAAATATCACATAATAGTAAAAACCCCACCATACATAATAAAAAAGTCATATTAGCATAAACATAAAACACAAAATAAAAGTGAGAGCAACCCCAAAATAATACACTGGATTAAATATATGCACACAAACACAAAAGTAGAAAATCAAACAAATATAAATAAAAATTAAAGATACATAATAATAAAAAAACAATAAAAGGGATGCATGAATGTGTGAGTGTGTGTGCCGTGAGAGTGCTCATGGCTGTGCCTGCTGCTGGAGTTGCAGGGAAGGTGGCCACTGTACATAGATGACATGATAGCCAAATCAAGGGATGGAGAAGAACATATCATAGTGTTGCGGAAGCTAATCGAGAGATTAAGGAAGTACAAGTTGATATTGAACCCTGCAAAATACACATTTGGGGCCAAATTGGGTAAATTGTTTGGATTCATAGTCAGTTAGAAAGAGCATAGAGGTGCACCAAGCCAAGGTTGCAACCATAGAACAAATGGAGCTTCCTGCTACCCAAAAGCAGATGTCTTGGGGTAAGTTGAACTACATTGCATGAATCTTCTCCTAGTTATTGGCACTCGTGAGCTGATATTTAGATTACTGAAAAAGAACAACCCAGGGAAATGAAACAAGGAGTGCCAAGAGGCTTTTGACAAGATCAAGTTGTACTTAAGGAAGCCTCCAATATTAAGATTACTTGTCCTGTGGAGGCCCCTATATATCTAATAGTGTTGGAGGAATCCATGGGATATGTATTATGCGAATATGATGAATCAAGAAGGAAAGAAATGATAATCTATTACCTTAGGAAGAAATTCAACTGAGTAGAGTCCTACTATCCTTTGGTAGAAAAGACTTGCTGTGCCGTTGCTTGGGTTGTGCATCACCTAACACAGTATATTTTATATCACACCGTGTGGTTAATATCATGAATGGATCCACTTAAATGCATCTTCTAAAGACCCGCACTATCTAGTCGAATCGTCCATTGGAGCATGTTACTATTCGAATATGACATAGAGTACAAGGCAACTAAGGTAGTGAAAGGACAAGCTATTGTGGATTATTTGGCTGATCATTCTCTTGAAACCCATGGGTTGGCAAATTTGGAATTTCTTGACGAGGACGTGTTGGTAGTGGGCAAAGAATCTTGTAATTGGAGGATGTACTTTGATGGGGCTGCCAACAATCATGGTTGTGACATAGGAACAGTGTTGGTTTCACCTCAAGAAGAGCAAATTCCCATGGCCATTAAGCTGAATATCCTATGCACAAGAAATATTGTAGAGTATAAGGCATGCATAGCAGGGGTACAAGCAACGCAAGAAAGGGGGATTCAAAATTTGGCAGCCTTTGGGGATTTTGTTCTTATTTTCTACCAAGCCATTGGGGAATGGAAGATGAAATAAAAAATTGATACCTTGTCAATCGTATATTGAATAATTTATACAAAAATTTGAGTTGATAACCTTCAAACATTTACCTCACACCAATAATTGGTTTGCAGACAGACTAATGACCTTGGCCTCTTTGATTAGAAAACTGGGGAAGAAAAGATTTAGCCTTTGCCTGTGGATGCTATAGAAAGCCCAACATGCATGTCCATTAAGGAAGAGATTGATGTGCAACCATGGTTCCATGATATTAAACAGTTTTTGGCAGAGCAAAAGTATCCTCCTCATGCCTAACAATGACAAAAGGACCATACAACGCCTTGTGGGTAGTTCTTGAGTAGAGATGTCTAGTATAAGAAGGGCTCAGATTTAAGTCTACTACGCTGTGTGGATGCAGCATAGGCCAAGAAACTCATGGAAGAGGTTCATGGAGTGACATGTTTGACACATCCTCATGGACACATGTTGGCAAGAAGAATACTTGAAGTGGGCTATTATTGGTTGACAATGGAAGCACTTTGTCTCAATCATATAACTCCTTGTCAATGTGATCAATTCTAGAGGATCTAGCTAAATATCTAGTAGGGGCAAGAGGAGCTTGCTCATAAGTAGCCTCAAACGGAGTCAACTTGATAAAGGAATGATAAGTGGTATTGTACCATCATTTGGAATCGATTGCACCCACATTGATGTTGTAGCCATTCTGGCCCTTCCTCTAGCGCCAAGTTAGTGTTGTAGCTCCTCTGGTGCTCAAAGCTAAATTAGGCAACCATGTTGCTCCTTTTTAAGAAGCCTCACCATGTGGTGGCTTGAAACTATGGTGACATTACCACAACGTTGCCTTTAAGAGTCACTTTTTGGTCATTCATGGCGAACTTCATGACCAGTTTAAAAAAATTCAAAGCTATATCTCCCAAAGTACTTGATAATTCAATACCTAAAGCCTTTTCATAGTCTTCTACTGAGAGCAAAAAGAAATCAACATACAACTCATGAATGTGCATAGCAAGTTTAACCTTCGGTCATTTGCTCTAACAATTCAAGGTCCTTCCATGTGCAACCTCACATAAAAAATTTTCATATTGCTCCACAAGATAAGCTAGTTGTTTAGCAATTTTAGTATCCATGAAATTATTTGTGCTACTCGTATTAACTAAAACAGTGATAGATTGGCATTTTACGAAGCCATTTTTCATGATTAGAGGATTAGCATGTAAAGCATGAACTGAAGAAGTGATAGATTCATCATTATCATTAGATTTTATACCTTCTTGACATGAATTAGCACCGCCACCCTCGACCTTTTCTAGCTCTTGCACTAGTTCAATCATCAAGAGCCATCTCTGTCTGCAACAGTGTCCCTATGCCACTTCTCATCACATTGCCAGCATAGATGCTTTGTTGTTCTCTCCTTAAGTTCCTGAGTCAATCATTTGGTAGGAGAATTGCAAGGTGCAGGTGGTGTGATAGTGCTGCTGACAATCTACTTGTGAATTGTCTTGCTGAACCAACATCATTCTTCTCCCAACTTCTCTTCCTCTAACCCAAGGTCTTAAATTTCAATTTTGACCAAAATTTTGAAGCTCCAAAAGTGTGGAAATTTCAATGGAAATTTTGATTTTGATGTCTATTTCGATTTCAATTTAAAAGAATGATGGAAATTAGTAGTAAAGCATGGAATTCTTTCATAAAATTATAGAAATGGTTAATAGACATAATGATGTAACTTTTAGGACTAATGTATACAAATGAACATCTTTGTTGTATATGAGGTGTAGTAGTTGTATAATTTGTGTATTATACATATTTGCAATATAATCTGTTTTAAACGTATTCGAAATATAATCTGTGTATTAAACATATTAAGTTAATATAAATGAAATTCATAAACAAATTAAATATTATTTATATATACAAATAAAGATATTTTAGGCATGAATGATTAAATAAAAAATGTTTTTGTAACTTTTCATGTAATTTTAAAAGCTCTTGTAATAATCTTTTGTTTCAATAAAAAAATAAGATAAATAAAGAGAGAAATATCACTTTGTGTCTAAATCTCACATTTGAATTCTTACGGAAATTTATTCTATAGTTAAAATTTCATTAGATTTCACTAAAATTTTGAGATTTCTATAAATTTTAGATGATTCATTGTAACTTCAATAGAAATTATGCAAAACGGAAATCGATTGCCATTTTGATTTTGAGGGTAACGGAGAGCAGAAATTTCGACAGATATTTTGACAATTTCATGGAAATTTAAGACAATGCTCTTACCTTGCAAAGGAAATTACAATGGTCATAGTTTTTGGCCAATGAACTTTGACCTTATGACAAACGTCAGACTTCAATAAAAGTATCAATAAGTTGGCTTTCATTCCAATCTTTAGTTCTGTTTGATGGCTGCTCAAATTGTGTCTAGTACTTCGAGACAATGATAGTTTGGCATATTTTGGAAAGTTCTCCATTAATATTCTTATAGCTAATGGGCCCAAATCAGACAAGTAATCTAGAAACAAATTATCCCATGAAGGCATTCCATAATGAGCTTCAAATTAGTCATTCCATTGAATTGTATCACCATCTAGACTAATAGCAACAATCTCAACTTTAGATGTTTCTAGAGTGTGGTGAAAGCGAAAGTATTTTTCAGTCCTAGAAACCTAACCAGCAGGGTCATAACTGTCCCACCAAGGAAATTCCACCTTCATACAACAAAGACCATGATCACGCTCTCCTTGGTAACCTTCTTTGCACACGTCTAGCTGCTCCTTATGACTGGCTGCTGTAGAGGCACCATCTTCCCTTTCTTTATAGGAATATGCACTGAGTAGTTTAGAAAGGGATGCTTGGATCTCTTCAAATTGAGGCTAAGTTCAGCCTTAGCCTAGCTTCCATTGAGACTTTGCCAAATTTTTTGAGCTCATTGTGTATGAGTGAAGATAAAAAATTCCAAGATCCTACTTTTGTTCGCGGGTTAACAACGTCCACAAAAACGCTAGCTCTGATATCAAATGATAAAACCTTGGGGTTTTATTGTAGGGAAATTGAGTAAATTGAAAGGATGGAAAATAAAAAGAGAAAATAGGGTTGATCACTTTGAGGGGATTTGCCTCCAAATTAGCCGAAGGCTCTGAATTATATTATTGCTTGAATGAGAAAAGCCCCATAGGTTTACATATACATAGGTTAGGGAATCCTACTCCTAGTAGGAGTATAAATCCCAATCTAAGTCCTTAATTGACTCCAATAACTACTCCTAAAATAACAAGGAAAATATGGAAAAGTCAGCACAACATCAAATAGAAATCCTAATTATCCTAACTTCTATAGAAATCTTAATTGGTTTGGAAATCCTAACATAAATAGAAATTCTAATTGATTTGGGAATCCTAACAACTTGATGCTGCTTAGTAACATCTGATGACTATAAACATTGTTTCTAAGTTTGTTAATGGGTTAATGAATGAGTTGAAGAGAGAGGTTTCCTTAGGGATTACAATAATTACATCTATGAACTATTAGATCCAACTGAATCTGATAAGGACTGCAAGGATGAGGATCCTAATGTCTGTCTTGATGTTATGAGATGTATAGTCACCACCCCAGCAGACTCTGAGTTTGGAAGTGCGCCAGTATCTTCTGTACTCATGTAAAGTGTGGAGATAAAGTTTGCAAGATTGTTGTTGATGGGGGTAGCTAATTGAATGTAATGTCAAAGCCGTCCTTAAAGAGATTGAATCTCAAGCCCCAGCCTCACCCTTATTTGTATAGAGCTGCTCGGGTAAATGTGACTTCCGTGCCACTTTCTGAGTGTTGTAGGTTACTCTCTATATAGGTGCATGCTTTGCCAAAAATTATGTGGTGTCTTGCCCATGGAAGTAGCTAGTATATTACTCAGTCATCCCTGGATCTATAATCTTAATGCCCATAACTTTGGGCAGGAGAACACTTAAATGTTCAAACAATGCAATGGACAATAACCTTGTACCTACTAAGCCATTTGACAAAACTGCTGACTCCAAGGGTACCTCCACAATGTTTGGCACAAAAGGTGCCACATTTTGACTCATTAAAGGAGGAAAAGAATCAGGATTGGTGTTTGCCCTAGCCCCCAAAGGATACTTTAAGTTTGACTCTAATGAGGTTCAAACTTTTGAGATTACTGAACTGTTGAGTGAATTTTAGGACTTCATCCCTAATGAAATGTCCAATGAGTTGCCTCATCTGCTAGAAATTCAACATGCCATTGACTTTATTCTTGGGTCCCATCACAAAGGATCCTTAAGGCAATTTGGTAACAATCCTCAATCTAGTCTTGCAAACCACCGACTTGACTGTCAATTTGTCAAGAACAATCTTCAATTTGTCCTTTATTTTAGAGTATCTCATGAAAATTAAACAGACCCTCATAAACAACTTATAAATGACTGCACTTTTGGTTGATTCTGATGTTGGCAGCACTGGAAGATCCTTCAAAATGTGTAGCAAACTCAATCAGTTAGACGTATGAAGATGCACTCTTGTTTCTCTCTACAAAGTGAAATTTTTTTCGAGAAATCATTGGCTGTGCATTTTTGAAAGAGTAACTAACTGAACTGATTGAACTTATGTTGCTAGAATGATTTTCTTAAATAATATTTGATATTTGAATTATTACTTTACAAAAGTTTAATATAGTTCTTAAATATAAGGAGTAAATTATAATGTAAATAGATCACATCTTGGTTGTCTATTAAATTTCCATTCTTGCCCAGTGTTATTAGTTATTAATATTCATGGTGGTGACTTATTTTTCAAATTTTATTTTGTTGATAACTTTCCATTAATTATCCAGATAACAAATTTTTTGTTCTCTCCTTCAGATGGGTGCTTGTATACTGCAACTCCAGTTGATCCTGTTTTCATCCTGTTGCCCATTTTTGAGGAGGCTCGAATGAAGGTAGAATCACCATTACTGGTCTTTTGTCACTGTCACTTGGATGGAAAATGCAAATACTGTCTGCTATTGATTTATCAAACAATAAAAAGGTTGAACATAACTTCCATCTTTGGAGCATCTGCCATTTTATATAACTCCCTGTGGAAAAGTATATATACACTGGGTTACTAGTTGGAATTGGTCCACATATGTAGTCGTATAATGAGTTTCTTCACTATCTTGATCTTTTGCATTCGATTATATACTCTGTTTCTTACTTATTCTGATAAATTTAATGCAGAAAGCAGGAGATCCAGGAAAGTTCAGGCAATTGGATGAGATAGTCTTTGTTACTGGCTACCCTGGATATCGGCATTTATTGTCCATTGCAGAAACATCAATGCAATTAGTCTGTGAAATCAAAGGTAATTTAGTGTGCATATTGTGTTGATAAGCAAGCTAACGTGTCTTTTTGAACTCATGTCTTGATTGGATGCCTATTATTTGTTCAAAAAATGAGACTGCTGATGTCTTGGCAGAGCATATCTGGAAAAAAATCTCTGTTTTTTGACTAACTGTTTATTGTTTGGGCGGCGTGCATTTTGAGCTTAGGCTTTGTTGAGAAGAGAGAATGACAAGTGAAAGTTGGAAGGAATAACTGACTGGAGTTTTAGCCTGGAAATTATAATTATGTTATATATGTGCACGTGTGTGGCACAAGCCTTGACCCAAACACTCAAACCTGAAGGCCACAGGTTCAAGCCACAGAAAACAGCCTCTCCAAATGTAGATGTATTCATCATGCCCCCCCTAACAACCAATGTAATGTGGTGTGGGGGCCTTCCGCACTGGGTTTTTTATTTTATGTTTATATATGTATGTATCTAGGGAAATGCAAACCTACAACACTTTTTGGGTAGGTTATTTATCATAGCTAGCCCTACTTTTCTTTAATTTTGCAGTAATTCTGTATTTTTTTTCCAAATATGTGTTTGGAAAATCTGTGTTTTTGTGTTTGGATTTCATCTCCATTTCTCTCCCTGCTGCCATTGTAATATTTTTTGGATTAGTAGTCCATTACTTGGAAGGAGGCAAACTCATTAGAGCCACTTTAACAAAGCAGTGGGCTTTGTTATGGTCAATGGGATGCAAAAATAGGTATATGTGGTATTTATATCTATATTTTCTTGCACCCATATCGAAACAAAGCAGCAAATTAATACATTTGTAAAACAAAATAGTCCCATGTTGTGCTAGTTCAAATGCAGATTACTTAGAGAATTGTCCTTAGAGAAGTAGTTTCCATGAGGGCTCCATTGGTGTAATAAAACAAAATTTTAAAGGATCGGCATCACTGACACAGGTAATAACGTTCGATTCATTCGATTCAGAAGAACATCACAAAGTAAACTGTAAAATATAGGGTGGAGAATAGACTACACATACTTGATGCTCCTATACGTCGCTATACATAACACCAAATTGTGTACCAATACTCTCTCAATAGTATGAGTAAATCTATTTGTAGTCATTTCTTTTATTTCTGCCTCATCGATATGGCATTTCATCATGAACTTCCAGTTCACTACAGTTGTTTTATGAAAAAAAAAAGAAAAAGGATAGTTCAAGTAATGTGACTTTAGTCATGTCAGCCTATGTAAAGATATGGATCATTTAGCGCCGCCTTCAGAGTTGGTGCCCTGGTATATTGTATACACTGCAGAAAAGGGGCAGTTAAACAGTGGATGATAAAATTCCCAAGGATTGGGCTAAAAGTAATTTTCAAAAATAAGATGACAGTCAGACACTCATTCTCCAAATATCAATAGTTCAATTCTCCTGAATTGCAAATTTTATACTACAATCATCATGAATTAAGCAAATCCAAGTTTTCTTTGCATCAAGATTTTTTATTATCTTGATGAGTTCAACCTTAATTTCCAGCCTTTTAAACTTATCTGTGTGAATGGAGCAAAAACTGAAGAGTATGATGTGATGACCAGAACCTTCTGAAGGCAAAATCAACCTCTGAATAATGATGTTCGATTTGCAGAGCATTGGTCTGCTTTTTTTGATTCTAGGAAAAGTTGCTATTGTTAAGAGGTTATAAAAGCAATAAGATGGAGGAAAATTAGAATCACTGATAGAAACTGCCATACCTATGTAAGGGTATGACTGTATGGGCACAAAAGTTTGCAAATCTATAATGCAATTATGCTATCTGGTCTCTTGGTATGACATCTACTAGCAAATTTCTTGGTGTCTGATCCTTGGGAATCTTCTGCAGTCTGATGCTTGCCGTACTTACTGCTTGACAGTTATTCATCATGGTCTAGAATACTAAAATCATTGTTTATTCACTGGATCCTTCAATAGCAAATCTACATGCTCTCGACTACAAAAATTATTGATAATTTTAATTGTTATTAGTTCAAACAAAATTATTACTAAAATTTAGTTTTGGCTCAATAAACTTGTTAGTTGTAGTGGTGTCTCAAACTTGTTTGGACTAAAGAGCTATGGATTGTTTAAACTATATTTTTCTTCTCTCTGTTTATGTGTGCAGAGATTGGTTCTGTAAAGTTTTTTAGGCTTGATGACACAAAAGTGCTGGCTTGGTTGTACTGCAAGGTTTGTATTCATCTACTTTGACCTATTTCCAATGGTCTTAAACTTTGTCCAACTTCCCTTTGGGACATTTGGTCATTTTAGGAATAGGACTTCTAGGGAGCACTTAAGTAAAAATGTTGTACTACATTCAGAACCTTATAGCAGACAGCTTTGCAGTCTGCAGTTGTGTAATTCATGCATTGTAACCATAGTTGTAACACAGTGATACTCTTTCTAATTATAGTTGTACCTGTGAACAGATTTTCACTTCTCATCTAATCTTAAATATTGGAAACAATTTCATTTCTTTTTTCCGTCCTCATGCAAACTCATCCAGGCAGCATCAAGCTATTCAGTGCTGCTGTAATCAGTCTGCATCTTTTTTTTTTTTTCCTTTTTTTCTCTTTTCCTTCTCTTCCTAAAGAAAGTTATTCATGATAAATGTACTATAAATTTTAGTTCTAGATTTTTCATTTTGTTTTCCTCAATATGTGCAGGTTCAACAATTAAAACAGACTCTATCTGCACTAGACAAAAATTATGCTGCTCAAGATGAGAGAGACACATGTATGTTCTAACCTTTCTTGAATTTCCTATTCTTCGGCCCATGCGATTCTCCATGCATGTTGGTTGTTGATCTTCTTTCCTTTAATCTATACTAAATAGTAAAGCTTACATCTGTTAAGCACTTTGTCATTGTAAAACATTGTGTTAGACAAATTTATGCTTCGCTTTTTCCAACATATCCTAATTATGCACACGTGTGGGCTTGCATTGTGTTACAAGGCACACAACAGAGTTATCTTTTTTAAGTAACAGATAAAAAAACAGGTTATAGTGATTTGATTTAATAATGAGTTGAAAAACATTTCTGATGTAGTACATGGTCAATATTGCCTTGAGGTTTTTCAAAAAAAAAATCAGAAAGCTCCTGTAAATCTTAGGGATTGGCACAAAGCCTGAGTTACATTGTCATTCTTGAGCCATTAGTCAAAAAATAAAAACATCTCCATTAAATTATAGAGTGAGTTTGATGGGTGAAAGGCTTTGCACTTTCATTATCTTCAACATTGTTAGGATTGTGGTCTTAAATTTCATAATTTTTTATCAAAATTTGAACAAATTTCAGATTTTGGGAGGGTTTGAAATGAAGATTTCAATTTTTCAGGAATTTCAGTTAAAGAAATTTTGGATATACCTGCTGAAAATTTGAAAATTTAAAATAACAACGAAAAAGTGTAAAATTTGTTTTTATTTTTTATTTTTTCTAAATCATTTACAATCATCTTAATATTTTCCCATATGTTCATTCTAAATTTCCCTAATTTATAAGTTTCTGATGTTTCTTTAACTTGAAATTTCTATCACAACCAAAATTTCTCTTGGAATTTCTTTAAATTGAGACCCTTGAAATTTCTGTCAAAATCAGGTTAGGATAAATTGCAGATTTTGTAGTGGAGAAAAGAGCTTTTTGTAGAATCATTCAATCGTGATTTAGAACACGTTCTCAAACCCTTGTCATTCAAAGAGTATATAAAAGCAGTCTATAAAAGAATACTTACAGCTTTTAAAATTTCAAAATATTGCTCTACTTCTGATGAGAGTCGGTGTAATAAGGAGTTTTTCGATGTGGACAGTGAACTGTAATGTCTTCTGGAATCTGGACAAGATGAGGTTGTCATTGGTTGAACTTGGAGGCTTGGAAATTGGATTGGGTTGATGCAAGAGAGATGAAAAATGGAGGACAGAGAGAACTGGATAATTACTGCTTGATAATCTCTAATGGGAAGGGTTTAAAAATAGATTATTGAATAAACCGCCTTATATTCTTGATTTTTCCCTTTTTCTTTTCTAGCTTTCATGTCCTCGTTTATGTTCTACAATTTTTTCTCTTAATAAATTTCTGTTTCATTTTTTCTCTTTGTTTTTCAAAATGTGCCCTGCAAGGGCAGCCCTGTTGGTGAGTGGGTTTGCTCACCTTGTCATCAAACCAGGAGCAATCTTTGCATCTTCCTCTTTCCTCCCTCAATTTTCCTGCCCAAAAAAAGTTGTTTTCTTCAAGAATTAAATTTGCATATTAAAGTTCCTTTTTTATCTACAGGTATTCTATGTCGTAAATGTAATATCTTTGCTATTACAGAAAGGGAAGACCGTTTTTGTCTCTCCCTTATGCTATTCTCATAGCGTTTCTTTCTTTCCCTTCTAAATACTGTTAAAAATCTTTGTTGCTTTCAACAAAAAATGATAGGGACAAAGTATTAAGATGCAAATACTCAACTGTGAATTTTCATGGGTTAGAGTAAGACTGGGATTTTTCCGTTTCTCCATTAAAAATATAACCTTCCATGCAACGTATAATTGTGAGATTAGAATAAAATAACATTAGCATTGTTGCTTAGGTTGGGGTATATGCTTATGAAGATATGTTTGTATAAACAAATTTATAAAGTAATATGTGCTTAGGGTAGGGCTGGTAAGGCCTTACAAGGGTACTATTGCATACAAAAACTTAAAATGAAGGATATTTTCGTCAAAATTAATGTTTTATGCACTTTGACATATTCATATTTTAATGCATTGTGTACATGTGTGTATTGTTTAGACTTTAGAATACAAAGCATTATAATATAAAGCATTTTTATAATGTTCCCCTTGTGCCAGAAGTAACTTGAATTAGCAATTCCACATTAAATAACTTGTAGAATATTCATGTAATATAAAGAATATAACAAATAAGAAACATAACAATGAACAATTATTGAATATAATTGCATGGATGTGCACATTATATAACTGTATCTGTGTTCTCTGTGCAGCACAACCAAGAGGCTACTCCATATACAGCTCTGGTACATAGCCATACAAAAAGCCTTCTCAGCATCCAAATAAAACAATGGCTTATCAACATTTACACTTGAAAAAGTAAAAATTCGAACTGAGTTAGGACAAGCAACTAGAGAGAGAGTTTATCAAAGAACCGATTCACCTAAAAGCTTAAGCTTGTTAGATGAGGCTCGAAAATGGTTTTAACGTCTCTCTGACACACCCCTGCAGTAAATGCCTATTGGTTTGAGGAGTGGATAAAGTAGAGCCCCACAATACTGTGTGCTTAATTATTTATTTTTAAAAGAAGAATGGGGGAAACAAAGTTTGAACTCTTGACCTTTTGGTCAGAGACCCTGATATAATGTCTAAAAAACAATTCACCTTAAAGCTTAAGCTTTGCTGGGTGATGTCGAAAAATGGTTTAATATTTCTTTAGAAATCTCAAAATAATCAGCTCCTTGTGTTGAGTATATCCCTTGGTATGGAGCTGAAGCTTCTGAGCCTTCACCCCTTCAATTGGTATGAAGCTGAGGCTGCTGAGCCTTCACCCCTTCAACCATATGGATGATAGCAGCAAACAGCCAACACCGAACCAGCTGCTTACTAAGGCATTCAAGCCAACTCAAATGTTACTCAATAGAGAAAAGCATTGTTTGAATGTTTACATATAGTGTTGGCCCTAGAGTCGTGTCTAGAGGGGGAGGGGTGAATAGACTCTTTTGCGGATTATTATTCTTTTCTACAAAATAATTAGACTTGGCAAGATACAAGCAATTATATCACATTATAAGTAAGATGATTCACACAATAAGTATAAAGACACACAATAAATATAAAGAGTGTAAGGGAGAGAAGCTTAATACCGATGTTAACGTGGTTCGACCCCTTGCCTACGTCCACACCTTGAGACACACTCAAGGATTCCAAAATCCACTAAACAATCTCCTTCAAGGACGGAGAAGCCTTTAAACAATTAGGGAACAAATCCCCTTATGCTCACCAAAAGCCTTTCAGCAAGGTTCACCTAGAACTCCTCAAATTCGGTTCACCAAAAACCCTATGTTCACCAAGAACCCTTTTACAACAAAATGAAGTAGAGAAGATGTGGTTGATACAAGTGATGCTCCTTCTATGAGCTAATTACAACACAAAGCAAATCCTCACACTAATCTTTCTAGTAATGAATCTTACACAAGTATAAAGAGCAAGAGAGATTTTGAGCAATAAATGATGCACTGAATGCAAGATTGATATTCACTAATTGTCAAAGCTATGTATTTATTGCTAGTAGCTTGTATTTATAGACAAATTGAAGAACTAGCCGTTATATGACCATTGAGCTTATAAAATAATTAAATACTTTGAAAACTAGCCGTTTATAGCCGTTGGTTCTAGAATCCCAACACAAATCGTCGACGGATTCCTCCAAACCGTCAACGGTTTGCTCAAACCGTGGACGGTTTCATTCAGGCTAAATTCCTTTTAACTTTTTACCTGAAACTGTCAAAGCACCTGGGCCAACCATCGACGGTTTGCTTTGTTTCTTCACTTAGGTGCTTGAACATGGTTTAAACTCAACCGGGACCAAGTATATGAAAGTTTATAATACTAAGATCATTTAAAACTTGTCCCTTATGAAAATACATTTGAGTATAGGATATTCTTATGAAATGCATTTGAAAACTCATTAAGTATTGATTTAAGAATTCGTTGATATCCTATATACTAGCATGCATATGCAATTGCTCAACTCTTGCTAAATAAACTTGCGCGAATCAGAACTACAAGAGTTACAATCAATTCCTACCTCAAACCCTTCCTATTATACATATGTTTCTACATGTTCTTTACTTGGTTGTGCTTGAGTTCTCTCCGAATGAGTGTCTGCTTTGATATTTCCTGCTTAAATGTTTACTCGATCTTTGCATTTGATCCAGTACCTTCATGTCAAACCTGTACTAACTTGATGTGCAAAGATTATTTTAACTTAGAATCACTAATGAGTTGTTATCATCAAAACATGACAATTAGGATTAAGTAGTCATTAAGGCTAACATATAGGTTTATACTTTCAATAGCAAACTACCAACAAAACCTAACCAGCTGCTTACTAAGGTATTCAAGCCAACTCCAGCGTCACTCAATAGAGAAGCATTTCCATATCGTTTGAATGTTTACATCTAGGTTTATACTTTCAGATAGATAGGAGAGAAGTGAAGCAATGAATGCCGAGAGATGTACATGGGGTTAGCAATGAGATATGAGATTGAGGCATTTTGGGAAAAAGAACAGTTACTTCTGCTCTAGAATGAGGGTTTGATGGTGGATATGGTGAACAAGATGATTAAGTTGCAGCATTTGGTCCTTTTCTTTAGATAAAAGTTTTAAGAAAGAAAGTAGAGTGATTACAAACTAGGAGAGGACCAGAAGTCCTTCAAAAACAGAACTAAGAGGGAAAAAAGAAAAAATATAAAAATCTAACACATTCTAAATACGGAAACACCTCTTTAATTTCTCTCTGTCGTAGCTAACAGAACACTGCAAATTCTTCACCTTACTTTTACTGCCATCCAGCTGAACTTCCTTTCCTCCAGCATCTGAGAGCCACAGCTGTTGATGACTAAGTTGCAGTGTTCAGTCCGTCTCTCTAGATAATAAAAGAAATTGTTTTAAGAAAGAAAGAAGAGCAATTACAACCTAGGAGAGGAGTAGAATCCTCAAAAGCAAAAACAGAACTAAGTGGAAAAAATAAAAAATAAAAATATAAATCTAACACATTCTAAATAAGAGCCATTCTTTAATTCCTTTCAATTGTAGTTAACAGAACACTGCAAAATTTCTCATTCAGGCTAGCCTTTCTTCATCTTACTTTTACCACCATCCAGTTGAAATTCCTTTCCTCCAGCATCTGAGAGCCATAGCTATTTTTCCCACAAACCTCAACTGGGGTGGGCAAAATTCCATCCCTACACCTTACTCACTGACAGCTCTTTACGCAGCCCATTCTCCTCAACAATAGAAACACACTCCAAACCTTTAAGTGAAGAAGGTGGCATGTAGGGAGTATCCCCAAGTAAATCAGACAAATCAGAAACATACCCAAATTGTTCATGAACCTAATCTAGTAATGGACCACCATCACAGACAAAGTCACCATAAACTCGCTCAATTTCCAGCATATCACCTCTTTACTGTTTCCCCTTGATAGAATTTTCTTCTTTTTCCTTCTTATTGAACCAGTTTCTGAATATTCCTGAACTTCCCCTGTATAATGACTCCTGTATGCATTTCTTTTTAGAGTCTTACTCATCTAAATATCAGATTTCATTCAATTATTAGCAAGAGAGATATATATATATATATTTTCTTTATTCTTATCTGGCCCCTCCTGCCCTGCAGTCCGATGAGTATGCTCTGCCTGTGTAGGTGTGCCCTTGCAAACTTGAACTGACCTGGATCGCCAGCAGATTGATACTCTTGCTCCATCTGAGAGCTTTTGCAAATAGCAACCTCCAAAGGAAGTTCTCTGGACAACCTCCATAACAGTACTATGCCCATTTCTCTTTTCCACACCGCATGACCCACCAGAAAAAGCTTATCAAAGCCAGTTGACCCCCATCACGCATCTGTACGATTTCGCTTCTCCTCCATCTGCACATCCTTAGATTTTGTTACATGAACATCACTATGGCTCAAACTGCCCATGGACAACAGTGGCCTTTATATGAAATCTTCTTAGCAGCCATATGGCCTTCTGAAATCTTCTAAGGTTTGCCACAGCTTAAACTTTGTGTGGGCATCCCTGGCACTCACTCGAAAGTCTTTTGGGTTCTCAAACTAAATCATTTAAATAGTGGGCTTATTCTTTAAGCTGGCCTACTTCAGAAGTTAACTCAATTCCTTTGCTATCCAAAATTCAGTCCCAAGTCCAAAACTATGTTCAAAACTCTGGCCCACTCCACCCCATCTTCATTGCATTCCCAGCCCCCAGCGAAGCCCTCGCTGCCACTATTGTGACTCGACTGCCATAACCCCCCCATGATGATTATTTTTTTGGCACTGTATGAAAATGCTGTTTGCTCTGTGTGCTTTGCACCACCATATCATCCACCTTTTTTCTTTTCTGTCATGGCTACCTGGATCCATGAATGAGTACCCTGCTGTAATCCTTTGCCTTCAACTCCATTACAAGGAATGGGATCCCTTACCAGTGCATATAATTCTTGCATGAGGCCTCACCATCCACCCCCTTTAGACCCACGAGGAACAAACACCAAAAAACATTTTACCATTTATTCCTGCCATAACTCCAAGAATTCGTGTTCATCAGTTTTATCACTATCCAGTATCTTATGCTGCCAAATGTAACATTTCGAACACCCCCCCCCCCCCCCCCCCACACCCCAGCTTGCTAGAAACTGGAGACATAACATCCAAGAACTACTTCACTGCCACTGAAGAAATATTTACCAACATTACAAGCTGGATTATACTTGAGTACAAGAAGGAAATATCCTTTCCCTCTTTATTCAATCTCTAGAAGATCTTCCCTTTGATCTGAACTGATTGTACGTGGTCCCCTTCTTTCATCCCCAACGGAAGCAATGACAATAATGGGGAACAGCTATGAGAGTAGAGAGGGGGGAGAGAGAGAGGCTTTGCAAGAAATTTTTCCTCTCATTTCAGTATTTTCTTATAAAAAAATTTTAGTGGCTTAGTGGATTTCTAGCTAGTCAGTAGCACTGACTCAATGCAGCATTGAAGAGGGACTAATACGGGCACGAGAGGAGCAGTGGTAGCATTAGGAATCAAAACAGGAGTTGTAGACTCTAGGATAAAGTCATCTAGTGTGTGTCTATATGGGAGATGCCTTTGAAAATGTCGCTTCACCACCAACAAACTGCTTACAGAAAGTTGGACCAAAACACTTGTACCTTTCTAGGTTCTAGAATAGCCATGAAACAAATATTTAAGAGAGCGAGGAGAAAATTTGTTAAGGCTAGGAACAAAGTGTGGGCAATACAGATACATCCAAAAACTTTGGGAGGCATGGAAAATAGTGGAAACTGGTGAAATGCTATAGAAGTGGACTTTTACCATCAAGTATGGTAGATGGCATGCAAATAAGACAGCATATTCTCAATATGCTTTTGGGACAAACATTTAATGACCTTGCAACACATGAAAGTTGCCTAACTTTCCTCCCAAATATACTCATATGATGTTTGGTAGAGGATGTGCACATGGAGTATGATGAATAATTCCATAATCAGAATGAAAGGCATGCATGGAATGCTGAGTAAATTCCAAAACCTGAAGGCCAATACCAAACTAAGTTTTTGTTTCATTGCAAAATTAAATTAAAACGTAACGTGATTCTGCTCTCTCTATTCCTCATTCAAAGCCACCTTGTATATCAAATAAATAATTAAGTTAACTTGAATGGAGATTGACAGAAGTTCTGAAGAAATCCTTTAGCACATATTGATCATCCTAGAATAATCATTGACAAAATTAACATAATACCAGCACTCAGACAGGCTCGTACTTAACACAGGTCCCAAACAAAAGGATAGAACTAAAGAAACAAAAAAAAGACTCTGGCGCCCAACACAAGGGAAACTAGAATGAGGATGCTTACCTAATACAAAACCTTTGTATTTCAGCCAAGGTGCAGCTTTGAAGATGAGAAGCCTCTGCTGAAGCTTTGATACTATAGATGACCCAAACACTGAATTAGTTGCCGAAACCAGCCACGGTATGAGAACTTTCAGCTCTGCCATCAAAATAATAATAAAGTCCATCTATTTTACTCTCAACCAAGCATCCTTTTTGTATAGAATAACACAACAGGAAGGGAAAGTAGCTGTTTTTTTTTTTTTTTTTTTTTTTTGGATTTTTGTTTTTATTTTCTGTAATTGTATAACATATAATAGATTTCTGGGAGATTTAGGAACATGACACATGAGGCAAGGGTAATGAAGAGTTAAGAGAAACCCTTTGCCAGAAATGTGGTTGGCTGAGCCATCAGCTAGTTTGACCTTGTGTGGATGTCCACCAAAATAATGAAGTCCAGAATGAAGTCCAGCTAATAGGCTGCCAACCAGGCATCCTCTTTGTATGGAATAAACTGCAGGCAAATAAAAATTCACTGAACATTTTTTTTTTCAAGTAATTGACGAGCATAGGCTGATGAGCTGTATTTAGGAACATTTGACACAGAAGGCAAGGATGATGAAGAGTTTAGAGAAACCACCCCTGAACATGGGTAGCTGAGCCATCGACTAATATGAGAATATGTGGCTTAAGGTAGAGGGGTTTAAAGAATTAGTGAAAAGATGGTGTAAAGAAATTACTGTGGGTGGGCATGCAGGATCTTTTATGAGTCCAAGACTGTAGGTCCGGATAAAAGTGTAAAATGTAACACCCAATGTGCAAGGCTTCCATGTCGCTGGGGGTCTAGGGAGGGTAAGTTGTACGCTGTCATACCTTCATGGTTGGAGAGAGTGTTTCCATTATTGGAATGCGTGACCTTTAGGCTTCTGGTTTGGATGTAACCCCATATAGTGGAGTCAAGCTTGTCCCAACAATAACATCATGCAGCAATATTTATATCAACATGCCCAACATTCTCAACCTGTCTCATTTGTTGCCTCCTTTATATTACATTTTTCCTTTCGTGTCAATCAATTCATGGGGATAATTTTTCATGTATTTTCAATATCTTGTTACAATGTAGGAGAGAGAGATTCCTAGTTTCTGAGCAAGGTTAAACTAGCTGGAGTATAGGGAGGCAAGCAAGTTGCGAGTTGGACAACTGGTGTATAGTTTCGTTGAATTTGTTTAAGTAAATTTCAAATTGAAATTCGTTCCAGGTTGAATCTTGGCTGAACTTTCCTACTTTCGGTCATTTTTTCCTTTTTGTACTCTTAAACTCGATTGAGTTGAATGTAAATGATTTTTGTTTTCTCCATATGAATTTAAGCTTGATTTGAGTGACGTTGACTATCATTTAGTAAATTTTATTTTCAAACAAGTTTCCAAGGATAGGGCCCAAATCCATCTAGTTTTCTTTTTGGCCAAATGTGCGTAATGTGAATTTTCTTACTTTCGGTTTCATTGCTTAATTTTTCTGGTCAAGTCTACTAGCCCTGGTTTGGGTGTAAACAGGATGGATTTGGAGTGGGCATGGTATAACCTATAATCTGCCTCAGGACAGAGTATCCCATCCCCACCTTATTAGGGCATTTGCCTCCTAGGGATCTCAGTTCCAGAAAGTATGAAAAGAAATACAAGTGTTTGGGGGAAAAAACAACGCTCAAATATACTTTTTTAAAAAAAGTTACCTTTAATATGATTAAATTGTTGGTAAAACTAACCTTTATATTAGAACAATGTGAAATGAAAATGAGAACAATACATTAAAAGGCTATGAAATTTTGAATTGAAGTACATTTATATTGTGAATGTGTTAAATTACCACTTTGCCCTAGATTGTTGAATTAATTAATTTCAAACTCGCATGTGCATATTGATTTAATTAAATATTAATTATATTAAATTTGCATTCATGCAGGAAGTCAATATTGATGGCATGTGCTGTGATTGACCATAGAGACACGTGGTAGGGTCTTTAACAATCCTGGTCTTGGGGTGTTCTAGAGAGTTTTGGCTTCGTGGGCTTAAGTCAGGGTTTGCTAAGGAGGTTCCAATCCCTTAGCCTTTCCTTAAGTTGCTCAAGGGTCCCATGTCATTCGTCACACATGTTTCCTTTTATTCTCCCTCATCTTAATCATGTGTCATTATCTAATTTGCTAAAAAAATCCATCTTCATTAAATGAGACATGACATGTTAGTCTATCATTGGAAGATGATACTTTACAACATTTTTCTTCTTTTCTATAAATACCCCTTGATTATTCTTTAAGGGTGATCTTATTGGACACTTGAACCATCAAGCTCTCTCTCTCTCTCACCTTCCACTTTGGATTCCCACTAGTTCAAGAAATCCCTTTAGCCATCAGAATAGCTTCACCTACCACAATCCACACTTGGGCTTCTTGGGAGTTGCTTGGCTCTCCTCTCTAGGCCCTCTCCAGAATACCCATTACTTGTGTACAACAAAGCTCTCCTCCCTTCTCAAGAACTCTCCACATTTTAGTGACCCCGCTTGGGATTGCACATGGCGAGTGTGGCTCTCATGGGGATTGTGCGTGTGTGAAGTATGCAGAATTCACGAGGTTTGTGCATGGTGGGGGGGGGGGGGGGGACTTCCTGTCTCCTGCGGGAGTTGCTTGCTAGAAATATGTACAATTTTTAATATAGACACAAGAAGCACTTTAATACTTGGTGTAAACTTAAAGACACTTAAAAAGTTATGATAGAATGTAAAACTTCCCTAAGTATCTTTCTTTTATTTTGATTGCTTGGATTAGCATTTTTCTTTTCATCATCCCAAAATTGTTGGATCCATGGTATTCATGGAGAATCAAAATGACATGTGAAATTTACCACACAATCATTTGGAAGAATCAATGATAATGCTTCTGCATATAAGAGACCCATCGAGGAAATTCTGGCTTACGGATCACATCCTTAGTATCAAGTTTTCCATGCAAAGAAGGTTTCACGTTCTGGAAACTGCAACATGAGTCCTCAAATATAGTTGGAATAGAGATGATGCTTTTGCTAGAGATCTTTAAATAGTGGAGCCTCCCTCAATATCAGTGAGAATTATGGTAGTGAAGAAAACCATTGCAATGGAGGGAATGAAGGGAGAGAAGGTGGCAATAAGAACATGCTTCTACATGATTCTTCTCCCATGGCTAAACTTTATTTCTCAACTCAATAAATCTTATTGTCGCTTGGCCATGCTAGTCAATGTCCACATTATCAATTACTTGGCCTATTTCTTAAGACATCTCAATATTATTAGGATGGTTTACTTGAAGCTTCTTGTCGCATTTGGATTCTCCCTAATTGCATTGTTCCTCCCATAATTCCAAGAGTAATAGATTTACATGATCTAGGAATTTCTTTGCGCCTTGAGAGGATCCCACATATGTAAGAATTCATAACTTTAGAGTACATAGTAACACATGAATTATTTGGAACATCTTAATTACCTTGAAGGCAGGTTTTGGGAAGGTGCCATATCGGGTGAAGAAAAATGTCATCTTGATGCTTTTGGATGCCTTTGGGCAAGTATTCTACATGTCATGCAGCCTTAGGAGCTCTATCCTTCAATTGGATATTGTGTTTTAGGTGATACAACTCTCTAGATGTGTTGGGTTTAAACTAGACACGTATGATTCTTTCTTGAAGCAAACTAGAGTAATGCTTTCGACCCTTAAGCAAACTTGTGTAGGCCAGGGATATCGAACTTCGACCAAGCATTGGGGAGATGCAATCTCCACTCAATGCATGAGAGGTTAGGTTTCAACCTAATTATGAAAAATATATCTATTCGATCAAGAAATAGTTTTTGTGACTTTAGGATAGTGAGAGCAACCTATGATCCAATGCTAGGGAGATGAGATCTCAACCTAGCTCTAAGGAGATATTCTCTTGATCTGCATTTGGATTCTTCATCACATAATTAAGATTTTTTCGAGGAGGATATTTGTACCACTCCCAATGATATATTGAACTTCTTACAGACATGTAGACTGGGGAAATCCAACTTCTACCAGGCATTAGAAAGATACAATCTCCACCTAATGTGCAGGAGGTTAGGTCTCATCCTAGTTATAAGTATTATATATATCCTGTTAACATCAAGGTAATCATGTGATATTCTAATAGGGAGAACATTTTTCTACCCAATGCTTGGGAGATGGGATCTCAACCTAGCTTTGGGGAGATCCTCTTGACCTATGTTTGGAGTACTTGTCATGTGATTAAGATTTATTGAGGAGGATCCTTGTATCATCTTAGGTAGGATATCTCCCAACTAGAACTGAGGAGATAAAATCTTCACCCAACTTTAAGAAGAGCTTTGTTCTACACAAGTAATGGATATTCTGGAAAGGGCTCATAGAGGAGAGCCAAACAATTTTCAAGAAGCTCAAGTATGGATTGGGGCAAGTGGAGGTATTCTAGTGGTTGGAGGGATTCCCTAAACTTGTGTCCAAAGTGGAAAGAGAGAGAGAGATCTTGATGGTTTAAGCGTCCAAAAAATCTCTTGTGAAGAATAATAAGGGGGTATTTATAGAGGAAAGACAATATGTTGCAAGGTGTCATCTTCCAATGATAGATTGACACATGTCAATTAGTGAAAAAGATGGATATACTATTGGAGGTAATTTGACGATGACAGGTGGTTCGAGTAAGAAAAAAAAAGGAACACCTGTCATGAATAACATGCAGACGCTTGAGCAATTAATAAAAAACTAAGGGGTAGGAACTCACATAGCGAATCTTGACTTGAGCCACAACAAGCCAAAACTCTTTAGAACATTCCAAAACTGGGATTGATAGAGACACTGCCACATGTCTCTATGGCCAATCTCAACATGCACCTTTGATATTGACCTCCTATAAGAATGCAAACATAATACAATTAATACTTAATTTAATTAATGTGTACGTGCAAGTTTGAAATTTATCAACTTGACAATCTAGGGCGAAGTGGTAATTTTATGCATTTACTTTTAGCCCCCTGCACAAAATTGCCTTGAAAAAATTATTGTGTATCAAAATTTGTTAATTGCGACTATGCAAATAATGCAAAGTAAAAGTTTTTTTTTTTTAATAAGTAAAATTGGGATAAATTATGAATTTTCAAAAATGAGAGATGATAAGACCTTATGATTTCATAAAGATGAGGTAAGGAATCCTAATTCTATAGGAATATAAATCCCAGTCCACGTCTTAACAGATAAGCTTCTATACTTTCGATTCTTGGAATTTCACTCGAAAGAGTTAAAGAGGAAAGGAAAATCGAGAGAAAAGAGGGTGGAACATATTGGAGATTGAGTTGCCTTTGACTCCAATCCAAGGTAAAAAAATTTATGTTTTTTAAAAAAAGTTCATTTTAGGAGGTAAGTCTTAGAGCAGGCGAGGAGGTCTAGAAGTCTTGTGAGAGTTGCTTGCTTGTGGGAAGTTCTTCATGTCCCCAAGCGCAAATGATTCTTATGGGAATCATAGACCCCTCACATGCACACCATTATTGCACATCATTCTTGCAGAAGTCCTAGACCTCCCCGCGCATGCACCATTTTCACGAGAGTAGCTCCCTGCATGCGCACAACTGGTAGGATCTCTTGAGGAGACTCGTGGACTCCCCACAGGCCCACCATTCCTGTGCTTATGGACTCCCTGTGCTCGCACAATTTCAATAAGACTCCTAGACCTTCCCACGTGCACGCAATCCCAATGGGATTTACAGACTCTCCATGTGCACGCACCATTTTTGTAAGACTCATAAGCTTCCCACATGCCATTCTTGCGGGACTTGCAAACCCCTCCATGTGTGCACATTCCTTGTCCTTAGGAAAAAAATTGTAGTATATATCTCAAATAAAGAAAAAAATTACAAATTAAAAAAAAAAAAAAAAACCATCTCTACACACACAACTCCCCTCGTGCACACAATTCCTATAGGACTCACAAAACTCCCCACGACATGCAACTCTTGTGGAATTCCTAGATCTCCTTATGCGCACAACTCCCATGGGATTCGCAAACTGCTCGCATGCATGCAATTCTTGCGAGATTCAGACACCCCTTGCATGCACGCAACTTTTGCAGGATTTGGAAATCCTTTGCTCGTGTAACTTTTATGGGGTTTGTAGGTCCCTCATGTGCACAACACCTATAGGAGTCATAGACACCCCCCCCCCCCCCCCCCCCAAAAAAAAAAAAAAAAAAAAACCTCATGCGCCCAACACAATGCTAACCTACCTTTGTGTCGCAACTTTCGTAGGATTCGCAGACCCCCTATGCATGTGCAAATTCCATGGGGCTTCCTTCTAATTTTTTTTTTTCTATCAAATTAAATTTCTTTTTCTTACCTTGGTTTGGAGTTGAAGGCGAACCAATCTTCATTATGTTCCTTGCTCTTTTCTCTTAACTTTCCTACATTCCTAATTCTTTTTAGGTGAAATTCCTAGAAGCAAAAGTATGGAAACATCTCATGTTAAGACTTGGATTGGGATTTATGCCCCTACTAGGAGTAGGATTCCCTCCCTCATCTTTATGAAACCCTAAGATGTTATCATTTCTTATTTATGAAAATTCAAAAGTTACTCCACTTTTACTAGAAAAAGAAATACTTAAATTTTGCATCATTTACATAGTTGCATTTAGCAAATTTTGATACACAGGAATTTCTTCAAAGTATCTAAATAAACACCTATATGGGGGGCTAAATGTAAATGCGTTAAATTCTCATTTTGCCCTAGATTGTTGAATTGATCAATCAAAATCGTATGCACATATTAATTAAATTAAATATTAATTATATTATGTTTGCATTCTTGTAGGAAGTCAATATCAATGGTGCGTGCCGGGATTGGCCATAGAGACATGTGGTGGGGTCTTTACCAATCCCGGCCTTAGAATGTTCTAGAGAGTTTTGGCTTGGTGGGCTCGAGTCAGCGTTTGCTAAGGTGGTTCCAACTCCTTAGCCTTTTCTTAAGTTGCTCAAGCATCCCTTATTATTTGTGACACATGTTCCCTTTTATTCTCTCTTATCTTAATTGTGCTTCATTACCTCAAAAAATCCATCTTCTTTATTAAATGAGACATGACATGTCAATCTATCATTGGAAGATTTCACTTTACAACATTTTGCCTCGTCTCTATAATTATCCCCTAGTCATTCTTGAAAAGCGGGATCTTTTTGGACACTCGAACCATTAAGCTCTCTCTCTCTCTCACCCTCCACTTTGGATTCCCACTAGCTGAGGGAATCCCTTCAGCCATTAAAATATTTCCACTTGCCACAATCTTTGCTTGAACTTCTTGGGAATTGCCTGGCTCTCCTCTTTGGGCTCTCTTTAGAGCATCAATTATTTGTGTACAACAAAGCTCTTCTCCCTTCTCAACAACCCCCTCTACACATACAAACATACTAATGTAGGGGCAGCATGAAAGATCTGCTACCATTGGACTATGGGAGAGATTAGAAGAAATTGAAGAGAGGAAGGAAGGGGAAGGGAGGAGAGAGGTGATACAATGGGAACTCACATTCAATTCCAATTCAAATTCAACATCAATTGTCTACAACATGGCTTTCACACAATGTTTATGAGAAAGCCTCTAAGACATGAAATTACATATATACCCCTACCATTATGTGAAACTACACACTCCTAAACTACACAAATATTATGAACAACCCCCAATGCACATAGTCATATACTAATTAATACTAAACACATAGTAAACTACTAACTAAGCCCAACAATCCTCGATCCAATTCTTCTTGACTATTTTCCAACAAGGATCTTCCCAAGGTCCTTGCTTCTTGTCCTACATCAACTCTTCCCTAGTTAGAAAAAATTTGGCCTCGAATTTTGAAATGTTGGAGGATTAGAAACAAGAAGCTAGCTTGGACTCTTCGAAAGCCAGCACCCGAGTAAAATAAGAAACCATTCCATTGGCAGCATCATTGACTTAAATTGAGAGTAAGCATCAATGAACTTATCAGGTTTGACAAACTCAACAATCGGTATGACTAAAACACTTTAGATGTCTTCAAACACATTCATATGATTCCTTATAGTGTCTTAAAGCTAAGTAATTGTGCCCGGTTCCTTGTCTTGGTTGATTGGTAGAGCAGGCTTCAAAATGATCTTCTTACCATTACAGCGGAAGGCATATGTGTGCTCAAGTCCTTGAGTCACACCAAAATCATCCAGCCAATGAGAACCAAGGAGTACATGGCCAATATTCATAGGAAAAGTATCACACTACACATTATCATTGTAGTAATTCATGTGTATAGGATCCAAACATCGTTCCCAAACATGCATAGTAGAGATGTCAACCCAAGATATCTTGTAAGGCTCTGGGAGGGTTTTTGAATAAAGTTGCATACAATTTCATTTATCGAAATCATAGTCATAGGACTGCTTCTATCAATAATGAATTTGAAAACTTTTTTATCATACTTAAGAAAAGTATGGAATGACTTAATATTATGCTCAGAGTATGGCAAAAGCCATTCATTTTTCCAGTAAGCTATCACCATATGGATTCACATGGTGGAACAAATCTTGAGGAACTCATCCAGATGCTTATAAAGATTGTCATTTGAATTCCCATAAAAGTTGGGAAGCATCGAGATGATGGAGGTCTTGATTTCAAATTGCGCCGCCTCAACATCCGTATATTGGATACAAGACGGCGAAGTGTGTGTGTTGGGCACAAAATAGTCCTTAAGAGGCCTAAGTGGTTGCTCTGCTACCACAGGTTGGTGGGGAGCTTAGGGTTCCGGATTTTGAATAGTGGGAACCAGATTATGTTCAGAAATCACTTTGGATTCGGACGACTCAGCAAACTCGAGATTAGAGGTGGGCTTCCTAATGAACCTACGGGATCTCTTAATCTCGGGGTCTATAGGCACTAGCTCAGGATCCAGAGAACACAAACCCAACATACACAAATATAGCACACAAAATCAAGACTTCAATATATAAAACAAAAATAAAAGAAAAACAAACAAAAACAAAGCAATAATATGCTAAACTAGAAATTGGCTAATAACCATGACCTATTTCCCGGCAACGGCGTCAAAATTTGGTAGGCTCGCCAAGGCTTGGGTCCTTAACTACCAAAAATACAATATATAAAACCTAAATAATCCCAAGTTTTGTAGAAAATGAGAAAGTTGGGTGTCGATCCTCAGGGACTCAAGTGTAGTTATCAACCACTTCCAATCTAGTTTATTATAGCCTTGTGTGAAAAAAAAGTAAAAAGAAGAAATTTTGATGGGGGTTTCTAACATCCTACTGAAAGCATGTAAATCTAATTTATCTCTACTCCTATAAAGCAGTGCTCAGTTTATAAATTAGACTTAGGATGTCGTGTGCGTAAACTACGTTCGATCATCTGTCCGTATTAGGCTAGACGGTGAAAGGAGCCATTCGAGGGCATAGGGTAGCAAGGGTGCACCAATCATCCGGAGCACGATCGGGAACCGGAGTATACCCTATCTCAACGATCACAAGAAACCTTTTTAGTATCTGTAGCCTACTACGTATATCTGACTAAATTGATAGTAGTGCTATTCTATCTCTTGGACTTCATCACAATCCAAGCATAAAAAGTGCATGAAAGTAAATCAAAGCATGTAAAGGAAAGCATTCAAATGAAAGCAAGTAAAGATGAAAGCAGTAAAGATGGCTTCGTATTGCAAACTTAAAAGTCTGTCACTAACAATCAAGATTACAATAGAGAACCAGAATAATAATGTAAATGAAAGAAGTAAATCTAATCTAAGGTGGCTATCAATGACGTTTTAGGTCTGTCACTAACCCAAAAGAGGCCAAAGAGGAACCCTAAGAACATCTTCGAAGCTAATATTTATACCCATTAGGGCGTACAAGTTTTGAATTTCAAAATAGGAAAGTTTGCAGCAAATCTTGCACAGAAGATCGTCGCTGTCGACCAGGTGACACCCCTGTTCTCCCTTAGTCGCGCTGGTCGAGGTTCATGGGAAATCAGGAATTCAACTTAAGGTCCTCTTGACCTAATCGCACCATTGTGTCTTGCTAGTCGAGTTGATGGTTGAGACTTGCAGGATCTCGATCTTCAGGAAAGCTCAGGAACTCGACTTGGTCGCCCTTCATGGTCTCCCTCGTCGAGCTACTGGTTGAGAATCTCGGTATCTTTGGCTCAATCAGCTTTAGTGTCTCGATCTGGTTGCCCTTGAGGATCACTTGGTCGAACCTTGCAGCATTTCGTCTCCAGTTTGAACCTTGGAGTCTGTAGCTTGTGACCTGGTCGCTCCTTGTGTTGCTGGTCCCACCACATGGTCGAACAGAGTCTTTTCTTCTTTAATGTGTGTTGAGGCTCTAGAAGCTTTGGTTGAATATTTGATTTGAGTTTTAAGTATTCCAAATGCTCCCTTGGCTTCTCGTAATGCCTAACTCCTCGTTTTTGACCTGTTTTTCCTAAAACACTAACAAAACTTGCATAACTCCGAACTATGTTAACAAAGGGTTACATACAAAATAAATGAGGATAAACAAAGGTAAAGGAGGACCTAAAATAGTGCATTTTAGGGACTCATCATGAATGCATAAACTTACTTACCAAACTCATAGCAAAAGCAATATCGGGTCGTGTATGTGATAAGTAAATTAACTTTGTCACCAACTTTTGATACCAAGTTGTATTCATTGGATCACCTTCCTTGTCATCTCCAAGTTTCTAATTGGGATCTATTGGAGTATCTGCTAGCCTACAACCGCTCATCCTAGTCTCCTTAAGGAGGTCAAGGACATACTTCCATTGGGAGACAACAATCCCTTTCTTCGACCGAGCAACCTCTGTTCCAAGGAAATACCTCAAAGATCCTAATTCCTTGATCGCAAATGTTGATGAGAGGGAAGTCTTCAATCGATTCATCTCAAGTACGTCATCTCCAGTGAGAATTATATCGTCTACATACACAATCAGTATCGCTATTTTCCCATCATGTGAATGTCTTATAAACATCGTATGATCACCTTGCCCTTGAGTATACCCTTGACTTTTAACAAACTGAGTGAATTTCTCAAACCAGGCTCTTGGTGACTGTTTTAACCCATATAAGGACTTCTTCAGTTTACACACCTTTGTGCCAAACTTTTCACCAAATCCTGGTGGTGCGTCCATGTACATTTCTTCCTCTAGGTCTCCATTGAGAAATGCATTTTTTACGTCCAACTATTGCAGAGGCTAGCCACGATTAGCTGCAAGTGACAAAAGAACTCTTATAGAGTTTAGCTTTGTGACTGGGGCGAATGTCTCCAAGTAATCAATGCCATAGGTTTGAGTGAATCCCTTGGCGACCATTCAAGCTTTATACCGTTCTAGAGAACCATCAGATTTATACTTGACTGTAAACACCCATTTGCACCCTACGGTTGTCTCTCCTCTTGGTACATCAACTAACTCCCACGTGCTTCTTCCACTCAAGAACTTTCAGAGCATCCTACATAGTATTAGGAGTCTTTATACAAGACAATTGTGAAGTAAAAGCATGAAACACAGATGAGAGATTTTCATATGGCACATAATTGGACAATGGATGTTGGGTGCAAGACCTCACACTCTTCCGGACAGCAATGGGAAGTTCAGAATCATTGAACTCAGGATTGGAACCAGACTCGGGTTCAAAACTAGAGGACTCGGGACTTGAAGATGAAATGGACTGAACATGAGGTAAAGGCTCAGTGAGGACATTACTTGGAGGGTTTACGGATTTTGGACAATGTAAAGGATTGGAAGAACCTTTCTTTCGAGTTGTCCTCTGTCGCGAGTAGACAATGTCAAATGGTACCAACGTTGTGGTGTATGTTTTTTTTTTTTTTTTTCTGTTTCTCCTTTGTTAGTCATTATAGGATCTTGAACATCATGAGATGGCACTATAGGAAGACCTACCTTTTCAGTATTTAAAAAACTTGATTCACTTTCTCCTGTTATAATAGAGCTTGGGTTTTCAAGTTGAATAATCAAAGTTGGAGAAGGATCATTTTGTGAGTCTTCAGTTTGGAAAAAATCATGAAACACAGCTGAATCATTGTTTTGGTTCCCCTCTTGAAGATGAAGCATAAAATAAGGATGGTAACATCCATGGTAACAAACTCTATTTTATGGAAATGGGTTCAAAACATTTAAACCCCTTTTGAGTGGGAGCATAACCAGAAAGCACACATTTGTGGCTCGAGGTTCAAGATTTCCTCGATTATGACTATGAATATGAACAAAAGTGGTACAACCAAATATCTTTAGTGGTAAAGAAGAAGAAAGCCGATTTGTTGGATAAAACTTATGAAAAACATCAAAAGGTGTTTCAAATCTTAAAACCTTATTATGCATTCTATTTATGAGATATGTAGCAGTAAGAACGGCTTCACGCCAAAGATATTTAGGTACTTGATTGGTAAAAAGCAATGCCCAAGCTACTTCCAATAAGTGTTTGTTTTTTCTTCCCGCCAAACCATTTTGTTGTGGAGTGTCGACACGAGCTTTGATGAGCAATTCCTTTTTCAAGAAAAATTGGCCCAAAATGTTTTTGAAATATTCTCAACATTATCACTCTGCAATATTTGAACATTTTTTTTGAAATTGTGTTTGTACCATGGTGTAAAAATTTTTGAAAATTTTTCCACTTCAATTTTTTCCTTCATCAAATAAACCCAACTTAATTTCGTGTGATCATCAATAAAGGTCACAAACCATTTTTTGCCAAAATACATTGATGTTCTACATGGGCCCCAGATATCACTATGAATCGTAGTAAATGGTGTAGTTGGTTTGTAGGGTTGGGTGGAAAAGGATGCACGATGATGTTTAGCAAACTGACAAACTTCACATTGAAAAGAAGATGGACTTTTATTCTGAAATAAATTGGGAAACTAGTATTTTAAATATTTAAAATTAGGATGGCCAAACCTATAATGGCATAACATGATATCATTATCTTTGAAAACAGAAATAGAATTTAAGCAAGTACTTTGACATTGTCTACTCGAGTTAGGTCCATCGTCAAAATAATAGAGTCCATCTTTTTCCTTAGCTTTGCCATTCATCCTCTCTGTGGTCAATTCCCGAAACTCACAATAAGAAGAGTAGAAATTAGTTTGATATTGATGATTAGAGGTAATTTTACTGATGGACAACAAATTGCAAGACAAATCGGGAACGTGAAGCACACCATGAAGAGTTAACAACGAAGTGAGTTTGATAGTTCCTATCCTGGCAATTACCAAGAGTGAACCATATGCTATTTTGACCTTTTTATTGCCTGTACACGAACTATAGGATGAGAACAATTTGGAGCAACTAGTCATATGATTAGTTGCTCTAGAATCAATTATCCAAGAATGAATTAGAGTTAGGAATAACCCCTAAAAACGTAGTAGCAAGAGAGTTACCTTTCTATACCAAAGAACAAGATGGAGTTAAGAACAGTTTTGGAGATTGAAACAATTTGTACAGGTGCTCTAATTGCTCCTTGGTAAAAGGGACTGCATCCAAGTTGGTAGAAGGCTTCTGAGTCTCTTCAGCAGTGGCTTGGTAGGCGTTATTGTCACGTTTGGATT
Source organism: Malania oleifera (assembly GCF_029873635.1). Taxonomy (NCBI): domain Eukaryota; kingdom Viridiplantae; phylum Streptophyta; class Magnoliopsida; order Santalales; family Ximeniaceae; genus Malania; species Malania oleifera. Next base: position 50,483,670 of record NC_080422.1, on the reverse strand, counting down.
TTGGCTTCTAGTTTGTTGGTTTAATGTGAAGCTTCCAACACGTCTCCTTTGTATGCCACAATTTTTTGCAATGCTTGCACCACGGTTTCTTACGCTTGTCATTGTCAGAATTAGCACCTCTTGACACAAGAGTAGAGCTCTCAGGTTCAGGTTGAAACTAGGTTCAGTGTTGTGCAGCATGATTTTTCTCCTTGACTCCTCACGTCTAACTTTAGGAAAAACTTCCCGAGTAGAGGGCAATGGTTTCCTGCCGAGAATGTGGCCTCAGACCTCGTCCAAACTCCGATTAAGGCTGGCTAAAAACTTGTAAACCCTGTCGTTTTCCTCTCTCTTCTTGTGGCGAGTGTGGTCGCTCGAATTCTCCCAAACATCATCATTACACTAATCAAGTTCTTGCCATAATGTTACCAATTCGTTGTAAGAAGTAGTAACGTCGTGATCGTTCTGCTTGGATCTCCAGAGTCGAGTTTTCAACTCAAATATTTGAGAAGAATTTTCCAAGTCCGAATAAAGATCTCGAACTACCTCCTAGACGTCTTTAATAGTGGGAAGAAATAGGTGAGGTTTTCCAATGGCAGGTTCCATGGAATTGATGAGCCAAGCAATAATAAGAGAATTTTCGGACTGCCATTTTTTTAGATTTGGGTCACCTGCAGCAAGTTTTGATATTTTGCAAGTTAAATGCCCCATTTTGCTTTTGCCATCGATCGGCAATTTTACGGGCTAAGCCCACCAGAGATAGTTGCACCCATTGAATTTTGTAATCGTGAGATAAAGGGCTGAATTCTGGGAATGGTAATCGGCAGATATAGGCTTGGGAGGAATAGTGGGATTGGGCAGAATGGTTTTGGAAGTACCGGAAGAGCCAGTAGGATTTCTTTGGGCGCCGGTCATTGCCGACTTATACGGTATCAGAAGAAAGAGCAAAATAGAAAAAGAGTATGAGGCTCTGATACCATGAAGGTTTTTTTAGAAGAAGAATAACCATTTTTTTTAAGTTTCAAGAGACATGATTACAAGATAAATAGTAGAGAAAGGCCACCAAATTAGGAAGGCCACAAAATCAGCAAATCAAATCACCACAAAATCAGCAGATCTCTAGGCTAGAAAACAGGAAACATAAACTACTAGAATCTGAAGTAGTAATTTCAGATTTTATTTGCAAAAAATAGAATTTCCTAATTTATTCCCCAGAAATCCGACAAAACCTGATTTGTGACGTTGGCAGGCAACAATATATTGCTTTTTATTAGCAAATTATCATGCTTGCTTGCAAAATATCAAGTCCACACGTGAATTTTCATGCTGCAGAACAAAATATCACGGTAGAAACCCAAATTATCGTGTCTGGATGAATTTCTTGTGAGTCTAGTAATTGCAGGGTATGCTGGAAAATATTCTCACGCATATTGTTAATGCGTGAGGTGCAAGTTATCAGCACCAACTTTTTTTTGGTAATTTTTGGGTCGAAGGGAGATTAAGGAATTGGGAGTATAATGGTGTCAGTGGTGTGATGAGAAAGCACAGGTGGTTAGGGTTTTCGAAGAGCCGATGGCTGGAGATGTTTGACTGGCGCATGGGGGGGGGGGGTCGTTCCAGAGGTCGGATGGCAATGAAAATTTGAGGGCTACGGTTTGGGGGGGATTCTGTTTTCAATGGAATTGGTGGTGTTGCAGGAAGGGGTCTGGAAGTGGTGTTTGAAAATTAGGGACATGATTGGAACTTTGAAATTGTTTAGAACTACTTTTTGTTTTTTTCCTAGTTTTAATTTTTAACTGAAATTTCAGCAGAGAAGATGATTGAACACGATGAATCTGGGAGTGGGATTTCCTATGTTTTCCCTTGTTTGTAAACTCAAAACTTTGAAGGGTAAACTGAAAGAGTTTCATAGAAATATTATGGCAAGTTAAGTTGCATTAAAAATCTAAGGAGAATATGCTGAGAGCTTGTACAGGGTTGTTAAAAGGAGATGTAAGGCTCGAAGAAGCTAAAAATAAGAGTAGAGCAATATATGAGGCTTTTTGCTAATGAAGAGGATATTTTGAAGCATATGGCTAAGCATAATTGGCTTTCATTGAGTGACAGGAATAATAAATTTTTTTATGAAATGATTAAAGAGAAAAAGACTAAAGCTCAAATCAGATTCTTGATTCATGGAAATGACCAAAGAACTGAGAGCTCTGATCAGATTTCTTTTGAGATACTGGATTATTATATCAAACTACTGGGGAGGGAGGATGGTAATCTCCAAAGTTGCAACTGGAGTATATTAACGAACTGTTGAATTTCTCATGGAATCCAGAACAGTTGAAGTTATTGGGCGATCCAGTGACAGAGAAAGAAAATAAAGAGGTTTTCTTTTCTTTTTCAAAAGAAAAGGCTCCAGGTCCAGATGGATTCAATGCAACATTTTATAAATCATGTTGGAATATTGTGGGTAAGGAAGTGATAGCAGCTGTTCAGTCTTTTTTTAATGACCGCAAGTTGTTAAAACAGAAATGCAACATTTATCTTTTTGAATCCAAAAAAAAAAAAAGCACCCTTTGCAAGCTAAAGAATTTAGACCAATATCTTGCTGCAATATTTTATATAAAGGAATAACTAAGTTCTTAGCAAACAGGCTCAAAGTCTGTTGGGGATTTTGTGAACAAAAGTCTATGCTTTTATTCAGGACAATTTCTTGATGGCTCAAGAACTGTTGAATGGGTATCATCTGAATAATAAACCAGCCAGAATTGCATTGAAGATAGATCTAATGAAGGCCTATGACTCTATTAAATGGGATTCCATGTTATAGGTTTTGGATTGTGTTGGGACTTCGAGAATCTTCATTAAATGGACCAGGGAGTGTATTACCACTCCATTTTTCTCTGTTATGATTAATGGTTCCCCAAAAGGTTTTTTAAGGGTGAAAGAGTTATGTTAAATTTGAATAAAGACATTTTCTCTCTTATTATTCAACATTACAAGGGTGTATATATATACATGAGTAAGGAACAAGATCTCAAATTACTCCTAAATATCTGCTCTATAATAATTATACAATAATTGAAAAATGGAAAGTGTAGATATTTCTCTAATACTCCCCCTCAAGTTGGAGCATGGAGATTCGTAATGCCCAACTTGCATGATAAGTCTTAGAAATGTCCACGACCCAAAGCTTTGGTGAAGATATCGGCAAGCAGACTGTGGGTAGGAATATGCTTAGTGAAGAAGAGGCTAGCCCGTAACTTTTCACGAACAATATGACAATCGATTTCTATATGTTTTGTACGTTCGTGGAAAACTGGATTCTGGGCAATGTGAAGAGCTGCTTGGTTGTCACAATATAAGTGCATAAGATGGGAATGCGATACACCAAGATCATTTAAAAGAGTTTTGAGCCATGTAAGTTCACAGGTAGTGGAACCAAGTGCCTGATACTCAGCTTCGGCGGAGGAGTGAGAGATTGTAGTTTGTTTCTTAGTGCGCTAGGAAATCGGACTAGTGCCCAACTGTATGAAAAAACCAGTGGTGGAGCGGCGAGTGAGGGGACAACTAGCCCAATCTGAATCAGAATAGGCTGAGACTTGAAGAGTGTTGGCAGTAGGAAAAAATAAGTTTGGCCTGGAGATGCCTTAATGTATCGAAGAACATGTATAGCAGCATCATAATGTGGTTGTCTGGGTTGGTGCATAAATTGACTGAGAATGTTGACTGGAAATACAATGTCGGGACGAGTGATGGTGAGATATATCAAACATCCAACAAGTTGCCGAAATGAGCTTGGATCAGAGAGAAGATCACCATCAGTATTATTGAGTGTGATTTTGTTCCATGGGAAAGTAGGCAAGACGACCACCAAGATGACCGCTATCAGTGAGGATGTCAAGAGCATATTTTCATTGATTAAGAAATATGCCAGTGGGAGAGCAAGTGACATCGACGCCAAGGTTATATTTCAGTTTGCCAAGATCCTTTAGTTTGAATTTTTGAGCAAGCATGGCTTTGAAAGTGCTAATATCAGAGAGATCATTGCCTGCCATGAGAATGTCATCAACATAAAGAAGTATGAGAGTAAAAGACTGACCTCAAGAGTGAGTGAAGAGAGAGTGTTCGGCCTGAGATTGGGTGAAACTCTCAGCAAGTAAAACCAAGGATAATTTAGAGAACCAATTGCGAGAGGCTTGCTTAAGGCCATAAAGTGATTTTTGAAGATGACAAACACGAGTCTCCCCCTATTTGCAATAACCCGGTGGAGGGGTCATGTAAACGTCCTCATTGAGGTCACCATGGAGAAAAGCGTTGTTGACGTCCAATTGAAGGAGATACCAATTCCGAGTTGTAGCCACTGCAAGAACACACCTAACAGTACGAGTTTAGCAACAGGAGCAAAAGTGTCATGATAATCAAAACCTTCTACCTAAGTGTAGCCCTTGGCTACCAAGCGAGCTTTGTGTCACTCTACGGATCCATTGACCCGAATTTTTGTTTTGAACGCCCATTTACAGCTAATTATTTTTTTTTCAGGTGGAAGGTGTTGAAGAACCCATGTATGATTGGCTTCTAAGACTTGGATTTCAGAAGCCATGACATCACGCCAATGTGAGTGTAGCACAACTTGAGAATATGAGGTGGGTTTGGTAAGATAAAAAAAGAAGAGAGACAATGAACCGTACCTAAGGAAGATCTTGAAACTTGTGAAGCCGTGGAGGACTTTGGTAAAAGAGGGAAGATATAATCGTCCAAGTAAGAGGGATGTGTGACAGCTCGTTTTGGCAGTGAAGAGATGGGTGGAGGGGGTGGTGGGGAAGGGGGTGAGGGTGAGGGTGTCGGTGAGGATACCAAGGGAGAAGGAGGGAGAGATGAGGGGCTAGGGGTAGGGTTGTTTGGTTGGGTAGGTAAAGTGTAGGAAGGGAGGATATCAGGAATAGGGAGTGGAAGGACTACAGAAGATGTAGGATTTGGAGGTATGAGATGATAAGGAAAAACATTTTCTTCAAAAGTGACATCATGGTAGATGGAAAGTTTTTTGTTGTCAAGATCGTATACACGATAAGCCTTATGATGAGTAGGATAGCCTAAGAAAACACACCAAAGAGTACGAGGAGAGAATTTATCACGATGTTGGCGAGCGGTTTGGGCATAGCACAAGCACCCAAACACTCGCAAGTGTGTGATGGTGGTTTCTGAAAAAGTTTATAAGGGGACTTACGATTGAGGCTGGATGAAGGAGTGCGGTTAATTAAATAAGTGACAGTGAGAATGCATTCACTCCAAAAGGAGAGGGGAAGATTGATTTGAAAACGTAAACAACGAGCCACATAAAGAAGATGGCGATGTTTACACTCGGCAACACCATTCTGTTGAGGTGTACCCACACAGGTGCGCTCATGAAAAATGCCGTGATCATGAAAAATGCCGTGATCATGAAAAAATGTTTGAAGTGGATTGGATAGATATTCTTTACCATTATCAGTGTACACGTGTTTAATAGTGCAATTGAATTGATTTTTAATCATGGCGCAAAAATTTTTAACGCAAGTAAAAGTAACAGATTTCATGTACATAAGATAGACCCATGTAGCACGTGAGTAGTCATCCACAATTGTTAAAAAATCATGTGCATCAGAAAGTGAAGTTGTAGGATAACCACCCCATATGTCACAATAAATCAGATTAAAATAAAATGTGCTCTTATTTGTATTCAAAGAAAAAGGTAAACAAGTGTGCTTTGCTTTAGCACAAACATCACAGGCCAAATTAGAACAAGAAATATTTAAAGTTTTTGAAATACATGAAATAGAAGGGTGACCAAGATGTTGGTGCCAAAGAGTAGTGTCAGAAACACGCTGAGAGTGGAAAACTGAGGCGGAGAGAGGTTTATAGTGGTAAAGTCCATCCCGTACTTCACCCGTTCCAATTAGCCTCCCCGTTGATAGGTCCTAAAAAATGCAAAAGGTTGGAAAAAAAAAATAGCAACACAATTGAGATTAGTGGTGAGTTTGCTAATGGACAATAAATTAAATTTAAATGAAGGCACATAAAGAACATTAGAAAGATAGAGATTAGGAGAAAAACGCATAATGCCGGTATGAGTTATAGGAACAATGTCACCATTTGGAAGCTTAATGGGGAATGACTAATTAAGGAGTTGAATATTATCAAGAGAAGATAAATTGGAAGTCATATGATCTGAGGCACTTAAATCAATAATCCATTCAGTATTAGAAAAAGAAGCAAAATGACAAGAGGCAAGGTTATCGGCAAAATTGGTAGGGTTGGTGTTTGAGGGTGATAAGAGATCTAAGAGTTGACGGTATTGTTTGCTGGTGAGACTAAGGATAGCAATCTCAGAAGAAGTTGAAGAACTTGTGACAATATTTGCAGCTATTGAAGAACCAGATTTTTTGTCAGGTGTTTCACGAGATTGAGATTTGTTGCTGGGATAACCATGTAGCTTATAACATTGTGCTTTCCAATGACCATCACGACCACAGTGGTCACATTTTGGATGACCACGCCCTCACCCCTTGCTATCAGAAGAAAGAAAAATTACGAGTAATCGCCATGGCAGCAGATTCTGTCGGAACATTAAAGATATGAAGAAGGCGCTGTGTCTCTTCTTGATGCAAAATTGAATAGACTTTGGTGATGGAAGGTAAAGGATCCATGGCCAAAATTTGGCTACGGATGGAAGCATATGAGTCATGTAACCCTATCAAAAATTGAAAAACTCGCTCAGTGTCTTGCATTCGGATTAATTCTTTTAAGATGCCACAAGTGCACTGTGGTGTGGAGGCAAGCGTGGCGAGTTCATCCCAATAACCTTTAAGCATTGTAAAATACACATAAATGGTCATGGATCCTTGGGTAAGAGTAGCAATGTGACACTTCAACTTGAAAATTCTAGGATTGTTGCTTTGAGAGAAACAATCTCAAGATCCAGCCATACATCACGGGGACATTCATGATAGATCAAACTGTGAACAATAGATTTATCAATGGAGTTGAGGATCCATGATAAGACCATATCACTGCAACGTTCCCACAATTGAGTTTCTGCTTAGGAGGACGTTGGTTTGGGAAGGGTACCATTAACAAAACCAAATTTATTTTTGGCATTCAAGGCCATTTTCATAGCCTTCTTCTTGGTAGGATAATTGTCATCATTGAGAAGAGTGGAGACGAGGATGGCACTTGGGTGATCAGCAGAATGGAGAAAATATGGAGATGACACATCTAGAATTGATGAGGATGTTGGATTGGAGGAGGAGACCTTTGCTGATGTGATGTTGGACATAATGTCACCGCCGAATCGGGTCAGATTCGATCTTTGTGAGGGACGGTTGCTGCTGCTCTCGTCGGAGAAGATAACTGGAGACAACGAGCAATGCGAAGACGACAATCAGAAGGGGAGAGAGACGACGTCGGAAAATCAAGAACCTACTGCAGTGACGCCAGACACCTGAGATAAGGCTGGAGAAGGCAGATCTGGCCGGAGACTACCCAAAGGTCACTAGAGAGAAAGAGAGCATGCCGGAGAAACTGCTGCAAGCACCGGCGATACTGGAGAAAACTAGCCGAGATAGACGGACGTTGGAGAAGATGAAGCTAGAACGACGGGAGAGACCTGCAACCCAAGACGACAGAAAATACCAGCCGAGACAACGGAAAAAATTGAGAACCAGATGAGCAGCGATGCCGGAAAGGAGAGAGACCATGGGAGACAGTCGGAGAGACCAAGGGAAACTGAGGAAAACTGAGAACCAGATGAGCAGCGATGCCGGAAAGGAGAGAGACCGCGGGAGACAATTGGAGAGGATGGAAGAGCTTCGAATGATTCGGAAGAAACCACCGTTGCATGATGTCGGAGAGGCAACTGAAACTGAGGAAAGGTTGAAGGGAAGCCGGAGAGAAGAGCAGATAGACGATGACGAGACAATGCCGGCGATAAATGGTGTCAAAAATGTCGTCAAGGTTGGGTGATGAGAACCGACGGTAATGGAGTTCGGGAGTGGTGATGGCCATCAGGAGGCAAATAGGTCACTGATGGGAATAGAGGTTCAGGGTCATTGATGATGAGGACAATGGCAGGTTGTAGACAAGAGACCTAGCAGGATGGTATGGTAGGACTGGAGTCGCGGGAGGCAGGGTCGGATCAGTGGGAGTGCAATCGGCAAGGGTTGCAAGAGATTAGGGTTGCGGCAGCTGTGCAGTTAGGCACTGATACCATGTTAAATTTGAATAAAGACATATTCTCTCTTATTATTCAACATTACAAGGGTGTATATATATATATGATTCGAGGAACAAGATCCCAAATTACTCCTAAATATCTGCTCTATAATAATTATACAATAATTGAAAAATGGAAAGTATAGATATTTCTCTAATAAGGGATAAAGCAAGGTGACCTTTTGTCACCTTATCTTTTTGTGATGCTGATGGAAGTTTTAAATAGGCTATTGAAACAAGCTGCTGCATATGGTTGATTACATTTTCATCCAAGATGTGAGAAGATTAAGTTACTGAATCTGTGTTTAGCAGATGACCTGCTGATTCTGGCAAAAGGTGATGTGGAGTCTGCTGTAAGTATAAAAAATGTGATGCATATTTTCTACATAATCACAAGTCTGAGAACTGTTGTTTCTAAATCTGAGTTTTTCTATTCTGGTAAGTGTTGAGGAATCAAATCTAATAGCTCAAAAGCTTGAAATATCAGCTGGAAAGGTTCCAGTCAGATATTTGGGTTTTACTCTGGATTCTTAAAAATGGGTAGAGGAGAATGTGAAGCTCTTATTGAAAAGATAGGAAGAAGAATGAATAGCTGTAAGTGTAAGTTTTTATTTTCCTGGGTATAATGCAGCTCATTAAAAGTTTGTTACATGGTATCCAGGCTTATTGGGCATCAGCTGTTATTTTTCCTGGCTATGTTATAAAGGAGTTGGAGAGGAGATTTAAAGCCGTTTTGTGGGAAGGAAATGATTGGGACACTGCTTCTTGTAGAGTAAATGGGAAGAGGTTTGCAAGCCTTGAGGAGGAGGAGGTCTTGGGCTGAAACTTATCTCAGAATGGAATAAAAGTTCAATCATTAGATTAATGGTTCATTTGTGAACCAAAACAGCTTTTTATGGATTACTTGGGTTTATGCTTATAAAATAAAACAGAGTCTCCGGGATTTAAAAGAATAGCAGGGAAAAACTTGGATGTGGAAGACTATTCTTAGATACAGAAATGAGGTTTATCCATGTATCAGATGGAAAGTGGAAATGAGAGATCTATCAGAATTTTATTTGATAATTGTCACCCAAACAGTCCAATCAATCACTAAGGGACTCAAATTCAGCAGGAGATAGATCTTCAAAGGTAAGTATTTGTCTGCTGTTATCGAGGATTCAAATTGGGCATGACAAAGAAGAAATTCTAATAGAATGAATGATTTAAAAATAAATATCTTGTTTATACCGAACTCTATATTGAAGATAAGTTGATTCGGTTTCATAGTAAAAATGCTATATTTCCACTGAATGTGCTTGGAATTTTATCAGAGGAGTCTACCTCTACCCGAACTTAATTGGTCAAATTTGATTTGGTTCAAGAAGCATATTCTAGAACACACTTTCGTTTGCTGGATGGCTCTGAAATATAGACCACCTACCCTTGATAGATTGAGTCTTGAGTCCCACTAGATGAAGTCGCCTACACGAGTCCTTTTCCACCAAGGGATCACTAATTTTTTGAATGTGATATTACTCATCAAGTGTACTAAAAAGTATAAGAAAAATATGGAATTGTTAGTGAAGAGAGTAGATGGGGGAATTTTATAGTTTGGTGAAAAAAAAATTGGGGAGTTCAAATCATAATGCTGTGGCAAATCATTGTTGGATTGTAGCCATTTATCATTGTTGAAAGATAAGAAATGAGGATATATTTGGTGATTAAAGCCCTAATCTGGATCAAGAGTTAGGACGAGTGCAGCTTGAAGTGGAACTGATATCTCACAATGATAGATTTGAGATGTATTCTGGTTCAGTTGTATTGCTTTTGTGTAATGTTTTCCCTTGGTTTGGTTTAATGGAAGCTTATTTTCTACGTGGGAAAAAAAACCAGCAATCCTTGATCCATTTCTTCTTTCGTACTCTCCAACAAATAACTTCCCAAGGCCTTGATTCTTGTCCTACATCACATATACTATACATCGATGCATATATACACCTATGCACACGAATATCTACATGCATACACATACAGAGACATGTATATAATATTTTTTTATTTACTTACTTATACTTCGGGCAGATTTAGATAGACCTCCAGGGCAAGTATTGCAGCATACGAGGCAGGTGAATATGATCCCAATTTATTGCCTTGAATCCAGCCTGTATTGCAGAATTTACTCCAATTACTGCCCCTAATCTGTGCCCTCCTTGGTCTATAAAGGGATCTACTAAATCCACGCCTATAAGAGCAGATTGGGGCAGTATACCTGCCAACTATATATATATATTATATTTCTGTTTTTTTTTGCCACAACGTGACTTGTGGAAAGGTGACTCAGGGTCATGCTTGAGACATGGTTTGCATGAATGGGTGATTTTGCAGAATGTATAGTTGAATTAGTTCCTTTTTTTTCCCTACCAAAAAATTTGGTGTTTTAAAATTTAGTGTGGGAAAAGGGCCAAAATCTAAATAAGGACACCTTGGAATTGGGTGGCCAAGAAATTTCTACTGCACCCTGAACTTTTTGCTGAGAGTTGAGAGTTCAATAGGATTGAACAGCTTGAAATTGGCAGCCAGTTAGGATTTACATTTGGATTCTGACAAACTTGGCTGTATTTTCAAAGCATCAGTTATACAAACATATTCCTGTGGGGTCCTAGGAAGGTTCTGGATAGTCCCCATGTTGTACAGTTTTGTACTAAAATACCCTTTGAAAACGTCAATGTAACTGTAATATTTCTACCATTGCATTTGGCTGTCCCATAGTCATCAATATCATATGCATCAATAATTATGTTGTAATAGCTCAGTTTTTTGAATTAAAAAACAATAGATTGTATTGCAACTCGTGAGGATCATTAATATGGGCCTTATTGTTCAATTAACTCACTAATTTGGTAGGATGCAGGTACATTGGATGTTACACCATCCTTCCATAGGCACAATGGATACTTTTTCTTTCCTCTGCTCCCCAGTACCAATACAGCAGGGAAAAAAAATCATCCCACTCTGAGTAAAATGGTTCCTTTTTCTGATTCCTTTTACAAACAGAAATGCATGTTGGATTTTTAAAAATTTTTTATCATTATGAAACTTGTGTGTGTGGTGGTTCAATTTGGAATTTTGTCTGGAACTTTTGATTTGGATAGAGCTTTGATCTTGTGAAAATTTTCATGTTTAGTTAATGAAATGGAATGGAATAAAGAATTAAGTGAACATGCAGAAATAATGACTAATACACTCGATTCCTACACACTAAACATATAGCTATTGACTATTGTGTTTTCCTCTTCGGCATGGAATCACTTTGTAGTTCCACATATAGTTCAAATTATTATTATTATTATTATTATTATTATTATTATTATTATTGTTTTGATTTCCATTTTTAATGGTGCAGTGGCTGATGCAGTCTCAATATTGGGGGAGTACCTGAAGGATGAGCCTTGGTTGAAGCTCTTGTGCAATTATTTGAAGTATTGTCCCATAATATTTCTTTTGTTTGTTTATTTATTTTTTATGTTTGCTGTGGGGGGTTCCCTCTTGCCACTTTTTCCCTGCTTAATGTAATAACTGATTCTGGACTAATCTCCATCGCAAGGATAGTGTCATATCTTGATTGTGCAAACTGGACAAGTGATACAACTAAACATATTGTGTTTGCAGATTAAACATACCAGACGCAGCCGTCAAAGCAGTGGATATGGAACTCCTTCCTGCATCAGTTGGAAGTAGTCTTAGCTCATCAACTTCCGTACAGGTACAGTGGGACCACGCATGAACTCCTTGCCCCACGCAATAAGATGTACACTCCTTATGATGTTTCTAGGAAATCTGCAATTTTTTATTCATGTAAACTTGCATGTATTTCAATCGATGTTAATTATCCCTGCGGGTGGGGGTGCTTGTCTGAAGTTGATGCTAGATTTTCAATGTCGTACTAGGCGTTTGAGGGAAAGAGAGGGTTTGCCTTCGCTGCATGATTCAGTTAAATTGCTCTTAGGCAGTGTCATAATTGATAAAAACAGAATGCATGAGGGGACTGACATGCTTTTCCTCTTATTCTGGATTTGTCATTAAGCTGACTATTTCTCTTTTACGCCGTTAGGGAAAGAGTAGGTGTGACAAAGGAAGTACAAAGAGTGGAAAGCAGGCTAAAAAGGTGAAAATGGGGACTGATTCGAGGAACATCAAAGAAATGTTTTCTAGAGCTTCAAGAAAAAGAAGCTGAACCAGTTTGATTTGAACGGTTGATAAATTTTGGTTACCTTATCTGTACCGACACTCTTCATTTTATGTATTTAACCTTGCATTAGGGAACATGGATGTAGGAATTTGGATTTGTATGCGTGGATTTGGATAAAATAATGTAGTACAAAATTGTACTTTTTCAAAATTCACAAATCCAAATTCAAGTCCATAAATTTATGCTCTCAAACACTATCTTATTCTTTTTATTGGTAAAAGAAAAGGCACGCAATAGTTGCATCCCCTCCGAACATAAATTAAGACTAGATAGAATTAATAAACTCACTTGCAGTTTGAACATTAAGATAGTGTTTAGGAGTATTGAGTTTTGGGTCGTAAGTTAGATTTGGGAGTTTTGGGTCTATTAGATTTGGATGAATTTGAATGAATTTACTACAATTTTGTATTGTGTTATGTCCAAACATATATAGGCATAAAATTTAAGAGCCTGTTTGGTATTGTTGTTTTCAGTTTTCTGCTTTTGTTTTTGTACGATGAAAGATATATATTACAAAAAATGTGTTTGTTTGTATTTCGAGCTTTTTGTTTTTTATTTTGGTTTTACTGCTGTTTATGAAAAAAAAAAAATTAGATTTGATGTTTTTAGTTGTTTTAGCAGCCTTGTGCCAGAAATTTTAATATCTAAAAAATAATTCTTTTGGATTAAATTATTTATTTTATATATTTTTAAATTAAAATTAAAATAAAATAATTATATAAATTTAGATATAATTGAAATAAAAAAATGCATAAATTTTGGAAAAAAAATAAAAAAATAATTATAAAAAGACTTTTTTTACTATTATTCAATTTTTTATTGTAAACTTTGAAAGCATAACAATTAAGAAAAATAATTATAATATTTTTTATTTTTATTAATGTGTATTATTTTGTGACTTTAATATTTTTAATCATATTTTTATAATATAATTTGATTTAAAGTTGAAAAATGAGAATTTTTTAGTTAATGTTTTAATTTATTTAGTTTCATAATATTATCTATGAATAAGTATTTGGTTCATGATTTTTAATTTTTATTTCTATAATTTTTTATTTTTGAGATATCGAACGTACATAAATAAGATGCTGCCCTCGACGCTCAAAATGCCAAGCTCTGCATTAGCATCTAGATCTAGTGCCACTGATTGTTTGGTTGTTTATTATAAGGTATAGTCATTGCATTCAAGAATACAAATTATTATTTGAAATATAAGAAAAATAAATTATAAATAAAACATTCTCTCTCTGTCATTCTATGTAAAGAATTATTTGTTTAATTTAATTCCACAAACCTATGTTCTGTAAATTTAGCAATACTTTTCCTTCAATCCCATGAGTTGTTCTTTGATTTGTTTAGACTAGAGAGTTTTGAATTTAGATAAAATATAATATAAAATTGTATTAAAATTGATTTAAATTTACTCAAATTTAGATTTAAGATGCCAAATTCATGCGGCCAAACATAAGTTCTTTTTAAATAAATTATTAAAAAATATGTTTTATTATGTCAATTACTTGTGTGCATGAGATGGTAGATGAAAAATAAAAATATTAAAACAGTGACTTACAATTATTTTAAAAAATTATACTTAATTAAAATGATATGCACTTAATTGATGTGACAATATGAATGTCTTTAAATGTCCTAAAAATTTTCATGACTTATTACAATAAACATTGTTTATCTAATTGTAAATTTTTTTAATTGATTCATAATTTTGTTTTATTTTTGAATTTAAAATTTATTAAATATTAACACTAAGATTGTGGAGGTCAAGGATAGCCTCTTGTGTTGATTATATATGTATGTATGTATGTATGTATGCATGCATGTAAGGGTGACAAAACGAGTAAAAAAACTAATGTCTAAAAATGCTGCAAAATAGAAAACGTTTCAAGGCACGTCACAATGTTGTTTTCCTTAAAATGTTATTTGCTCCCACTAAATCGATATGTATTGAGTCAATAAATACGTTTTCAGGATATAATGAAGCCTAGAATATGATCTAATATAAGTTTGCGTTATGCACAAACGAAAAACTAATTACAAACACTCTTGGAGGAATCTAAACAAATTTCTAGAATTCTGTTTCTACAGAAAATAGAACCTAGGATTGAAGAAAATATAATTTGTGAAAGCCTTATGAAAAAGAGAGAGAAAGAGAGAATGATTGAATATTTCTATGAATCTTGAATTTAATTTTGTCTTTAAATAGACTAAATTATGTCTTTTTTGAAAAGTTACATCTGTTCAAATCTGTTTCATTAATTGTTATTCGCGAAGCAGATTTCCGAAATCAACTAGGCGTCAACCTTGTTGCGCCCTAGTCAAGTCTTGGTCGACTTAGTCTGTAATATATTCAATTCTTTCTTCATGTTCAGTAGACCTGGTCGCACTTCCAAGGTCTCCTAGTTGCACCCTGGTCGAGACATTTTGAAAAAAACAATTATTATGACCGTTGGATTATTTATACAGTTCAAATTGTACCACTTGATCTTATAAAAATTATAAAATTAATTTTAAGTCATCCGATCATGATCAACGGTGTTGATCTCACAACGATGCAAGGGTGCAAAGTGCTAAGTGCTTGTGTGCCAACTAAATACGCCACTAGTGCCTTATAGCCCATGCAACGTGCGCGTGAGCGTGTGTGCAATTACTAGAGTACACACTAACACTATCTCTTAATCAACTTTAAGAGATTATTTCACCTTATCATTTATTAATGACTTTTCCTTTTTGATTCTTTTCAATGTGGGACAAACCCATATAGCATTAAATGCTTCTTATGAATGCTTTAGAGAATTCATAAATAGAAGACTTTGAAAACCCATAAAATCGATGATTTTAGGAAATATTTCAACATTCTCCCACCATTTTCAAAATAGAGATGAAAAACAAAGTATTCAGATAAGAGAAAATTTATGCATAAATGAAATTATTTTTAGAACTTGAACCTTCACTAAGTGAATACATATCAAACTGGATACATATCACATACAAATTATCAGATCTTTGGGTGTTACCAAAAGCCGACGTGTGGATTGGTCTTGCGTCTATACCCCAGTTTGATAAGTGCTCTAGAGATAAATCCATTTCTCATAAGAAGCGGTACCACTTCCGACACTCATATAGGTAGGTTTATCAAAGGTACTTCTGTAATTAAAGTACCTCATAGAACCTATTATAATCCTATTAAGAGCTTAAGCTCAACCTACACATTTTCCACATTATAGGTACAAAGCACTATTTTCCTTGGGATGGATTATGTGACGCATATACATTTTAGTGCTTCCAGTCACTACATATGATGTACTTTATTCATTTAACTCAGAGCTTGAAAATTTTAAGTGTTAAGTCGAGTTTCCATCATTGGTGACTATGGGTTATGGATTTAAGTCTCATCCCCTTTGATGTTTTCTAGACCATGTCTCTTGCAAGTCTTTTTGTTAATGGATCAGCCAAATTTTGGCTTGATCTCACAAAATCTATGGTAATTACACCATCAGTAATTAATTGCCTCACATAACTATGTCTTAGGTCAATATGTCTGAATTTACCATTATATGTATTACTATATGCTCGTGACAAAGTTGCCTCACTATCACAATACAAAGATATAGGTGGCATAGGCTTTGGCCAAATAGAAATTTCTAATAGCAAATTCCTAAGCCATTCTACCTCTTTGTTACAAGAAACTAAAGCCACGAATTATAATGCCATAGTGGAATCTCTTATAAGGCTTTGCTTCTTTGAACCCCAGGAGATAGCTCCTCCACCAAGGGTGAATATCCACCCACTGGCTGATGTATGATCATTACAATCAATTATCCAACTGACATATGTGAATCCTTCTAAAATAGTAGGATATCATTCATAGTGTATGCCATAATTCATAGTATTTCACAAATAATTTAACACTCTATATATAGCATGCCAATGAATATCACTAGGATTACTAGTATATCTACTAAGTTTACCTACAACAAATGCAATATCAGGTCTTGTAGAAGTCATAGCATACATCAAGCAACCAAACCAATAACTCTAGCATATTCTAACTGATTTACTGCGCTACCAGTTTTAGGAATATAATTTCAAATTTGCATCTAAAGATGTGCTAACAGGTTTCGAGTCATAGTGATTAAACCTTTTCAATATCTTTTCAATATAGTGTGATTGGGTGAGTATCAATTTATCATTGTTTATAATTGTTCGACTACCCTGAATAACATCTGCATTTCTCATATCTTTCATATCACAATTAGATGAAAAAAGTTTCTTAGCACTTTCAACACATTCAATATCAGTACCACAAATTAACATATCATCAACATATAAGAAAATAGTTACACCTTTATTTCTATTGAACTTACTATATACATTTATCATATTCATGTATTCTAAAGCTATTAGAAAGAATAACTTGGTCAAACTTTTCATGCCACTTTTTTAGGGCTTGTTTAAGTCCATAAAAAGACTTAACCAATTTACATACTTTAGATTCATTTCCTAGCATAATAAAGCCTTCAGGTTGTTCCATGTAAATTTCTTCATCCAATTCTCCATTTAATATTATTTTAGGTTTAGATCTTTGAAAATCACGTACTGATATTTATATATTTGAATCAAAGATCATTTATACCATCATCTCTCATATTACTTGATAAATACTTTTTTTGAGAGATAATTTTGATATACTCTACTGAGCATAAACTCACATCATACAAGAGTGTTTTTCAGCTTAACTTTGTACATCATTTGCTTATTGTAGAAGCAAGTTCATTTGTACGCAAAATCCTTGATATTAATGTATTCTAGGCGTGGCCTGAAGAGGGTGTACTCCGCCCTGTGAAGGAGTGGTTGTATAGGTTGGGCTCAGCCCTGTAATATGAGTTGGGGTATTCCTTGCCCCATAAAGAGAGGTTGTATTGGTTGAGCTCAGCCCAAGTTAATTGAGCTGGGGTATTCCTCACCCCATAAGGAGAGGGTGTAAACGGTGTCGCTCCACTCGATAAGTGAGAAAAGGTAGTGAATCCTCTAAGCGGGTTTTGCTTGAGGTGGGGATGTAGGCACGGTTGCCAAACCACGATAAAATATCCTATGTCACTCTTTCCCTTAATCTATTTACATTCCGATATTTGCATGTTTATATTAACTTGTTAGTATTATTGCTTGAATTTTCATTTGAGTTTGATTGGGAAATACTGGAACTGTTATACTTGTGCAAATTATTTCAGCTTTCATATATCTGTTGAATTAATAATTGATTAGACAGATCTTAGGTTGAGTAATACTGTTGTTATATGATTTAACTTGGGAAGAAATTTTAAAATCTTCAATTCACCCCCACTCTTAAGATTACACCAAATACATCAATTAAACCATCACTAATATAGTTTTTTATTTAAAAAATATAAAAAATTTATTTAACTATATTAGTGACGGTTTTTAAAAATAGTCACTAATAATATATTATTAGCGACGAATTTATTAAACCGTCACTAATAGTCTTCCCTGTTTTTTCTTGGACAATATTAGTTGTTGTTCCTATCTGTCCAATCAAACTATTTCTTTGTGTGCATCCCATTCCTTTTTAGTACTATGGTTAATGAACAACTTCAAAAGATCTCTCTCAAACTCTATGATATTTAAAAAATTAGTTCAACATTGCAAAACTTGACCACAACATCCTTGGTCTATACACGGTCATTCCAAAGGTATCAACATCAAAATGTTTAAATGAAGAGAATCTTGGAAAAATACTTCGAAACTAACCTAGCTAATGAGTTGGACCTCTCAAACTCCAAATCGGAATGATCTATATTTGGCCAATTCGAAACTGAGATTGTTCTTAAAATAGTGGATAAAAAAGATGGAAGAGCTGTCATTTATATAATAGTGAATATTGGTTGAAAAGATTCTCTAAATTTAAACCTTTTGAAGTATATACCTTTTGGAATGACCATATACAAACCAGAGAAGATGTGGTGACGTTTTGCAATGATGGGACGGGTTTATGAAATGTAATAGAGTTTTTTGGGATGCATGAAATTAAAAATAGTTGTTGACATTGTAGCAACTTGACACCACAAATGAGAATCTGGATGAGCTGAAGATAAAATATAACAAGAAGAGTATGTCTTAGGTTTAATGGGACCAGAGCTGTTAGACATCATATTATATAGCTTTTCCCCCAAGGAAGTTCCATTTTCATCATCTATGGAACATTTTTCCAGTTTCTTTGAGACATACTTTGTAGTATTGTGCAAAGGTTTCACGAAAGCATTACTTATTTTTAGCTTCTTCAATAGGTCAGGTCCTGAATATTTTTTCTCACTTTTGCTAATAAAAGCAATCTCTTTCAAATCTGAAGGAAAGATTTATATGTCTGGCCATGGACTGGGATTGTTCTTAACATAGTGTACGGAAAAAAATGGAAGAGCTATCGTTGATAGTGAATATTAGTTGAAAAGATTCTCTAAATGTAAACCTTTTCAAGTTCATACCTTTTGGAATGATTGTGTACAGACCAGGGAAGGTGTGGTGAAATTATGCAATGATTGGATTGACTTTTTAAATATGCAATAGAGTTTAAGAGATCTTTTGAAGCTATTCATCAAGTACAATAATAAGGAATGGGATGCATGAAAGAGAAACAACGCGCTTTCTTCAAAAGTCTATGCATGGGTGGGTTGCTAGTGAAGATGATTGCAATTCAGAGCTTGTCCTAGGTTTATGGGAACAAAGCCCTTACACATCACATTATATAGCTTTTCCCCCAAGGAAGTTCCATTTTCATCATTTGAGGAAGATTGTTCTAGTTTCTTTGAGACAGACTTTGTAGTATTGTGCAAAGGCTTCATGGAATCATTACTCATTTTTAGGTTGTTGAATGAATCAGGTCCTGAAGATCTTTTCTCACTTTTCCTAATAGAAGCAACCTCTTTCAAATCTGAAGGAAAGTTCTATATGTCTGGCCATGGATTGGGTGTTAGTTTTGTTGCAATCCCAAAAGGGGGGCGAATTGGAGATTAAAAAATTTCCTCCTAGGTTTAATTAATCCAACAACAGTATTACGCAAGCTAGGAGCAGTCTAAATGTATATGAAATTGCACATATGATATATTAAACAATTTTTAGAACATACACCACAATTTTAGCATTTCTCAACCAAAAAGTAATTCTGTGCCAATCAGATATCCAGTATATTCAGTAGGAAATTTAAATCAAGCACAAAACAAAATATAATGCAAGAAATGTAAACTTGACACCGAATATGATATCGGGGTTCAGCCAATCCTGCCTACGTCCCCGCCTTGGCATACCCGCACAAGGATTACACTATAAGCTCACTTAACGGGTGGAGCGACACCTAAACAACTAGATCAATTAGCACAGGGCTGACCTCAACCTTTACAAATTCTCCTTGCAGGGCGACGAAGGCCCTAACAATCCTTATGGGCTGGATTACCGCCCCCTCAGGCTACGCCTGGAATACAACAAATTTCACAATAATAATTGGGTATAGTGATTATGCTTCTCAATCAAGCAGATATGTACCAAATGTAATCAATCAAATGCATATCAACTATATAGGTAAATGTAAGCTCAGTGATGTACAAGCGACACTCAACAAGATGTGATAACAAGTATGCTGAAGAGTGTTCTAATCAAACTATATCTTTGAAACAAGTTATATCAAATCTCAATAAAAAATCAGAGTTTCAAAGATGTTAATCAAATATTCAAACTAACTCAAAATATTTTCCTTCAATGAAATAAGCACAATAGTAGTTTGAAAATATTAGAACTTGGAAAAATATTTGCACAACAAAATTAAAGCTATAGGAATCTTGCAATGACAATGCAAAGATCCTTAAGCTTGTTAGTTTATCCCAACACAAGACTTACAATATTCAAATTTGTGGGATAAACTTAATTAAACTCCCCCAAATCAATATCAATAATCAACCAAAGAAAAGGGAGTATTAGAAATATCTAATAAGCACTAGCACAATCAATAAGCTCTCACAATGCTAAGATGTATCAAGGGAATGAAGATATGAAAGTATTTGGGTAAAATAGGATTTTGAAATAAAGAGGATTTTTGCTAATGATTTTCTTAATCTTCTTACTAATCCACCCAAATGAGGTTCTATATATAGACAAAGGCAAAAATATAACCGTTTAGGACATATAGGTTATTATTAAGAATGTTTTAAAACACATTAGAAAAATTATCTTTGTTTAAAGCATTTTAACCTTGGTAAATAAGTTGCAACCCGAGAGGTTTTGGGTGGCTGAACTTTAGTTCAGTCGCCTGAATAGACTCAACTCAAAAATCCATTTTTAATGGTTTGGGTGCTCGAATTCAATCTTGGTTGGCTGAATAAAAGTCAAAATCTTTCTGTTCGCGGTTCGGGTGCCTGAGTCTAAGTTCGGTTACCCAAATACAGGTCTTCGGTCGCTCGAGGCCTATTTTGAATTAAAATGTTCGGCATCTCAAGTTGGTGAAAAGTGTTCTTTTAAGGGTTTGGTTGCCTGAGGGAGATAGGATCATTTCTGGTTCAGTCGCCCGAAACTAGGTCAACCCGCTGACTTCTCGGCTATTCAGGAGCCCAAAGTGTTTTGAACATAGCATGTTTGGTTGTCCAAACTCTCATAAATTTGCCAATTAAGTACATTTTCACTTCAATTAATTCCCTTTATATGTTAAGTGATTTTGGGGACATCTAATGTGATTGTGTATGGACCTAAAGACCTTCTAAGGTCTTTGAGGACACTGAAAAAATCTAGTGTCAGTCGACAAGGGTGCTCTAATGACGTTCAGTTCCCTATGGTTAATCTACAGTCATTTTGAGCTTACAATTACCTACATGCATGACATGCAAAGATTATTACCAACTGATATAAATTATTACAGACCCAAATATAATAAATGCATTTACAAATGAAGCATAAGCAGGTCATCTTCTTTTGGCCTTCATTTTCTTATTGAATATGTCAGGAGTGTGATATTTAAGACTTTCAGGATTTCATCTATCCTTTCTCATGTGTGTGCACTGAATTAATGACCTGTTCAAGTACTAGGCACACACATTAGTAATATGCAGTTTGTCATAATCAAAACCAGAGATCGGGCTCAAAAAGTCAACATTGGGGTTATTGTTCTTAACATAGTGGACGAAAAAAATGGAAGAGCTATCATTAATAGTGAACCAGATGTATATATGGATTACTAGGAGCCGTCTAAGTGGAGGAATTTGAGGTCAGTATCAGCCTCAGTTAAGCCAAAATGAGATTCTGTTGCAGCCATGTCGATGCATGCATGGGTGGGTTGCTCGTTAAGATGATTACAATTCAGATGTGCCAGTATGAGACTATCTTCATAGGAGTGGACACATAGGAATTGTTGCTAATATATATTGTCCAGGAAGAAAAGACCGTCACTAATAATCCTTATATTAGTGATGGTTTTCATCAACCATCACTAATCATTCAACTTAATTAAGCAGTTCATCTATTAATTAATTTTATTAATAAAATTAATAAAATAAAAATTAGTGACTAAATGGTTATCAAAAAACTCTAGAGTAGCTTTAATTTATATTTAAATTTGTAATTCATTATTAATTTGATTAACCAAATTAAAATTTATATTAACCAAACCGATAACTAATGAACCGAAAATTGGTAAAATTGTAAACGATGAATCAAACAAACCCTATTTATTGACCGAACCGAATTGACCGAAATTGGTCACTTAATTCAGTGAATTCAAGTTTCCATGAATTATGCTCACCCCTAATTGGTACAAAATTTTTAATTTTAATTTTGAATGGCAAACCATTAGTGGCGGTTTAGGAAAATCATCACTAATAACAAACTATTAGTGACGTTTTAGGAGAACCGTCACTAATAACAGATTATTAGTGATGATTTTAAGAGTTTTAGTGACGATTTTAAAATTGTTACTAATAGTCTGGTTAAAATCCCCAATTCTCTGACCCTCCCTCCATCATTTCCCTCCTTTCTTTCCCTCCCTTCTTTCCCTCCCTTGGTTGCTCCCCAGACCTACTCCTCATCCCGCCGTCGTTGCTCGTCAAAGTCGCCTTCGCGGCTCTTCTTTTGCATACTCTGGGTTGTTCGTGTGTGCATGTGTGCGTGGGGGGTGCGTGGGTTGGAGTGTGTGTGTGAGTGTGTGTGCGTGCGTGTGTGTGGGATGGAGGGTTCTTCTTCTTTTTATTCTTCTTCTTCTTCTTCTACAAATCTTAGAATCCATGTGTGCGTGCATGGTGCGTGGGTCCAAGTGTGTGTGAGTGTGTGTGTGTTGTGTGCATGTGTGTACCTTGCACTGGGATTGCGTATCAATAGCTGTTGTAGATTCAATTGCTTTTTGTATGTATCAATTTTCTGTGATAGGTTTAATTTAGTTTAATGATTTTGTAATTTGTTTTTGAAAATTAATAATGTAGTTTAGTTCATATTTTATTAATAATCTTTATAAATGCTTGAATTAATAATTTTGGTGCATTAATAATTTTTTATATTTTGTTGTAATTGAAATTTTGTAATTTGATTTTCGATTGTATAGCACACTACTCTGCCGGTGAAATTGTGTTTGAGAGTATGAATTTGTAGTTTTAGATTGTAATTTGTATAGGTTTTGGACAAAATTCAGCATAAGTTTATATTGCATTTTATCCAAACCTGCTCAAATTCAAATTCCAAGCTTGTAAACACTTGATAAAGGAATTTGATGCTTATGAAGTGACCTTCTAACACCAATCTAGCAGCTGAGTTTTGGGCCATTGCTTAGAAAGGCTCGCTCCATTGGATTTTAAAAAAGAATTATTAATAATTTATCAAATTTGTAATTTGATTTTTAGCTGCTAATAGTAATTGAATTACTATTTTATTAACTGCTAATTGACATTAATTTCATAATTCAAGGTGCCCACATGAACTTAAAATTTGACATCTTCTTGTTCTTGTTCTTCTTCTTCTTCTACTATTGTTGAAGATGTTGATGTGGTGTGATTTTTACATTGTTGTTATGTAATTAATTTTCCATTTTCCTTTCAATATGTTGAAACCCTCTCTTCGTGATTAGTTGTTGGTTCTTAGCTTGAATGAATCCTAATCTATAAAATTAGGGTTTAAAATGAGGAGTGACTTAAAATGTTATCCTATGTTGAGTGTGCACTATTTATGATCTTTTAGTAATATTAGTGTGTAAGCATATTACACACCAAAACAATTTATTAAAAATTGAGTTATATTCTCTGTTAAAGTGTAGTATTGTTGTACATAAGGAGAGTGGGGTTAAGGGATTAGAGTTTTTTGCTTATAATTGAACAGTGGAATTAGTGACTTGATATGATTTTGAGAACTTAGTGAATTGTTGAACCTTGTAAATTTGTGTGTTCTGAGAGGTTGACTATTTTTTGATTTCTCATTTTTCTTTTCTTCGTTTGCTAGCTTTGTGAAATGGATGCTCCTTAGTTGACTAGGATGTTGCATGCAAGTTAATTGAACAAATTGAGAACTGTATTTCATGTGTTCATTGAAGTTTAGACCCATTAAAGAATGGTTACTATACATTCATGTCTCATCGTACATGTGAGACAAATCAATTATTGAAATTCAATTGATTATTAGTTATACTATGTAAACTAGTAATCAATTGAACATGTTAATTATTTGTTTCATTTACGATTAGTGATGTTTGTATTTCAACCATTCTTGAATTGTCCAATGTGGACAGTTTAGGAAGTTGTATTTACATTATTGTCATCATTCACGCTTTGTTCATTGTCATTATATATTTCAAGTGTATCTCTACTTGTGTTCTTTGGGTGCATAGTGGGGCGTCGTGACAATTTGTTAGTGATGGAAAACTAGCAACATGTTCACTTCCCCTATCTCGTGTACTTGGAGAGCCATGGGAGATGCTGCCAAAATTTAGAATGACTATAACGAAGGAATTTGAGCAATTGACTGCAATGCAAATGAAACATTCTTGAATGGGATAGGATCTGTACCCTTTTGACGGAAGGTGGATGATTTTAGGATTCACTATACATGTGTCATAAACATTCTGAGAATGTAATCAACACTATTTACTTGAACATGTTATAGGGTAATTAATGAACATGGATAAGAGTTAGATGAAGGCTTGAGGTAGGTTTTTGGACGAATACGTGAAAGGGGTACATGATTTTATAGAGTTTGCGCATCCTCGTGTAGACAAAGCCAGTAAAATAAGGTGTCATTACATGAAATTCCAAAGCATAACATTCAAACATATTGATTTGGTTCATACACATCTATTATCCTTTGGAATGGAGAAAAGCTACACAAGATGGGTGCTCCACACAACTATTTCTAAACTTTCTATTTAATCATACTTTTAGTATCTATAGATATAACTGCTATTTTCTTTAAATCTATATATATATAACTATGAAAACTTCCCTAGATGGCTATATATCATGATTTAACCCATCATGACAAGGTTGTGTGGCCCACATATTGGACTTAACACTGGTTGGCTTACTAGGATAAGTCAACTGAAACCTCTGTCAGTCAGATCAGCCGCCTTAACCTGAACTATCGGGGAGTCCGCAAGCTCTCCCAAGGCACGATTGACTATTCATAAAATCCACATACTATTTGAGATATGTGGTTGCCTTCTATACTGAATTAACTAGGGTACTGTGCTCTAAGGTCCAACCAGACGGTTTTAGAAAACTTCCCTCACAGGCTGAACAAGTTCTAAATTGGCAAACTCAAAATGCTAGATCTCAGAATACAACCTTATCTGCCATTGATCACAAGGTTGATAAACTCATACATCATGGCACTCAGATGGACCAATGTTTTGGCCACCTTGATTCCAGAATCGAGGCTTTGTATGCTGATCTCAAAAGAAGAATTGATAATCTTGATGCTGAGCTTAGACAATTTATTTTTGTAAGATATTTTGGATCCATGTTTAATGAAAAAGATGCAGAAATCAGAAGGCTTAAAGATCAATTATCTCAGATAGAATGAGATCATCATCCAATCTCCCCAGCTACCTATATTTCTAAAGCTTTCCCACATACTCCACCTTACTCTTTGATTCCTCAGTCACCACCAACTTCATCCTACCAACAGCCAGATTATTCCAAGCATTTCAAATCCACTGCTGAGATCTTTAAGAGACATTCTCTTATTCCATCAATACCCATTTCTCCAAGATCTCTAAGATCTCCAATCCCGGAAAAACCTTTGCCCTTTGAGCCTGTTGATTATAAACTCAAAAGCCCATTTCTACCACCTGATCAACCTCCATCTCTACTTGCTGACTTTGTCCCTGAATTACCCACTGATGATAACAATGATGTTTCCACTGAAACATCGTCCTCCTCCTCAGATCAAGAGATTACTAATCTCACCAATATGTTGATGGCATCTCCCACTGATCCAGGATCATCCATAACACAAGAATTCCATGAAGAGACTGACACCACAGTCCCCATTGTGGAAGAACCTAGTGAGGCTACTTCAACTACTCCTCATTCGGTTCCTTATCATTCAACCAATGGTTCTTGGTTCTCTTTTGATGGATTACCTCCAATTAAGTGGAGAGATCGAATTGGTGAATTTGGTGCATGGATTGACCTTTAGCTTTCCAAGCCTGGGAATACTTTAGAAACAGTTCTCATTGAATTCACATCCAGATTTACTGGAACTTTAAGAGACTGCGGCCTTGGTGAATACAGACAAGTGACATTCATTAAATCCCAGACTCCCTCCTATGCTTTGGGTACACTTTATCGAGAATTTATTGGAGATCCAGATACTCATGCTAATGAAGTTCGACAAGAGTATTTTGAAATGAGATGCTGCTCCTTGAAAAGAAAGATCTTGATTTTCACTATCAAAGAATGTCCAGGCGATATTATCTTCTTGGTGGATTTAATGATGATAATCTCAGAAAGTTTACATGAATTCTTTACCAGAAGATATTTAGCTAGATTTACAAAGAAAGATTGCATCTCTCTCACGACCACTCAAAGATATCTCAATAGGAAAGATTCATCAGATGGCACTCTCTGCTCTTGAAAAATTATGTGATACTCACCAGTTGTTCTCAAAGATGTTGAAACAAAATCATAAGTTTACAAAGCAATGCAAGAAACCTTATTTGCAGATCAAGTGCAAAGAAAAGGATTGCATCTGTAGTCCTAAAAAGAAGAAACACTTCAAAGACTATGGTTCTGACAAGCACTTCAGAAAAGATCCCAGAAAAAGAAAGAAGTTCAGATTCTTCAAAAAGAAGTTTCAACAAGGACATGACAAATCTCCTCGCTATTTCATTTGCAAGAAAAAAAGCCACTAGTAAAACAATGCCCAATGAACTGGACAAAATCCGCAAAGCTTGCCCAGCAGTTATAGAATGAAAAACTCGATGCCGATGCTAAATCTATTCTTTCAGAACAAGAAGAGATGACTGAAGAGACCATTTTTGTCCTTACTGATTCAGAAAATTCTAATTTAGAAGATGAATATCATTCAGATGAAACATTCCAGGTCCAACCTATTCTCTCTTCTGAAGATTCTCAGATAAGTCCTCATGTTCAAATTCAGCTTCTCCCTGAAAAATATGGTAAACCCATACCTGCTGTTGCATACATTGATACGGGATCCCATAAGACCCTGGTAAATCCAAAAGTTCTACCATAAATTTGTTGGTCTTCCCATACTCAATTCTTTAAGGCTGCAAATGATCAAATTTTTACTACCACTTTAATTTCCAAAAAGAAAATTGGGATTAAACTCCTTCCTAATTGCATCATTTGGACTCATGCCATTGGCAATCTACTTCCTCAAAAAGATGTTTTATTAGGATGAGATGTTTATTGTCTTTGAATTCAAGCCTTTTACCCAGACAAACAAAATCTATTCTCTTTCCTATTCTCTTCCAGATTTCCAGCCCATTCAAAATAAACTCCTCAAGCTGTGTGCTGAAAGTCATGACCAGTTCATCCATGATCATCCGCTCTGGAAAAACCCAGACTTTTTCATTCACATTCGCTTCAAGCTCAATGAAGATATCAGTCCACCCAAAGCTACCCATCCGAGAATGACTCCATCAGATCTTAAGCTTGCCAGAGAAGAATGTTATTCCCTATTAAAGCAAGATTTAATTGAACCAACCAATTCCTCTTGGGCATGTTAAGCATTTTATGTTGAAAAAAGATCAAAGAAAATTAGAGGAAAAAATAGATTGGTTATTAATTATAAGTCATTAAATGTGTTCATTAGGGATGATAAGTTCCCTATTCCAAAAGCCAGGACACAATTCATCCATCTTGCTGAAGCAGAAATATTTTTCCAAATTTGATCTAAAGGGTGCTTTTTGGCAACTTGGCATTCATCCAGATGATAGATTCAAGACAGCTTTCTATATTCCAAATGAACAGTTCCAATGGACTATTTTGCCCTTCGGCTTAAAAATTGCGCCATCACTATTACAAAAGGCGATGACTAGGATTTTCAATCATATCCTGAACAGTACTTTAATTTATATTGATGATATTCTATTATTTTCAAAAAGTCTTGCAGATCATCATTACCTGTTTG
This sequence comes from Malania oleifera, assembly GCF_029873635.1. NCBI lineage: Eukaryota > Viridiplantae > Streptophyta > Magnoliopsida > Santalales > Ximeniaceae > Malania > Malania oleifera. Next base: position 50,455,583 of record NC_080422.1, on the reverse strand, counting down.
AACATTTCCACCAGCTAGCATCATAGTATGGGATAATGCTGTTAGAAAAGAAAAGCATGATTGGACAGTACGAAATTGATTTTTTGGGAATGAAAATATCACACGGGACCATCTGCCCAGAACCTCATCTTGCTGAGCAATTATTACAATTTCCTGATGATAATCTCTCTGTCAAAGAAATACAATAGTTTCTTGGCATTATTAATTACATCAGAGACTTTATCCCGCATGCAAGTCAATTCACCAATACCCTGTCACAGCTATTGAAAAAGAAGCCACCCCCATAGGGCCCTAACTAGACACAGGCTGTCAAAAATCTCAAGAAAGCTACAAAGGATCCACTGCCTCTGACTATTCCATCCACAGGAAATCTTATCCTCCAGTCAGATGCTAGTGACCATTGTTGGGGTGCCTTACTACTTGAAGAAAAGGACAACAAAAGATCCTATTGTGGACACACCAGTGGAGAATTCAAAGAATCTCAAAAGCACTATCACACTGTGTTCAAAGAAATTATTGTAGTAAAAAATGGAATTCAGAAATTTTACTTCTACGTCAGATCAAAACACTTCACAGTTGAAATGGACAACTCGTCCTTCCCCAAAATGCTTGAATTCCGGAACAAGATTCTCCCTGATCTGCAGATTCTCAGACTAAAAGATTGGTTTTCCAGATATGACTTCTCTATGAAGCAAATAAAAGGCGATCACAATGTCCTCGCTGATATGTTATCTCGCCCTCGGAAAACTTCCTTCCTCATATCCAAACACCGAGTCATTCCCCTAATCCTCATGGCCTTATCCTCCTCTTCACCTCTAAACATCCTCTATCTTGGTGCCACTACCTAGATACATTTCCCGCCAGAATTACCTCTAGAAACCACTCATGTCTCCAAAATCAAATTCTATGCAAAACCCTTCTGTAGCCACTATGCTAACCCGATAGGCCATCACCATACCTTTCCAGCATACCCTTTCCTCAATCCTTACATCATCAAGCCATCATCCTTTAATATTCATGTATTATGGTATCTATGGTATATCTCTGTTTGGCAGGTACATGCTGTATTCCTCCCACTCCAGGAGATGTACACTCATCGATGATCCAGCTATCCAGAAATCCCTGTTCTGGACCTTCCTCCAGTTGTTTATTCCTTTGTTCACATCGAGAAAGAAATTGACTACCCTTATGGGTAATCACAACCTTTAGAAGATGGACCCAGTTGAAGCAACCGCGGTACACAGTATCTTCATCCTACATAGACCGTATTTCTATAATTCAAACAAGAACCTCTTATGGTCCCAGAATCAAGTCTATGAATGGGATACGCTGTACAATTTTCCAAGTACATGGCCAAGCTACAAGCCTTCACTGTTGAATCATCTCTGTGAAATGAACGATCTCCAATTCTGTGCTGAGCTCATCAAAGCCATTCCAGACGAGATTCCTGCTCCCAAGCCACTTGACAAGGACCTCCCTGATCAGGATCCTATGGATACTGATGAAGATTATATTTGGAAGCAGCCAACTTACCACCATTCGATCCATGGAGAGATCATGGATGAAGATTACATCAACCTCAACCTCTCTTCGTCACACCGCATCTAGCACCACATGCTGTACTATTGTCACCAAAGTTCACATTGGTGGGCCGCTTTATGTCTACTTATGTAATAAGTTTGCGTGTAAAGTCAAAAGTTGTTGGCCTAGAGTCAAAAGTTGTTGCATAATTAAAGGTGGTGGGTCACTCCTACACAAATGCAGCCGTCCATGTGCTGTCACCTTTTAATATGTTAGTTGTCAGTAGTCGCTAAAGTCTTCAACCACTTTAGCTTTATGTTGTCATCTACTTTATATCTTTATCATGTTTGCTTTATGTCTCTCTCAATGTTTTTATCTGAGTAAACTGTAAAATCTTAATAAACTATAATATGTTATGGTTCTATAATCTGTATATCATGGTATTTTGTAAATGCTGTAAAATATCCTTTTATGTGTATACTGTAAATCATAATTCTGTAAATTTTGTAAATCATCTTTCTATATATATATATACACATTGTAAATCATGATACTTTGAAAGCTGTATAAATTCTGTACTAAACTAATACTTACTCATGCCACACAATTACATAAATAAAACCCATGTACTGAAATTTGTAAAAAAGTATAATTGTTATGCCTTGATTTGTTCAAAATCAAACGCTGAAACTCATAATCAAATACTATAATTTACTGGTAAAATTTCTAATTTAACTGGCATAGCATATTTCCCTTAGCTAATTCCTGTGAAGCTTGCTAAAGCTCTAAATCTATGCCTCTGCAGCATTTGAAGCTCAAATCCCTGAAATTATATTTTTTCCCAAATCAATCTACTCGCTCACCAAAATATTATCATTTAATATTCCCTAAGCCCCAAATACCCCAATTTAACCATTAAAACAAATATTTAACACCCTTACCTCCGTTTTGGAGTTGTGCCCCGGGACTCTAAACTGAAAATCTGCTCCCCCATGTTGTAGAGAATTTTCCCAGGAATCTGTGGTAGTTCCTAATCGTCAAAACGGGACTTAACGGAGCAAGAATTGAAGGAAAATGTAAGGAGGGTCGTAGGGTTTGGTAAGGGAGAGAGAGAGAGAGAGAGAGAGAGTTTTGGTTTTTAATTTTACAAATGGCTCGCGGTTCTTTATAATTTTCAGTACTGCCGAGAAAATCGTCGCCGATTTTCTTAAACTCTCAGAAAATTGTCACCAATTTCTTAGACTCTAAGAAAACCGTTGCTAGCTTTCACTTTAACCGACTTAATTTTTACCGTTTTACCTGTTATTGACTCGCGGTAATTCCATAACCGTTGCTTAAGAATAATAGGCTGCTCCTTTGTTATTTTTAGAGTAACATGGCTATAAAGATAAAAGACGCCAATTTTTACCAGGCCGGAGCACATTGATCATTAGGGTATTTTTTTTTTATTTTAGAACAGGGCTATTTTTCTGGGAATGATGATTCGGGTGAATTCCATGGTGTACTGGACTCGTACTAGATTTGAGAATCTGAGTACTGTAACCATTGAGGATGACTTATACCGGGTATGGTGACCCGAATACCATAGTAAATTGGGAAACTTGTATCGAGCATAGGGACTCGAATACCATAGCAAATGAGGAGAACTCGTACCGGGCATGGTGACCCAAATAGCATAGTAAATTGAAAAACTCGTACCGGGCATGGGGACCCAAGTACCATAGTAAATTGGGAAAACTTATACCAGTCATGGGGGCTTTAGTACCCTAGTTAATGAGGAAACTCGTATCGGGCATGGGGACCTGATTACCATATCAAATTGGGAGACTAGTGATTAGTACATAATATTGCATATTTATGAACATTTATACGCCATCTTAGTGCATAGAAATAAGTAAATCATCTATGTAACATGCATATAGAACTTATTGTGTGATTTTTGTGATTTGTAGGTAAATTGCAATAAATAATTGATTAGCCCTTGGGTGGAGTATGGAATGGCTGCAAAGACTTTAAGGATTCAAAGTACTAATTTGTGAAGTGAGGAAGGATGTTTGAAAGAATTGAATAACATCCAAGAGTGCTTTAATTCGGGTCAATTGAAGTAATGTACAGTTTTATGCAGCTTTGGTAAATCGGTCATAACTTTGGACTCAATATATCCAATTTATGCAAACTTGGTCGTATTTCAAAGAATACTTCAAGCCCTACAAATTTGCATTTCACGAGAAAGTCCAAATTACAATGTTTAGCTGTCCAAACTTGAGCTACAAGAAAGGTAACGAGATTAAACAATAAATTTCAGCAACACAAGGAGTGCAACTAACATTTTGGTTGGTGAAGAAGTGCAACTACCATTTTGGTAGGTGAAGGTGTTTGTGGTAGGTATAGGAGTGTAACTAATAAATTGTGTTAGGTTTTGGAGTGGAAGTAGTAGTTTTTCAACCTATAAATAAGAGGCTTGTGTTAGCCTTGAGAAAGGGAGCTACCTCATTTTCTTGATTCTTTATCTCATTTCCTTGTAAACATTCAGAAGTGTTTAATTTAAGTATTTCTTCTTTTCATTCTAATGGCCAACTAAATTTCAAGTTAGGCTAAGGGTGGAGTCCTACATCCCATTATTGGTAATTCTCATCTCAATCTTCAAGTATTTTATGTTTAAAATTGATTAATGTTCAATGATCTTTTTCTAAAAACATTTGGCTTTGTAAACCTCTTGATTGATTGTAGACAAGTTAAATCTTGCCACAACCAATGTTTTTTGTTCTTACATTCTACAAGTTTGCTAAATATTTTCATTTGACATTATTCAACAATTTTTGTCAAACCTATGCATTTCAAGCGATATATTTTCTAATCAAGTTCAAATAGGTATATTGATGTTGGTTGAGTTATAAAGATGAGATTTGATTACCAATGACAAGATTAGGATGAAATCTAAAGCCTAACCCTTAAATTAAATTGTTATAATCAAGTGACAGTTGTATTCATTAAAATCAATCCCCATACATCTCACTCTAAATTAATTTGTGAAGTATGAACTCTTAAACTTACCAATTGAATCCCTGTGGAAATGACCTTGGGACTCCAAGATTTACTATGCTTGACAATGGAATTTTCCTACGCTTGGGAATTGGACAATAATGAACAAAATAAAATGACAAGTAACTAGTACCACGCATTGGGACTCGAGTACCATAGTAAATAGGGAAACTCGTACCGGGCATAGGGACTTGAGTACCATAGTAAATTGCGAGACTCGTACCAGGCATGGGGACCTAAGTACCATAGTAAATAGGGAAACTCGTACCGGGCATGGGGACCCTAGTACCATAGTAAATGAGGAAAATAGTATCGAACATGGGGATCCGAGTACCATAGAAAATTGGGAGACTCGTATCAGGCATGGGGACTCGAGTACCATAGTAAATAGGGAAACTCGTACCGGGCATAGGGACCCGAATACCATAGTAAATAAGGAAACCCGTATCGAGCATGGGGATCCTAGTACCATAGTAAATGAGGAAACTCGTACCGGGCATTGGGGCCCGAGTACCATAGCAAATTAGGAGACTCGTACTGGGCATGGGGACTCGAGTATCATAGTAAATAGGGAAACTTATACTAGGCATGGGGACCCGAATACCATAATAAATAGGAAAACTCATATCGGGCATGGAGACCCTAGTACCATAGTAAATGAGGAAACTCGTACCAGGCATGGGGACCCAAGCACCATAGCAAATTGGGAGACTCGTACTGGGTATGGGGACCTGAATACCATAACAAATTGGGAGACTCGTACCGGGCATGGGGACCCGAGTACCATAGTAAACAGGGAAACTCGTACCAGGCATGGGGACTTGAGTACCATAGCAAATTAGGAGACTCATACCGGGCATAGGGACCCAAGTACCATAGTAAATAGGGAAACTTGTACTCAGCATGGGGGCCCTAGTACCATAATAAATGAGGAAACTCATACCGGACATGGGGACCCAAGCACCATAACAAATTGGGAGATTCGTACCAAGCAGGGGACCCGAATACCATAGTAAATGAAGAAAATTGTACTGGGCGTGGGGACTCGAGCACCATATCAAATTTGGAGACTTGTTCCAGGAATGGGGACCCAAATACCTTAGCAAATTGGGGAAACTCGTATCGAGCGTGGGGATCCGAGTATCGGAGTAAATGAGGATAACTTTAGAAAAGATTATTTGAATGTTGGAGACATATTTTTGGGTTTTAAAGACTTGTGCCCCTGTCTCAAAGTGGTCATTCTGTGCCTGGGGTCTGCTGCCCCAATTTCAAAGCATCTCATTTTATGCATGGGGTCAGTTGCCCCTAGTTTCAAAGTATGTCATTCTGTGCCTAGGGTCAGCTGCCTAGTTTCAAAGCATGTCATTTTGTTCCTAGGGTTAGCTGCCCTAGTTTCAAAGGATGTCATTCTGTGCCTAGGGTCAGTTACCCCAGTTTCTAGGTCAATCATTGTGTTCCTGGGCTTCCCTGCCCCAGTTTCAGACGTTAGCAAGACAAGAGTGACTTAGTTAAGGACGCAAAAGGATTATTAGAAAGCCTACTCAATAAGACAAGTATGGATGAATGGTTTCCTATTGCTATATGTATGCATGTTGCTACTTATGATGCTAGAATGTAGAGATATATGCATGTTGCATGAGATAATGTGTATACAGTGTGTATTTTCTTTTCTTATGAAATGCATATCGATGCATGAATTTTTTCTTCCAACGTGCCCATAATTGACAATCTCAACCCTGACCTTGGCCATTTTTCAAATTCCAAACCAATATGAGGGTCTCTAAATCGGTTCATTAAAAATTCAACTCGTCATTTGCCCCGGCTACATCTATTTGTCATTGAACTTGGCCAAACCTTCAACTTCTAACTTCCACTTTGATGTAAAGGCACCGGGACTAGCTACAGCGAAACTCAACATGAAATTTGCCCCATTTAAATGCATCTATAACTACTCTTGGCCATATTTTCAAATTCTACTCTGATGTGAAGGTATCAGGACTGGCTACAGTGAAACTCAACCCAGAAATTGCCCCAGTTACATTTAATTGTAATTTCCCTTGTCCATATCTTCAAATGCCACTTGAATAAGCAAATCTCTGAAATGCCTCCCAGAAAATCAGTAAGCTTTGCGTGATACTTCTTTGACTCTCCAATTGTCTTTTGGAGCTTTTGAAGGATGAAAGGGGTTTTGAGGGTGAATGATCATGCATTTTGGACATTGATTTGCAAAATCAAAAGGTCATGTGCACAAAACATATGTTTCACCATGTTCATGCTATTTTGACAGTAAAATTTTATACCAATATTCGAAAGTCATATGACATTGATGTTAGTCTATCTGGCTGGATGTCTGACTTTCCCCTTTTTGTCGATTGCACTAGTTTTATCGAAAGAAACATTTCCTCTTCTATCTTTTGTTGGGAAACCAATGTCACTTCCTCGTTCTGGCTATCGTCCATAATTTAGTGAAGCTCTACCCCTATTTTGATCTTGAGATGGACTTTGGGACTCAGGATGAAATGTAGGCCTTAGGATACGGGTTTTTAGAAAGATAAGTAAACCAAGGCTCAAAATTTCCTTCCCCAAATGATATCTTCTCCCCCAGTTTGTGGTGAAGTATTTGCAATCTATTGACTGAACTTGTCACTTGGACAAACTGCCTATGTACCTTTTCAGGATTAAGTCATTACGTTGTTCAGACTCAACATTGACTCTGACAAATCATTTGAGACAACAACATATTTTAATCAGGTTAGGGCTTTCATTCGAATCGTAATGTAGGCTTAGGGGTATGGTTCAAAGAATAAAAATGTATGATAAGACTCAAATTTTGTTGATGTTATCAAAGGTAATCATTGATCAAGGATCACATGTGATGTATGTCACCTATTTTCTTTCTTTTTCTTTCTTTATTTTTTCCTCTTTTTTGGCATCTTCTCCTTTCATCAAAATCTTGGCTCTTATTTTAGTTTGAACTTCATTTGGGATCAAATCCTTTTAAAATTGTCCAGTGTGGGGTGCGATCTTTTGACGGGTTAAATTAAGAATTGAATATCTCAAGCTCAAAGTAGTTAGCAAGGGGTTTCCATTTCTTGATCGTCTTTCTAGGTAGCGGAAAAATAGCCTGCCATCATTTTAGGCAGTCAATTATTGTCTCATATAATTTGTTAGACTCTTAAAATCCCGAACCCAACTTAATTTTGGAAAATGACTTTTCTGAAGAAATGGTTTGAAATTCAGGCTAAAATGGTATAATAAGTGATACATCAACGCTTGGTTCTTTTTATGGGAAAACTAGTTGGCTAAGAATGACCATCTGTCATTTGATCAAAACAAAATTGATGAGCAACATAAACTTATGAAACAAACAACACTATTTCATGCTTTTTGACGTGTGAATCCATAGGATGAGAAAAATTGTTTCATCTTCTTTATCCTCCCCTTTCTGACTTGAATTTTTAAAAATTAACATCATTTTCTAACTCATGAATACTGGTATTGTTGTTTTCCCTATTCCCATATGAAACAAGAGCAAACAAAATTTTGGCAATTGAACTTGTGATAAAAATGCATAATTTCATTGAACGAAAATGTCAAAGGATTACAAGATAAAAGTTAAGATCAAAACATCACATGAAGTTGAATAGCCAAAAGTTTACCATTTTTTCATCTCCACTCCTACGATCAAAAGGCAAATATGTTTGTTTAGGCTGTCGGTGGAATCTCCGTTATCGACATGCTTTTCTGCTAATTCTCGGCTTCCAGATCTTTTTTATCACTGCCTTCCCCGTGGTTGGGTAAAGGATTGCTCTGAATTCCAAACTATTTATCATCAAAATGCAACCACCTTGCGTCCCTTAGTGTTTGTACTTTGTGTTTGAACGCCCAGTAGAGCTTAATGGTGTGCCCAAAGGTATTGGCATGATATGTACACCAGGAATCTGGGTTGTACCAATAGGAGAAATGGGGTATGATAGGAGTCCATGGAATGGTTGAAACCATGTTTTGTTCTTTCAATTGAGAGAATAAGTACGAATATGTCATTGGAATGGAATCTTTTTTTTTTTTTTTATATTTCTATGGACACCCCTTTCTTATGCCTGGTTAATCGGTCAGGCAGGCATAAGCTCGAGAGAAACGAATTGAGGCCCAATGCCTGCATATGCTACCTGGTTAATGTTGGGTTCGAAACAAATTTTCTATTAGGCCACTGATTTCTACCTACCTGATGATAATGCCCCTGAATCATCTGAGCTTCCTCGTCTTTCTTCCTACCTGTCCATTTCTTGCTTGATCTCGAGCCTGAATCCGCACTTTTGGCTTTGTCTATCTTGATGGGTATCTCAATCCTCTCTCCGGCGGCCACAACACCCATGAAATCATAGGGATTTGCCCTTAGGAGGTGCCCACAGTAGGGTTCTTTTAACGTACTCATGAATAGGGAGATAGCCTCGCTATCTTCCATTGAAGGGATCACCTGGATGGTCATATCTTTCCACCTGTATGCATATTCTCTAAATGTTTACGTGGGTTTCATTTCTTTCTCTAGGGGTCATGCGATTAGGCTCCATCTTTGTCACGTGGCGATATTGGGCTAGGAAGGCATTAGCCGAATCTTTCCAAATGCGGACCCGAGTCCTGTCTTACTGAATGTACCAACAGATGGCCGACCTGGTCAAACTGCTCTGAAAGCAGTGCATCATCATTTTTTTGTCGTCTAAGTATGCGACCATTGCTTGACAGTGCAACTATAGGTGGATTCGAGGACATCGGGTTCCATCAAACTTCTCGAAGTAAACCCAGAGGATAGACGGGGTCTGAATCCTTCTCATCATCTTGCAGTTGCACAACCTTCCCTTGGCCCATCAGCAAGTCCATGATTTTTCTCATCTTATCATTAATATCTTCTTGCCCTTGTTCAAGGCCCATAATTCTGCTTTCCACTTGTTTGTCCATAACTTTCACCTTACTTCTGGTGTTGTAAGGGTGGGTAGAGGTGGGCTCAATGTTGGAATCCGAAATTTTGATTCGGCCCGATTTTACAAGAAGTTGGAATGTGATTACTGGCCCATTGAAGATGAAAACTGATGCACGGATTATGTGTGAATTTATGCATGGATGCATGTAATGCAACCTAAATAATTATTTGGCCAGTGTTTCGAGAGAAACCCCTATCCATTAATGATCTCGAGAATGATCCATTTTCCTCTTGACAGGGTAATGTGGGAGATAAAATTTGACTTTTTCACAAATGAATTGGGCTTTTTCGAAACATTGGCCAAGTGATAGGGATGCCTAAGTGGATGTAGAATGCACAACACAAACTATTTCAAACATATATACAATAGACATGGATTACAACATGTGGAGAAAGATGTGGCTTTTGTCCTAACCCCGGAGTAGGTTTGTATACATGATTTTCTGTGGCTCTATCCTAAGCGAAGGATTTTGGAAAAACATGTGTAGTTAGGCTTTAATCCCTATTAACAAAAGGTTCCCAGATTGAACTTCAATCTTTTCCCATTGGGGTTCGGACAAAGCTCGCACTGAGCAAAGTGGTTCGCGGGTACCATCAAGCTCTGCCATGAAGGGACTGACGCTATTACACTCCTATCAAATCCTAGCAGGGAAAGTCCGGTTATAGAACTGTGAAAGTGTGTGTGCATTCTCAAGCCTGATCTACTCCCAAGAGACCCACATTTATTAAGATAAACATTTATAATTAACCAAAGATACTTACATGCTTATTCCACGATATAGAAACAAATATTCATAATTCACCTACTTACTCAACTATTCACACTTAATCAAAGATACGGATGTGAAATGTATGGCTCAACACAAAGTATTTCAAAAACATACATACAAAAGACCGAGTCAAGTCATGTGGAGAAGGATAAGGCTCCTGTCTCGACTTGACGTAGGTATATCCATTTGACAAGGTTTTTTTGAGACTCCACCCAAGGGAGGGGATCTTAGATAATTATGTGTGGTTAAACTCTAATCCCTACCGACAAAAGGTTCCCAGATTGAAACTTCATCCTCCCTCACAGAGGTCCGGATAAAGTTCGCACCGAGGGAGTGGTTCGCCGGTCCCATCAAACTCTGTTTCGAAGGGACAAACACTATTACACTCCTATCTAATCCCAAAAGGGAAAGCCCGGGTGTAGAGTTGTGAAAGTGTGTGAGTTCAATTTTAACCTGATCCCTCTGCCCCACATTCATCCACATATTTATTCAAACACATTATTCAAAATTAAATACATGCTTAACAAAGTACCCACAACAAATCACATGCTTAACATATTCACAAGTAATCACATGCTTTTTCTCAAAGTAAGCAAGGTATTTACAGTTAATTCTATATTACTCCATTATTCATAACATATGTGTGTATTCAAATTACCCAAAATGAAAGGGAGTACTTAGAAGGCTTATGGAATTTGAATTCAAGGATTATCTTCGATTAATCATTGACTTGGCTCTCATCATCCCGAGCGGAGTCACCAAGTTGTCGTGACGTTCTTGGACGCAAACTTAGGAGTGCTAAAAATGAAATGAAGTGTGTGGATTTAAAAAAATGTGATTTTTGTAGAAAACAAAGTGTATGGAGTCGCCACTAACCTTTTAATGTGGTTAGAACACATGATTATTATCCAATTAAGGGTAGAATCAGTCTGCGTTACTAGAGTCGGGTTCAAGAGTTTGGTTATGCGAGGGGAAGGTATTAGCACCCCCTACACGCCCGTTTTCACGAATGGTACCTAATTAATCAAAAATTATCCCAAAATAAATTTAATAAGTCTTATAAAATTACTCCCTATTAAAAGGTATAAAGAGATGCACAAAATAAAATACTATATAAGTATTCCTTCAGAGTTGGAGCATATCGTACTCCGAAGAGCTCATGCCTCCCTTTTTAAATTATCAGGATCGAAAAATTGAGAAAGTAGTTAGAAAAATACACTCTCGGAAAATTTCTAAATTTTTATAGAATTTTCCTAAATGGGAAAAATAGTAGTCCATGAGGTTTGGACTCGTTTGGGATGAAAACAATTTCTCGGGATCTCAAAAATATTTTTTTTTGGTTTTTTTATGATTTTTATGATTTTTCTAAGTGCAAAAACATTTTTTGTGAATTTTTGTAATTTTGTTAATATATTCCTGAAATTTGAAATAATAGAAAGATAATTAAAGTAAAATAATGAAAATCAAGTCCTAAAAATATTTTTAGAATTTTTTTGAGTTTTCTAAATTTTTAGCATTTTTTGACTTTTTTTAATTTATTTTTAACATAAAAATTATTTTAAGATGAGAAAGCAATGAAAACAAGCTTGAAGACATTTTTAGAATTTTTCCAATTTTTCTTGATTTTTTGGATTTATTGTGAATTATTGATAATACAAATAAAAAATTAAATCGGTTCCATAGCAGTTCAAGGGACCCAAATTGGTTTGGAGAAGAATCAGTTCAAAAGGGGGGTAACCTATTTAAAATCTGGTCAAGACTATCGCATCGGACATGTGCAACCTTTCAGGTGAGGCCACGTGACCGTGCAGTTATACACATATATACATACATAATAAACACCACGATGTATAGATAATATAAACATAATAACTAAAACATGAATACCACAATGCATACTAAACATAATAACACAAGGTGCATTAATGAACTAAATTGCCAAACTGTCACAATACATAACCATAAACCAAACAGAATAATAGAACTGAACATAATATGAACCATAACAAGAACGATATAATCATAACAAAGATCATAATTAAAATACTAAAATATCACATAATGATAAAAACATCACAATACCTAATAAAAATACATGCTAGCATAAAACACCTACGATAGAGACGAAATGAAAATGACAACTACCCAAAAAACTATACTGGACTAAATATGCCTCTAAAACAGAATGTTAAACAAAAATTAAAAAATACAATAATAATACAAAACACAATACGAGGATGCTTGAATGTGTGAGTGAGTACGCATGTGTGTTGGACGTGTGCGTGCTATATGTGCATATTGTGTATGTTGTGTACCATATATTACAAAAATGTAAAAGGACCCTCCTATCCATAATGGGAAGAAAGGTTCTTGAGCATCGAAGTCCAGCAAAATTTACTTGCTTGAAGTTATCATATGCAAAATTATTAGAATTAGTGGGAGGGGGAATGCCAAGTAAAGCCTGCATTCACTTTTAAGGGAGTTATTAACTTACATTTAGTGGTAATAATGGGAAAAAATGTCGCCATTTTGTTATCATTATCAATACATGGAGAGTTCATCCACTATGTTTGATATTTAAAAAACAAGCAAATGAATTGTAATTGAATTTAGATAGTATTTAATACTACTATAATGGATACAGAAATGTCAACTAATTTTTGAAGTCAGTAATGAACTCATTGATAAAAAAAAGATAAAAAAAAGAATACAAATCATGTAGTATAATTTCATGCCATCAAACACAAAATTTCATATGCACTCATCATTTATTCAAATAAATTTAATATGCAAAAATTCAGATATGAAAAAACCCTAACCTCAAACTGGGGGTTCCTAAATAGATGCTTCAAATTACCAAATTTACTTCAATATAATCAAATTCAACATATTAAAAACTAATTTCTACTACAAACTAACACAAATTTCAACTCCAATTTTAGAATCTCAGCAAAACAATAATAGGGTTTAGTATAGGAAACATACCTCACCTCCCTTCTTTATATACTACTTTCTTAACGTTCGAATTGTACTTGGTGACTGAACATTCGGATTGTACAATTTGAACCCAACGTTCACCTATAATGTCAGATTGCGCCCAGATATCTCCTCTCTGTTCTCTTCTCTCTTGGCTCGGCCTCCTCTGCTAATTGCAGAGAGAGAAGGAGGAAGAAAAGAAATATCAGAGTAAAAAAAACGCTACTCCAAGTAGCGTTTTATGGCTGCCACACGTTAGCGGCTGAGCTCTCGTTAAACATTAATAAAAGCTAGACCATCCAATGTCCTAGCGTTTTTTGAGACGCATCAATTGTGGAAATAAACTTCCACCTGATTTTTTTTTAAAAAATATTTGTAATTAAAATAAAATTAAATTAGGAAAAAAAATCCACACTATAGACTCTCTTTGCTTGAACCTATAGACTCTATAGACACTATTGACATAGTTTTTGAATATAGACATTATAATAATGCAATTATAGTTTGAAAACTTAGAAATAATATGATCCTTATCGCATTTTCGTTTATTGATGATTATTTAACCAAGATATGAGTCTTAAATTTGAATTAAGAATTATTAATTCATTTCATCATATTATATTGATCAATACGGATTTTATGGTCTTTAAACCAAAATATATATTTTTTGTATTCTTTTGAAAATTCTAGCATATCCCTTGCTTTTTGAATTTAAATTTTGTTTTGTGCATTAGCCTAAAGGCCTAAAACCAATTATAATGACGCGATGGGGGTGGGGGATTAATGCGTAGCTGCGTTCGCTTTACTTCCATGGCGGGCTCCGCGCTGCCTCGTTCTGCATACTCTGTGCATACCTTTCGCCCACCCTTGCCCCGATACCGTCCAGCTCGATGCGTGCGATGGTCAGAGAGACTCCTCCATGTATTCTCTGCGGCCACTTCAACCAAATTTAGGGCATGGAAGTTGGACCAGCTCAAAAGAAGGTGCTGCACTGATGCGTGTTTTGTCACCAATGATGACAAATATGGTAACAAGCAGGTTATCGTCGTTACTCCACGAATTTATGATTACGTGCTCGCCAATGTCCGAGAGCCTGAGGTGAGTCCTTCAATTTCCAGTCATCTGTCTGAGTCCGTGCCTGGGTCTTCTTGATCAAATCTTTTTTCTTACATTGCCTGGACTGCTTTCCAGATTTTGCGTCAACTTCGAGAGGAGACTGCTACTATGCGAGGTAGTCAGATGCAGGTATTTGTGATTTTTTTCCCCCACCCCCACTATTTTCAATTCTGCCTGTGTGCCACGTTATATGAAGTTGTTTACGTTCAACAATCTAACTAGCTTCAGCAGTTTTCATTCTCTTTTAGTGTTGACGGTGCTTAAGTAGTTAGTAGTTTTGCTTTTGCATGTAAAGGCCCCTTGTTCTTGGTGCCATCCATTTGATTGTGATTTCTTTATAACTCGTATGCCTGTAGTGGCAGTAGCTTATATTAAATGACTAAAATTTAATGTGTCACTTTTGTGTGAATTAAAATGTCAAAGAAAATTGACTCCCATATGGAGATGTCACAGCCCCAAAACTTCCTCTAGTGTAAGGGGTTTGACAGGGACTTGAAAGGGGCTTGAGGCACTTAGTTGTAGCACACACGATTGAATTAGTCAGCCAAAAGTTAATGGCGGATCCATTGAGTGGCACATGAATACATATTACATTCACAAGCCTCAAACATGGTGGAAAGCAAAGCAATGTGTTTCATTTCATTATACATCTGTAGGCATTGTGTGTTTAGGATGTAGGCTTGAGGATTCCTTTATTTGCATTGATGACCCACTGTGTGGGGGCTAGAGTGTATGTTGGCTTGTAACAAGCTTAACAGTGCTGTTGTTGGTGGTGGAGCTCTTTTGAAATTGAAATAGAACTAAGCCATGTTGAGTACTTGCAGGCTTGCAGCCATTTATTTTGGTTGATGCTGACAAAATGGCGCAAATACTCTTTGAGCAGGCTGCTGAATCTCTCTGTTTGACCATTGAAATTGGGTGATGGCTTGAGGAGATGTCAAACCTTGAACCAATGATTTTGAAGAGTTCTGACCAATAGTTTCTTGTAATGGGGAAAACACCATACGTCACAATATGTTTAAATACTAATTGTGCAGTCTGCTTTACCAAGTGATACTTTGATGCTAAGATGAATGTGTGTTACTTCGAAAACCTGTCCACAATCACAATCATAGAATCAAAGTCATCAGTTGGACTTTCCATGGTCTTGTTGGCATCAGAGGGGCTCTAGTAGCCTGACCATATGCTCAATTTTGTCTTGTTGGCAAGTGAGAGATGGTCAGATATACTATGCCACAGTGCCCTGCATGTGCAACTAGCAATCCTCCTGCTTTAACAAGTAGAGTGTTTTCACTTTCCATCTTGGAAGATTATTTTGTACCTTCTCCATGGGTTTAAAAGTCTGTTTTGTTGTTCTGGTGTGCATGAGAGAAATCACCACGTAAATAATGGGTTTGGGGATTTCTAGAGAAGTCTGCAAATCTTTATGCCCTTCTCCATTCATGTTGTTAGAGAACCAGATTTGGAAGTCTAGAAATTAATACTTTGCCCTGAGTTCCTCAAAAATAAATCAAGGATTTCTATTGTCACTTTCATTTGGGATGGTGAAGCTCTTGCAAATAGGATTGTCATCTGTCTAGAACATGTGAATTGAAAGGAGGTTCTGCTTTGTATATTTTAATTGGGCTTACAAAGAAATTAGTTGTCACAGGTTTTCTATGCACAGGGTGAATGAATGGGAAAGCGAATACCCTTGTTGAAGGCCTCTCTCCAATTTGAACCAATTAGGCTTTTTCTACATTCCACTACACTATAATTTCGGTAGAGGTAACACAACATAATCAAGGCAATGATCTGACAATGAAAATTGACTGTATCACTGAGGACTTTAATTGCATCTGAATTCTAGACACAATAGATTTCATGCTTCCCAAAAAAGATTCCCAAAGTCCTCATGAGTCATGCGTAAGCCAGGCTGCTTTATAACAAGAACGCCTAGCAATGGGAGATGCTTGCAGGTTTCCTATGAAATTAATGAGTTGTGCTTTAGTCTGAGCATGTTCTTGATATATGCAGTATCCAAGCTTCAGGAAAAAAAACATTCTCCATTCTTCATTGTCAATAGCCCCATCCAGCCTTTTCCTGATGTTTGCAGGTCCTTTTCTTTCATTGGTTCAACCATCCAAGTGAATCTGTTTTCCAGAAAAACCCTGGTTAATCAGTACATAGTCATTCTCTCAATTCCTGAAGCTTTGGCTTCTGCTATTTGGGAGGCTTAGTCCCTGCTTCTGCCTGAGTTCAAAGCCTCATCATTGAATTTGTAGTTGCAAAGCAATGCAAACGGTTCAAACTATTATATTCTCAAATAGTTGTCTCCAGGCATGCAGTTTGGATTTGATTTTTCTCAACAAAATATTTGCGAAGTTAATATTTTGTCATAAAAATGAAAAAATGTGTAGTTTTTTTTGTTTTTTTTTTCTGGAGGTGCATGATCACGTTTGATGGTGCTTGCTTTGTAAGGTTCTAGAGAGAGGGTTTTGGGAGAAGATGGAGGAGGTTGAGTAGGGGCTGTTTCCCTTCAGCAGTTATCCTGTTTATTGCAAATGGGAAGCCTAAGATTTGGTTTAAAGCCTCTAGAGGTGTTAGACAAGGGGATTTGCTTTCTCTGTTTCTTTTTACGCTTATTTTGATGTGAAGGATGATTGTTTGCGGGGTTGGATGGAGGCTCAGTGAAGGGGATTAGGGTGGGTCTTGAGGATTTATCAATTTCAATACTTAAGTTTGTCAATGAATCCTTCTTATTGTATGTGCGGTGGTACATATATTTTGGTCATAAAATGTAATCTTTCTACAGAATTTGAAAGTGTTTGTGTATTTTAAAATTCAAATAGTGTCGTGACTTGAGAGGAATGATGAATATCTTTCTGTAGGGAAGGTTAAAATTTTGGCTGTTTATTATATGAAATTTAAAGAATTTGTTTGTAAGGCAAGAAATGAATAGAAGTAGGGCTTGCCCCAAGTTGTGGCTTTACTGAAGTTCTGCATGAAAATTGAGAACTAAATGTCTTGTTAACAGGTATCCCCTGATCAGGCACAATTGCTGGCAATGCTTGTCCAGATTCTTGGGGCAAAACGATGTATTGAAGTTGGTGTTTATACAGTAAGTATTTATTATTCTGCTGTTTTTCTTACCTTTGCTGTTCTTATGGCACACAATAAAAAACTTTCTCATTGCAAAATACTGTTTTTTCATTATTTTACACATTGAAATTCATTCATTAGGTAAATTGCATTAGTTGCAACAGTTTGAGCTGCATATTTGAACCATTTCTTTTGCAAAATTGGTGAGGGTAAATGAAGCACAACAAATAGAGGTTGCTGATATGAAGCATATGATTGGGAGTTGTGGGGGTGCAAGCTCTTTGCAAAAGGAACCGGGAAAGGTTTGCAAGGTGATTCTGAGAGGAAATAATAAAGCTTTGGATGAGGTTTAGAACATCAATATTTGATATATTGAGAGTCCAAAGTTAGGATATATCAATGGAGATATTGATATCAATTGACAAAATAAAAAGTCATGCCAAGAGAGTCTACCATGCAACATCAGATTTTGGTGTTAGATGTATGTGTAGACACGCCAACTTAAATCGGCCATTTTCTAGGAAAGACCCGGCGTAATAAGATTTGACTTTGAGTCTTCAATAGGTCCCGGTTTCAAAATTAAATCCCCTGAGTCCTGAGTTTTTAAGATTGAGTCCCAATACCGGCCACTTTCAATGAGGACCTCAAAATTATTTCCAGTATGGTGAATTAAGTATCTCCAAAAATTGAGTCCTTTTGATTATAGTTTTAAATTGAGCATTTATAACTTAAGTAGAGGTTTCTTTTAGTTGCAAAATTAATCTCTTTTCTTAATCCAGGGTTGTGAAACAAGCCATGTATTTTCAAAGTTGAGTCCAAGCGTCAATAATTTTTCCAAATTTTTATATTCTTCTGTAATTTTTCCGAATTTTATAACAAATTTTTATATTTTTCCCCAAATTTTGAAATAACAAAAAAAAATCACAAAAATCCACAAAAATCATAAAAAATTCAAAAAAATTATAGAAAATTCATAGAAAATTGAATAAAAATCAAGTCAGAACTCTTTTAGAATCTTCTCGTGAGTTTTTTGAATTTTGTGATTTGTTTTAAGTGCAAAAACAATTTTAAGTGATTTTTGTAATTTTTCTGATTTTTTGTAACTTTCCGTATTCTTCAAAGACATTTTTAATCAAATAACAAAAGGACAATTAAAAAAAAGGTAAAAATTGATTCGAAAATATTTTTTAGAATTTTTCCTAATTTTCTCTGAATTTTCTGTAATTTTTCTGAAATTTTATGATTTTTGTGGATTTTTTTGTTATTTCAAATTTGGGGGAAAAATATAAAAATTTGTTATAAAAATTCGGAAAAATTATAGAAGAATATAAAATTTTTTTTGAGGTTGGAAATTCATCTTTGGCAACTTTTCATCCTAAATAAAACCTACCGAAATAGTATTTTCATACTTAGAAAGTCTTTCCGAAAATTTCAAAATATCAGAAGTGTATTTTGTAGGAAAAGCTTTAGGTTCTAGATGCCTCGATCATCATCACCAGTTATCACAATGTTATCCACATACACAATAAGCAAAGTCCTACCAGATGGAGTATGACGATAAAATACAGAGTGATCTACTACACACCGACGGAGGCCAAACTCAAGTACTACAACACTAAAGTGCCTAAACCATGCTCGTGGAGATTGTTTTAATCCATATAATGATTTCTTAAGTTGACATACTGAGCTTGACTCCCCCTGAGCAACAAACTCAGGTGGTTGCTCCATATATACCTCCTCATGAAGATCACTATGTAGGAAATTATTTTTTGCATCTAACTGATGTAGAGGCCAATGACAAGTGGTGACTAAAGAGATGAACAAGCTTACTGAGGCAAGTTTAGCGATTGGAGAGAATGTGTTTGAATAATCAAACCATACACCTGAGTATATCCCTTAACGACAAGGCGGGCCTTCAAATGAGCCATAGAACCATCAAGATTGACTTTCACATCGCACACCTAGCAACTACCAACCACAGACTTATCAGGAAGAAGAGGCCCCAAATACCTAGCATCATTATCATGTAGTGCACACATCCTTCAACCATTGTAGTCCACCCATAATGGGATAAGGTTTCAGAAAAATAGATTTTGGAAGAGCAACAAAAGATAGAGTACTAACAAAATAATAATACGAGGGTGACAAGAAATCATAACAAACAAAATTAGAGATCGGATGCTGGGTACAAGTGGGTTTACCTTTCTGAACAACTATAGGAAGATCAACATCATGGGAAACAAGATCATCTGAAGAGGGAACTGGAGGCATAGTTGTAGAAGCTGGAGGAGGCTCTCCTCTCTTGAGTCGCTGTGTGTGTAGTTGCAAATTGGGATGATCATGCGACAAGGAGGACTCAAAGTGGATGAAGATGTAGGAGATTGGGCACAAATAATAGGTTTGGATCTAGAAGGTAAGGTAGAGGAAGGGACACATCAAGGTCAATAGAACTCAAGGAATTAGAGTAGTATGGTGTAGACCCAAAAAGGGTGACATCAGTAAAGACGAAAAATTGATGTAAAGTAGGACTATAACATCGATATCCCTTTTGAGTATAGGAATAGCCTAGAAAAATACATTTGATAGCATGGGGATCCAACTTAGCTTATCCATTCCTAGAGTTAACTGATGGACAAAGGACACATAGCTGAATATACGAGGAGGAAGGAAGAACAAAGGAGCCTTAGGGAAGATAACTAAACATGGCATTTTACCACCAAGGATAGAGGATGACATTTTATTGATGAGGGAGCAAGCTGTGAGCACAGATTCACTCCAAAAAACTTTGGGGACATTCATACGAGACAATAGGGTACGAGTGACTTTAAGAATGTTTGTTTTTATGCTCTGCAACACCATTTTTTTGTGGAGTGTGGGCACAATAGGACTAATGGATCATACCAGAATTAGTTATATAGATATTGAATTGGGTACTGAAGTACTCCTTAGCATCATCACTATGAAGTATCCTGATTGGCATATCAAATTGAGTCTTTATTTGGGAATAGAAGGCGTAAAAGATATTAAACAACTCAGAACGGTAATATAACCAAGTCATCCAAAAGTAGTCATCAACAAATGTAACAAAGTGCTGAAACCCTAACTTCGATGTGACTTGACTAGGACCCCAAATATCGTAATGGACTAGCATGAAAGGACTAATCACCCGTTTGTCGATTCAGGAAGCAAAGGGAACATGATGATGTTTTCCCAATTGACAAGACTTACACTCAAGATAAGACACAGAACTCAATGTAGGAACTAACTGTGTCAACTTGTCCAAGGACTGATGACTAGGGCAACAATGGACTTGAAGTGGTCTAGTTGCGACTGTGTAGGCAATGGGAGGAGAAGGTGACTCAAAGTAGTAAAGTCCACGAGCCTCACGTCTTGTGCCATTTGTATTCCTCGTATTTAGATCCTGAATAACCACAGAATCAGGAAAGAAAGTGACAGAAAAATTTAGTGACTTTGTAAGCTTACTAACTGACATGACATTGAAAGGAGATTTAGGAATGTACGAAGCGGAAGAAAGAGAGATGGAAGGAATAGTATTTACTGTTCCTATCCCCTTAACTGCACTAGTGGACCCATCAGCAAGGGTAACTTGAGGAGATTTTTAGGATATTGAAGTTAGAAAAGAAGTTGGTTGCACCTGTTACATGGTCAGTGGCTGCAAAATCGATAACCCAAGGATTAGTGGGAAAGATACTAGATGACATACAGACTATAGGATTACCTTTTTGGGTAAAAGATGCAATGTGATAAGATGTTTGTTGAGACGATTGATAATGTAAAACATTGAATACTCCTCCTTTGGTATAGTCACAGTACGCAGTTCACTCAAGCAAGTGACTAACGAGGGAACCATACTTTTGGGATTTGCAAAATCCATCCCAACAGTCACGAACTCAGACCAATGAGAACAAGATTAATTGATGGAACAAT
This sequence comes from Malania oleifera, assembly GCF_029873635.1. Classification (NCBI taxonomy): domain Eukaryota; kingdom Viridiplantae; phylum Streptophyta; class Magnoliopsida; order Santalales; family Ximeniaceae; genus Malania; species Malania oleifera. The sequence continues at coordinate 50,434,151 of NC_080422.1, read as the reverse complement.
GGAAACAACCACGAGCAAGGTGACCCACCATGAACAAGTCACAAATAAATCATTACAACGCTGCCACAGCGCCAAGAAATGCAGACGCAGCCCCAAGAAAGCAACAAACTTATATAACACTACCATGGACAAACCACTAACAAACTTTTATAACATTGCCACAGCCTCACAAAAAACGGCTTATGAACACTACCACTGCTCCAAGAGAGTCACCAATGACTTTTACTAACACCAAACAACAACCAATGAATTACCATGAGTGCATGTTCAAAACAAAGATTGGATCTTTGAGCAAAACACATGCCCAACAGCTTGATATTTTGGTATATGGAAGAAATTAGAACATTGAATCAAAAAACACAGCAAATCCCACTGTTTTAGATTTAGTAAACTCAATAACCATTGATAAACTGCTTCATGAAGTGTCAAACAACCATTCCATGAGCAATTAAATAAGGTGAGATCTTTGGACAAAACACATCATGAAAAACTCCTTCAACATGTTAATAGAGGGATTGGATCACTGCTAGGTGATTTCAGGTCAAAAACATGCCTTAAAGTAGCTTTACACTCCAGCGCATGGGGTCGGGCCTGGCAGCCTTCGACCGGCATGTGAAGGCGCATGGGACATTTCCTGGAGATGGTATTTCAGTGGGGGGCAGATTGGCAGTGTCTGTGGGTGACTATGGTGTTGTTTTTGCAAAATATATAGTAGATTTTGTGTTCCAGATCTGGCAGTGTTGCCCAGGAAATTTCCAGAAACTGGTCTGACTTCTGGCAGCTGCTGGCTGTTTCTAGGGCTATAGCGTTGCTGGAAATTCTTCTATGATAGTAGACATGCAGCAGATTTTGGGTTTTAGGCTTCGGTTTTGATGGTGGTGGTAACAATTAGGGTTTAGGTTTCAGAATCATGCTCTGATACCATGTTGAATAATTGGGTAAAATGGAAGACCTAACCTTAATGATAGGCCTCTCCCTCTATTTATAATATGTGTCAAGTACAATACTAATGACCATAATACCCTTACTAACTCACACTTATTACTAACAAAACTCTAACACATAATGATACTGCTATATGAAAAGGACTAAATAACAATCAGTCTTGATCGTTGTTCCAACATCCGGTTACATTTTTTTAGTTATGTTGTATAGACCAAGTTGACTTCCAAGCCGGCATTAAAACCATCACTGTGTTGGAACATACAAATAAAAGAAATAATAAAGATAAATGAATATTTAATGGGCTTGCATAATATCTAATTTATTCAGTTTTTAGACAATGCAACTTACCTTGGATTAAGGAAATATCCCGCAGCTTGAAGCGGCCTATTGAGTTGCAAATCCCATCTCATATCAGTAGGTTCCAAATATGGTCATACTTGGTCTTTTGATAATTATAATTTTGGGCAATTTGTTCCTTTGCTCTATCCATGGCTTCACTACATATACCCCACTGCTGGTTTCGCATCACCATCAAGAAGCCTCAAAACTTTCACAAGTGGGTTCACACACTTCAAACAATACTTTTTTGCTTTCCAAAATTTGTCATCACACAATGATATGGTCTCTACTTTCTTAGCTTCCAACTTCGAAGCATAGTGACACTTGACTGGCGACCCACTCTTCTAATGTGAACATGGCTCAAGGAGGAAGCTTGTTTTCATAAAAAAATTTCGAAGTGAGAAAAGATGTAGCAAACCTTGTAACCCCACCTCTCTTCAATTCTTTCTTTTTAGTAAATTCCCTATGCATGTTAAGCACCCATGTGTTGGTTAATGAAGATACACACCTCCTTAGCTTGAATTGTATTATGAAAGATAGAAAAATCTTCAATGTCATGCAATATTAAGTCAATACAATAGGCTACACAAGGAGACCACAATATATGCTTCCTCTTCTCCATTAATAACTTACTAGCACCTACATAAGCTGAAGCACTATTTGTCACCACTTGAACCACATTTTCCCCTCCAATCTCTTCCACTAATGAGTCAAGTAACTCATACAACTTATAAGCATCATTCACCACACTTGAAGTATCTAGTGACTTGAGAAAAACCGTGCCACTAGGGCTATTTACAAGAAAATTGCGAGATGCCTTTGTTTTGTGCAGTCCATCCATTTGACATCAAAGTACGTACCATTTTACCCATTCTTTTTTATATTTGTCCATTAATGCTTTGACACTATCAACTTCTTTCTTCAAAATGGTCACTTTAGCCTCATGGTAACTTAGAAGCTTTTGATTTTTCCTATACTCCCTAACCATCTCCATCATCAAAGCAACTAATGGACTCTTAACCAAGTTGAATGGTAAAACATGTCCATATGAAAACCAAAATGCTTTGAATCAGCTCTATCTTTTACCACTGCATTCAAAGTTTGTTGTTTAAATACTTTCCCCTAAAGTCCTTTGGCCTTAGTTAGAAAAGCATCCATGTTGCCTTTTCTTTGTCCTCCCATGATCTGAGCTTGTTCTTCTCCAATCTCTCCCTTATAAAATTCTTTTTCATTGTCAACAATTTTTTGTTTTTTGTTTTTTTGGTTTTATTCCTTCCAAATTGTTCATAAATTATTCTTTAACCGCCCAAATGGCAACCCAAGGTGGGGAGGGGGGTGAATTGGGTTTAATTAAACTAAGTTCTTGATTACCAAATTTAAAGAAAGTTCAAACAATGCAAGCAAAGCATACAAATATTAAAGCAAATTATATAAAGAGAGTAGTGAAGAGAGATGCAAACACTTTTTATAGTGCTTTGGCTATCGTAGCGTACGTCCACTCTCTCAAGGCCAATCACCTTGAGGTTCCACTAATTCCCTTCCTTTAATGTAATGTTTTAAAATGCTCAATCAAGGCTCACCTTAAGGCAAGCATGCCTAAAACACCTTGAGGCTCCATCCAAAATGCCAAATCCCATAAAGGCTAATGCATTACACACTAAGGCTTATGCGTTAGTACAAAAGACACCTTTTTGACCTTTTTAGTTGAGGCTTACACATGTTGGGTGCGTGATTCTCAAGTTAGATTTGGCTAGAAAATTTTAACTCTGCATATATATAAAGGGAATGCCATAATACGAGTTCATTTCTAAAACTCTTGAACCTCAACCTTTCCAAAGTAATTGAGAACTGTATCTTAGATCTTGAAAATAATTTTAACTTTGTCTCTTAACATGATTCATGTAATGAATTCAAGTTTGCAATTTTTAAATGTCCAACAGAATTTGAAAATTATATTTGATTTTTGTTTACATTATATTTGTGTTTTTATTTATTTATTTGCAAAATACATGTAATTTATTTACATATTTTTATCTAAAAATAAAATTCTCAAAAGGCTTATGCCCCAATGCCTTAAGGCGTGCGCCTCTCCTCTCGAGGGTTAGAGTGCCTTGCCTTAAGCCTTTGCCTTTTAAAACATTGCTTTAATAGAGGCGAGGGCACTAAGTATGCTTATAGCTTAGATGGAGCCATGGAGGCAAGGACACCAATTACAAAAGATTTGAATAATACGAAGATGAACATTACTAGGTAAGATATACAAATTATGGCACTAAAGTAACCTCTCAAAGAATATACAAAGAGATGGCACAAGAGTTTTGAGACTTCTCTCAAGAATGAGCAAATTTGAGCACAAAAAGAGTTTGATAGAGAGGAGCGTGTTTTTAAGCAAAATGATAATTCAATATAGATAGCTTCTATGCTGTTTCTTGGACTTTATAGGGTATATTAACTGTTTTATGCCTGCTGGAGTTGGTCCACTGGTGAGGTTGATCAACCTAGCACTAGCCATTAGAGTTTTGAATTGATCATTGGAGTCTTGAAAAAGCAGGACCAGCTGGCCACTCACTGGGCCTGGTCGACTGTCCCAAGATTTTTGCCGAGGCTGGTTGATTGGGCATTATGGGTTGGTTGACTGCTCCAGACTAAATGCCCGTAATAGTCTCAATGCCCGTAATAGTCTCCATTTTTGTGATTTTTTTTTTTTTTTTTGTTTGAGTCCTTTTGTGCCATGATCATGATATTCTAAGAGATTTACACAAATTGCCTCCTAGAAATACAATTGAGAGGATATAAATACAAATAATAAGAAGTCTTGAAAAAGTCTCGAGGCTTTCTCAAATTATCCAAATATAATCATTTCAAACTTGTCACAACTTAACACTAAGGTTATTAGTCCAAAATAGTTTGTTATCATCAAAACCAAAATTTGAGGGGTGAAGCCATCAATATAAACCAATTAAGCTCAATACATTTTAGAAACATGATTTTTCAATGTTGATCATAATTAAAGACAATATGCTAATATGAGACAATTCTTTTGCACAATTAAGATCATTTCAAAAAATTGGCTTATCAACTTTAAAATTCTTGTGCTTAAAAAGACATGTTTCTCTCCCTTGGTCATTATCAAAAGGAAAAGTTGGGGGTTTGTGAGTTTTGCAAAAAATGACTCACAATCCAAGTTTGAAACACAATGTAACATCAAAACCAAAGTGTTCGATATTCCAAAATTGTTCAAGAATTTTAATAATCTAATAAAGACCATGATTCAGAAGTTCAATTTCAAGAATGGTCAATTTTAAAAATTTCACAAGAAGAAAATGTTCAACATTTTTTGCCAGGGTTTTGGAGGCATGGATCAGAAAGAGACGAACGGTCTGGAGGGGTTTCAAGCGATAGAGAGAGAAAGGAAATGAGGAAAAATGTGATTTTTAAGTGTTCTAAAACACCATCACCGTTTGCTAGTTGACCACCTCTCCGGTTGCTCAATTAAATTTTGTTCGTATGTACTGGCAGTTAATTTTTATTGGCCCTTATATCAATTGGATGTGAAGAATGCCATTTCATATGAAGATTTGCAAGAGGAGGTATACATGGAGCAACCTCTTGAGCATGTTGCTCATGGGGAGGATGGTAAAATATGTAGGTTGCAAAGACCATTTATGGTCTTAAATAGTCTCCTTAAGCCTAGTTTGACAAATTTAGTGTTGTAGTTTTTGCATTTGGCTTTTTCTAGTGCTACTTTGATCATTTGGTATTTGTCTGCAAAATAAAGACAGGTGTGGTACCTCTAGTAGTTTATGTTGATGATATCATCATCACTGGCAGCAACCATAGTGGGTTTGTAGACGTTAAGCAGTGGCTTCAAGCAAAATTTCAAATCAAGGACTTGGGTATTCTGCGTTACTTTCTTGGTACTGAGATTGAACGGTGTAGGAAAGGGTTGAATTTTTCAGCAAAAATTTCTGTTGGACTTGCTAAGTGAGATTGGTTTGTAGGGAGCTAAACCAGTTGACACTCCTATTGATCCCAATGTGAAGTTGTCTAGGGATGTTGGACCGTACTTTGAAGACAAACGTTGATATAGGCAGTTGGTTGGCAAGTTGATCTACTTGACTATCACTATCACTAGATTTGACATATCTTTTGCAGTAGGGGTGGTGATTCAGTTTATGGAAAATTCCAAACAACCACATTGGGATGCTGTTTGTTGGATTTTGCAGTATCTCAAAGGCTCTCCTGGAAAAGGTTTGATATATAAATGTAATAGAAATTGTGAGATTGTAGGTTACTTTGATGCAAATTGGACTAGATCCGTTGATGATCGAAGGTCTATTATTGAATGTTGTACCTTTGTGTGAGGTAATCTTGTTACTTGGTGCAGCAGGAAACAAACTACTATATCAAGATCTAGTGCTGAAGCGGAATATCGAGCTATGGCTCATGTTGTGAGTGAGCTTATGTGGCTAAAGTCTCTTATGTCAACCCATCCATTTTGAATCTCTTCAGCCATTGATCTTCTGGAGACTAGAATCTCAATCTCTAAAATGGTAAATCAGATGGGATTCTTGGTAACGAAGCCAATATATGTGTTTTGTGATAATCAAGCTGTCATTTATATTGCTAGCAATCCAGTGTTTCATGAGAGGACAAGGAACATAGATGTTGACTGTCATTTTGTGAGGGATGCTATGTTGGAGAAGGTCGTGAGGACTCCCTTTGTGAAATCTGTCTATCAGTTGGGCGATGTTTTTACGAAGCCTTCATGTAAGCCCGCCTTGTCTAATGGTTGTTACAAGCTGGGATTAGGTGATTTTAGTACACCTCAGCTTGACGGGGAGTGTTAGAAGAGAATATGTTATTTTAATAATTAGGTTGTGTTAATGGGGATATTTTGGTCCACAAGACTTTATTATTATTATTATTATTATTACTACATAAGAGGGCAGATCATGAGCCATACGTAGACTCCAGGAAACTGTTACTCAGTATTTTCTTTTTTTTTTTTCTCTCATTCTCTTCATCTCTTCTCTTCTCTCCTTCTCTTCTTCTCTCCATCTCTTACTTTACAACATCATCAAAACCAAGTTGCAAACCTTGGGGCTAACAATTTCTTGCAAGGAGCTATATTACTTGATCCAGCAAGATGATGCTTAATTCAAATTATGTCAACTCATCTTTCAAGCCCGCAATAATTGCACTTCAAGTGTATTCTATTATTATTAATTTGAGACAATGCTCCCATATAGGATCTTCACTCTTTGTGTTGGAACTTCTTTCTTAGGCTTAACACTTCAACTGGAAGCTATGTTCCTACTATTCAACACTCAAATCAACCATACTTCAGTTTTCGACCTACAGATGAAACATGAATAACATATTCAAAGCTCAAAAGAATAAAAAAGTAAGAAACAATTGAACAAAACGTCAAAAACAAAGTACAAAGTTTAAATGTTTAATTATAGTTGATACTTATATTGCTTAATACTTGTTGATAGTTGAATAGTGGATGACTTGATGCAATAATATAATAATAAAGCACTAAGTCTAAAAGTTTAGGATACTCATAAAGAATAAGTTAGGGACTGAAGAAAAATTGCAAAAAATTTAAATTTATGTTTATGGAATATAGAGTAAGCTTAAGTGTGTAACATAATTTAAAATAAAAAAAAATGTATGTGCTTTCTTTAAAAATAAATAAGGGGAGGGATCAAGAAAAAAATTGATATACAACTGAAAAACTTGATGGTTTTTAAGAGAATGATGGTTTTAAATAAAGGTCACGACCGTTACGTAAAGGTTTTTGGGTTACCGATATCGTTACACACTGCGAAATTGGTGGGAAGAAAAATCATGGCCGTAGCGGCCATTACGGGCTGTGACTGTTACGTAAAGGCCGCTACGTAATCGCTACAGGACTGTTACACCAAAAAAATATTTTATTTTTTACTTTTTCTTCTCACATTTTCTCTCTCTTTCATATATCATTCTCAATATACCAAGTGGCAAGAGGGATAAAAGATTATAATGAGGATAACAATGATACAAAATTTACTTTTTCTTTAAATACTTACACTAGATGCATTAATTAACAATTTCAAAATACTAACTTGTTAGGAATTTTTTTTTTTTTTAATAATATTAGTAATGTGATATTTATGTTCTTTATTTTTCAACTTCAACCTTCTTTCTTTTCTAGCTATTTTATATTTATATTATTCGTATGTCTTATGTGTCTAATAGATTAATGGAGTGTATAATGTATTTTATTTTATTAATTCATTTAGCACACATAAGAATTTATCACAGATAAGAACAATGAGAAGTATAAATACGCGCACACACGTAATTTTCTATCAATGATGGTTTAAAACAAATGTAAACTTATTGCCCTTACCAAATAACTTAGTTACTCGAACTAAAGGGTCCAAAATACACTAAAACCCTTTCCAAGAATGGCCGAAAGCTTAAAACATACAAGTACGCTAATATGCACAAGGTTGTGCGTGCTTCAAAAAAATTCACGGCCGTTACACCCGCTTCCCGTTATGTAACATCTGCTACTCCTGCTTCCCGTTACACCTGTTACCGTTACGTTACGCTACCCGCTACCGCGATTTAAAACCATGAGAATGAATCAACAAAAAAATAATAAAAATTCAAACTTTACAGTGTTTGATAAAAAAAAAAAAACATTTTTAATTCATGGGCTTTCTCTAACAACTAAAACAAGAAGAATAAGTATGTTAGAAAACTGATTAAAGTTTAATAAAAAAACTAATTAAAAAATCGAACTTTACATGTCGAGAAGGGAACCAGGTCACCGACTTACAGTACATCAATTCTGGACCTCTGGTTTTCTTCTTCACTTTGGTTTCTTGTCCAATATATCTTCTAACTTTCTCAATGGCAGCTGGCAGACAGCAGAGTCGCAGAATGCAGAAAGAGAGAGGGAGGGAAAGAGGCAGAATGAGAGACCAAGAGTTGTTGCTATTTTCCAAGACAGAACTTACATAAATGGTTTTCAGAGTGTAATTGTGTCACCAAAAAAAAAAGGGTTAATAAGTTTTTGGGTTTAAAAGCAGTTGGACGCACCTGGAACAGAACATGGCCTGATAGAACAGAATTGTATGATTTGGTTTGATTCTGTGATTCACCCACCTAAATCATTTGATTCCCTACAATTCATGCTCTTCTGTGATTCAGGTATGAGATTCGAATCAAAATTGATCTTAATCGATATGAATTGTATGATTTGAATTGGGAATCGTATGATTCTAATAACTATGGTCATAAACCCAAGCGTGTTTAGTTTAGGTGTGTGTTAGGCTTATGCATATGTGGGTTTGTTTGTAAACAAAGTGTATTTGTAATTTTATTGTGTTTTAGTCATTCCTATAAATTAGGGATTTATAGTGTTGAGTTCCTGTAAAACAACAGTTTATGAATTTAAAAATTTGGAAGTTATGGGCGGTTTCCCCATCTATCCTCTTCCGCTCCCTCCTCCCTCTGCCTCCTTGATATTTCATCAGGATTCTTCCATGCAATTTATTTCCAGTCCTCAAAGGATTGCTTTAGTATTTTGAAATAGATTTTTAAGTTTCTTCCCGCACAGAAATCTTGTAACACCTTTTTTCCCTTACATTGGAGAGAGAGTGTATTCAGCCTAAGATATCTCGAGATAATGATCAAAGATACAACTAACGTAAAATAAACATTAATTGTTCCAATATTATGCAACAAAGTTTTCAAACTTACCATTTCATTAAAGAACACAAAGCAAAGTTTTGTTTGTCAAAAATCAAAATCAATCCCTTCAAGTCTACATTACCAAACCCCTTGAAAATGTGTTTTGCCGATGTTCAATGTGATAGATTGGTTGTTTCATATTGAACATTATCTTCTTGTTTAGTTTTTCTGGTTTTTGTAGGAGGATTCCTTATTCTCCTAATTCATACATTCTTTCTTTAATAATATTTCTTCTTTTTCTATCAATAGAAAAAAATAGATGAATTTTTTTTGATAATATTCTTTATTCTTGATCTACTTCATCTACCAAAAGTGTCATCCGTAGTTCAGCATCTTAAGCTTTTAGCATATGTTTAGACTAACCAGTTTTTGTCCTAGTTTCTATGTTACTTGCCATTTTATTATTTTTTGTTGCCGACCAACATTTTTATCTTTTGCTTTTCCTGAGGTGTTGTATGAATACATTTGTTTGTATAGAAGACAGAATCTGTTCTAATTACGTAATCATGTATTAAGATGCTGTTTTAATTGCTGATAGTAATAGTACAGCTGTTGGTGGTTGTGGTTGTCGGTTTCTTATCATTGCCACCATTATTTTTAGGGATACTCATCACTGGCTGTTGCTTTAGTCCTACCAGAATCAGGTTGTTTGGTTGCTTGCGAAAGAGATGAACAATCTCTCGAGGTTGCAAAAAAGTATTATGAGCTAGCTGGCGTTTCTCACAAGGTGATCCCCCTCTCTTCTAATGTAGTATCCTGAAGGGACTGGTTTTGCAGTGGTCGATTGTAGTTCCTTACTCTTGCATTTTTTTTTTCCTTTTTTTTTTTGTTTTCTTGGTTGTAGCAAATAATAATCGAGCGAACATTTGTCTGCCTTCAATTTGCTTATTTTTTACCCAAGTATTTCATTGGTTGGTCCTTTTTCTTTTGGAATTTATAATTTAATATTTATTTGTGTATAAGCGAATATGATTTGACATTACTCCAACTTGTGAGATCGCCTAGACCATGCAGAATGGCAGAAAAAGATTTATATAGTGGACGCATCTAGTGGTTCTCAAGGCTTGGTGGTGTGGTCGCTGTGGTGTTGTATATAAGCCAATATGCCATGATCCCATCTATGCATACATGTGATAGTCCTACTTCATTTAGTGATTTGTTTAGCTCAGACAATTTATTTTACATTAGGTGGATGTGAAACATGGACTAGCAGCAGATACATTAAAATGCCTGATTCTCAATGGGGAAGCTTGCAGGTATGTTGATATAAGAATCTGAATCTAGTTATGTAATTTGTTCATTTATGTGGTCCACATACGAAAGAGGATACATGTGGATGGAATACATTTACAGTGTTTATATTCATCAGGTAGTGGTTAATCGAGAATGACTCATTTTGTTAATTTGTCATCTAGGTTTCTTCTGATAATTGCATTGTACCTGTAGTAATTTCATTTCGCCAACCTTCTCCTTTTTTCCCTTCTGGTTCCAGTATGTTTACTGCAACTGCTGTAGTTTGCTAGGCTGCTTTGGACAGTAACATTCTCCAAATATCTCTCTAATGCAGCTATGATTTTGCATTTATTGATGCCGAGAAGAGAATGTATCAGGACTATTTTGAAATGCTGTTAAAACTGGTAAGGCCCAAATAATGGGCTTAAACTGCCAATATATGTATCAGTTTGCGTAGTTTCTTTGGTTCTTTTGTTAAAAGAAGCAGATTCACTTGGCTAATTGGTTTGTTAGGATGCATAAGTTATTCTAGCTTCTTTATTCAGGTGAGGGTCGGAGGTGTCATTGTAATTGATAATGTCCTTTGGCATGGAAAAGTTGCTGATCCACTGGTATGTGATATTTAAGCTTGCTTGTGTGAGACAATAGATTATTTTTAACAGTTTCCTTTGGTTAGGTGAACGATACAAAGACCCTTAGCATACGGAATTTCAATAAAAAACTAATGGAGGACAATCGTGTTAGCATTAGCATGGTATGTGCATGAGATCTTTGCTCTTTTTTTCAAATAGGTCTGGTTTGTTGATGTTGACTTATATTTGGATTTCTTAGGTACCCATTGGAGATGGAATGACAATTTGTCAGAAAAGATGATCTCATAGCATCACACAATGTCACTGCTTGGTTCAATGACCTACTCTCATGAAGAGTTCATCATAGGTTACATAATTGTCTTGCAGTGTCCAGTAGCAAACATTACAAGGTCTGGCCACATCCAGGAGTATCAGCAAAATGGCATATTGAGGTATTATTGTCATATAAACCCATCTTGAGTATGGTTGACCAGCCCATCCCAAGGATCACTCTTTCATGCACACAATGCAAAAGCTCTGTAGAAACTGGCATCGTATGGTCCCCAATATGCCCGCCAGCAGCAGAAGGGGCCGATTCTTGTTTTACGCGATGTGACGAGAAGTGACTAGACTGCCCACATTTTCCTTCCAATTAGTAAGATTCTGTATTATTAGAGGGTAAAGGCTAAACCTTTTCTTGCTGGTGGGAGGGAGCTTTAAAGGGAGTGTAGGGCATTTGTGCTCATATCAATTTTTTTTTGGGATTTCCCTCTGTTCTCACACTTTTTTTTTTTATCAGTAAAGGTAAATATATTGATCAAAATCGAATATGTACAAGTACACTGAGCATACCCAGGTTAATCAGATATACATCTCACAAACAGAAAAGGTACAATCATCAGATCTATCTATCTTCATAACATGAATCATAAAGTTTCAGAACAACTGAAAGCATTCAAAAATCAAGACACATTTTGATTTAACAAAAGCTGCTCTAATAGTGTACCTTTTGATCATGCAGACATCCCCAAGGTAGTGATCATCCATTCTTCAAGTTCCTCCTATATCTGGAAGTGTGTATACCTTTTAAATTCAAAATGCGTCAACACCCCCCAATAATAATGTCATTGAGTAGGGCAGTGCAGCAACAACTCTCAATTCTGCATTATTTGATATATTGCATCTACACCAGGTCTGAAGTCAATTTCAACTCAGGAGAGTCTAACTGCTATTTCAAACATCTGTTTTTAGTCTTCTCCAACATTCAGTGGTGTCAAATTCAAAGTCAAACCAAAGGTGTATCAGCCATCTACTGCAGCATAACTCTAATCTTCATAGACCTTCAGTACAGTCCGTCTCTGACCACGTTACCACCATAGTAAATTTAATCCCCTCTGTATAAGCCTAAGCTCTTTAATCTGAATCCAGCAGCATTGATCATACTTGCCAAAATCAGATCAGAAGTCAACTCAGGAGAGCCTTATTGCTTCTTTGAATCTCTGTTTTTAGACTTCCCCAACATTCAGTGAAGCCAATTACAGCAGCTGCAATGAACTACAAAGACAAACCAAGCCATTCAGGATGCTGCAGCACAACTCTAGCAACACCCAGAACTGCACTAGTCTGATTCTTCTCCAAAAATCAGTGGTTCCAACTACACTCAGCTTCACTGATGTTTTAAAAAATATTTTAGTCAACCCAACTGAATACTGCAGCACAAATTTAATCATCAAAGGACTACTTGTTTGCCCACCTCTGACCAAGTTCCCACCATAAGGACTGCTGGTGAAACTCCCTCAAAACCTCAAATCTATGCAAAAACTGGAGTACCAAAATGCCTCCTCCAATCTCTGCATTTGGTCAAACTCCACAATTCAGTATTGCCAGTTAAAACGGCAGAGCTTATCATCCAACAATCAGTCATGCCACCATTTGTAAGCAAACACAGCCAGCACAGCCATTCAGCAGCATTTCAATCCACTGAGCAATCAAGAGGAAACGTATCAAATCTATCATACACTTCTCTATATACGTGCTTTTGTATCACTTTCACCAACTCCTCGGAGGCATTTGAAAACATGAAACTACACAGTTCTGTTCTCACACTCTTGGGTTTATTATAGTTAGGACTGCAATCGTAGGTTTGGTTTTGGTTAAAATATCGAGAGCTGAAATTTTATTGGCCTTGTAAAAATGTAAAACCAAACTCTCATTAGAAACTGAATGATCGAACTAGTTGGTCGGGCAAATGATGAAAATTGGACACGGCAATGATGAAAATCAAACCAACCAAAATTTATGTTTTTTTCCTCTCTTAAAAAAATTTCCTGTTATAAAATAGTTACAACTACAAGAATCCTATGTTAATACAGAAACCCAAAAAACTACAAGAATTCTATATTAATACCAAATTAATCTGTATGCAATCCTCTTTTTTTTTTTTTTTCATTCAACTTTTGCAAAAATTATGTTTTTTTTGGTTGATTTGGTTTTTGGGGTGCGAAGCCGATATAAATTGAATTCAGCTTCAAAAACTTAAACTGAACCGAACCATTTCAATTCAAACCTGAACAGTTTAAACTGAAATGATTTGATTTGGTCTGTCGAGTTGATTTGAACTGGCATTTTGACAGCCCTAATTGCTGTTGGATACATAGGCCCAGAAATTCCATTTTGGCGGCAGTTCAATTGAGGGATTGATTGTGCCATGCAGATTCCCCTGTATGTAGGCAGATAGACCCTTTTTAATTCTATGGATCCATATGTTAGTTGCGAGAGCTGACCCAGATCCACCCACCAACCCATTTAAGCCGAAGTTGACCTTTTGGGGGAGCTTCATTGGAGCCCATGCGCCCGTACCATCCGCCAGTTGCCATGAGGAGGGTACTGTTTTGGTAATTGACGCCCTTAAGATTTTAATAATTTATTATCTTATATTTGAAATTTAGAATTAAAATCTTCAATTTAAATTTGTGTAAATTTGAGTAAGGTATAGGATAAAGTTTAATTCAAATTTCACATCCAAATTTGGAACTTGAGATCCATGCTTTCAGTTATAATTTTATTGATCTTCATTTCACATCTCTTGATCTCCAATTTGTTAAAATTTTGAAATCTTTTCATGCTTGTTTCTTAATTGAGCTCTATATATAATAGTATAGACAGTGTAAATCACTTTATAAACGTAAATATTCTCATCTCTTGAAAGAATGATCAAATATAAAAATTATTACATTTAATTAAATTTATATTATGTGAAATTATTGATACTAAAAATTGTTTTATGGATTAAAAATATATTCTCTTTTAAAACTTGAAAAAATATTCTTAAAAATAATGAAATCAATGAAATTTAACTTCTATGTAAATATGTAGATAGTAAATCATTTGGTTTGGTGGAGACTAATAAGTGTTGTTTTTAGAAGTTATGTGTTGGGTTGGTTTCCCTCTTAAGTGAGGATGGCCCAAAGTAGCCCAATACGCTTTGCCCATGTGTGGAGAGGCCAATTTAGGAGAATAGGGTTAATAACCCTATCCTTTACTGCTGCAAAGGGAGGTAAACAATCAGAAAAATAAGAAAGAGAGCTGCCACCACATAGAGGGAGAGAGAGAGAAAGAAAAGAGAGTGTTTGAAATTTTTTGTCCAGTCTTGATTAAGTGCTTTAATCAAAGAGCGTTTGTGGTTCGATTGAGTTAAAGTTTTACAAGAATGTTCATGACATGTGAATCTTCATTATGAACGGTGGAGATTTGATTCTGAGCGTTCGGTGTCGGTTTTTTAGCCCGTGGACAGTAACCTCTATTTTGGTGAGATTTTTCTTTAATTCTTGTAGAAGTTGATTTAAGTCCAGGAATTGTATTTCTTGAAGTTAATTGCTGATTGTATGTCTCTAGTTGAGACTAGATAAAACTCGTGTATTCTCATAATTGTTGACAGTGAAATTGTTTGAGTGGACTACGGTCTTGTAGTTTTTCCTTTCTCACACCAAGAAGGTTTTCCACATAAAATTGTGTGTCTTGTGCTTGTGGTGTTTGTATATATACATTTTGCATAATATTACTTTTTTTTTTATAATTTCCTATAGATTCACACAAAGAGAGAGTTTGAGTATTGTTGTTTCTCCCACCAAAGTGGTAACAGAGCAAGGTTCGATCGAGTGTCCTTAAGTGATTATTATTTTGTTAAATATCTTGTGTTAAATTATGGAGGCTTAATATAAGTAGAATGGTGTCTCTGAATGGTTCAAATTATTATATATGGAAAGGTAAAATGGAAGACTTACTTTATGTGAAACAATTCCATTTACCTGTGTTTGCTTCTAAGAGGCCAAAAAATAAATCTGATGATGAAGAATGGACTTTGTTGCACAGACAAGTTTGTGGATATCTTAAGTAGTGGGTAGGTAATGTTTTGAATCATATTGATGGTGAGACACATGCATGCACACTTTGGAAAAAACTTGAGGCGTTGTATGCTCGTAAGACTAGAAATAATAAAATGTTTCTGATGAAGCAGTTGATGTATTTGAGATACAAAGATGGAACTACCTGACAGATCAATTGAACACTTTCCAAGGAATTATTAATTAACTGGTTGGGATGGGTATAAACAAACTTTGTTTGTGTGAGAGGGTTTTGATTTATTTGTATTATTTTTACTTGAAGAGGCATAACCATGTGATTTAAAATTCTTTTTGTAAAAACCATTTCTCTTAACTCCCAAATTTTTTTTTGGAGTTTTATTTTCCTCTAATGGTTTTACCATGATCTTCAACTTTATTTTTCAAGAGAGTGTTTTCTTTCAAGACATTTCCAATTTGATTTTCGAAATTTCCTACTTCTTCTTGAAAAATTTCATGGTCTATTGAACTTTTGAAACAAGCTCCTCATTTTCCCTTTTAAGGGAGGCATTTTCCTGTTTTAAGGTGGAACAAAGACAAAGTTTATTTCCTTTGCATTTTGACAATTTATCTTCTAAACTTCCTACTTTTACTTTTAAGGCTTCATGCTCTTTTTCAATATTTTCGTTCCTTCTTTGTACTAAGACTAATTTATCATACAATTTAGCACAATTATTTACAACTTCATCATATGAAGGTGCATAATCTTTCTCATCTGAACTTATTTCGTCTTCTTGTTTGTTAGCCATGAAGCACAAGTGTGCTTCTTCTTCTTCATCACTATTATTGCAAATGGTGGCATTCACAACATTATAATCTTCTTTTTGAAATTTGCCTTTGTGTTTGATCAAGGGACAATTTGTTATGAAATGTCCAATCTTATTGCAATTGTAGCATCTAATGCTATCATTTTTGTTTATTTCCTATTTTCTAGTTTTCTTACCAAATTGTTGTCTTTTTACTATAAATTTCTTAAAATATTTTGTGAGTGATTCTATATCATCCTCACTATCCTCATTATCTTCTAGCATTTCTTTGTATTTTGAGTGAGATGATTTCAATGCCATACCCATATTCTTCCTAGATTTTTCAAGATCCAAAGTCGTATTTTTCTTAATTTCATAGGTCATAAGTGACCCAATAAACTCATCGAGAGTAACTTTGGTTAGATCCTTTGCTTCCTCAATGGCGGTTGATTTAGCATGTCATGACTCAAGTAAAGATCGGAGAACTTTTTGAACATTATCCTCCATAGAATAAGTTCTACCAAGTGCTTTTAGACCATTTGTGATGTGTGTGAACCGAGTGAACATGGATGTGATATATTCTCTCTCATCCATTTTAAACATTTCATACTCACTATAATGACCCGAATAATAATAATGGTATTTAAATAGAGAGAAAGGGAAATGGAAATAGTATTAGAAGAAGGCAGTCGACTTCGTTGACGAATACTTCACGTTTGTCGACAACATCGCACTTTGCGTTCGTCGACAACATCGCACTTTGAGAGTAATAACCAAGAAATTTAATTAAGGACTCGTCGACGAATACAAGGGATTCGTCAACGAGGATAACATAGGGTCTCGTCGACGAAGACATGTTTCATCGACAAGAAGATACTGAGAGAGGATTTTTGGAAGTCTGAAATTCGTTGACGAGGGTGTAAGTTCATCGACGAACTTTCTAAAGGACTCGTCGACGAGGTGACGTGTCTTGTCGACGAATCTGACCCTATAAATAGCAAAAACCCAGATTTAAACCAAGTAAATTAAGAAAAAAAATCACACTCTCTCTCTCTCTCTCTCTCTCTCTCTCTCTCCCTTTTGTATCTCTCTCTTCTCTCTTCGATTTCGGCTCCGTTGCTCGCCGGATTGACGATCTGAGGCCACCACGACGCTCCTGGGGAAGTTCTCTCCAAATTTGTCGGAGCGGATCGTTGGTGGAAGTTAGTCGAAATTCATCCTTGAGTTGAGGTAAGACTTTTTATGCTAAATTTGGTCCTACTGTAGTTATAGGAAATGATTTTCACGTGAAAATATCGAAGTTTAGTTCTGTGAGTTATTGTTTTCAGGGAGTTGAACGGGGAACCCTGCGAGTGCAGGACTGGAAATTTTAGGGGGTTTCTTTTAATGTCAGGTAAGGGAATAAACTAAAGCAGTTATTTTCCACACGTATTATTATTATTATTATTATTATTATTATTTATCAGTAAATTTATTTTCAGGAAAGTTCGTATTATATCTATGTATTATGAAGGAAATGCACATTTGGGGAAAATATTGCTATTATGTTGAAATATATATATATGAGATACCAGAAATTATGATTTTAGAATATAATGTATGGTTTTATATAGCAAATGTGTGACATGAATATTACTTTACGTGAGAAGTATTATGATATGACAATGCTATGGATGAAGTATGTTTTTCAGAGATTATGAAAGAATACAGTACATTATGACTTTAAAGTACATGATAAATGATTTATTTATTCAAAATGATATGTATGAGATATTTGGCGCAATGCCGTGATTGATAGCCGGCGCGAGGCCGTGTTTTACGTATGATTTCGGCGCGAGACCGTATTTATTAAATGTTTGGTGTGAGGCCGTATTTATGAAATGTTCGGCACGAGGCCGTATTTATGAAATTGTAGAAAATGCTATCAATCCATTTATGTTAAATGCCATATTATCATGTATTATATGTTATCAGAACCTAGATATTAGTTTAGTTCAGTTTAGGAGCACAACACCGTAGCTATATAGATCAGATATTTATGTTCAAATTGGTGCTAACCACCCTACGAGGGGGTGGGAGATGGATAGTCAATGTGGCTTTCAGTGTAGAGTTATAGACGTCGACCTGGCAGTCCAGACCAGGGTGTGGCAGACCCATCGTACTTACAGACATTTTTAACTTGATAGCAGTTGACCAGCCATTGTCGGGTCTTGCCTTCGGACTGCACAACCCGTCATAGGGGATAATACATGACATCAGCTAGCTATTCATCCTGGGTATGTTTTCAGTATTATTAGCTATACCAGATAGTTATGATTAGTATGATGTATTAGAAATATGAAAGTATGCGTTTTTGCAATTATTAAATGATCAATGTTTTCTGG
Source organism: Malania oleifera (assembly GCF_029873635.1). Classification (NCBI taxonomy): domain Eukaryota; kingdom Viridiplantae; phylum Streptophyta; class Magnoliopsida; order Santalales; family Ximeniaceae; genus Malania; species Malania oleifera. The sequence goes on along the minus strand of NC_080422.1, from coordinate 50,415,780 downwards.
TATGAAGTGTGTACTGTATATCTATAATATCATTAAGTATTCATGTTGTCACATAACCGTATTTAGTTTATTTTTCCTTACTGAGAAGTGTCTCACCCCCAAACATTAAATGATTTTCAGGGAACCTATAAAGACCGGCGGATCGAGGCTGCTGTTGAGATAGAGTGGTACTACCCCGTTAGGAGGGTAAGTTCTGATCTAGGGGCGGGAAATTTATATTGTAAGTCCCTAGACATGAGTATATTTTTGGAAATTTTTGGAGTCTGTATATAAATACTGTGCTTTGGGATTATAGTTAACTCTGGTATTATGTATTTTGTGGTAATGAGGTTGATGATTTACATTTACTACTGCCTAGGTTTCGCTGTGTATGACAGGTGTCCCCACTACCCACGGGTTCTGGTTGATTATTTTATTTATTTTGCTTTTATTATATGAATATCTAAGCAGGTCGTTACACTCACTAACTAGCATGTATATTTTGGACTTCTTAACTTGGTATGTACCCTCATATGTGACTTCAAGTTTATCTCATATTTCTTTACTAGTTTCACAACGACAAATACGATTATATTCATTGTCACTTAAATCACAATAAATAAATTCTTAGTTTTAAAATTAAGCTCTACTAACCTTGTTTCGGTGTCCGACAACTCTTCTGAAAAGTAAGGTGAACTCCCAAAGGGGGGGAGGGGGGGCTGAATTAGGTTTTTAAATTTCTTTGCTTACTTTGTATTTAAAAATTATTTAGTTGAATTTTAATCTCAACAATATATACTTTCAACAATTTACGAATAACCACAATACTATTTATAATCAATTAAATTTAACCAATATTCAGTCCCAAATTCAAATCTTTGATATTGGCACTCAACTGATTAAATTCCAAAAATCAGATTAGGATAGTTTAAAAATAAAACTCAAATTTTATTCTTTTATTCCAATCAATATAATTTTCAGATATTTGATTTTTGAAAACTTTTAATTTAAAATACCTTGCAGCTATTTTAATAGTCAAAATAAGAACTTTGATAAATTTATAAAACCAAAATTTAAATATGGTTCAAAATAAAGATTCCAGCACTCCCAAAGGTTTAGCAAAATATAAAGATCATACACGCATTAAATATCTTTGCAGAATTTAAAGAGATTTAGGGAAGAGGAGAGAGACACCAAATTTTTACAAGGTTCGGCTAGCAGCCTACGTCCTTGCCTTAAGCAACGACTGTGAGGATTTTCCTTTCCAACTTTCTTACTAGGAAAAGTTATAACCTCTCCGTATCAGGTGGAGATCCCTCTCTAACAAGAATACCCTTTCTTGTTAGCTAACGATTCAACAACCTTGAATCCTAAAAAACAACAAGAAAATCAAACTTTGTTGCCGTACAATGAACACTCTCAGTTAGAGCAGATTTGTACAAGTTAAAAGCACAATATACTTCAGTAAATAAAAAATACAAAGAGATGAAGCTCAAAGTAAATATCATCGGGGTTCTTTCTTAGATTGTAAAACTCTGTTAGAGCATAAGAACCATAAGCTTTAATTCAGCAAGTACTCAGCAATAGCTTTCAGTAAAGTATTTAGCAGGAACTCATTGAAAGTATGAGAATTTGATCAATAGCTGCTTGTTGGTAATTGTTGGTGTGATTAATCTTAGGTTTAACATGTATTTATAGATAGAAAAAGTTAATTTTCGTATTTCCCAAATTACTTGATGTGTTTCCCAAGTTTTAAAAAAGATTAGGGACCAAGCAATCAGTTTTGGAAACCTTCCCTCACTGTTTTAAATTTGAAAAACTGAAGGTCAGTCAACTGAGACTATTGGGGTCAGTTGCCTGATCTTTTATAAAACAACAAATTTTGAAAGTCAGTGTAGTGTCAGTCGTCTGATCCTGAATTGCCAGTCTCTTGATCTTTTACAATTTAGTATATTTCAAAAGTTAGTACTAAGTCAATCGCTTGAGCCTGAGAGTTCAATTGCCTGATTCTATTATGTTTGCTAAAAAAGTTTCAGTATAAAAATTTCAGTCAACTGATGAAATACTATCAGTAGCATGATCTTTTCAACTTTTAGGAATTTTCAAAAACTTTGATTTTTAATCTTAAATCTTTAATCTTGGAAAACTTAATTGAGTTTTTAAAACATTTTTCAAGGTTTTCAAAAATAGGTCTCTAAGTCCATAATAATTCCTAAGAGCTTCAACCATTTATATTACAATTTAATGAAGTACTTACATGAGACTTATTAAGATTCTAACTTTTTATAACACTAAGTCTTCATGTTTTTGCTTCCATTCTTTGAGTCTATCTTGACTTCATTCTTTAAGTCCAAGCTTTTAATGAACTTCATCAAGCACTTGAGATCTTGAACCTTTTATTAAAACCACTTGAATCCTGAAACATCATCACATAACCAAACATGTTAAGTTCCCTTGATTTGTTATCATCAAAATAAGATTCTTAAGCCTTGTTAGGCCAACAAATTTCCTCCTTTTTTATGATAAAAACAAGGAGGAAAAATGAGTAAGCCTTAAAAAGGCACCCCCTTACAATAAGCATAATCTTAACATAATTTGGAATATAAGTCATTTATTTATATGATTGCATATCAGATTGTATAAGATCATCAAATTCAATTTAAGTTCATATTTCAAGATCATCAATGTTAAGTTCATATTTGTTAATTCATAATCATAATATCATCAACAGTGTGTATCAAAAATTTTTAAGCATCCGTAGTTGTATGCTGTTCAATATGACCAAGCCGTTGATCCAGTGAAGAAAAATTAACTTGAAGAGCAGCAATGTTGTCCTGAAGAGTTTGAAAACCAACTCTCATTTTGTAATGACCTGAAAATTTAAAACAACCAAATAAGATGATTAACGACGCTATCAGATAAATGCTCTGATACCACTTACCACGACCTAGCGCTTCGCTTTGATACCAATTGAAAGTGCGGTATGCTCGGATACCACTCGTCGACTCGAGAGTATATAGAGTTAGAGAGGGGGGGGGGTGAATTGACTCTTTTCACATATTTTGATTTTCTCTAAAAAATAAAAGTCTTGGCAAGATACAAGAAATTATATCACAATATATCAAATGTAAATCAAGCACAAGACACAAATTAAAGAGTATAGGGAGAGAAAGCTTAACACCCGTATTTTAACGTGATTTGGCACCAAGCCTACGTCCATGCCTTGTGACCAACATAAGGATTCCACAATCCACTAAGAAACTCCTTCATTGGAAGAGAAGCTTTAAAACTTGGGAACAAATCCCTACACTCGGTAAGAAATTTATACCCGCTCACCAATAGCCACAAGGATCACCAAGATGCCTTGCAAGTTAGTTCACCAAGAACCTTTACCAAATGATTCACAAAGAACCTTAAAAATTTAGTTCACAAAGAACCTTTCAAAACAAGAAGATGATTACAATAAAATGTTCCTTATTGAGCTGATATCAAATGTAAACCAAACCTCACACTATTCTTTCAAGGAATGAATCACACTAGATTAGAGAGCATGAGAGATTGAGCACTTGTGATGATAAACAAAGATGCAAAGTACCTAGGTTTGTATTCAAAGACATTTTTCACTATGAACTTGTAAAATCACCAAAACCATGTTTAATCATGTCTATGAACTTGTATTTACAGGCAAAGGGGTGAACTAGCCTTTATATGGCCGTTGGGGGGTTTAATTAAAAAACTATTTTAAAAATTAGCTATTTTTCGCCCATTGGTGTTCTGTCACCGTCCCTAAGTGTCGATGGTTTTTTGAAATTGTCGACTATTTTTTCCTAACAGTCTTCAACATGAAAGTTGTGGGGTTTTTTTTTCTTACCTTTCCATAGACACCAAGCTCACCCTTTTTGGAGTTTCCTACCAAAAATTATGCTCCAAATACTGAAGGGTATTCAGAAAATTTGAGAGGTGCATAGCTGAGATTTTAAACCCAATCAGGACCAAGTTTGTAAAAGATTATAACACTAATGTAATCTAAAACTTGCTCTTATGAGTTTCCCTTTGAATATAAGATATCTTGTTTATGAAAAAACATTTGAAAGCTCATTTTGATATCTTATATGTTAGTATGTCCTATATATAGAAATGTACTTGTTTTTCTTAAGTCTTTAGGACATAAACTTGTTTTGTCTAAACCGGGATTAAGTATGTAAATGTTTATAATACTAGGATTTTAAAAACTTGTCCCTTATGAAAACATATTTTGAGTATAGGATTCTTTTGTTGAACTCTTTGATTTATCTTTGAAAACTATGAATGTTGAGTTTGTGACTTAGTGAAATCCTACATACTCTTTTGTCCTAGTATGCATGTGCATTTTGCTTAACTTGCTCATAAATCATGCATGAAACAAAACCGCAAGAGTTACAATGAATAATACCTTAAACAGTCCCCATTACATATAATTCTACATTAAGTTTACATGAATGTGCTTGAGTTCTTTCAAGTGAGTGTCCTTTTGATCTTTCCTACTTGACGTCTACTCAGTACGATCTTTGCCTTTGATCTAGTACTTCATGTATTTGTCACTTGTACCTATAGTAAACATAATCTGCAAAGATAGGATACACTAGGAACCAAAAATAGGTTAATATCATCAAAACACATTAAATATGATTATGAAGCCATTAAAGCTAACAATATTGAATGAAGAAATGAGAAGAAAATCACAGGGATCCTCTTCACAGTTAAAAGTTTTGGTTACAGAAAGAAGGGGGAGGAGTAAGAGCATAGGTTTGAAGAATAAAGATAAAAGCAGAAAGGGCACCTAAGGAAACATTGCAAATAGTTGAAGAGAGAGAGAACAAAAAGAAAGGGAAGGAATCGAAGAATGACGATGGCAAGAATGATGATCAAGTTACCACCATGGCTTCCAGAGACTTCTTCGCTGTTTATGATGATGATGTCATTAATTTTGTATGCTATGAGACTAGCTGGGTGATTGATAGTGGTGCCTCAACTTATGTTACATCTCGACGTGATTTCTTCACGTCTTACACAACCGGTGACTTTGGGACAGTGAAGATGGGCAATGGTGGCTTGGCCAAAATCATTGGTATTGGAGATGTGTGCTTAGAGATGAGTAATGACATGAAGTTAGTTCTTAGACATGTTAAGTATATTCTTGACATTTGATTGAACTTAATTTACGTAGTTAAACTTGATAATGATGGGTATTGCAACACCTTTCCTAATGGTCAATGAAAGCTCACTAGAGGTGCTATGGTCATTGCCCGAGCCTAGAAGTTTTCTACTTTGTACATGCTACAAGAAAAACTCTCCAAAGACATTATTAATGCAATGGATAATGAGGTTTCAGTAGATTTGTGGCATAAGAGACTTGCCTCTATGAGTGAGAAAGGCTTGCAATATTGGCCAAAAAGAATCTTCTATCTAGGATGAAGAGTGTACTTTTGAAAAAGTGCACGCATTGTTTGTCTGGGAAGAAAAATAGAGCCTCCTTCAATAATTTCCCCTTCCACAAGAAAGCCAGGTATACTTGATCTTGTACATTCAGATATCTGTGGCCTTATGAAGACTAGACCACTTGGTGGCTACCTTTACTTTGTGACCTTTATAGATGACAATTCAAGGAAGTTATGGGTATATACCTTGAAAATAAAAGATCGGGCATTGGATGTGTTTAAGCAGTTTTAGGCTTTAACTGAGTGACAAACTGGGAAGAAGTTGAGGTGCATCAGAATATATAATAAGGGAGAGTATTTGGGTCCTTCTGATAAATATTGCAAGCAAAAAGGTATTTAACATCAAAATACACCTCCAAAGACTCCTCAGTTGAATGGTTTAGATGAAAGGATGAACAAAACACTAGTTGAGAGAGTAAGGTATTTGCTTTCAAAATCACAATTGGCAAACTCCTTTTGGGGGGAAGCTTTGAGTACATCAGTACATGTTCTTAATCTCACGCCATGTGTTCCTCTTCAATTTGATGTACCAGACAGGGTTTGGACTGGCAAAGATGTTTTTTATGATCATTTTCATGTCTTTGGATGTAAGGCATTTGTGCATATTCCCAAGATGAGAGGTCTAAGCTAGATGTGAAGACTTAATAGCGTCTTCATAGGCTATGGCCTAGATGAGTTTGGCTACAGGTTGTATGATTAGGTTGAGAAGAAACTTGTGAGGAGCTGAGATATTGTGTTTATGGAATATCATATCATACATGATATTAAAAAGAAAAAAAAAGTAGTGCCTCAATACAGTAATGGTTTGATTTACTTGGATATGGTTCCTTTGATAGAGTTGTCGAACACAGGTTGAACATGATGTTCAAAATGACTAGCATGTTGAAAATGATTTTCAAAATGACCAGTAGGGTCCAAGTGATACTGATTTTCCTTTACAGGATGAGGCTCATAATAAGTTTCCCGTACTAGAGATACCACCAGATGTTCCACTCAGGAGGTCTACCAGTGACTGACATCCTTCCATTCGGTATTTTGTAGATGAGTTCGTGTTACTAACTAACGGGGGAGAGCCAGAGTGTTATGTGGAATCCATGGAAGATGAACTTAAAGTAAAATTGGCTTGATGCTATGCATGATGAGATGTGGTCATTGCATGACAATCACACTTTTGAGTTGGCAAAGTTGCCTAAGTGCAAGAGAGTTTTGACGAACAAGTGGATTTACAGGGTGAAGCAATAAGAACACACTTCACAACTATGGTACAAAGCTAGACTGGTTGTGAAGGGATTTAGATAGAGAAAAGGTATTGAATTTGATAAGATTTTCCATCATGTTGTGAAGATGTCATCCATTCATGTGGTTCTTGGTTTAGCTGCTAGCCTAGACTTAAGGATTGAACATATGGATATGAAAGCTGCCTTCCTTCATGGTGATTTGGAGGAGGAGATATATATGGAACAACCAGAGGGTTTTAGGGGGAAAGTAAAAGAGGACTATATGTGTTGGCTTAAGAAAAGTATTTATGGTTTGAAGTAGGCACCCAGGCAGTGGTATAAGAAGTTCGAGTCAGTTATGGAGGAGCAAGGCTACAGGAATACTACTTCTAACCATTGTGCTTTTGTGCAAAAATTTTCTCATGGGGATTTTATTATTCTATTGCTTTATGTTGATGATATGTTGATTGTTGGCATGAATTCTTCCAAAATTAATAGGTTGAAGAAGCAATTAAGTCAGTCATTTGAAATGAAGGACTTGGGGCCTGCAAAGCAGATTCTCGGAGTTCACATCATAGATGTAGAATAGACAAGAAGTTGTTTATATCACATGAGTAATACATTGAGAAAGTGCTTCAGAGGTTCAATATGAACAAGGCTAAGGTGGTTAGCTCTCCTCTTGCTAGATACTTTACGTTAAGCACAAAGGAAAGCCCATCAATAGATGAAGAGAAGGAAGATATGGAAAGAATTCCATATGCCTCTGAAGTAGGAAGCTTGATGTATGCAATGGTTTGTACGAGACCAAACATAGCCTATGCAGTTGGTGTTGTTGGTCGGTTTCTCTCAGATCTAGGAAGAGAACATTGGAATGCGGTAAAGTGGATTATGAGATATATGCGAGGCACTTCCAAGTTGAGTCTTAGCTTTGGGAGTGGCAAACAAACGTTGGTTGGCTATAAAAATTTTGATATGACTGAAGATGTGGATACACATAAGTATACTTTGGGTTATTTGATCACTTTCTCAACAGGGGCTGTTTCTTGTCAGTCGAGGTTACAAAAATGTATTGCACTTTCTACAACTGAAGCAGAGTTGATTGTAGTAATAGAAGCTTGTAAAGAGTTGCAATGGATGAAAAAGTTTTTACGGGAGCTTGGTTTCAAGCAACAACAATATGTGTTGTTTTGTGATAATCAGAGTACTATTCACCTTGCTAAGAATTCTTTATCTCATTCGAGATCGAAACACATTGATGTAAGGTACCATTGGATAAGAGATACTCTTAATGAAAAGTTGATAGCACTTGAGAAATTTCACCCCAATGACAATGGCTTTGATATGTCAATGAAGGCTCTAGCAAAGGAGAAGCTTGAGAATTGTCACTCGATTGCCGGGATGGTGAATCTTCCCACCTAGTCGAGAAGGGAGAGATTTGTCGGGCTGGGTTCCCTCCTAGGTGAGGATGGCCCAAACTAGACCATTACTAGCCCATATGTGGAGAGGCCCATTTGGGAGAATAGAGTTAATAACCCTATCCTTTGTTGCTACAAAGAGATGTGGACAATTAGAAAAAAAAGAAAAGAAAAAGATGCCTCCACATAGAGAGAGAGAGAGAGAGAGAGAAAGAGAGAGAGAGAGAGAGAGAGAGAAAGAGAGAGAGAGAGAGAGAGAGAGAGAGAGAGAGAGAGAGAAGAGAGTTTTTGGACATTTCTGTACAACCTTGATCAACTGCCTCGATCAACAAGCGTTTATGGTCTGATTGACCTGAAATTTTGTAGGAATACATCTTCATTGTGAATGGTAGAGATTGAATTATGAGTATTCAATGTTGGGTTTTCAGCCTGTGGATAGTAGCCTCTGTTTTGGTGAGATCTTTCTTTAATTCTTGTAGAAATTGATTATTGTATGCCTCTAGTTAAGACTTGAGAAGACTCATGTATTCTCGTAATTGTTGATAGTGGAATTGATTAAGTAGACTACGGTCTCATGGTTTTTCCTTTCTCACATCGAGAAGGTTTTCCACGTAAAATCGTGTGTCTTGTGCTTGTGGTGTTTAGATATATATTTTCTACATATATATTGCTCTATTTTATAATTTCTTGCAAATTCACACAAAGAGGGAGTTTGAGTATTGTTGTTTCCCTCACTAGTTATGTTTGGTTCTTGAAACATCTATTCTTATTTTATAGAAGAATTTTGTAGTTAAAATTAAAAAAAACATAATTACTATATGTAAATAACAATGTAAAATTTTTTATGAAACTACTAGAATATCTTTCTTTAGTATTTCATGTTTGATGAGATAATATAAATTTTGCTAATTGATTTCATTTTAAATTACTCGATTACGTACGATACAAAGAATGTCTATTTTTAGAATTTTCATGTTTGATGAGATAGTTAGAAATTTCATAACGAAAATATCTTTCTTTAATATTTCATGTTGATGAGGTGATATAAATTTTGCAAATTGATTTCATTTTAAATTTCTTAGTTACGTATGATGTGAAGAATATCTATTTTTAAGAGCAAGATAGTTATACACATTTTTTTTGTAAAAAATAAAATACAAAAATTTTTATGACTCCATGATAAGAAATAGATAAGGAACTATTCTCAAATTTCTCTTTGAGAAGTTCATTTCCTTTCCTATTGTATGTTTTATGTAAACACAAACTTTTGCATGCCTATGATATTTTACATTCTCATTGTGTTCTTTCTATACATAATGGTAAGAATTTTGTGAACGAATTGTAACCTTACATTTGTAATGCCCCGAACCCAAAACTGGGGCTCGGAGTGTTATTTAAAAATAATAAATCTCCAATACCAAATAATTATACAACGGAAGACCTTAATATTTATATACCAGAGTACTAAAAACCTTTTATTACAACAATATCTCTAATAACAAATTTAAATACATTCTTAGAAATTCTAAGATAAACCATAAATAAAAAATTCAATTATTAATCTAAACTACTATTTCTAACCCCCCCATGCTTCCGCTGTGCTACTCTGATTCCTGTCTCTCTCCACAAGGCATCTGAAAAATATTTGATAATGATGGGGTGAGACACTTCTCAGTAAGGATGGAATAAATTATCATCACTGTGTGGCCAATGAGTTTTAGTGTATACAAAATATAGTTGTTTGTTAATCAACATCAATTGAGAAAACACATGTAGACTGTACTCACACACACACATAAACATTTATAAGCAACAGTTCCCAAGGATAGGAGAGATTACACGCTCATACATGTAACACCCCTTTACTCTGATACCTTATGTAACCTTGCCCTTTTAGTTGGGTAAGGCTACAACTGATACTTATCAGGGCACTCATGTTACTCAATAAGCCCTCGGGCAGAGAGTTTACCTCGCTCCAATCACATGTAATGCCATAGTATAAAATACATTTAATACTTTACTATAAATAACTTTCGCATACATACTATAACTCACACCTATATAAATACAATAAATGGTAAGCTGTTAATACTTTTGTAATCATAAGCTGTGTACTGTAAATACTTTGCAACTATAGTCTGTAAATTGTAACCTTTGGAATACTTTGCTTTGTTATACTCTATTAATTATGCTCTATTTTTGTAGAGACCCAAAAAATTTAAATTATGAAATTAATAAAGGAAAAGAATAAAGGAAAGAAAGAAAGGAGAAAAGAAGGAAAACAATTTTTTAAAGGGAAATTACAGGGCTTCGTCGATGAGCGTATGACTTCATTCACGAACTGCCTTCTTTGACCCGTCGAGGAGGACACGTGTCTCATCGACAAAGAGATATAGAAAGTAGGGTTTCATAACTTTTATGTTCGGCAACGAGGTTCATGGGTTCATTGAAGAACTCCCTTATTCGGTTTGTCGACGAGTCCACGTGTCTCATCGACGAAGTCACATGGCTAGCCATCTATAAATACGCAAAAATTACATTTTTAGCGAGGGTTTCAAAATTTTTTTGTTACTCTCTCTAAATTTCAGTGCTCTCTCTTTCTCTCTTCAGATTTGGCTCCGTTCTTCCCCATTTTGGTGATTAGAAGTTGCTACGATGATCCTGGGGAGATTCTCTACAACTTAGCCAGAGTAGAATGTTAATTTGAGTATCTTGGGCACCATCCCAAAAATTAGGGTAAGTAAGTAATTTTAGGGTTTAGGTGCTTATATAAACATTTCGGAACCGAGAAAATGTGTTAGGTGTTAATATACTGGGGTTTGAGTTGATTGAACTGAGGTGAATGTAGTTTCAGGGTTTGGAGTTTTGAACGCCACAGGCATGATTTAGAGCTTTTAACAGGCTACTCTGGAAACAGGTATGGGAATAGATTAAGTTAGGTATTTTCAAAAATTATTTATGAATTAATGTATTTTTGGGAATACTGGTGTTGAATAGAGAAAACAGATGATATAGCATGTTATAGTATTATACAGAGTAGAACTCACTCGTGTGGCATGAGTATAAACTTAATGTAATAACAGTATGTTAGTATTTCGTAGAATATGTATGATTTTATAGAAATTTATAGAAGATCATAAATTGTACAAAAGTTAAAGATATTTCTAGTATATTATGATATGATAGCTGGCACAGATGCTGAGATATGATAGCCGGCACAGATGCTGAGATATGACAACCGACACAGATGCTGTAATTAGTTTTATTATGATGTTTTATTCAGATTGATGAAATAACAATCTTATTAAAAAATATATAAAAGCCATATCTTATTTCAGAAATGTGAAAATGTTATTTACGTTCCAAAATACATATATTATGTTAAATGTATTATATAGTAATAGAACCCGGATGGTTACGTATATTAAGAGCACAATACCGTAGCTAGCTAGCCACATTGGCGTAGTAGGATACCTACTGTGTGCCAACCCCTAGAGGTTGTCGGTGAGTAGGCTGGGTGGACCAGATTGGGTATAGTTGATAGTGCAACCACATTATTCAAGAAGTGTGGGTTGGTGGCCGATTAGCCCAGAAATGTAGGTAGTGTAGTAGGATACCCATTGTGTTACTAACCGATTGAAAGGTTTGACGGTGTAGTAGGATGGGTGGGCCAAGTTGGGTGGGCAATCGTGCATAGTTATGTTATGTTTGACTTAACCTGGTAGACCAGCCAGTGTTAAGTCCAGCCTACGGGCCGTACATCCCAGATCATTAAGGGTGGAGTCATGATATACAAATTTACATGCAGGGTATAATTTTGGTAAAATACAGATTTAATAGATGTTTTTAAGGATATGAAAATTCATTATGATATAGTATGATTCTATTTAAAGGTAGATATTTTCCTATGATATCAGTTATAACTTAAGTTTTATATATATTACAGTTATTTTATTTGTAGTATACATTTATTGTATGATAATACTCACGTTGCCACACACTGATATTAGTCTATTTATCTTATTGAGAGGTATCTCACCCTAGCATTACAAATATTTCAGGAAATCCTAATAGACAAGTGGGGCGAGCTCCATGACAGAGGGGTTCGTTGGTTTTACCCAATTGCACGGTAAGTAGTCAAGTCAGGGACATGAAGCATTTTTGGGGTTTATATGTTTATATGTTTATATGTAGAAATAATGAAGCTCTGGTATTGTATGAATGTTAAGTATATTATAGTTCCGCTACTTTGGTGACATGTATGTATAAACTGGTAAATCCCTAGTACCTATGGGTCCAGGTGGACTTTGACTGTGTAATATGGTATTAAAGTAATAATGATGTGTAAAAAAAAAGTATATATAGCAGAAAATCAGGTCATTACTATTTGGTATCAAAGCCTAGGTTGTTAGGTTTTGTAAAATTTGGTGTGTAGCGGAAACAATACTAGAGTATAGGAATAGATCAGGGATTTAGAGAGTCAATGCTGGGGAAGTTAAGATGAGTATTTAGGGTTTTGTTCCATAATTGGGAAGCAGGATTCCCATAGTGGTTTCTGTGTTTTTTCTGGGGTGACGATTTCAGGAAAGGCATATTAAACTAATGTCGGGCTGTTTTTCTTAATTGCTGGACTGAATCTTAAATTGAGAATAAGGACGTTAGATTAAATTAATGATATGATATTTTTGTTAGATAAATATGTTAGTTATGTTATGTAGACAGGGTCCTCAGACTATGTTTATCTTTTTTAGGATGGAACCTGGGGGTAGTAGTGCCCATGCTAGTGGTGATGATGGTGCAGGCCCCTCTAGTGCGAGTGACAGTGATTCAGACATAGTTTTATGTATTGTGGCTCAGCAGGTTATGGCTAAGATTGATCCTGCAGTTACTGAAAACTAGATAAAGGAGATCGAGAAAATGCTGACGGTGTTACACTGCACTAATGAGCAAAGGGTCCTCTATGCCACGTATAAGTTGACACGTGTGGCTGAGAGATGGTGGACAACCATGAAGTTGCTTGAGGAACAGAGACCCGTACTAGTGGCCATGACATGGAACCGATTCAAAGAGATGTTCTTTGATCGTTATCTTCCTCTCACTGTTAGAGAAGCTAAGACAGTAGAATTTCTAAATCTGAGATAGGGGCAACTGTCGGTTTAGCAATATGTAGTAAGGTTTATCGAGCTATGATGCTTTGCTCCCTACACCGTTCTAGATGAGGCAAAAAAGTTGAAAATTTTTGGAAGGGGTTTGAGGCATGACATCCATAGACAGGTGGCAATCCTAAAGGTGCATGATTTCTCTGAATTAGTGGACAGGGCCATAGTAGCAGAGGAGAGTAGTTAGAGGGATGTGGAGACGTCGAGTCAGAGGAAGAGGCCTATGCCTCTGGAATTCTAGGTAGGGTCCAGCCGAGGCCTTTGGAGGGGAGATAGATATAGCAGAGCTCTGAGGCAGGATATAAGGAGATGGGGGGTTTGGGGTGAGCAGACATATCTAGTTTGTCCTATATGTGGAAAAAGACATAGAGGAGAATGTCGAGCAGGGAGGAATGACCACTACTGATGTGGTAGACCAGGTCATGTAGCACAGGATTGTCGTATGTAGTATAGTACTGCTCCTGCTCCTTGACCATTTGGAGGGAATATCCAGGCACCCAGGGGTGGCAGCTAGCAGAGGAACACATCCTCGACGAGGGTCTATGCGTTGATGCTGGGAGATGCTGAGGCCGCAAACGACATCGTGACAGGTATGATTATTGCTTTATCATATAAAACTGTTGTTTTATTTCACTTAGGTGCCACCCATTCATTCATATCATTGAGATATGTCAAGTTGACTGGTGTTGAGACACAATTGCTAGATACTGATTTGTTAGTAGCCATGCCAACTGGATTAGTAGTGAGATGTGGAAGAGTACTTAAAAATTATCTAGTGGGCATTTAGGAGAAAATATTACCAACCGATCTTGTAGTGTTAGACATGTAAGGATTCGATATAATATTGGGTATGGACTAGCTAATAGCTAACTACGCCACCATTGATTGCCATAAAAAGAGGTGATCTTCAGACCCCCGGGAGAACATGAATTCAAATTTGTGGGATTACGTGTGCGCGCCTTGCCATAGTTTGAGTCAGCCATTCAGGCCAAGAGGCTACTCCAGGATGGTTGCCAGGGGTACGTAGCCTATATAAAAGAGATGCCAGAGAGAGAATTGAAACAAGTTGATATTCCAATAGTCAAAGAATTTACAAATGTTTTTCTATAGGAATTACCTGGTTTACCACCAGATCGAGATATTGAATTTGCCATGGATTTACTACCAGGGTCAGCACCAATATCTAAAGCACCCTACAGAACGACTCCAGTTGAACTGAAAAAAATTGAAAGACCAATTGCAGGAGTTGTTGAATAAAGGTTTTGTTAGGCCTAGCGTGTCGCCTTGGGAAGCGCTAGTTCTGTTCATGAAAAATAAAGATGAGACTATGAGGATGTGCATTGATTATAGAGAGATAAATAAAGTGACAGTTAAAAATAAATATCCTCTTTCCAGAATTGATGATTTATTTGATCAGATCTAGGGGACCAAGGTCTACTCCAAGATTGACCTTTGGTCGGGATATCACTAGGTGAAAGTTAAAGTAGAGGATGATTCGAAGATGACTTTCTGAATTAGGTATGGGCATTGCGAGTTCTTGGTAATGTCATTTGGATTGACTAATGCACTGGCAGCATTTATGGACCTAATGAATTGGGTGTTCCATCGGTATTTGGACCAATTTGTTGTGGTATTTATTGATGATATATTGGTCTACTCAAAGAGTTTTGAGGAGCACAAGGACCATATGAGGCTGGTATTGCAGGTGTTGAGAGAAAAGAAGTTGTACGCTAAGTTTAAGAAATGCAAATTCTGGTTAAGGCAGGTCACCTTCCCTCGGGCATGTGATTTTTGGGGATGGCATATCAGTAGATCTAAGAAAAATAGAAGCAATGGTGAATTAGGTAAGACTGGAAAATGTTTAGGAGATAAGGAGTTTCCTAGGTCTGGCGGGGTTTTACTAGCATTTTGTGGATGATTTTTTCAGAATATCGGGTCCATTAACACGACTCACCAGGAAAAATGTGAAGTTTGAATGAACCAACGAGTGTGAGCAAAGCTTCCAAGAGTTGAAACAGTGGTTGTCTCTACACTAGTGTTGTCTATTCCATCAGGAGAAGATGGATTTGTTATTTATATTGATGCATCCTAGAAGGGACTCGAATGTGTATTGATGCAGCACAATAGGGTTATTGCATATGCTTCTCGGCAAATCAAAGAGTATGAAAAGAATTACCCTACCCATGATCTAAAGTTAGTTGCAGTGGTTTACATGCTGAAAATTTGGAGACACTATCTCTATGGAGGTAGGTGTGAAATTTTTACTAACCACAAGATTCTAAAGTATTTCTTCACACAGAAAGAATTAAATATGAGGCAGAAGAGATGACTAGAACTTATAAAAGATTATGATTGCACCATTAGTTACCACCTGAGGAAAGCAAATGTGGTGGCTAATGCTTTAAGCCAGAAATTAGTGGGAGCAGCTTTATCAACAGTGGGAATTCAACATCCGATTCAGATGGATTTGGGGATGCTTAGTGTGGAGTTGGTAGAGGGTAAGCACCAGACACTTATTGCTAACTTAGTACTACAATCTACCATGCAGGAGAGGATTAAAGTTGCTCAATGGAATGATCTAAAATTGGAAGAACTGATGGATAAAATACAGAGTGGACAGCGAGAGTTCCGTACCAGGCTATGCGTACCTGCAGATGTTGAAATTAAGAGGACTATCCTAGAGGAGTCGCATAGATAACTTTACATAGTACATCCTAGAAGCACTAAGATGTATCGGGACCTTTGGGAGTCTTTCTGGTGGAGCGGGATGAAGAGGGAGATAACTAAGTTTTTGGAAGAGTGTTTGATGTGCCAAAAGCTAAAGGCTGAGCACCAGAGACCGGCGGGATAGTTGCAGCCACTCCACATTCCTGACTGGAAGTGGGATCATATCTCTAAGGATTTTGTTACAGGGTTATCGCCGTCGTTGTATGAGCAGAATGCCATTTGGGTGATTGTAGACCGATTAAAAAAGACAGCTCATTTTCTTCCTATTAAAGTCAACTATTCCATGAGCAGGTTGGTGAAATTATATATTCAGGAGATAGTTCGACCTCATGGTGTCCCAGTATCTATAGTATCAAATCGAGACCGATGATTCACATCAAGATTTTGGAAAAGTTTGCAGGAGGCTTTGGAGTCTCAGTTATCATTCAACATAGCATTTCATCCTTAAACGGATGGACATATGGAGAGGATGATTCAAATACTAGAAGATATGCTCTGAGCACGAGTGCTGGATTTTAGGGTTAGTTAGACCCAATATATGCCGCTGGTTGAGTTTGCGTATAATAACAGCTACCAGGCCAACATCGGGATGGCATATTATGAGGCATTATATGGTAGAAGGTGCCATTCTCCGTTATATTGGGATGAAGTGGGTGAAAGATGAGTTTTGGGACCAGAGTTGGTGCAGCAGGCGTATGGTAAAGTCCGACTTATTAGAAATAGAATCAATGTGGCTCAGAGTCAGCAGAAAAGCTACGCAGATACTCACCGCTGAAAGTTGAAATTTGATATGGGAGATCAGATATTTTTAAGAATAGCACCGTTGAGAGAATCTATGAGGTTTGGGAAGAAGGGTAAGCTGAACCCTAGGTTTATTGGCCCATTCAAGATACTTGAGAGAGTGGGTTTAGTCACCTACAAACTGGCTTTACCACTAGCTCTATCCAGGATTCATGATGTATTTCATACTTCCATGCTGAGGAAATACGTTCCAGATCCCTTTCACGTGATCAACTATGAAGAGATAGAGGTTAGAGATACTTTAGCATATGAGGAAACACCAGTGCAGATTCTAGATAGAAAAGAATAGGAGTTGTGCACCAAGTAAAAGTCTTGTGAAGGAATCAAGCGGTATAGGAAGCGTCGTGGGAGCTTGAGGAGGAAATACGATAGAAGTACCCACATCTATTCGGTGGGGATCAGTATTAGTCAGGAAAAGGAAGGTAATAGTTTAGATAAAGTCAGCATTGTTTAATAGAATTAGTATCATTTATACAATGTAGGGTAAATAATGTATAAGTTGTATTTTAGATTATAGGATAGATAGTATTTTGGTTTGGGAGAATTTTCTTTTATGTGTATATTTGTAATCTTCTAGAACTATAATTGTAACCACGATATTCCTTTGCTATAACTAAGGGTAATTAATAAAATAATTAGCAATTTTTTCCTCAAAGGATGGTGTTTAGCATAGATAGTAAATTTCGAGGACGAAATTTTTATAAGAAAGGGAGAATGTAGAGGCCCGAAAAATTTAAATGATGAAATTAATAAAGGAAAATAATAAAGGAAAGAAAGAAAGGAGAAAAGAAGGAAAATAAATTTTTAGGGGAAATTACAGGACTTCGTCAATGAGTGCCCTGAGCTCATCGACGAACTGCCTTCTTTGACCCGTCAACGAGGAAACGTGTCTCGTTGATGAAGAGATACAGAGAGCAGGGTTTCAGATCTTTCAAGTTTGGGGATGAGGTTCATGGGTTCATCGACGAACTCCCTTCTTCAGTTCATCAACGAGTCCACGTGTCTCGTCGACAAAGCCACGTGGCTAGCCATTTATAAATACATAAAAATCACATTTTTAGTAAGGGTTTCAGGATTTTTCTATTTCTCTCTCTAAATTTTGGTTCTCTCTCCTTCTCTCGTCAGATTTGGCTCTGTTCTTCCCTGTTTTGATGATCAAAAGTTGCCACAATGATCTTGAGGAGATTCTCCACAACTTAGTCGGAGCAGAATGTTGATTTGTGTATCTTGGGTACCATCCCAAAAATTAGGGTAAGTACGTAATTTTAGGGTTTAGTTGCTTATTTGGAAATTTCGGAACCCAGAAAATGTGTTAGATGTTAGTATACTAGGGTTTGAGTTGATTGAACTGGGTGAATGTAATTTTAGGGTTTTGAGTTTGGAACGCCGCATACGTGATTTAGAGCTTTTAACAGGCTACTCAGGAAATAGGTAAAGGAATAGATTAAGTCAAGTATTTTCAGAAATTATTTATGAAGTAATGTATTTTTGGGAATACTAGTGTTGAATAGAGAAAATAGATGATATAGCATGTTATAGTATCATACAGAGTAGAACTCACTCGTGTGACAAGAGTATAAACTTAATGTAATAACAGTATGTTAGAAATGTTAGTATTTCATAGAATATGTATGATTTTACATAAACTAATAGAAGATCATAAATAGTACAAAAGTTAAAGATATTTCTACTATATTATATTTGATAGCCGGCGTAGATGCCGAGATATGATAGCCGACGTAGATGCCGAGATATGACAGCCAGCCCAAATGCCATTATTAGTTTTATTATAATGATTTATTCAGAAATGATGAAATAACAGTCTTATTCAGAAATATGTAAAAGTTAAATCTTATTTTAGAAATGTGAAAATGTTATTTATGTATAAAAGTACATATATTATGTTAAATTAATTATATGGTAACAGAACTTGGATGGTTACGTATATTAAGAGCATGATACCGTAGCTAGCTAGTCAGATCTGTGTAATAGGATATCCACTGTGTGCCGAACCCTAGAGGTTGTCGGTGAGTAGGCTAGGTGGACCAGATTGGGTATAGCTGACAGTGCAACCACATTATTCAGGAAGTGTGGGTCGACGAACGATTAGCCCAGAACTGTAGGCGATATCGTAGGATATCCATTGTGTTATTGACTCGTTAGAGGTTTGACGGGGTAGTAGGATGGGTAGGCTAGGTTGGGTGGGCAATCGTGCGTAGTTATGATATGTTTGACTTAACCTGGTAGGCCAGCTAGCGTTAGGTCTAGCCTACGGGCCACACAACCCATATCATGAGGGGTGGAGTCATGATATACAGATTTACATCCAGGGTATAATTTCACTAAAATACAAATTTAACATATTTTTTAAAGGATATAAAAATTCATTATTATATAGTATGATTCTGTTTAAAGGTAGAAATTTTCATATGATATCAATTACAACTTAAGATATATATGTATGTATGTATGTATATGCACTGCCGTTATTTTATTAGCAGTATACATTTATAGTATAATGATACTCACGTTGCCACACACTGATATTAGTCTATTTCCTTTACTGAGAGGTGTCACACCCAAGCATTACAAATATTTCAGGAAATCCCGACAGACAAGTGGTGTGAGCTCTGTGACAGAGGGGTTCGTTGGTTTTACCTAGTTGTAGGGTAAGTAGTCAAGTCGGGGACATGATGCATTTTTGGGGTTTATATGTTTATATGTAAAAACAGTGAAGCTCTGGTATTGTATTAATGTTAAGTATATTCTAGTTCTGCTGCTTAGGTGACATGTATGTATAAATAGGTAAATCCTCGATACCTATGGGTTTGGGTGGACTTTGACTGTGTAATATGGTATTAGAGTAATAATGCAGTGTAAAAATATATATATATATATATATATAGCAGAAAATCGAGTCGTTACAGTTTTCATATACTCTACTTTACTATACTTTGGTCAAATCTACAAATATGATTATAAGAACTCACTCCCGAATGGATAAACGATATGCTTCCCTCCGTGACGAATTGTGCGGCCTGTAGGTTGGACTTAACCTTGGCTAGCCTGCCACGAGGCTAAGTCAACTACAATCCATCTCTGCTAGTACGACTAACCTTCCCATGTTGGTCTAGACTCTAGGGAGAACTCTACACTTCATTAGCCCAATCGACTATTCAATACCAACACACTTCTCGAGACATGTGGTTGCACTAACTCTTCATTACTATAGCTACGATACCAAGCGATCGATGGTCCATTGGAGTTCTTAAACCATACTTTGCAATTTGATAAAACTACCCATAGTCTATATGCCACCATAATTATTTACTATACACGCATTCCTTTCAACCATTCCAAAAATGTATATATATACATTTTTAGTATTTCCATCAAATAGTCTAAATCACATTTTCACGATAATACCAAAAAAATACTCAGATTCAATTATGCAGTAAAATATAATTAAACCTCATGCCACACAATTTATTCAATAGTTATAATTATATAAATTATTGAAAAATAGGAAATTTTATACCTAATATCTATTTTACTGAAAATGCTAGTTTAATTATCTCCACCATTTATTTAACTCAAAATATATATATTTAAAGGAAAAACGAAGATAACCAACCCTACGCACTTTAATCCTTTACCAAAACATGTTTAACAACTCAAACTAATAATTTCAATTGGTCAAATCATTCAGAAAATCTATTACAATAATTCAAAAATCAAATACTTTAATTCAATTGGTTCAACTTTAAAATAATAATTATTATAAAATCCTTAAGCTCACAAACATCCATTTAATTAACTCATAATAATAATAATAATAATAATCCAAAATCCAATTTCCATATACCAAAATATTCAGAAAAATGTGTATATAATTCTTGTAATTTCATATTATAATTTAATTGGTTAAATTATAAAAATTCTTGACATAATTTATTCCCCTTACCTCACCCTAGGAGTGGTGTCTACGACGCTCTTATGACAAATCCACTCCGATTAAAATGTAGGTGGTGGAGAATGGAACCCAGAGGTATTTTTCATTCTCCAATCGACACATGTTTAGCGAAGGAAATTGAGACGAGAGAGAGAAGTGGCGGAGGAGAGAGACGGAGTAGAGCTGAAGAGAGAGTGCGCAGAGGAGCTCTCTGTAGTCGTGAGGAAGTTACTTCCTTAGGAAGATAACCTTTATATATATATATATATATATAATTATATTATTAAATTAATAATAATTATTTATTATTTCATTAATTATTTAACTAATTAAATAATTTTAATTTAATTTAATTTAATTTTTTATTTTTATTTTTTTTTTGGATCACTACATTCTCCCCTTCTTATAAAAATTTCACCCTCCAAATTTGTTAATCAATCACAGAATTATGAGATTTTCCTTTAAATATATATATAACTCCAAGATGGTAGCCCGAGTTTATTGGTAATCCTCATATTGAAATACTAAAATTTTCCTTTCTGAACTTCTCCTGTAAAATTAACCAGCTCAACATTCACATCCTCAATTTAAACATTAAACACCCAACTTGACCACAAACCGTCAAATCACAACACATAAATTACCAAAATTTTCCTTCAAAGACTTTTCTCCACAAATCAACCAACCTAACCTTCGAGTTCAAATTTTGAAGTTTTAGTGTCTCTACTCAAAAACATCACTGTTGATGGATTTACTATGATTTTCTGAAACTCGTGACTAATTTAGAAAATCACAGAAGACCATCAAGGGGGGTTTCTGCCTCCAGGCCATGAAACAAAACTCAAAATTTCCTTCCAGTATTCTAATATATCCGTTCCTATCCTCGTCCTAACTCGAACCTATCAACATCAACTGAGAAAACATATGCAGACTGTACTCACACACACACACATAAAAATTTATAAGCAATAGTTCCTAAGGATAGGGGAGATTGCACGCCCATACATGTAACGCCCCTTTGCTCTGATACCTTATGTAACCTTACCCTTTTAGTTGGGTGAGGCTACAATTGATACTTATCAGCGCACTCACATTACTCACTAAGCCCTTAGGTGGAGATTTTACCTCGCTTTAATCACATGTAATGCCACAGTATACAATACATTTAATACTTTACTATAAATAACTTTCACGTACATACTATAACTCACACCTATACAAATACTATAAATGGTAAGCTATTAATACTTTTGCAATCATAAGCTATGTACTGTAAATACTTCGCAACTATACTCTATAAATTATAACCTCTGGAATACTCTGCTTTGTTATACTTTGTTAAATATGCTCTGTTTTCATATACTCTGCTCAACTACACTTTGGTCAAATCTACAAATATGAATATAAGAACTCACTCTCGAATGGATAAATGAAATGCTTCTCCCCCATGACGGGTTGAACGGCTCGTAGGCTAGACTTAACCCTAGTTGGCCAGCCACCAGGCTAAGTCAACTACACTCCATCTTTGCTAGTACGACTAACCTTTCCATGCTGGTCTAAACTCCAGGAGGAACTCTACGCTTCACTGACCCAATCGACTATTCAATACCAGCACTCTCCTCGAGACGTGTGGTTGTACTAACTCTTCATTACTGTAACTACGGTATCGAGCAATCTGTAGTCCATTGGAGTTCTTAAACCATACTTAGCAATTTGATAAAACTACTCGTGGTCTATATGCCGCCATAATTATTCAGTATACATGCATTCTTTTCGACCATTCCATAAATATATATATATATATATATATATATATATATATATATATATATATATATATATAAGCACATTTCCAATATTTCCTTCAAATAGTCCAAATTACATTTTCATGATAATACCAAAAAAATAGTTAGATTCAATTATGCAGTAAAATATAATTAAACCTCATGCCACACAATTTATTTGATAATTATAATTGTATAAACTACTGGAAGACAAGAAATTTTATACCCAATATCTGTTTTATCAAAAATACCAGTTTTATTATCTCCACAATTTATTTAACTCAAAATATATATTTAAAGGAAAAACGAAGATAACCAACTCTACTCACTTTAATCCTTTACCAAAACATGTTTAATAACTCAAACTAATAATTCCAACTAGCCAAATCATTCGGAAAATTTACTATAATAATCCAAAAATCAAATACTTTAATTCAATTGGTTCAACTTTTAAATAACAATTATTATAAAATCTCTAAGCTCACAAACACCCATTTTATTAACTCATAATAATAATAATAATAATCCAAAATCCAATTTTCATTTACCAAAATATTTAGAAAAATGTTTATATAATTCCTGTAATTTCATATTACAATTTAATCGGCTAAATTATAAAAATTCTTGACATAATTTATTCTCCTTACCTCACCCCAGCAGTGGTGCCTACGATGCTCCTATAACAAATTCTCTCCGGTTAAAATGTCGGTGATGGAGAATGGAACCAGAGGTATTTTCAATTCTCCAATCAGTGCATGTTTAGCCGAGAAAGTCGAGGAGAGAGATGGAGAAGAGCTGGAGAGAGAGCGCGCAGAGGAGCTCTCTGTAATCAAGATAACCTTTATATATATATATATATAATATTAAATTAATAATAATAATAATAATAATTTATTATTTAATTAATTAAATAATTTTTATTTATTTATTTTGGGATCACTACATTCTCCTATCCATATAATAATTTCATCCTTGAAATTTGCTAATCAATCACTTAACACAACTATGAGATTTTCCTTTATATATATATATATATATATATATATATATATATATATATATATATATATATAACTCTAAGATGGTAGCCCTAGTTTATTGGTAATCCTCATATTGAAATACTTAAATTTTCCCTTATAAACTTCTCCTGCACAATTAACCAGTTTAACATTTACAATCTCAATTTAAACATTAAACACCCAACTTGACCACAAACCGTCAAATCACAGCACATAAATTACCAAAATTCTCCTTCAAATACTTTTCTTCTATTGACCTAGTTGGTCATATCCCGTTTTGATAATGATAAATGCACTTAGTACTGATGTTTGTACTATGGCTTGCATGCAGGTTCACTTTACGCATGAAATTAAAAAGAATGCTATATCATGATGACGTATGGTGATATTGCAGAAGACTGAAGAATATTGTACCTTATTTGTAATTGTATTTTTTATTTTCTTAATTCTGGGTTGTAATTAATTATGGACTGTAACACTATATGACCCGTAATAATCTACATCATGCATTGTAGGAAAATATGCTTAGAATGACCTTAGATAGACCTTAGGTTCCCACACTTAGTGCCCAAAGCCCCACTATACTTTACATTTTATCAAGGGTCAAATTAAAATCAAAGAATGGACCTTAGGTTAAAATCATGAGGCTTCGGGTAACTGAACTTGGTAAGTCAAATTGCCTCGATCGACTGAACCGTGGACCAATCAAAAAGTTAACTAGGATTCGGGCAGCCGAACTCAAAATGACTTGAGTGTGCACGGTTGATTGAACTTGTACTTTGTACTTTTCCATCGTCCCCGGGTGCCTGAATTTACAGTTCATTTTACTCTCGAGTGACCAAACTTGGAAGTTTGGTAAGCTGAACTATGGTTCAAACGATTGAACCTCGGACAGAATGGAAATCACCTTTAATAAGCAAATCGAACCTAAATTCACGCACCTAAACTTCAAAAATCACTTTTTCTGTTGTGTCTATTCGGACGACTGAACCAAGGGACAAGCTCCCGAAACTCTTGGGTTGTTTTAATTTTTACCTCACTTAATCAGGGTAAATCAGGGTTAATTTATTAAACTCATTTAAAACATTTTTAATAATCCCCTTTGTGTCCCTAACGGTCATAATTTTGACCCTCTCTAAATATATGGGTTCATTTGTAAAAATTAAAAAAATTAGCATATCAATTAGCCAAAAATTCTCTGTATTTTCAAGATTATAATTTTCATACTACTAAGCCCATACACTCTCTGTTTATCATTCCTTTGATAAATCCAACTTCCTAAGAGTGTTCTAGAGTGGTTCTTATTGCTTAAACTTTCATTGTTCTAGATTGATTGAGTATTTTTATAGAGAGTTTTTGCTAGGATTTTTCCCCCCGATTTAATCATTAAATCTTTGTGTGGGAAAATCCTTGTAGCTAGTGAGTCTTTGCATTTTGGTTGCAAGACTCATCAAGCTTGCGTGTTTTTGACTTGCAAAAAATATTTTTCACAAGCTTACATTTTTCAAATATCTCTTGAGCTATTATTTTGAGAAAAATCTTGTTTGAGATATTTTTAATATTCTTATTGAAACACTTTGAAACTTGTGGTGGTTGATTTACTTTGATTATTTGTTTAAAAGTTTGTTTGGAAATATACTCTAGATCTTGACTGTATATTTATATTAGATTAAGTGTTTAGTGCACATTATTAAGCATTGAGCATATTTACTATCATCTGTACTTGCATTATTATCTGGACTGTATTATGGTACATTTCTGCTTGTTGAGAAGCATATTTCCGTGTACGTAAAATTTATATTGAACATTTGTTGTATTTCAGGCGTGGGTTTGAAGAGGGAGACTAGCCCTGTTGAATAGTCCCGTATTGACTTTGACACAGTTAGGAAAGTTACGTGCACCATCTTGGTAAGGTGTAGTTGTAGGTTGAGGTCGGCCCCATTAATTGACTTGGTTGTATACGGTGCAACTCCACCCGTGAAGTGAGCTTATAATAGAATCCTTGTGTTGGTGAGCCAAGGCGGGGACGTAGGCACTTTGACTGAACCTTGATAACATATTGTGTGTGCAATTTTCTTTTTTGCATTTTATTTTTGGCACGTGTATGTTTTATTGTGAATGATTGGATTTATAATTGCATGGACAGACCCTAGGTTGTGTTATAATGTTGTTAGACTGTTTGACCTAGGAAAGAAAATTTAAATATCCAATTCACCCCCACTTTATGGGATTGCACCAAAGCTAACAAGTGGTATCAGAGCCCTCTTACTTAGACTTAATAGTTAATTATTAAAATGATCATGATGGCTCGTGTTGGTGCATCCCCTTCATGTGAGGGAAGGTTAGTTACGAACCCTCTAGTGTTTTGCAGTGAAAATTTTGCCGTATGGAAATTTAGAATGACTATATTTGTTAAAGCCTTGAACTGGAGGTTCTGGAAAGTCATTGCCTAGGGAGATAGTATACCTATGAGAGTAATTGATTGTGTTGATGTTCCTAAATTTGAATTTGAGCTAAATGATAATGATAGGAGCTTAATGCAAGTAAATTTTGATGCCATGAACACCTTATTGCATGCTTTAGATTCTAATATTCTTTGTGAGGTTATGACATGTAATAGTGCTAAGGAGATATGGGAGGACCTTGAAGGGAGATATGGAGCAACTACGCAGGAAAAGGTGATCACTCCTTGTGACTCAAGCTTTACAGATCTTGAAGGAGGTAAATAGCGCTTCAAAGCTCTAACCGACGATGAGGTAAACTCGTCTCCTCCTACGTTATTAGATAACCTCGGTAATGATTAATGTGATGATTTGAATGATGCATCTGATATTGAATCATGTGATAGTTCTGATAGTGAGAGCATGCCTACTTATGAAGAATTGCAAATTGAATATGTTAGAATTCATAAGTCACTTGTTAAAGCTAATAAAAGATATAATGCTTTGAAAAACAAGTTTGGGGCATGTGTGAAAGAATGTGAATCAAAAATGTCTTATTGAAAGGGAAAATGATTTAAAAATCAAACAGTTAGTAAACAAGAATGAAAAATTAGAAAAAGAATTGAATGTAGTAAGATCTCAACCTTCAAATGACAATAATAAAGATCATCTTATTGTAGAACTTGAATGTAAAGTAAACAACATGACTAAAGAGTTTGTTAAATTACAAGATGTTTACAAAGGTCTTAAGAACTTAAAAATGCAAGATCTGGAAAAGAAAGTAGAAGACCAAGCTATGATCATTGACACCTTCACTAGAGGCAAGGAAAACTTTAATAAGTTGTTAGGTTCACAGAAGATGACCTTAGACAAGGAAGGTATAGGATATAATGGAGTTAGAAATAGAAAGAGGAAAAATCTGTACATAGGGTACTTCATAAGAGAGTCCGTTCATTATGCCCGTACCTCCTCCAGTCCTTATACCCAAACCTATTGTGCTTAATGTAAAAAGAAGGGACACACCAACTTTGATTGTCCATTCAAACGGAAAGGGATCAAAATGAAATAGGTGTGGAAAGTGAAAGAAAAAACCAAATCTATCTCTCATTGACCTAATCCATCATCTCTCTTCATCCCTAAAAATGTTCCAAGTTTCAATAGATTAGAGTAGGGGGACTCCATAGTCATTAGGTCATTAGCTTAAATCATAGGAGGTCATTTTATATAAGAAAAAGTCAAACGAAGGAAAGTCAACTTGGAACGGTTGGCTGAACCACTTTAGCTTAGACCATTTGGGTGATCAAACTTGAAGTTTGATCGGCATGTTGACCACATTCGGGCGGCTGAACGTTTCAGTTCAAAACAACCGAACATAATTCAGGTAACCGAACTAATATTCGGGAAATCGAATCTTGATTTAGCCAGCCAAATCGAAATGAACTATTTTGATTCGGGCTACCGAGTGTTGGAACACGAGAAGACTGTTGAAATTCAGCCTACCGAACCTGTGTTCAGTCAATCGAACATGCTCAGAGTCTTGGGGCTATTATTATGGTTTAGGCGACCGAAGGTTTGTTCAGGCGACTGAACCGCAGTCTATATATATTTTTACCCATGTGAACAACCTTATTTTTTCTCTATTCTTAAGAGCCCCTTTGGAAATTTTCTCTTCCAACCTTCCCATTTTCATTCCTAGCATAGTTTTTCTTAGAAAAACCCTCTACTAATCATGTCTAGAGATCAAGGACGTGTGGAGTTAGGCATTGCTCTTGAGCAATGGTTCCGTATGCCTAAAAGACGAATCAAGTATGAGAAGGTCCTCTGACTCAAGGAGCCCATACTAGGTAAGGTTCTGGACATTCAGTTTATGCAAACCTACTTCAATAATATGTTAGAAATTTTCAGATACCAGGGGTGGTATAAGTTTATAAGCTTCCAACCTAGGGGGATCTACCCCATCCTTGTCAGGCTATTTTATGCCAATATTGGGCAGGACAACCAAGGATCCTACTCCCGAGTGTTTGAGACGGACATTTGGTTCGATGATACATATTTGGCTAAGACGTTCAATATTTAGAGAGGTGACTTCAATTATCCTGACTTCACCTCGACCTGGATCAATGAGCATGATTTCATAGTGAGTACCTTCGTGAATTTGGTTATGTCTCATCCTGCTGTTGATCTTAGTCGTACATCCTGTTAGCCTTACAAGGCTTAAAATCTTATTTTGGTGATAAAAAATAAGATGAACTTAACATATTTGGCTAATTGATGATATTTCAGGACTCAAGTATGTGAATACAAAGTCAAATGCTCATAAGGATCTTTAAAAGCTTATACTTCAAAGAAAGATGATCAAATGAAGCTTAAAGAGTCAAAGCATGGATTTAAAGATGTCCTAATAAAGCTTGAAGATCATGAGAGCATGGATGTTGAAGAGGACTTGCTAAAAATATTAAAGAATATTAAAGCTTGAAGACAAGATGGAGCCAAAGAAAGACAAAGCAAGAGAGCCTAAAGAAAAGCATGAAGACTTAAGAGCTTAGAATGTCAAAAGTCATAAGAAGTCTTTATGTAAGTACTTCACATTTAAATATCTTATGGAAATATGATGGAAGCACTTCTAGGGTTAATTATGGACTTAGAGACCTTATTTAAAACCCTGAAAAATGTTTTACAAGAAATTAAAGCAAGAGAGCAAAAAAGATTTTTGAAACCTAAAATGAAAATTTTGAAGTTGGTCTGCCCAAACGACTGAGGTGTACCATCAGAAGTCTGAAGATGCAACCTCAGACAATTGAAGTTTTACTTCAGACGTCTGGAGAATTTCTTCAGAAGACTGAAGAATTAGTTTGTCAATTGAAAATTTATTTGTTGAAACATAGAATAGGCAGAACACCCTCAGAAGACTGAACCCTTAGTTCAGTCGTTTGAACTGGGACTTCAGAAGACTGAACCTGAAGTTCAATCATCTGATTTTGTGTCCAGACTATAATATTAAGTGCTTTAAGGAACATCATAAGACTGAACCTGATAGTTCAGTCGTTTGAACACTGCTAACGACTAGAAATTTTAAATGTTTTAATTTTCAAATAAAGGTTGCTTGTGCCCCAAATTTTCTAAAAACTTGGACGATACTCCAAGTAAACTTGGGCATCACGAAATTACTTTTAGAAGCCTATAAGTACATGGTTTTGCAAATCAAATTATACACCAAGAAAGAAAGAATTGAAAAATCTGCTGAAAGCTATCTTGCAATTAAAGCTCTTTCTTGCTCAACACTTTGCACAACTGAATTGCAGAATTTTTGAAGTGTGATTCATCCTACTTCTGAGTTCTAAGTTGCTAATTGTCATCTAGAAGGAACTCGGTGATAAATTCTCTTGAGTTTCATTATATTTCATATTGATATTTAATTTTTGAAGTACATAGTGATTGAATTTGTACTAATCTGCTCTTTGTGAGAGTGTCATTGTAAGCAACTATTTCTTTTTGTTTCTTGACGATTCCAGGTTATTGGATCATTGACCGAGTGTGGGGTATCACTTGGAGAGGCATTGCTCTAGCTTACTTAAAGAGTGTTTGAGCATGGGGTATCACTTGTAAAAGGTTTGTTCCGCACAGAAAGGAACGACATAGTGGAATCCTTTGTTGGTATTGGACAAAGGCAATGACGTAGGCTGGGGATAAGCCGAACCTCATAAAAAATGTGGTGTCACTTTCTTTCCTTACTCTCTTTAAATTCCAAAAAATATTAACTACGTGGTTATGTTTTAATTTTTGATCATATACACTACATGGATTGGATATTAAATAAACCAAAGCTTAATTTGATTTTGGGATTTACAGAAATCAAAAGGAAGTATGTTAGTTGATCAATACAAATTGCGGAAACCATAAGGGAGTACGTTGATTAGTTAACACCTAAGACTTATTAACTGAAAGTTTATTTAAAGTCCAAAAAGTGTTGTGTATCACATTGGGAAATAAAATCCATCAATACAGGGCTTGAATCAATTATATACACAGGGCTACAAACAAAAACTGAGAATTGTCAAAAAGCTGAATATTATATTGAGTGGTTGATTACTTTAAAGTTGATTGATTGGTTGGATGTTTGTTTAATTTTGATTTACTTGTGTTGTGTTAAGTTTTGGTTTGTGGTTTGAATAATTAACTAAGTCTTGCTGGATATTAATTGAATTAATAAGAGGTCAAAGAATTCATAAAAAGAATTAAAAGAAATTTTAATAATCCAATTCACCCCCCCTTTTGGGACAACTCCTTAACTTTCACACCGAACTATAGGTCGTTGACTTTGGAGGCGAAAGTGGTACACCACTCGATATCTTATAATATTTTGCCGAAGTCTGGGTTAAGGGATCATGTCTCGTGCCTTGACTGCTTTGTGATGTGGTGGTTGTTCACGTGGAAGAAGCTGGACCTCCCTAGACTGATCCTGAGATGGATGTTCATGAAAAAAGTAGGGAAGATGATTATACTGCCATATAGGGGCATCCTATCTAGGATGTTTGTTAAAGAGAGAGTCACGAGGATTCCATATGCAGTTCTAAAGAAGATTAAGAGTACATACGTCTTCTCCTCCACTACTTTGAAGTTGATGGGGTACGAGCTCGCTGGTAACATGTGGGTTCTTACCATCCCTGAGAGAGGTCCAAGGCCTTAGAAACTTCCACAGGAGCAGCCCTATGTGCCGTCGAATGCCGAGATCATGACTGCCATTACTGGTCTCACTGCATATATTGAAAAGCTTAAGACCTCCATCCAGGGTGAGATCAGGGAGCATGCCTCCTCCCAGGCCAGGCATGATGCGTTTTATGCCAAGTTCACCGAGTTCCATTCTGATGTGAGGGCAAACTTCCACATACTCGGTGAGCGCCCGAGGGATATGAATGATGAGGACATTGGCGAGGATCAGATGGAGGTGAGTGGTGATGAGGATGATGAGCATGATGACGGGGAGACATAGAGGTGAGCCTTGGAGATCAGCTGCTCTTTTATTTTATCTATCCTATCCTTTACATACATACATTTACATTTGGGGTCTGTAATAACTTAACAGCTTTAATTTTGCTTTTCGGCTATACATTCTCACCACACACACACACACACACACACACACGGATACTATTATGTGGTGATTGTCTTTTGCTTATACTTATATATATATATATATATATATATATATATATATCTAATGGTTTGATGACTTGCATGTACTTTTATATATATACATATTTTGCTTGATTGATGCCTCCTGCATAGCGGATGCAGTTGATGTGTATTGCCTGCTAGTAGAAATGTTAGGTTCTCGCATGCTCAAAACTGAATGATATACTGTGTGCTTGAACCCTTTTATGTACGTTAGTATGGGAAATGTCCTGTTTACAGATGACATGTTGCTGAATTTTTATTTGACATTTTCCCAAAAATAGTCAAACATTTTCTAAAATGGATGTGCATGCAAAATTTGCTTTTGGATTTTAAAATTCTTGCACTTAGATCAATTCAATTTGAATCATCTAAAACTTGTGCATATATTTAAATGCTTTGTAATTGGCATGTGATTTTGGGAAAAGTTGTATTTTTAAACGAAGTGCTGCCAAAATTTCTTCTAAATTCACTACACACACATCCTACACTCTTATAAAATAAACATTTTCAACTTAGATTGTGATTTTAGAACATCATCTCTTTATGCATCATGAATATTTTTTTAATATAATCTATTCTAGTTTTCTTCAATCACTTTGCTAGATTTAAATCAATATCTTGTGGCAAATTGTATTCTTAAAACAATAATTGGTCAAAATTATAAGAAATGAACTTAAATGAAAATATTTTGTCATGATATGTGCTTATAAATGTTTAAAACACCCGTGTCTTTTGCTCAAGTTATAAAATTAAAGAGAATGCATAATCAAAGGTTTACAAGGTTTAAAATCTTATTTCGATGATAACAAACAAGATGAACTTAACATATTTGGTTAAGTGATTATATTTCAGGACTCATGTATGAGAACCTAAGGTCAAATGCTCAAAAGGATCATTGAAAGCTTATACTTCAAAGAAAGATGACCAAATGAAGCTTAAAGAGTCCAGGCATGGATTCAAAGATAATTTAATAAAGCTTGAAAACAAGATGGAGCCAAAGAAAGACAAAACAAGAGAGCTCAAAGAAAGACAAGCATAAAGACTTAAGTGTTTAGAAAGTAAAATGTCATAAGAAGTCTTTATGTAAGCACTTTGTATTTAAATATCTTATGGAAATATGTTTGAAGCTCTTCTTGGGTTAAAAATTGACATAGAGACCTTATTTCAAAACTCGAAAAATGTTTTATAATAAATTAAAGTAAGAGAGCAAAAAGGATTTTTGAAACCTACAATGAAAAATCTGAAGTTGGTTTGCCTAGACGACTGAGGTGTTCTCTCAGAAGTCTGAAGATGCATCCTTAGACGACTGAACGTTTCACTTCAGACCTCTGAAGTATTTTTTCAGAAGACTGAATAATTAGTTCAGTCAATTGAAGATTTATTTGTTGAAACACCGAACTGGTAGAACACACTTAGAATATTGAACCCTTAGTTCAGTTGTCTGAGTTGGGATTTCAGAAGACTGAACTCGATTGTTTAGTCGTCTGAACACTGTTAACGGTAAATTTTTTTAAATATTTTAAAATTCAAATAATGGTTTCTTGTGCACCAAATTTTCAAAAAACTTAGAAGACACTCCAAGTAACCTTGGGCAACACGAAATTACTTTCAGTAGCTTATAAATACATGGTTTTGCAAATCAAATATACACGAAGAATAAAAGAATTGAAAAATCTGTTTTAGCTGAAAGCTATCTTGCTGCTCTCTCTTGCTAAACTCATTGCAAAAGCTGAAGTGCTGAATTTCTGAAGTGCTAGTCATCACACCACTAAGTTTTGAGTTGCTAATTTTCATTTAGAAAGAACTTGGGGAATTATTCTCTTGAGCTTCAATTGTATTTCATATTAATATTTAAATTCTGAAGTACATAGTGATTGAAATTGTACTAATCTGCTCTGTGTGAGAGTGTTTTTGTATGCAACTAGTGTTTCTTGACAATTCCAGGTCGTTGGATCGTTGACCTAGCATGGCGTATCACTTGGAGAGGTCTTGCTCTAGCCTACTTAAGGAGTGACCGAGTGTGGGGTATCGCTTGGAGAGGTGTAGCTCTAGCCTATTGAAGGAGTGACCGAGTGTGAGGTATCACTTGGAGAGGCGTTGCTTTATCCTATTGAAGGAGAGTGTAAGGTTTGTTCCGCCCCAAAAGTAATGGCATAGTGGAATCCTTAGGTGATTTGCCTAAGGCGAGGACGTAAGCTGGGGATAAGCCGAACCTCGTAAACAATGTGGTGTCACTCTCTTTCCTATTCTCTTTAAATTCCAGCATACTTATAAACTGCATGGATGTTTTAAATTTCATGATCATAAATATTACGTAGTTTGGAAATTAAATGAACTAAAGTTTAATTTGTTTTTGGGATTGCGGAAATTGACAGTGACTACATTGGTTGATCAATAATTTGTGAAAATCATAAGGGAGTAAGTTGATTGATTCAACACTCAAGACTAATTAACTTAAAGTTTACTTAAAGTCTAAGCTTTTGGAAAAAATGTTGATTGTGCAGCAAATTGAGAAAACAAATCCATTAACCACATGGCTTACATAAATTCACAGGGCTCCTAAGAAAGCAAAAATTCTCAAAAGCTGAAATTTTGCAAGTGCTACAAATTGTAGTTGATTGGGTATTTCTGATTAGATTAGTTTGAGTTATTAAATTAATTGATTGTTTGTTTGAGTTTTGATTTACTTGAGTTGTGTTGTGATTGGTTTGTGGATTGATTAAAGTAATCAAGAACTTGCTGTGTGTTTGATAACTTAACAAGAAGTCAAAGAATCCATAAAAGGAATTAAAAGAAATTTTAATAATCCAATTCGCCCCCTCTTGGTACTACACCTTAACTTTCAATTGGTATCAGAGAGGGGTTGTAGCAAATCCTAACTAGTAGTTACATAAATATCTAGATGACACACATAGGAGTAACTCCGTTTGGAGAGGGTCAATCCTCAACTAGGCCACCCATTTTTGGTGGACTCAACTATACCTTTTGGAAACAATGCATGAGAATCTATCTTCATACAATGGATTGGAAGGATTAGAAGGTTGTTACACATGGTAACCTAATCCCTACCAAACTTGTGGATGGAAAAGAAGTCCCTAAAGGTGAAAAAGAGATGAATGATTTAGATCATAAAATGCTGCAAGTTAATTCTAGTGCAATAAATGCCCTATATTGTGCACTTGATATTAATGAACTCAATAGAGTTATGGCATGTAAAACAACAAAGGAAATTTGGGATGAACTAGAAGTAACCTATGAAGGAACCGTAGATGTTAGAGATAGTAGAATAGACAAGCTCACAAGCGAGTATGAAGCTTTCAAAATGAACCCAAATGAAACTATAACAAATATGTATACAAGGTTCACACATATTATAAACTCCCTCAATGCTTTAGGAAAGACATATTCAACCTATGAGATGATCCGGAAAATCCTTAGAGGACTTTCTCCAATATGGGAATCTAAAACTACAGCAATTATGGAAGGAAGAAATCTCAAAAACACATCCTTAGATGAACTCGTAGGATCCCTTCTCACCTATGAGATGACCATAAATGAAAGGAGTGGAAAAAGTAAAGCCCAAGAATCTATTGCATTTAAAGCATCAAACAAAAACTCTAGTAGTGAAGATGAAGAAGATGAACTAGCCTTCATATCCAAGAAACTTGCAAGAATACTAAGAAGGAAGAATAAACTCAAAAGAAAAATCTAGAACTCAAATTTAGATGAGGAAGAAACTAAGAAGAAAGAAACAAAGAAAGAACTTCCAACATGCTATAATTACAAGAAAGTTGGACACCTAAAACCGGATTGTCCAAAACTTAAGAAAGATTCTAAAAAGAAAAAGAAAAAGGCAATGAATGCCACTACATGGGATAATCTAAGTTCTAACAATGCAGAAAGTGAATCAAGTGACCAAGAGGCTGCTTATACTTGCTATATGGCTTGAGACGATGAGAAAAGCTCCTCATCCAAATCCTTTAATAGTTATTGTGATGATTCAGCAAAAAAAACCAATGATGAGTGTATGCCCTCTTTTGAAGAAATTCAAAATGATCTATTCAAGGTGCATAAAATTCTAGTTAATGTAACTAAACGATATACATCATTGAAAAATAATAATGAAGGAGTTATGAAAGAATTGGAATCTTTAAAACTTAGTGAAAGTGAAAAAGATTTAAAAATCCAAAGACTAGAAAGCAAGAATGAAAATGTGATAAAAGAACTAGAAGACCTAAGATCTCAAAATCATAAGAAAGGCATATATAGTTCTAAATTAGAAAATGAAATTACTAAGATGTCTCAAAACCAAGAAAATGTGCAAGAAAAGGGTAAAAATATAGAAAAATCAGAAATAAATGATCTTAAGAAGAAAAATGAGGTTCAAGCTAAAATAATCTACAATTTCACAAGAGGAAAAGAAAAATTTAATAGAATGATAGGTGCACAAAGAATGTCTTTGAATAAAGAAGGCATAGGGTTCAATGGAGTAGAAAATACAAAGAAAAAGAACCTCCATATGGGGTACTTTGCAAAAGCCTCCAAAACTATGCTAGCGCCTCTTCAAATGCCTATGCTCACACTATATGCTACCTATGTAAAAAAAAGGACATATAAAGTTTGAATGTCCATTAAAGAGGAAAGTTGTGAAATTTAAACAAGTTTGGAGAATTAAAGAAACATCTCTTGTTAAAACCATCCAGACCCAAGAAAGTATGGGTACCAAGATGAAAGACAAGTTCATAAACAAATGACTCCCTGGATTAAGTCATTCACCTTTAAAAATTAAGAAAGCTACTTAATCCAAATCAAGGATATTAAACTAGTTGAAATAGAAAATCTTAAAGATGAGTTTAAGAGCTTATTTACAATTATAACAAATACAAACAAAAATGGCATTGTTGTCCAAAATCATAGGAAGATTTGTACAAGGCTTAATTTAGAAAATATTAAGAATTGGAAAGCAATATGATATGAAATCAAAAGAAATAAAAATTGAATCAAATTAAGCTTATTGCAAAAGTTATTTGAGAAAAATGAAGAATATTAAGATGAATGAGAAATACTTAAGAAACATGAGAAATAAATTGAGCACAGTGCACAAATAATTATAATATGCTCCATGCTTATATGATATGTTGTGCTAAAATGCTGACATGTATGATTTTTATATTGCCAAGGACATGATCATGACTTGAATGATATTAATGATTTATGGCTCACTATACATTGCAAATTTGAGCATGAAATTATTGAGCATGGTTATAAAGCATGAATCTTGGTATGATAAGATAATAGTATTGGTATCTATAAAATGTATTGGTATCTTGAAATACATTGGTATCCATGAGTATGTTAATTAATACTTGAGCATGACAATATATTTGTGTCTATTAGCATGTTATGATCTTGATATGATATGATATATGAGTTTGAGATGAATTCTTAACCATATCAATTTACATGCTAGTGATGGATCACATATATATCTCTCGCATAATTGACTAATGGATAAATTTAAGCATGTAATGACATAGATGATATTGAAATAATATTGGTATTATTCTTAATATTAGTATCCATGAGTGCTTGCATGAAGTAAATTAATATTTGAAGAATGCATGATAATTTTAATAGCACAATTGGTATCTTCATGAATACACAGTTTTCAATTGGTAATCTTGACATCTTCATGAATACATAGTCTACAATTCACAATTGGTATATGAATTTATTGAATATAAGATACATTTAATTCAGGGGGAGTTAGACTTGATAAGTAGTAATGATCTATGATTATTGGAAATCATTGAAAATTATGATGTACAATCTGTAGTTTTTCTCATGCTACTTTGGATCTTGTTATCTATCTTTTCATGCATGATGAATGCATATGGTTACTCAATGCCTTAGTATTTATGCGTTTTTCTTGATATCTTACTCTTTTTGATTGATGTCAGGAGGGGGATAAATTTTGGGCAAAAATTGAGCATTATAGATTAATATGTTGGTATTTGATCTTGAATGATGTGAATGAAGTGAATGAAGTGATTTTGATAAATGAGCATTATATTGAAATTAATATTGAACTTGATATTGATATTACAAATATTGTTAAGATTATGCTTATTGTAAGGGGGAGTCTTTTTAAGGCTTACTCAATTTTTACTCCTTGTTTGTCATCATCAAAAGGGGGAGATCGTTGGCTTTACAAGGCTTAAAATCTTATTTTGATGATAACAAAAAAGATGAACTTAACATATTTGGTTAAGTGATTATATTTCAAGACTCATGTATGAGAATGCAAGGTCAAATGCTCAAAAAGATCATTGAAAACTTATACTTCAAAGAAAGATGACCAAATGAAGCTTAAAGAGTCAAGACATGGATTCAAAGATGATTTAATAAAGCTTAAAGACAAGATGGAGTCAAAGAAAGACAAAGCAAGAGAGCTCAAAGAAAGACAAGCATGATGACTTAAGTGTTTAGAAAGTCAAATGTCATAAGAGGTCTTTATGTAAGTACTTCGTATTTAAATATCTTATGGAAATATGTTTGAAGCTCATCTAGGGTTAAAAATTGACTTAGATACCTTATTTCAAAACTTAGAAAATGTTTTATAATAAATCAAAGCAAGAGAGAAAAAAGGATTTTTGAAACCTAAAATGAAAAATCTGAAGTTGATCTGCCCAGACAACTAAGGTGTACCCTCAAAAGTATGAAGATGCACCCTCAAACGACTGAACATTTCACTTCAAACATCTGACTTATTTCTTTAGAAGACTAAAGAATTAGTTCAGTCAACTGAAGATTTATTTGTTGAAACATAGAATAGACAGAACACCCGTAGAAGATTAAACCCTCAATTCAGTCGTCTGAGCTGGGACTTCAGAAGACTGAACCTAAAGTTCAGTCGTCTGACCCTGTGTCCAGACTATATTTCTTAGTGCTTTAAGGAACATCAGAAGACTAAACCCAATCGTTCAGTCGTCTGAACATTGTTAACGGTAAACTTTTTTAAATGTTTTAAATTTCAAATAATGGTTTCTTGTGCTCCAAATTTTCTAAAAACTTGAAAGACACTCCAAGTAACCTTGGGCAACAGGAAATTACTTTCAGTAGCTTATAAATACATGGTTTTGCAAATCAAATATACACAAAGAAAAAAAGAATTGAAAATTTTGTTTAGCTGAAAGCTATCTTGCTACTCTCTCTTGCTCAACTCATTGCAAAAACTGAAGTGTTGAATTTCTAAAGTGTTGGTCATCAAACCACTAAGTTCTGAGTTGCTAATTCTCATTTAGAAGGAACTTGGTGAATTCTTCTCTTGAGCTTCAATTGTATTTCATGTTGATATTTAAATTTTGAAGTACATAGTATTTGAAATTGTACTAATCTGCTTTATGTGAGAGTGTTCTTGTACGCAGCTAGTGTTTCTTGACGATTCCAGGTTGTTGGATCATTGATCAAGCATGGGGTATCACTTGGAGAGGTCTTGTTCTAGCCTACTTAAGGAGTTATTGAGCATGGGGTATCGCTTGGAGAGGTGTAGCTCTAGCCTATTGAAGGAGTGACCGAGTATGGGGTATCACTTGGAGAGGAGTTGCTCTAGCCTATTGAAGGAAAGTGTAAGGTTTGTTCTTCCCCAAGGTAACGACATAATGGAATCCTTAGGTGGTTTGCCTAAGGCGAGGATGTAGGCTAGGGATAAGCCAAAAATCGTAAAAAACATGGTGTCACTCTCTTTCCCTATTTTCTTTAAATTTCACCATACTTATAAACTGCGTGGATATTTTAAATTTCATGATCATAAATACTACGTAGTTTGGAAATTAAATGACTAAAGTTTAATTTGCTTTTGGGATTGCAGAAACTTAAAGTGACTACGTTGGTTGATCAATAATTTGCGAAAACCATAAGAGAGTAAGTTGATTGATTCAACACCCAAGATTCATTAACTGAAAGTTTATTTAAAGTCTAAGCTTTTGGAAAGAGTGTTGATTGTGTAGCAAATTGAGAAATCAAATCCATTAATCACATGGCTTACATAAATTTACAGGGTTGCTAAGAAAGCAAAAATTCTCAAAAGCTGAAATTTCGCAAGTGCTACAAATTGTGGTTGATTGGGTATTTCTCATTAGATTAATTTGAGTTATTAAATTGATTGATTGTTTGTTTGAGTTTTGATTTACTTGAGTTGTGTTGTGATTGGTTTGTGGATTGATTAAAGTAATCAAGAACTTGCTGTGTGTTTGATAACTTAACAAGAGGTCAAAGAATTCATAAAAGGAATTAAAAGAAATTTTAATAATCCAATTCACCCCCTCTTGGGACTACACCTTAACTTTCAACTTCACTTGGAAATATATGGCTCTGAAAATGTTAAATGTATCTCACTTCATGTATCACTAAAATTCATATCTTGTGGGAATACATAAATCTCAAACAATTGGTATCATCAATCGGTATCCTTCAGTCATTTTGTGCTGCATGATCATATTATCTTATTGACTTGATGATTTGAGTGGATCTATATTGAACAGTTTGAGTTGTTGGATGAAAATTGCTGTATATGATTGTTGAACTCAAACAGGTCACTTAGGAACAATTTTATTTTGGGAAATGCTCTACTTTCAAATGGCATGCTGCTGAAATTTTCAAAAATATTCCCAAATTATTTATTGTATCTAAATGGCTGTTACTCATTGTTTGCCCAAATTACTCATAGTTTATTTATTCTTAACCCTTTATGCTGTTGCCAAAAGGGGGAGAAGAGGAAAAATTGGATACATTAGGTACATTAGTTAATTTAATTAGTTAATTTAATTAGTTAATTTAATTGAGTTTCAATTCTCTTTATGCATATAGTAAGGGGGAGCCTTTCTTGGCCGTACCCACTTTTGCATAGGATATTTTTCATCATAAAAAAGGGGGAGAATGTTGATCTAATTAGTCATATCCCATTTTTGACAATGACAAATACACTTAGTACTGATGCTTGTACTAAGGCTTGCATGTAGGTTCACTCTATGCATGAAATTGAAAAGAATGCTATATCATGATCGCGTATGTTGATATTACAGAAGACTGAAGAATATTGCACCTTATTTGTAATTATATTTTTTATATTCTTCATTTTGGGTTGTAATTAATTATGGACTGTAACACTATATGACTTGTAATAATCTGCATGATGCATGGTAGGAAAACATGCTCGGAATGACCTTAGATAGACCTTAGGTTCCCACATTTAGTACATAAAGCCCTACTATACTTTACATGTTATCAAAGGTCAAATTAAAATCAAAGAATGGACCTTAGGTTAAAATCATGAGGCTTCGGGCGACCAAACCTGGCAAGTCAAATTGCCTCAGTCGACCGAACCATGGATCGGTCAAAAAGTTGAGCAAAATTCGGGTAACCGAACTCAAAATGGCTTGAGTGTCCATGGTTGGCCGAACTTGTGCCTTGTACTTTTCCATCGTCCCCAGGCGCCCGAACTTACAGTTCATTTTACCCTCGGGCGACTGAACTTGGAAGTTTGGTAAGCTAAACTATGGTTTAGACAACCGAACCTCGGGAAAAATGGAAATCGCATTGGGTCAGCAAACTGAACCTAAAATTAGGCACCCGAGCTTCAAAAATTACTTTTCTAATGTGTCTGTTTGGGTGACTGAACCAAGGGACAGGCGCCTGAAACTCTTGGGTTGTTTTAATTTTTACCTCAGTTAATTAGGGTAAATCTGAGTTAATTTCTTAAACTCATTTAAAATATTTTTAATAATCCCCTGTGTGTCCCTAACAGTCATAATTTTGATCATTTCTATATATATGGGTTCATTTGCAAAAATTAAAAAAGATTAGCATATCGATTAGACAAAAATCCTCTGTATTTTCAAGATCATATTTTTCATACTACTAAGCCCATACACTCTCTGTTTGTCATTCCTTTGATAAATCTAACTTCCTAAGAGTGTTCTAGAGTGGTTCTTGTTGCTTAAACTCTCACTGCTCTAGATTGATTGAGTATTTTTATAGAGAGTTTTTGCTAGGATTTTTCCCCCGATTTAATCATTAAATCTTCGTATGGGAAAATCTTTGTAGCTAGTGAGTCTTTGCATCTTGGTTGCAAGACTCATCAAGCTTGTGTGTTTTTGACTTGCAAAAATATTTTTCACAAGCTTACATTTTTCAAATATCTCTTGAGCTATTATTTTAAGAAAAATCTTATTTGAGATATTTTTAATATTTTTATTGAAACACTTTGAAACTTGTGGTGATTGATATACTTTGATTTCTTGCTTCAAGGTTTGCTTGGAAATACACTCTAGATCTTGACTGTATATTTACATTAGATTGAGTGTTTAACACACATTATTAAGCACTGAGCATATTTACTATCGTCTATGCTTGAATTATTATCTGGACTGTATTGTGGTACATTTCTTCTTGTTGAGAAGCATATTTTCGTGTACACAAAATTTATATTAAACATTTGTTGTATTCTAGGTGTGGGCCTAAAGAGGGAGACTAGCCCTGTTGAATAGTCCCAGATTGGCTTTGACCCGATTAGGAAAGTTAGGTGCACCATTCTGGTAAGGTGTAGTTATACTTTGAGGTCAGTCCCGTTAATTAATGTGGTTGTATACGGTGCTGCTCAACTCGTGAAGTGAGCTTATAGTGGAATCGTTGTGCTAGTGAGCCAAGGTGGGGATGTAGGCACTTTAGTCGAA
This sequence comes from Malania oleifera, assembly GCF_029873635.1. NCBI lineage: Eukaryota > Viridiplantae > Streptophyta > Magnoliopsida > Santalales > Ximeniaceae > Malania > Malania oleifera. The sequence goes on along the minus strand of NC_080422.1, from coordinate 50,373,901 downwards.
CCTCAATAACATATTGTATGTGCAATTTACTTTTCTACAACATGCTTACTTTAATATATACTCATCCATGAGAGGGAACAGTTACAAGATCGCAATTAAAACCTCCACATAAATACCCTTAAATATTTGTAATCCCCATAAAATCAATAATGCGTTCATTCATGCCAAATTGAAACAGGGCCAACTTCCACCACTATAAAAGGGGGATTCCAAAGGAGGTATCTCATTCACATCTACTTTTTTCTACTGTTGCAATTCAAAGCCTCCCACAAGTTCTTTACTTAAGCATCAGCGTGATTCCCCCGGTGTACACTTTGGTCCTCCAAGCTATTTATGATTGTCTCTTTTCAGGTGATCGTGATTAAAGGATGAATCACAAAAGTCGTTCGATTTTCAGTAGCAACAGTAATAAAATTTAATTGGATAACATACTCTATCAAAAAGTACATTTATTTACTTTTAATGAGCTAAACTATCTTATCCTTTAAAAGAGTAGGACAAAATATTTTTTATACTAATGAAGTTGAACCTAATTTAAAAATCTAATATCATCTCAATAAGTAATAAACTTAAATTCTAAAAATAAATATTAATAAAAAAATAATTCATCAATAAGTATCTTTCAGACAATAAAAGTCAAATTTATGTGAATTAAAAAAGCTCACTATTTAAGTATTAATTATATAAAAAATTACAGGTATAAGATATTAGTTAACAAAACATAATTTAAATGAATACTTGATCATTGATATATAAACAAATTGCTGTCAAGAATATTAAATGCCACGTATGAGACATTTAGTACTATGCTAGTGTGTGTGTGTGTGTCTATATATATATGCATATGCATAGCATAACTCAAAAATATGAAAAAAAAAAATTCTTTTAGAAAATAATATTTATGATATTTTCAAAATATTTTATCTATGTTTATTGAATAATAACTTATGCTTACACATCTTTGTTAATATTGTATATATATAATTTTAAAATTTGTTATCTCAATAAAAATTAACATCCTAAAACCCATTCCAAGAATGATAATTGCGCTTACCTTATGCGAGTCTATGTGTCTCCCATTTTGAGGTCCAGATTTTAAGAAAAATTAAAAATTTTAAAAAAATTCAACTCACAATAGTTGAAGCAGGCACCCAAGCAGTGGTACAAGAAGTTCGAGTTTGTTATGAAGGAGCAAGGCTACAGGAAGACTACTTTTGACCATTGTGTTTTTGTGTAGAAATTTTCTCATGGTGATTTTATTATTCTATTGCTTTATGTTGATAATATGTTGATTGCTGGCATGAATTCTTCCAAAATTTATAGGTTGAAGAAGTAGTTAAGTCAGTCATTTCCCATGAAGGACTTGGAGCAAGCAAAGCAGATTCTTGGAGTTCACATTCATAGATGCAGAATAGACAAGAAGTTGTTTATAACACATGAGTAATACATTGAGAAAGTGCTTGAGAGGTTCAATATGAACAAGGCTAAAGTGGTTAGCTCTCCTCTTACTAGATACTTTAAGTTAAGCACAAAGGAAAGCCCATCAATAGATGAAGAGAAGGAATATATGGAAAGAATTCCATATGCCTCCGCAGTAGGAAGCTTGATGTATGCAATAGTTTGTATGAAACCAGACATAGACTATGCAGTTGGGGTTGTTAGTCAGTTTCCCTCAGATCCAGGAAGAGAACATTGGAATGCGGTAAAGTGGATTATGGGATATATGCGAGGCATTTCCAAGTTGAGCCTTAGTTTTGGGAGTGGCAAACAAATGTTGGTTGGCTATTAAAATTCTGATATGAATGGAGATGTGGATACCCGTAAGTATACTTTGGGTTATTTGATCACTTTCTCAGGAGGGGTTGTTTCTTGGTAGTCGAGGTTACAAAAATGTATTGCACTTTTTACAACGGAAGCAAAGTTGATTGTAGTAATAGAAGCTTGTAAAGAGTTGCTATGGATGAAATTTTTTTTACTGGAGCTTGGTTTCAAGCAACACAATATGTGTTGTTTTGTGATAATCTGAGTACTATTCACCTTGCTAAGAATTCTTCATTTCATTCGAGATCGAAACACATTGCAACACAATATGTGTTGTTTTGTGATAATCTGAGTACTATTCACCTTGCTAAGAATTCTTCATTTCATTCGAGATCGAAACACATTGATGTAAGGTACCATTGGATAAGAGATACTCTTAATGACAAGTTGATAGCACTTGAGAAATTTCACACCAATGATAATGGCTCTGATATGTTAACGAAGGCTCTAACAAAGGAGAAGCTTGAGACATGTCACTCGATTGCCGGGATAGTGATCTTCCCACCTAGTTAGGAAGGGAGAGATTTGTTGGGATGGGTTTACCTCCTAAGTGAGGATGGCCCAAACTAGCCTATTACTAGTCCATGTGTGGAGAGGCCCATTTGGGAGAATAGGTTTAATAACCCTATCCTTTGCGCGCAGTTGCAAAGAGATGTGAACAATTAGAAAAGAAGAAAGAAAAGAAAAACAAGAGAGAGCTACTGCCACCTAGAGAGAGAGAGAGAGAGAGAGAGAGAGAGAGAGAGAGAGAGAGAGAGAGAGAGAGAAAGAAAAGAGTGTTTTTGGAATTTTTTGTACAACCTTGATCAATTGCTTCGATCAACAAGCATTTATGGTCCAACTGAGTTGAAATTTTACAAGAATGTTCGTAACACGCGAATCTTCATTCTGAATGGTGGAGATTAGATTATGAGTATTCAATGTTGGGTTTTCAGCTCGTGGATAGTAGCCTCCCTTTTGGTGAGATTTTTTTTTTTAAAAAAAAATTCTTGTAGAAGTTGATTTAAGCCAAGAAATTGTATTTATTGAAGATAGTTGCTGATTGTATGCCTCCAGTTGAAACTAGAGAAAACTCATGTATTTCCGTAAGTGTTGATAGTGGAATTGTTTGAGTGGACTACGGTCCCGTGGTTTATACTTTCTCACATCGAGAAGGTTTTCCACGTAAAATCGCGTGTCTTGTGCTTTGTGGTGTTTGGATATATATTTTCTATATATATATTGCTCTATTTTATAATTTCTTGCAGATTCACACAAGGAGGGAATTTGAGTAATGTTGTTTCTCGCACCAGTTATGTCTGGTTCTTGAAACATCTATTCTTATTTAATAGAATAACAATGTAAAATTTTTTTATTTATGAAACTAGCAGAATAAAGAATATACAATGAATTAGTAGTAAAAGATTTCACAACAAAAATATCTTTCTTTAATATTTCATGTTTGATGAGAATATTTTCATTTTGCAAATTGATTTCATTTTAAATTACTTGATTACGTACGATACAAAGAATGTCTATTTTTAGAATTTTCATGTTTGATGAGATAATTAGAAATTTCATAACGAAAATATCTTTCTTTAATATTTCATGTTGATGAGGTGATATAAATTTTGCAAATTGATTTCATTTTAAATTGCTTAGTTACGTATGATGCGAAGAATATCTATTTTTAGGAGCAAGATAGTTATGTAAAAGTTTTTTATAAAAAATAAAATACAAAAATTTTTATGACTCCATGATAAGAAATAGACAAGGAAATTTTCTCAAATTTCTCTTTGAGAATTTCATTTCCTTTCCTATTGTATGTTTTATGTAAACACAAACTTTTGCATGCCTATGATATTTTACATTCTCATTGTGTTCTCTCTATACATACTAGTAAGAATTTTGCGAACGAATTGTAACCTCACATCCCAATATAATTTTTATGACATTTTTATTGTATTTTGTCCTATTCTTAGGAAAGGGTATTTTTGCAAGCTGTAACCTAAAAATAGTAATTGATATACCCAAAATTAATACACATTCATAAAGGAAAAATAGTTATGAAACCACCATTAACACTTTTACATAACCAACATGCTTACTTTAATATATACTCATTCATTCATGAAAGGGAACGGTTACATGACAGCAATTAAAACTTCCATATAAACACCCTTAAATATTTGTAACCGCCATAAAATCAATAATGCGTTCATTTATGCCAAATTGAAATAGGGTCAACTTCCACCACTATAAAAGGGAGACTCCGAGAGGAGGTAAGTATCTCATTCACATCTATTTCTTTCTACTGTTGCAATTCAAAGCCCCTCACAAGTCTTTTACTTAAGTATCAAAGCGATTCCCTTGGAGTACACTCCGGTCCTCCAAGCTATTTACGATTGTCTCTTTTCAGGTGATCATGATCAAAGAACGAATCACAAAAGTCGTTCGATTTTCGGCAACAATAGTAATAAAATTTAATTAGATAACATACTCTATCAAAACGTACAATTATTTACTTTTGGTGAGCTAAACTATCTTATCATTTAAAAGTAGGACAAAATATTGTTTATGCTAATGAAGTTCAACCTAATTTAAAAATCTAATATCATCTCAATAAGTAATAAACTTAAATTCTAAAAATAAATATTAATAAGAAAATAATTCATCAACAAGTATCTTTTAGACAATAAAAGTCATACTTATATGAATTAAAAAAGCACACTATTTAACTATTAATTATATAAAAAATTGCAGGTATAAGATATTAGTTAGCAAAACATAATTTAAATAAATGCTTGATCATTGATATATAAACAAGTCAAGAATATTAAATGCCACTTATGGGTCATTTAGTACTATGCTCGTGTGTGTGTGTGTGTGTATGTGTGTATATATGTATAGCATAACTCACAAATATGAAAAAAAAAAATTCTTTTAGAAAATAATATTTACGATATTTTCAAAATATTTTATCTATGTTTATCAAATAATAACTTATGTTTACACATCTTTGTTAATATTGTATCCATATGTATATTCTTATTCAATAACTATATACAATCTTTTTTAAAAATTTTTTATCTCAATAAAAATTAACTCATACAAAATATTTCCTGTTCACTATAATTTTTTTCCTTAGAAAATTTTAAATTTTAAGAATAATTTGACAGTAAATATATTATAAATATCAAATAAAAGAAAAATATAATATGACAAAGTAATATTTGTTTGAATCGCATTTATGCTACACTGTACATAATAACTCTGTTGTAGGTTTACAAAAATGAAAAACGTAAGAAATAAAAATTTATATAAGAATATTGTTTCTACATCCTTGTTGTATCCATAACATCGACACTGTTTGGATTCTCAATAAAATTTATTGAGATATCCATAATTTAATGTTTGCAACTTTTGTGATGCTTCTCAAGGCAATCTAGTATGAATTTACTTTGTTTTATTTATAAAAATGATAATTGTTATCATTTAATTTTCTTTGGAGTTGATTAAAGTTAGCATATGACTCTCAAATAAGAAGACTAAAGGATCATTTGGAACTAGAATAAGGATTTTTTTTTTCCAAAAAAAAATGTTAAATTTAATTAGTGCTGATAACAAGTGTCAATTAAAAAGTGCAAAAAGTTATAAGTGGTGTTTGGTTATATTTAAAATACGTGATATTTGGACACTTACATTTATCATAGGGTGCTAGATGTTTATTTTTAAATATATTTTAAATTTAAAAAAATTAATTTTTTCTAATTAAAAATTTCATTAATAGTTATTCTAATATTTTAATTACATTTAAATATTTTCTATTAAATGAAATAATATAATATTTTTTTAATTAAAAAGAATCTTGTTATTAATGTATATTTATAACATATGTCTATCATATTAATTCATAATAAAAACAACATTATTAATTAAATTAAAGGTTTCAATTTATTTAATATTAATTTAAATTAATAGATGGTTCTTCTGGAACATTTAAATTAGAAGATGGTTATTCTTTTTTCCATAATTGAATTATATTTCATTAATAACTAATATGTCATAATACATAGTGTTGACACCAACTTCAAGTAGCCTATTTTGGTTGCCAACATTTTGGTAACTAATGAAAACCAATAAGACAACAAGTAAGATGGGCCAAACCACTAGTTCCCTTATCTTTTTTGTTCAGTAATGGAAGTCGCCACTTCATTTTAATTTTTGAAAAGGTAAAATGAAGTAAAAACTTTTTTTTAACAGAGATTTGGTCTGGAAGTACCATCGTGAGTTGGAAAGATAGACCTTTAAACCTTTTTTCGAATAAGTTTTAAAAGACCTAACATCCTAAAAGCACCCATTCCAAGAATGGTAGTTGCACTTACCTTATGTGAGTCTATGTGTCTCCCATTTTGAGGTCTAGATTTTAAGAAAAATTAAAAATTTTAAAAAAATTCAACTCACAATAGTTCGCTTATAGAGGGCTAGCTGACAACCTACTATAGCTTTTCTTATTTATTTATTTTTTTTTTCAAAACAAACTTCTTGCCCTTTAACTCCTTTTGAAAATGTTTTCATAGAGTTTATACAAGAGCTTTATGATGAGTCCCTAAAATGCACTATTTTAGGTTCTCATTTATCTTTTTTTGTCTTCTTTTATCTTGTATATACTCTTTGTTAACATAGTTCGAAGTTATGAAAGGTTTATCAGTGTTTCAGGAAATATAGGTTAAAACTGAGGAGTTAAGCATTATGAGAAGCCAAGGGAGTAATTGGGATATTTAAAGCTCAAATCAGATGCCCAACCAAGCTCCTAGAGCCTCAACACACATCAAAGGAGAAAAGACCCTGTTCATGTGGTGCGACCAGCAAACACAAGGGGCGACCAAGTCGCAAGATGTAGACTCCAAGGTTCAGACTGGAGATGAAATGCTGCAAGGTTCTACTAAGTGATCGACCAAGTGACCCTAAGGAACAACCAGGTTGAGATATCGAAGCCTATTGAGCCAGAGGTACTGAGAGTCTTGACCAAGTGCTCGATCAGGGAGACCATGAAGGGCGACCAAGTTGAGTTCTTGAATTGAACTGAAGATTGAGATACTACAAGTCTCGACCAGCAGCTCGACCATCAAGACCCTTTGGCGTGACTAAGTCAAAGATGCTGAAGTTCAAATTCCTGATTTCTTGCAAGCCTCGATTAGGGCGCGAGCAAAGGAAAGCATGGGTGCGACTTGGTCGATAGTGATGATCTTCTACGTGAGATCTGCTATAAACTTTCCTATTTTGAAATTCAAACCTTGTATGCCCTAAAGGGTATAAATATTAGCTTCGAAGATGTTCTTAGGGTTCCTCTTTGGCCTCTCTTAGCTTAGTGATAGACTTAAGACGTCATTGAGAGCCATTTAGAGTAGAAATTAGTGTAGATTCCAATACTTGTTATGGTTTGTGAAAGAAGTATTCGAAGGTTTGTGACAACCTACGAAACTTTTGTGCTTTCAAGTAGATAGATGATTGTTTGGTTGTAGCTCTAGTCGTTAATGACAGACGATTTGAATGCAATGATCTTTTACATGCTATTATCTTTACTGCTTTCCTTTACTTGCTTTCATTTAAATACCTTGCACTTTACTTACTTTGATTTCAATACCATGCTTTTACTTTCATACACTTTTAATGCTTGGATTTTGATGAAGTCTTAAGGATAGGATAACACTACTATCGATTTAGTCAGATATACGTAGTAGGCTACGAATACTAGATATACTTCTAAAGCTTCAAATTCTTTCTATTATTATTTTGAATTGAAGTATGTAGAATTGTGCTTTATTGTTGTACTAATCAGCTCTTGTAGAGAGTGTCTTTGAACACTGAATTTGTTCTTGTTTTTGTAGACGGTTCAGGTTTTCAATTGTTATTGGACAAAGCGTGGGGTATCATTTGGAGAGGCGGACTTTAGCCTATTGAAGGAGGGATTGTAAAAGGTTGCTCCAACCTGTAAAGAAGTGGTATAGTGGAATCCTTGGGTGTGTTGCCTAAGGCGAGGACGTAGGCGGGTATAGCCAAACCTCGTAAAACTCGCGGTGTCACTCTCTTCCCTACTCTTATTTAATTTTCTGCTTGTATAAACTGCATGGTTGGATATTTAATTTTCCGCTCATATAAACCCATGGATTGGATATTAAATAAAATAAAAATTAATTTGACTTTGGAATTGCGAAAACCGAAAGTGAGTACATTGGTTGATCAATACTATTGCAGAAACCGTAAAAGAGTACGTTGATTGATTAACACCCAAGACTCATTGATTAATTGAAAGTTTGTTTAACTTTTGAGAGAGTGATTGGAAATTTCTATAGTGCTTCATAATGGGAAATCAAGTCTATCAATACAAGGCATTTGTCAGCTACATACTTAAACTCTACTTTGACTTACTAAATTGCTGAATCTTGAAAGCATTGCCGGAATTATTTTATATTGTGAATCTTGTCTTGGTTATCTTGGTTGGTTGAATTAAATTGCTAAAAGAAGTATTCAAATCGGAATTCTCATTTATAAAGGCTTATAACTAAATTAATTTTCTTCTGAACTTGTGATTGTAAATCAACTTTGCATATGTGTTTTCTGAAACCAAAAAGAGTTAAGAAAGAATTAATTGAAGATGGTATAAAGAAATTTTAAAATCCCAATTCACCCCCCTCTTTGGAATATACCTTGCTTTTCAATTGGTATCAAAGTGGGGTTATAGAAAATCTTATAATAGAAGCTATAAAAAGATCTCTATGACAGCTAGGCGTATCTCCCTTTGCCAAGGGTTAATCCTCAACTAGACTTCCTATTTTTTGCGGTGTTAACTACACCTTTTGGAAACAAAGAATGAGAATCTATTTATAAACTATGGATTGGAAAGCATGGAAAGTTGTCACACAAGGTGACCTTAGTCCCACTAAAATCGTAGATAATAAAGAAATACCCAAAGAGGAAAAAGAAATGACCGACAATGACCATAAAATGTTACAAGTAAATTCAAGTGCTATGAATGCATTATATTGTGCTCTTGACATAAATGAATTCAATAGAGTCATGACATGTAAATCAGCTAAGGAAATATGGGATAAACTAGAGGTAACCTATGAAGGAATAGTTGTTGTTAGAGATAGTAGGATCAACATGCTCAAGCGAGTATGAGGCCATTAGGATGAACCCGGATGAAACCATCACTAATATGTACACTAGGTTCATTCATACAATAAACTCCCTTAATGCCTTAGGGAAAAGCTACTCTACATATGAGATGATATGAAAAATTCTCAAAGGTCTTTCTACCCATTTGGGAACCTAAAGTCACACCAATTACGGAAGGAAAAAATCTCAAAAATACCTCCCTAGACGAATTAATTGGATCACTTCTCACGTATGAGATGGCTATGAATGAACGGAATTCCAAAATTAACAGAAAAAAGAAATCAATAGCCCTTAAAGCTGCAAAAGAAAGTTCTAGTGAAGAAGAAGATTGTAATGACCTGGAATTTAAAATAATTAGGAAATATAAGGACTAACACGGATTAATGGGTAAAAGGAGAAAAGGAAGATTTTTTCAAAAGAAAAGCAGGCCCTATCGACGAATGTCCGGTATTCGTCGACGAGTGTCCTTCTAAGCTTGTCGACAAACTCAGTTTCTCATCGACGAAGGAATCCCGAGAGAGTTCATTGGAAACTTTGAATTTCGTCGATGAAGGTATCTTCTCGTCGATGAAGCCCTACCAATAAATAGGCTATTCTTCATTTTTTAGCATGAAATCACGAAACTCTCTCTCCTCTCTCTTACTAAAATAGTTTTCCCACCTTTTCTCCTTGATTTTGGGTCGGATTTGACCCGATTTGACGATCTGAAACCACCACGAGGTTCGTAGGATAATTCTCTGCAAGGTTGTAGGAGTTGATCGTTGGGTTGAGAGGTTTGGGAAACATCCTAAAATCAAGGTAAGTGAATTATTATGGGATTTCCTTAATGAATGTTGTTATTTGGAGCCTAGGAAGTAGTAAGTAAGTATTTTGCTTAAGATCTGAGTTTATTGTAATTTATTTTAATTAAATTAGGATTTTTGGATTCAGAGTCCAAGTGAACGCTGTGGGTATCAGTTCGAAGATCCTACAGGTGTAGTTTGAAGTCAGGTAAAGGGGACATTTATACATTAAATCAGGTTTTTCATGAATTAAAATGGATTATGTGTTATTATATATATGTTTTTATGTGGATTTAAAATGCCAACCATGAAATTGATGTTTTTTGAGCCTAGGGATGTTTATATAGCTATGTATATGTGAAAGTAAATGAATGAAAGTGAAAAGGAATTTTCTGAGGAATTTAAGTAAGGAATGAAATGTAATTTTAGCATATAAATGTTAAATGTAGGTTGACTTATTTTGTAAGGAATGTATATGAATTTTACTATTAAATTGTGTGGCATGAGATTCTGTGTAAATATATGTTAAATGTATGAGATACAAACTAAGTAAGTAAAGTATTGCGAGTAAAATATGATATGGATAATGTTGCTTGTGTATGTTAAATGCAACCATGTAAATGTAAGACAACTGAAAACAACCATGTTAGCAGATTCTAGCATATTTCTATGTGGACTAACAAATGATGGCTAAAGACCAGCTGTAGTACGAAAGAATGAAATGAAAATGTTATGTGATGAAATGACAATGAAATGGCAATGATATGACAGGACAAATGTGAACGATGTAAATGGGAAAGAGTCACTTAAAGTGAAATAAAATGCAAAGTTAAGCTATGAACATGAATGAATATGTATGAATGTATAATGACAGAAAGGAATGATGTATTATGATATTAGAAGTATGTATGTACGTAGAAGATGTTACGATTGGGCGGGGTGTACTCTTCGCCTGAGGGCTTGCTAAGTAAGGCAAGTGCACTGGTAGCTTCAGATGTGGCAGTAGCTGTATGACGTACTAAGGCAGAGGGAACCTACTTGTATGAGCGGGTAGAATTCCCTATCCTTAGGGCCTTTACCGGTAAACTATTGTTGAATGCGTGAGTACGAGATCAAGTTAACACTTGAGGGCTTGCTGAGTAAGGTGAGTGCCCTGATATGCTTTAGTTGTGGCCTTAGGGTTACCTAAGTATCAGAGTAGAGGTGTGCTACTTGTATGAGTGGGTAATCACCCCTATCCTTGGGTAATCTTGTGTGCTAAATCTCTGCATGTGTTTGATTAGGTTCAAAAAATGATTTCAGAGTTATGTTAATGTTTTGCAAATGTAAATAAAATGATATCTATTTACCTCATGTTGGGCACACGCTGTTTTAATATGTATGTTTCTTCCCTTATTGAGATGTGTCTCACCCGAATATGGATGTTTCTTTTTCATGACATCCTCGAGGTCGGGCTTAGAGAGCTCGAGGGGTTTTAGTCTTTTTGAGGATTGTAAAAGAGAAAGGGTATATTTTTGTTATACTTTGGGGAATGTAAATACTTATGTTTTATGTTTTAAGTTTGTTGAGAATGGAATTATTGCGAAAATACTGAAATGATTTTGGAGATATATGTATTTGTGGAAATGTAGGTGATGGATGGATTTTATGGATTTATAGATAGAAAATAGTAAACTCTCGTATTACGAAATTATGGTATTATAGGATTATGTTGTATGGAGATTTTGTTTATGTTTTCTGTTGCGTATATGTTGACTTATGGATTATCAGGGGTTTTAGCAGGTATAACGCACCGGACCCAGGTTTAAGGGTTCGGGGTGTTACGTTGTGGTATTAGAGTAATGATTTTGGGGATTTTGAGAACTTAGGAAATGATTTATACTAGAGTATAGGAATGAGTTAGGATGAAAATTGGAGATGCATAGGTTAGGTATTGAGAAATAGGTTTGATGTAGGGAAGTATAGGATTGTGTTTTGTAATTTAGAGGCGAAAATACGTCAACGATTTCCTGTATTTTTTTTGAAGCAGTCGACGGCCTTAGAAAAGTCACGGTAAACCTTAGATGTTTTTGTTTCTAAATTGTAAGATTGATCCTTATATGGAGATTTTTGATTTTTATTGGATTTAAGTTAATGATTATGATATGGAAATCTTATCTCTTCTCTGTCCTATTTTCAGGATGGATTCTGGAGATGAAAATGTAGGGGTTGAAGAAAGGGAAGGTTCTGATACTTCTAGTGAAGAGGACATAGATACCTCTAAGGTGCTGCGGGGTATAGTTCGCCAGGTTAGGGTAGAGATGAAGATGGAACCTAAAGAACATAACTCTCCACCTGCAGGTCAGGGCTGTAGCATTAAAGAGTTTATAAGGATCAACCCTCCAGCCTTTACAGGAGGACTTGATCCAGTAGTTGCAGAGAACTGGGTACAGGAAATAGAGGAGATCATGACTGTACTCGACTACACGGACGAGCAAAAGATCCGTTATGCCGCCTTCAAGATGACTGGCGAAGTGAAGCGTTGGTGGCTCTCTACGAAGCTACTAGAGGATCAAAGGGTGGTAAGGATACCTTTTACCTAGGAGAGATTTAAGGAACTATTATTTGACAGGCATTTTCTTTTATCTGTCAGAGAGGAGAAAATTGAGGAGTTTACTAATCTGACCCAAAGGGATATGACAGTTGCGGAGTACGTGGCTAAATTTATGGAATTGTCGTGTTTTGCTTCATTTATGATCCCAAATGAAGCAAGGAAAGCTAGGAAATTTGAGAAAGGCCTGAGGCACAGAATTTACGAGTTGGTGGTCGGGTTTCAAGTCCATATTTTTTCAGAACTAGTTGATAAGGCCTCGGTGTTGGAGAAGAGTATCTAGGGCAGCACTGAGCCTTCAGAGCAGAAGAAGAGACCTGCACCATCTAGTTTTCAGACTGAGGCCAGTTAGGGATCAACGAAGAAAGGGAAAGAAGTAATGGGCTTTGTATGCCCAAAATGTGATAAGAGGCATAAGGGCGAATGCTGGTATGACACTCTGAATTGCTACAGGTGCGGTAAGCCAGGGCACCATGAGAAAGATTGCTGAGAACCTTTGCCTATGGTGCTCAAAGTCAGGACAGGGGAAAGTAGCATATACCACTTGGAAGAGGTGGTCCACCCAGGCTATATACACTTTGAACTAAGGAGGATTCCATTAGATAAGCAGGTATGATAATTTTATTTAATGAGAAATGATGGAATGCTTTATATGAGGATATGCATGTAGAGTTCTTATAATGGTAGTTAGAAAATGTGTTCAAGTAATGTGAAAGCATGATTAGTTGGTAAAATTTCGAGGACGAAATTTCTTAAAGGAGGGGAGAATGTAATGACCCGGAATTTAAAATAATTAGGAAATATAAGGAATAAAACGGATTAATGGGTAAAAGGAGAAAAGGAAGAATTTTTCAAAAGAAAAGCAGGTCATCGACAAATGTCCTGTATTCGTCAACGAGTGTCCTTCTAAGCTCGTTGACGAACTCAGTTTCTCGTCGAAGAAGGAATCCCGAGAGAGTAAATTGGAAACTTTGAATTTCATCAACGAAGGTATCTTCTCATCGATGAAGTCTCTATAGCACCTCGTCGACAAATCCATGTGTCTCGTCGACAAAGCCCTACCTATAAATAGGCTGTTCTTCATTTTTCAGCGTAAAATCACGAAACTCTCTCTTCTCTCTCTTTCTAAAATGGTTTTCCCACCTTCTCTCGATTTGAGGCTGGATTTGTCCCGGTTTGACAATCCGAAACCACCACAAGGTTCGTAGGATCATTCTCTGCATGGCTGTAGGAGCTGATCGTTGGGTTGAGAGGTTTGGGAAACATCCCAAAATCAGGGTAAGTGAATTATTATGAGATTTTCTTAACGAATGTTGTTATTTGGAGCCTAAAAAGTAGCAAGTAAGTATTTTTCTTAAGATTTGAGTTAATTGGAATTTATTTTAATTAAATTAGGATTTTTGGATTCAGGGTCCAAGTGAACGTTGTGGGTATCAGTTCGAGGATCCTATAGACGTAGTTTGAAGTCAGGTAAGGGGGAAATTTATACATTAAATCAGGGTTTTCATGAATTAAAATGGATTATGTGTTATTATATATATGTTTTTATGTGGATTGAAAATGCCAACCATGAAATTGATGTTTTCTGAGCCTAGGGATGTTTATGTGGCTATGTATATGTGAAAGTAAATGAATGAAAATTCCTTACTTAAATGTTAAATGTGGGTTGACTTATTTTGTAAGGAATGTATATGAATTTCTCTATTAAATTGTGTGGCATGAGATTCTGTGCAAATATATGTTAAATGTATGAGATGCAAGCTAAGTAAGTAAAGCATTGAGCATAAAATATGATATGGACAAAGTTGCTTGTGTATGTGAAATGCAACCATGTAAATGTAAGATAGCTGAAAGACAGCTATGTTAGCAGATTCTAGCGCATTTCTACGTGGACTAACTGTAGCAGATTCTAGCACATTTCTATGTGGACTAACAAATGATGGCTAAAGACCAGCTGTAGTATGAAGAAATGAAATGAAAATGTTATGCAATGAAATGACAATGAAATGAAAGGACAAATGTGAACAATGTAAATGGGAAAAAGTCACTTAAAGTGAAACGAAATGCAAAGTTAAGCTACGAACATAAATGAATGTGTATGAATGTATAATGATAGAAAGGAATGATGTATTATGATATTATAAGTATGTATGTACATAGAACATGTTACAATTGGGCGGCGCGTACTCTTCGACTGAGGGCTTGCTGAGTAAGGCTAGTGCACTAGTAGCTACATAATGTACTAGGGCAGAGGGAACCTACTTGTATGGGCGGGTAGAATTCCCTATCCTTTGGGCCTTTGCAGTAAACTATTGTTGAATGCGTGAGTACGAGATCAAGTTAACACTTGAGGGCTTACTGAGTAAGGTGAGTGCCCTGATATGCTTTAGTTGTGGCCTTAGGGTTACCTAAGTATCAGAGCGGAGGTGTGCTACTTGTATGAGCGGGTAATCACCCCTATCCTTGGGTAATCTTGTGGGCTAAATCTCTGCATGTGTTTGATTAGGTTCAGAAAATGATTTTAGAGTTATGTTAATGTTTTGAAAATGTAAATAAAATGATATCTACTTACCTCATGTTGGCCACACACTATTTTAATATGTATGTTTCTTCCCTTACTGAGATGTGTCTCACCCGAATATGGATGTTTCTTTTTTATGACATCCTCAAGGTCGGGCTTAGAGAGCTCGAGAGGTTTTAGTCTTTTTGAGGATTGTAAAAGAGAAAGGGTATATTTTTGTTATGTTTTGGGGAATGTAAATATTTATGTTTTATGTCTTTATTTTTTAACTTTGTTGAGAATGGAATGATTGCGAAAATACTGAAATGATTTTGGAGATATATGTATTTGTGGAAATGTAGGTGATGGATAGATTTTATGGATTTATAGATAGAAAATAGTAAACTCTGGTATTACGAAATTATGGTATTATAGGATTATGTTGTGTGGAGATTTTGTTTATGTTTTCCACTGTGTACATGTTGACTTATGGATTATTAGGAATTTTATCAGGTATAACGCACCGGACCCGAGTTTAAGTGTTCGGGGGGTTACAAAGATGATAATGAATTAGATGATGATGAAATAGTATTGGTAACTAGGAGACTCGGAAAATTCTTCAAGAAAAAAAACTAAAATTTGTTAGAAAGTTTAGAGGTTCAAAATATGAAAAAGGAGAAACAAGTAAAAAGGAAACTAAGAATGAACCTCCTACATGTTACAATTGTAAAAATGTTGGACATATTAAATCTGATTGTCCACAACTCAAGAAAGATAAAAAGAAGAAGAAGGCTATGAAAGCTACTACATGGGACGACACAAGTTCAAGTGAATCAGAGAACTAATCAAGTGAACAAGAAGTAGCGAACATCTGCTTCATGGCAAAAAATGCTGAGGTAAATTATTATTCTAGCTCATCTGAAGAATCAAGTGACGAATCATGTAGTGACTCATGTGAAATTATGTCATCATATAAAGAAATCTAGGCTGAATTATTTGCCTTACACAATAGGTTCATAAAAGTAACTAAAAGGAATATAGCTTTTAAAGAACAAAATGAAAATCTGAAAAATCAGTTAGAAACTTCTAAATCAGCTGAAATAGAAAAGGGCTCTCATATTGATGATCTCATTAAGAAAATAAACAACATGTCTCAAGATTTGGTAAAACTACAAGTAAATGGTGAAAGCAAGAAAGGCTAAGAAAATAGTAACCTTAAAAGTAAAATTGAAGATAAAGACAAGATCATTTACAATTTTACTAGAGGAAAAAGGAATTTTGAAAAGACGGTTGGATAACAAAGGATAATTAGTGATAAAAAAGGAATTGGATACAATGGAATTGAAAGAAAAAAGAAGAAGAACCTATTTATGGGATATTTCATAAAAGAAGCAAAATACTATGCTAGTACATCTTCTACAAATATTTATGAACACAATACTTGCTTCTTGTGTAGGAATAAAGGACACATAAAGTATAATTGTTCACTTAAAAAGAAGTATGTCAAAATAAAAAGTGAATGGAAAGTAAACATTAAAAATAGATATGACTTAAAAGGAATTAAGAAGGTTTGGGTTCCAAAAGTAACACCTTGAATCCTTCCTTGTAGGTATGCTTTAGGACCACTCCATCAAAGGAAAAATGGTACTTGGACAACGGGTGTTCAAGACACATGGTCGGGGATAGAAAGTTCACCACCCTAGTTCAAAAAGATGGAGGGTATGTCACCTTCGGCAACAACGCTAAAGGTAAAATCATCAGAATCAGAAAAATAGGTAAAGAACCATCCTTAACCATAGATGATGTTTTACTAGTGGATGGGTTAAAACATAATCTTGTAAGCATAAGTCAACTTAGTGATAAAGTGTTTGACATAGTCTTTAAGCAAGATAAGTGCATAGTTCAAAATCCAAGAAAACATGAAGTTCTATTTACAACTTGTAGAGTCAATAATGTATATTGTATAAACCTTGAAAATCTAATCTATCAAGAAGTAACATGCTTGGCTGCCATGAATGGAGCCAGTTGGCTTTGGCATAGAAGACTAGGACATGCAAACATGGATTTGTTATCAAATTTATCTAGAAAGAAGTTAGTCAAAGGCTTACCTAGCACAAAATTCATAAAAGGCAAAATTTGTGATGCTTGCCAACTTGGAAAGCAAATTAAGACAAGTTTTAAAAAGAAGAAACATATTTCTATTAGTAGACCTTCAGAACTTATTCATTTAGATTTGTTTGGTCCTACTAACACAAAGTATAGGAGGAAAGTAATATGCTTATAATTAATGACTACTCCAGGTTTACCTGGGAACTCTTTTTAGCCTTCAAGGATGAAACTTGTAATATGTTAATAAATTTGGGCAAAAGACTTCAAAATGAAGAAGGATATGGTGTCTCAAATATTAGGAGTGATCAAGGAAAAGAATTTAACAACAAATAAGTTGAAAAATTTTGTAATGAACATGGAACAAGCAATAATTTTTTCAGCACCTAGAACTCCATAACAAAATGGAGTTGTTGAAAGAGAGAATAGAACTCTTTAAGAAACGGCAAGAATAATGCTCAATGAACATAAGCTACCAAAGTATTTTTGCGTTGAAGCGGTAAATACCACATGTTATGTAATAAACAGAGTATCTGTAAGATCAATCTTAAAACAAGACTCCCTATGAACTGTGGAAAGGTAGAAGGCCTAACATATCTTACTTTCATGTATTCGGTTGCAAGTGCTTTGTACTAAATGATAAAGATGATTTAGGCAAATTTGATACAAAATCTGATGAAGGAATATTCTTATGATAAGCATTAAAGAGTAAAGCATTTAGAATCTATAATAAAAGAACTCTTACAATTGTGGAATCAATTCATGTAACATTTGATGAAGAAAATCCATTTAATAAAACAAAAAATGTTGAAGAAGTTCAAACCACTCAAGCACCAGAAGACTTAGAAATTATAGAAGTGAAAGAAGAGAAAAATGAATTAACTTCAAATGATGATGCTATAGAGAATTTTGAGTTACCCAAAGAATGAAAATTTGTAAGAAATCATCCTAGAGATCAAATCATAGGAGAACCATCACGAGGTGTATTTACTAGATCTTTGTTGAAGAATCTATGTAATCATTATGCATTCTTATCTCAAGATGAACCTAAGAACGTTGAGGAAGCTCTAAGTGATGATTCATGGATAGTGGCTATACAAGAAGAATTAAATCAATTTGAAAGAAATAAAGTATGGAAATTAGTTCCTGGACCAGATGACCATTCAATTGTTGGAACAAAGTGGGTATTTAGGAATAAAAAGGAAGAAAATGGAATTGTGGTAAGAAATAAAACTATACTTGGGGCTCGAGGATATAACCAAGAAGAAGGAATAAACTATGATGATACTTTTTGCTCCCATAACTAGAATGGAAGCCATAAGAATGCTATTAACCTATGCATCTTACAAAGAATTCAAACTTTATCAAATGGATGTGAAGAGTGCATTTCTAAATGATTTTATAAATGAAGAAGTATATGTAGCACAACCTTTAGGCTTTGAGGATATTCAAAATCTTGATTATGTGTTTAAGTTAACAAAGGCCTTGTATGGATTGAAACAAACCCCTATGGCTTGGTATGAAAGGTTAAGTGGATTCTTACTAGAAAAGAGACTTTCTAGAGGAAAGGTAGATAGCACACTATTTATCAAAACTAAGAAGGAAGACCTGCTCATTATCCAAATCTATGTGGATGATATCATATTTGGTGTAACAAATAATGATTTATGTAAGGAATTTGCTAAGTGTATGCAAGAGGAATTTGAAATGAGCATAATGGGAGAATTGAACTACTTCCTAGGACTACAAATTAAGCAAGCTAAGAATAGAACTTTTATAAATCAATCCAAATATATAAAAAACGTGCTTAAGAAATTTGACATGGAAAGTAGCAAGCCTATAGGAACTCCAATGAGTACTTTCATAAGTCTTGATAAGGATGAAAAAGGAAAACTAGTAGATATGAAAAACTATCGAGGTATGATAGGAAGTTTGTTATACTTGATAGCTAGTAGACCGGATATAATGTTTAGCGTATGCATGTGTGCACGATTTTAATCAGTTCTTAAAGAATCTCATCAAATAGCAGTGAAATTTTTTTTAAGATACTTGATAAGTACGATTGACCTAGGACTTTGGTATCCTAAGGACACTGGATTCAAAATGATTAGTTATTCAAATGTCGATTACGCTGGATGTAAAAATGAAAGAAAAAATACAAGTGGTATGTGTCATTTTCTAGGACGTTCTCTAGTATCTTGGTTCTTTAAGAAACAAAACTTCGTAGCCTTATCTATTGCTGAAGCCGAGTATGTGCCAGTAGGGAGTTGTTATGCACAAACACTCTACATGAAGCAATAATTAAAAGAATTTAATTTAGAATACTCATCCATACCAATGAAGTATGATAATACAAGTGCTATAAACATTTCTAAAATTCCAATATCACACTCAAGAACCAAGCATATAGACATTAGACATTATTTTCTAAGAGATCATGTAACGGCCTGCCTATTTTACCATATAATTATATATTCATATTTATCTATTTTTTTTATACATAACAACATTCATAATAACTCTGACATTTTGCTAAATTAAAACAATCATGATCAACCTGAACCCATGGGTACCGGTGATATACTTGTCATACATCTCTAATACCTAAGCAGCGGAAAACATAAATTACATACATTCCATACAATAACGGGCACAATACTAGAATTCTACTAAATCTGTCATATATATACAAACATCCACAAAAGGACTGTTGGCCTTACAAGGTTTGATACTCCATTTTGAAGCTAACAAACAAGTAGGATTTAACATGCTTTCGTTGAGTGTTGTGTTTTTTCAGGAATCCATATTGAAGGTACTCATGTAGCATGAATCAATAACTGATAGTGTGGATCAAAGTCTGAAAAACATAAGAGCATGATGATTAAAGAAGATCAACATGAGAGCTCAAAGTTCAGATTATTCGGAGAGATCAGAGATTAGCAAAGAAGAGTTTTTGAGAACTTAGGACAAGTCTTAGTAAGTACTTTAAGTTTATTCAAGTATGAAGTTTTTATTTTGAAGCTCATTAGACAAAGAGACTTAAATACCTTAAGATAATAACTTGGAACATGTTTTCAAAGTGAAAACAGATTTATATTCCAAGTAATAATGAGAGAGAAATCAAAAAGTGACTAAGAAAGAAAATTATTTAGTTGACAGACGACTGTTTGTTAATTGACAGATGATTGGCTCATTTAAAGGTTTAAAATTGAAACATAGAGCTTGACAAGTGACTGTCAGTGAAAAGTGAGAAGACTGTGTAGATTATGCCAGATGACTGTCCACCCTTTATGTTATTAACAGGCTTAAAATTATACATGGACAGACGACTATCATCATATGGACAGACAACTGTCACCTTATATACTGATGACAGACGACTGCCACTCAAGGGATAAGCGACTTTCACCTTTCTGCCTATGATTTTTACCGTTATATTAAATGGAAAGATGACAGTCAGGACTTCACAGTCGTCTACCTCGTGGCATTTTTCTGTTTTCCAACGGATATAATTTTTAAAATTCAAATATTTGAAAACTCAAATAAGTTTAATATATGGAAACAAGTCTGAGTATCCTTTGGGAACAAGCAAGAAGGTTTTATACATCATTAAATACCCCTAAAGACACATTGATTTAATCAACAAGATCGTTAAGAACTCACAGTCTGCTGTCATACTCTCTCTCACTCTAAAATTCTGAAAGTGCCTTATATTATTCTCATCCTTGCTCGAAATTAAGAAGTTCTTGCTGAATCTCACTGTGTTTGATCATTGAGTTATTGATTATTTCATTGAAAGATACCCACGGTGATAAGTTTCTAAGAGCTTCATTCTGAAATTCATATTCTGAATTTACTGAAGTGCATTAGTGTTTTTAAACTTGTACTAATCAGCTCTATGAGGAACAAGTTCTTGCACGTATTGTTTTTCTATCATTGTAACAGGGCTTGTTGACGATTTGAGTATTGAATTGTTGGATCAAACAAGGGGAGATTGTTTGGAGAAGGTAGGCTCTAGGCTTACCCAAGGAGTGCTTGTAATTGTTTTTGTTCCTGCTGATAAAGGAACGGTAATAGTGAATCCTTTGGCTGTTTGGCCAAGGGCGAGGACGTAGGCTGTGTTGAAGCTGAACCTCGTAAAAATCCTTGTGTTCTTCTTTCTTTACTCTATTCTTTATTTTTCAAGGATATAATTTGCGTGGTTGTTTTTAAATTTCAATCCTGAATATTTGGTTGTTAAAAGAGACAAACCCTATGTGATCCTAGAGATTATAGATATTTCTTTAAGTCTGGTTCCTTTTAGTTTACTTCTCTACTATGTAGTAGACCAAGTTCTCTTCTTATGGTTATAAATCTATCTTCTGAGAGTGGTTTAGTTTTGGCATGTACTTTGATGTGTTCTATAATTCAACACTGAGTTTGAAGTGCTTTCCTTGTTGCTTGTAAAATAGACTCATGATATGTGATATGCAGCATGCTACATGTGGATGTTTGAAAAATTGGTATTTTGAAAATCTAAGCATAAAGTTATTTTTTAAATATCTTGACCATGTATGCTTATGATCACATGAAAGAATGAAAAATTAGAATCTATGAGAAGTGCATGATAAAATTTCAATATGAATAACTAAGATGTATATTGGTATCCATGAATATATCACTTGATCTTTAAGCAATACAACATGATTATGAGCATTGGTAATATTGTCATGATCTTGGTATTTGAATGATGCATTATGCATGATTAATATTCCAAGATTAATTAAGCAAAGAAGAGTTAATTCAACAATTTAATTAAATGAGGAAATTGTTCTTTGGAAAAATTTTGAATTTCAAAATTAGTTCAATAATTTAATTAAATGAGGAAATTGTTCTTTGGAAAAATTTTGAATTTCAAAGTTAATTCAATAATTTAATGCTACCTAATTAAATGAGGAAATTGTTCCTTGGAAAAATTTTGAATTTCAAAATTAATTCAATCATTTAATTAAATGAGAAAAGATAGACAACACTTTATTTATAAAAAGCAAAGATAATAATATGCTTATAGTTCAAATTTATGTTGATGATATTATATTTGGAGCTACTCATGAAGATTTGCGTAATGAGTTTGCTAAAACTATGCAGAGAGAGTTTGAAATGAGTATGGTGGGAGAATTAAATTACTTTCTAGGTTTGCAAATCAAACAAGCTAAAAATGGAACTTTCATAAATCAAACTAAGTATATTAAAGACATGTTAAAGAAGTTTGATATGGAAGAAAATAAACCTATAGGAACTCCCATGAGTACTTCAACTAGTCTAGACAAGGATGAAAAAGGGAAACAAGTTGATACCAAACATTATTGAGGTGTGATAGGAAGTTTACTTTACTTAACAACAAGTAGACCAGATATAATGTTCAGTGTGTGTATGTGTGTTAGGTTCCAATCGGCTCCAAAGGAATCACATCAAATAGCAATAAAACGAATCCTTAGATATTTGCTAGGTGCACTTGATTTAGGGTTATGGTATCCAAAAGGAACTGATTTCGAAATGATGAGTTATTCCGATGCAGATTATGCAGGATGCAAAATAGATAGAAAAATCACTAGTGGGACTTGCCACTTTTTAGGACACTCATTAGTTTCATGGTTTTCAAAGAAACAAAATTCCGTAGCATTACCTACAGCTGAAGTAGAATACATAGCAGCTGGGAGCTGTTGTGCTTAAATTTTATACATGAAACAACAATTAAAGGACTTCAAAATTCAATACCAAACAATTCCCATAAAATACGATAATACAAGCATGATAAATATTTCAAAGAATCTAGTATCACATTCAAGAGCTAAACATATTGATATACGTCATCACTTTTTAAGAGATAATGTAGACAAGAAAGAAATAGTTCTTGAATTTGTAAATACTCATGCTCAATTAGCTTATATATTTACCAAACCATTAGCTGAGGATCAATTTATATTTATTCGACGAGAATTACGCATGTTACATATAAGAGAAGTTAACTAAAAACAAGGAAGAAGTTGAGTTTGGTCAGGACAAACGACTGTAAGGGAGTTGACAGACGACTGGCAGGCTACTGTCAGTGTAAAAGAAAGTGGACAGACGACTGCCAGTGAACTAGCAGTTGACTGGCAGGCTACTGTCTGTGGACAGACGATTGTCCAATTAGAGACAGACGACTGTCTCGCGGCGGGTTATGTATTTTTCTCTTAAAAACATGATTTTTAAACCCTACAGATGACTGACCATTCGTCTTCCTTTCTCTAAAACATCTTCTCTTCTCTTTCCTTTCAGTTCTTTCTCTCCCAAGCTTCTAAAAACGATTATACATCATACCCTACTTCATAAAAATCTAGGGTTTCTACTTATCAAGATGGTTTGTACCAAAACTATGGGAAAGAAGGACAAAGTTTCTTCGTCTTCTTCAAAGCGTACAAGCAACGATGACATAGAAAAATGGCTGGTCTCTTCACACGCGAAATCGTTGTATCAGAATCACCTATCTGCTATTGAACCAATGTTCTGTAGATTTTAGATGTTACTTTCTTTGAAGAAAATTTTCCTGAAATTTTAGAAATGTTCAAAGCTATAGGATGGGACAAGTTCATCCTTTATTAAGTAAAAGGGTATTATCCATATCAGATTAAGATTTTTTACTCTAACTTGGTTAAGAAGGAAGATGGAATTACTTTTGAAATTTATGGACAAAGGATTACACTTACCCCACGCTCATTACGGAAAATTCTTCATATCAAGCATGGGAATTTTGAGTGTACACCAGTTGAGAAGCATTGGACCATGGAACAAGGATTTACACCACAAGCATTTCTGCCTCTTGTGATGATTGATGCACCTGTGTATTTTGGACATCCTCCACCATACAAGCAACTTAATTTACAGGCACAAATTCTGCATAAGATCATTGCATACAACATAATTCCTACGTCTGGATCCTTTGATCACGTGTCATATTTTGATTGTTTTGTTATGTGGTGCTTACTCAAAGGGAAGAAACTAGACTTATCCAGTATCATTCTGAAGTGGATGGTGATGAAGCTTGAATCTTCTAGAATTGGGCTTCCATACGGTGGTATTCTTTCCTTAATATTTGCCCATTTTCAAGTCCTCTCTCTAGCCTAAAAAATAGTTAAAAGAACCCATTATCATGTTTTCTCATCTACTACATTGAAACGAATGGGTTGCAAAAATTATACTGAGGGTTGGATGTTCCGAGGCAATAGACCGGCAAGACCTGCACCTGAGGCAAGGAGTCCAGCTCCTGAAGAAGCTGATATGCCACCTTGGTTTGTTCCTTTTTATCAAAATTATACTAGCTTCACTTCTGAAATGAGAGAAAACTTTTCTTATTTTCAAGATAAACTCTCCACCATTGATGATAAGTATACCTCATTAGACAATCGTATTGCTAAGATAGAGCATCATGTCATTAAACATGACACTAATTCAGATATTGAGGATAGTAAAAATTTTGCTGAGGAAGAAGCTGAAGATGAAGAAGGTGAAGGAGAAGAAGAAGATACAATAGATGATGAAGCAACAACTGAAGGTTCACAGCAATCCAAAGGAAAAGGAATTGTTGAATACAGTGACACTAACTCTGACATATAGACTTATGTTGGTGTTTTTGCTATTGTGTATGCTTATATTCTGGATGTAGTTTGTTTTTGTTGTAAAAAAGGGGAGAATGTGTAAGCTAAAGACTCTGAGTCTTCTATGTATTCTAGCTCTAAAACTCTGAACTTTTGCAATGTTTTTTTATTAGTTTGATGTATTAATGATAATTCTGAAAACTTTGCAAGTTCTAATTTGAGTATGCTATTTGACAAGGGGAGTATTACGATTTATCACTTGAGCATAATTCTTGATCACTTGATGTTAATACATTAACACTCGTATCACACATACTCAAATTGATATTTGCCCTTGATCATTATATACTCCACTTATATTTTTTGATTGATGTCAAAGGGGGAGAAGTGTTGAGCCAAAATTTTGCTTGAACTTGAAAGAAGCATGAATGATATTGATAAAGCATGAGTGATATTGATAAAATTATTATTGATTCTAATGATTTTTTTTTTTTTTTTAAATGAAGCTTATTGAAAAGGGGAGAAAAGTGTTTAGCCAAAATTTTGCTTGAACTTGAAAAAAGCATGAATGATATTGATAAAATTATTATTGATTCTAATGATTTTTTTTTTTAAGATGAAGCTTATTGAAAGGGGGAGTCTTTTTAAGGCTCACTCAAAATTTTTGCTTCTTGTTTGTCATCATGAAAAAGGAGGAGATTGTTGGCCTTACAAGATTTGATACTCCATTTTGATGCTAACAAACAAGTAGGATTTAACATGCTTTAGTTGAGTGTTGTGTTTTTTCAGGAATCCATATTGAAGGTACTCATGTAGCATGAATGAATAACTGATAGTATGGATCAAAGTCTGAAAAACATAGGAGCATGATGATTAAAGAAGATTAAAGAAGATCAACTTAAGAGCTCAAAGTACAGATTATTCTGAGAGATCAGAGATTAGAAACAAAGAAAGTTCAGAGCAAAGAAATGTTTTTGAGAACTTAGGACAAGTCTTTGTAAGTACTTTAAGTTTATTCAAGTATGAAATTTTCATTTTGAAGCTCATTAGAAAAAGAGACTTAAAGACCTTAAGATAATAACTTGGAACATGTTTTCAAAGTTAAAACAAATTTATATTCCAAGTAATAATGAGAGAGAAATCAAAAAGTGACTAAGAAAGAAAATTATTTAGTTGACAGATGACTCTCTAGTAATTGACAGATGATTAGCTAAATTAAAGGTTTAAAATTGAAACATAGAAGCTTGACAAGAGACTGTCAGTGAAAAGTGAGAAGACTGTGTAGATTATGCCAGACGACTGTCCACCCTTTATGTTCTTAACAGGCTTAAAATTATACATGGACAGACGACTATCATCATATGGATAGAGAACTGTCACCTTATATACTGATGATAAACGACTGCCACTCAAAGGATAAACGACTGTCACCTTTCTGCCTATGATTTTTACCGTTATATTAAATGGACAAATGACAGTCAGGACTTCACAGTCATCTACCTCACGGCATTTTTCTGTTTTCCAACGGATGTAATTTTTGAAATTCAAATATTTGGAAAATCAAATAAGTTTAATATATGGAAACAAGTCTGAGTATCCTTTGGGGAACAAGCAAGAAGGTTTTATACATCTATAAATACCCCTAAAGACATATTGATTTAATCACCAAGATCATTAAGAACTCACAATCTGCTGTTGTACTCTCTCTCACTCTGAAATTCTGAAAGTGCCTCATGTTGCTCTCATCCTTGCTTGAAATTAAGAAGTTCGTGCTGAATCTCACTATGTTTGATCATTGAGTTGCTAATTCTTTCATTGAAAGATACCCACGGTGATAAGTTTCTAAGAGCTTCATTCTGAAATTCATATTCTAAATTTACTGAAGTGCATTAGTGTTTTTAAACTTGTACTAATCAGCTCTTTGAGGAGCAAGTTCTTGTACGTATTGTTTTTTTATCACTGTAACAAGGCTTGTTGACGATTTGAGTATTGAATCGTTGGACCAAACAAGGGGAGATTGTTTGGAGAAGGCAGGCTCTAGCCTTACCCAAGGAGTGCTTGTAATTGTTTTTGTTCCGGCTGATAAAAGAACGGTAATAGTGAATCCTTTGGCGGTTTGGCCAAGGGCGAGGACGTTGGCTATGTTAAAGCAGAACCTTGTAAAAATCCTTGTGTTCTTCTTTCTCTACTCTATTCTTTAGTTTTCAAGGATATAATCTGCGTGGTTGTTTTTAAATTTCAATCCTGAATGTTTGGTTGTTAAATAGACCGGAAGGTAATTTGTTTTGGATAAATCAGCATTGATTGAGGAAACTGAGAGGGACTAAGTTGGTTGATTATCCTTGACCTATTAATCTAAAAGTTTATTTAAAAACTGAACATTGGGAAGAAGAATACTTGTGATACATGGCTTATATTAAGTGTAGCAAATTTTCCCATATATTGTTACTTAAATTGAGAGTTTGATCTTGTGGTGATTGATAGTGATTGTTTCTAAGATTTGTAACTTAAAAGATCTAATTCTGAAAGAATAATTTTTTTAGAAAACCAATTCACCCCCCCCCCCTCTTAGGAAGCTATTCCTATATTCAAGGACCAAAAAGTACGCTAGGATCATAACCCAAAACCAATCTAACCCTAACTCAACCACTTGCCCTTCTGACAGGGTAGTTCGATCAACCTCTATTATTGCGGAGCTCTATCCGCCCTTTTATCTGGATTTCCTAAAATGTTTGTAATGCTGGGGCGAGAAACCTCTCAGTAAGGGAGATAAACTAATATCAGTGTGTGGCAACATAAGCATTATCGTGCTTAAACATGAACTCCACATAATATATATATACCTGAAAACACTGGCTATATAAATTATGAGTAAAACATAATTCATCATATCATATTAAATAACGTACTAAATTATGTAATTATGTAAACATCTTCTATAACTGTACAATGCTGGAAATAATACCTAGGATGGATAGCTAGTTGATGTCATGTCTTACCCCCCACATGACAGGGTTGTGCAGCTCGTAAACGGGACCTAGCAATGGCTGGCTGACCACGCTAAATCAAACATATGTCTATAAGTACGATAGGCTTGGCCCACCTGGTCTGGACTTCTAGGGGGACACCTGCACTACACTGAAGCCACATCACCTGCCATCTCCCACACTTTATCTGAGACGTGCGGTAGCACTAACATAAACTTATACTTGAACTTGATCTTATCATATAGTTATCGTACCATGCTTTAAAATCTAGGCTAAGCCATCTGGGTTCTGATAACATATAGTACATTTCATATTACTGATACATAACTGTTTCGTACTTCAAAGTAATATCTGACATGATAATATTTTCCTGATTTCTGACATAACATACATAATCACAGCATCTGCGCCGACCATATCATAACATATAAATCATGGCATCTGCTTCAACCATAACATAACATATAAATCACGACATCTGCGCTGACCATATCATAACATACTGAACTTGAAATTTTTTGCACTGTTTAACATAATATTCTTAACCATAATTCATGTACTGTTTTTATGTTTTTCTAAAAACTGTTGTAACATGCTTATTCTGGAAAAATCATAATATTCTGATATAACATAATTTTCATGGAAATTTATACTCATGCCACACAAATGTGGGCAATACTCTAAACATAAAATCTGATATGAAATCATATTTTTCTAATAAAATGTATTAAATATATTTTTTTGTTCAACAACAGTATTCTCAAACACCATACTATGACATACGTAATTTTTGAAAATATATGTTATATATTAATAAATAATTTCATGAAAAATGCTGACTTAATTTAGCCCCTTACATAGCTTACTGAGAAGCTCACAAATTTAACTAAACATACTTCTGTGTGTTCCCAGCTCAACACCTTGAAATTTACATTTCCCCAATAAATCAACAAACACCACTACAATACCTTTCTACACAT
Source organism: Malania oleifera (assembly GCF_029873635.1). Classification (NCBI taxonomy): domain Eukaryota; kingdom Viridiplantae; phylum Streptophyta; class Magnoliopsida; order Santalales; family Ximeniaceae; genus Malania; species Malania oleifera. Next base: position 50,345,358 of record NC_080422.1, on the reverse strand, counting down.
TCTCCTCAATCCAGAAATACCCAATAACTTATAAAACTTAAAATAACCAACTTACCCAGATTTTGGGATGGTGCCCAAATGCTCCAAATTAAAATTCTGATCCGGCAGTGTTGTAGATAATCTTTCCAAGAGTAACATGGTGGCTTCCGATCATCAAACCGACAAGAATTGAAGCTGGAATTTTAGAGAGACAAATTTTAGAGAGAGAAAGAGGGTTCACATGTGATTTTCTCGCCGAAATCTCGATTTGAGCTTATTTATAAAGTGTTGTCCACGTGGCCTTGTCAACGAGCCACGCCACCTCATCGACAAGTTCAAGGAGGGAGTTCGTTGATAAAGACTATAGGTTTGTTGACAAGCCTGCATATCGTTAATCCTGATCTTGGTTTATCTTCATCGACGAGATACGTGTCTTCGTCGACGTTCCCAAGAAGGCCACTCGTCGACAAATATTTTGTGCTCATTGATGAGACCTTGCTGAGCCCCCTTGGAAAAATCCTTTTTTATCTCTTTTCCTTTATTATTTTATTGCTATAATTCTCCGGGTCTCTACATTCTCCCCTCCTTATAAAAATCTTGTCCTTGAAATTTGCTATCCATGCTATACACCATCCCTTAAGGAAAAATGGGTTACATATACGGTTCTGGGAGATTGAATAACTGAACAAAATTCTCCCATAACCAACCAAAATAGAAACTAATACATGTACTGATTAACCTGCAAAAGAAACATTACTTACTTACCTGATTTTTTCCTGATTACTACTAGTCCCCACAGAAAAGGTGCGGGTATTTCTGTCATATTTGCTCCTCGAGCTCTTACAAAACTTATTTCACTGCATGATTCCTCCATAGGACCTTTACTAATGGAATTTTCTTATTGCACAATTCTTGTTCTTTCCTATCCAGAATCTATATTGGTGTTTCCTCATATGCCAAAGTATTACTGAGTTCTATCCCTACATAGCTAATCACATAGGAGGGATCTGGGATATATTTCCTTAACATGGAAACACGAAATACATCGTGTATTATGGATAAAGCTAGTGGTAAAGCTAGCCGATAGGCAACTGACTCGACTCTCTCAAGTATCTCAAATGGGCCAATAAACATAGGGCTCAACTTATCCTTCCTCTCAATCCTCATAGATCCTTTTAGTGGTACTATTTTCAGGAACACATAATCTCCCGTATCAGACTCCAATTTTCGATGGCGAGTATCAGCGTTACTTTTCTACCGACTATAAGCTGCACTAATTCTATCTCTAATAAGTCAGACTTTATCGTACGCCTGCTGCACTAACTCTGGCCCCAAAAGTCGCCTCTTACCCATCTCATCCCAGTACAGTGAAAAACAACACCTCCTACCATATAACGCCTCGTAAGGTGCCATGCGGATGCTGGCTTGATAACTGTTATTATACGCAGACTCAACCAACGACATATACTGGGTCTAATTAGCCCCAAAATCCAACACACACGCTCGTAGCATTTACTCAAGGATCTAGATTTTCCTCTCCGTCTACACATCAGTCTGAGGATGAAATGTCGTGCTGAATGATAACTGAGACCCCAAAGCCTCCTGCAAGCTCTTCCAAAATCGTGATACGAAACGTGGGTCTTGGTCCAATACTATAGACACCGGCACACCATGTGATCAAACTATCTCTTGAATATATAATTCTACCAGCCTGTCTATGGAGTAATTAACTTTGATAGGGATAAAATGAGCAGTCTTCATCATTCTATCCATAATCACCCAAATCGTGTTCTGCTCATGCAATGCCGATAGTAAACCTGTAACAAAATCCATAGAGATGTGGTTCCACTTCCACTCAAGGATGTGAAGTGGCTATAATTGTCCCACCGGTCTATGGTGTTCATCCTTCACCTACCAACATGTCAAATAATGTTCCACAAATTCGGCTATCTCCCTCTTCATGCCGCTCCACCAAAATGATTCTCAAAGATCTTAATACATTTTAGTGCTGTTAGGATGCACTGTGTATAGGGATCTATTCCTCTAGGATCGTCCTTCTGATATCCACATCTACAGGCACGCATAGCCTAGTATGGAACCTCAGAGCTTCGTCATCTGAAATACTAAATTCCTCTCCTTGTCTATCCTGCACTTTTGCTATCAACTCCCCTAATTTTGCATCATCCCTCTGAGCAGCTTTAATCCTTTCTTGTAGAGTAGGATGTACCACCAAGTTAGCAATAAATGTCTGAGGATCACTCTCTACTAGCTTCATAGTGAGCCTCTCCAAGTCCATCTGGATCGGGTGCTGAATCACTACTGCTAACTGTGTTGCTCCCCTTGATTTTCGGTTCAGAGTATCAGCCACTACATTCGCCTTCCTTGGGTGGTAACTGATGGTGTAGTTGTAGTCCTTAATAAGTTCCAACCATATCCTCTATCTCATATTCAACTCCTTCTGTGTGAAGAAGTACTTTAAGCTCTTATGGTCAAAAAATATTTCACATCTCTCTCCGTACAGATAATGCCTCCAAATTTTCAATGCATGAACCACTACAGGCAATTCTAGATCATGGGTGGGATAATTCTTTTCATATTCTTTCAATTGTCTAGAGGCATATGCTACAACTTTGTCTTACTGCATCAACACACATCCAAGCTCTTTCAAAGACATGTCATTGTAGATCACATAACCATCACCTCCTAATGGAATGGTTAATACCGATGCAGTGACGAGCCTCTGTTTCAATTCTTGGAAGCTCTACTCACAATCATCATTCCATTCAAACCTGACATTCTTCCTGGTTAGTCACGTCAAAGGCCCTGACAATCTTGAGAATCCCTATACAAACTTACGGTAATATCTCACCAATCCTAAGAAAATCCTGATTTCCTGAACATTCCTTGGCCTGACCTAATTCATCACTGCCTCAATCTTGCTGGGATCTAATGAGATTCCATCTCTTGATATAACATGCCCCAAAAATGCAACTTTCTCTAACTAGAATTCACATTCGCTAAACTTGGCATACAATTCCTTTTCCCTGAGCATCTAAAATACTAGCCTTAAGTGTGTCTCAAACTCCTCAAAACTCCTTGAGTAGACCAGTATGTCATCAATGAAAACCCCAACAAACTGATCTAAATATTGAGGCAAAACTCTATTCATCAAATTCATAAATACAGCAGGAGCATTCGTCAGTCTGAATGGCATGACCAAAATTCATAATGGCCATATCGAGTTCGAAATGCTGTCTTAGAAATGTCCTCTGCCCTAAATTTTACTTGATGGTACCCAGAGCGTAGATCAATCTTTGAATAGATCCGTGAACCTTGAAGCTGATAAAATAAATCATTTATACGGGGTAGAGGATACCTGTTCTTAATTGTTACTTTATATATTTCCTTATAATCTGTGCACATTCTCACAGTCCCGTCTTTCTTTTTCACAAATAAAACTGGAGCTCCCCACGGTGATACACTAGGTCTGATAAACCCTTTATTCAATAAATCCTGTAGCTAATCCTTTAATTCTCTAAATTTTGCTAGAGCCATTTAATAAGGAGCTTTAGAGATTGGTGCCATCCTTGGAAGCAAATCGATACAAAAATCTACTTCACGATCGGGAGGCAACTAGGGTAATTCCTTTGGAAAAATGTCTGGAAACTCCTTTCCCACTGATACATTGACAAGCTTTAATTCATTTTCTATCACCTACTTTACATAGTCCATAAACCCTTGACATCCCTCCAAAAGTAGTCTTCTCGCATGTATGGCTGACACTAACTGAGGCGGAGAATGCATTTGTGACCCCAAAAATCTGAATTCTTGCTTTCCCAGTGGTCTAAATATCACCTCTTTTAGATGACAATCGATACTAGCATAATTAGCTATTAGCTAGTCCATACCCAGTATTACATCAAATTCATACATGTATAGCACAATTAAGTTAGTTGGTAATACTCTCCCCTGAATATCTATTGGATAGCCTTTGAGCACCCTATGACACATCACCACTAACCTTGTTGGTGTAGCTACTGGAAATTCAACATCTAATAACTGTGTCTTGACTCCAGACAATTTAACGTATCCCGCAGACATAAAGGAATGGGTGGCACTCAAATCAAATAAAACAATAGCTTGACATGATAAAGTAGTATGGGTACCTGTCATGACGTCGCCTACGGTCTCAGCGTCTCCTGGTGTCAAAGCATAAACCCTTGACGGGGTGACATTCCTCTACTGGCCTCCATGGGGTGCTTGATAACTTCTCTGGTAAGGTTTAGGAGCAGGAGCGGTACCAGGTGGTGTAGGGCAGTCTTGTACCAAATGTCCCGGTCCTTCGCAACGATAACATACTCCTCTTCCCGCTCGACAATCCTCCAAGTGTCTCTTCCCGCATGTCAAATAGATAGGGTAAATCTGCATACCTTGAACCTCATAGCTCCTTATCTCTTGCCTCTATCTCTTGCCATAATTACCTCTCCTCCATGGGCCCCAACTAGATCCGTACTGAAAACCTGAAGGTGTGGACCTCTTCTTCTGTCCCTGCTCCTCTGCACTCATTCGCTCACTGGCCTATGCCACAGCTACTCTGTTTACCAACTCAGCGAAATCTTGCACTTTCAGCATCGTTCCCTGTTTATATATTTCATGCCTCAAACCTCTTTCAAACTATCTCGACTTCTTTGCCTTATCAAGAATGATATATGGGACGAAGCGGGACAACTCTATGAACCTCACCACGTACTGCTGGGCTGTTTGCTGTCCCTACTTCAAATTCAGGAATTCCTCTACTTTGACCTCTCTGGTGGTGGTTGGGAAGTATCTGTCGAAGAAAAAATCCCTAAACCAACACCAAGTCATAACTATAGGTACTAACTTATGTTCCTCCAATAGTTTTACAGTAGTCCACCATCTCTCGGCCTCTCCTTTCAACTTATAGGTGGCAAATAAGACCCTTTGCTCCTCCATGCACTTCAGAATCGCCAATACTTTCTCAATTTCTTGCATCCAATTTTCGGCGACTGTAGGATCAGATCCTCCTAAAAATGCCGGAGGATTCATCTTGATGAATTTCTCTATCGTACACCTATAGCCTACAGACGGGCCTCCCTGTTCCCTGGAGTTCCGTGCAATCTCAGCCATGACCTGCTGAGGTACCTGAATCACCTCTGCCTGCACCTGAGGGCCCTACACCCTCATTACCGCTTAGGATCCATCTTGAAAAGACAATAAACATGGCTTAAGGACCCTATCCTTAAAATTGACGTATCTAACTACTATCTTGACATCCTTATCTTAAATCAAGATTTAGTACTACACTATGGAAACACAACCCGACAATAGTTTACTATGCCTTTCCTGAAATCATCACCCCAAGAATGACACATAAACCTCCACGGAAGTCCTGCCTCCACACTACAAAACAAAACCTTGAATCCTTTTTCCTATACTCTGGTATTGTTTTCACTGCACTCTAAAGTCTACAAAGCCTAGCAACCTAGCTCTGATACCAAACTGTAACAACTTGCCTATTTTACCATATATTTATAATTATCTATTTTTTTTTCTATATAACAACATTCATAATAACTTTGACATCCTGCTAAACTGATAAAATCCTAATCAACTCGGACCCATGGGTACTGGGGATATAGCTGTCATACATCTCTGATACCTAAGTAACGAAAAACATAAATTACATACATTCCATATAACAACGGGCACAATACTAGAATTCTACTGAATCTGTCACATATATACAAAAATCCAAAAAAGGACCAAAAAGTACCCTAGGGTCATAACCCAAAACCAATCTAACCCTAACTTAATTACTTACCCTTCTGATAGGGTAGTTCGGTCAATCTCTATTGCTGTGGAGCTCTATTCGCCATTCTATCTGGATTTTCTGAAATGTTTGTAATGCTGGAGTGAGACACCTCTCAGTAAGGGAAATAAACTAATATCAGTGTGTGGCAGAATGAGTATTATCGTGCTTGAACAACAACTGTACATAATATATATATACCTAATAAAACTAGTTGTATAAATTCCGAATAAAACATAATTCATCATATCATAATAAATAATGTACTGAATTCTGTAATCATGTAAACATCTTCTATAATTGTAAAATACTTGAAATAATATCTAGGATGGATAATTAGGTGATGTCATGTCTTACCCCTCACATGACAAGGTTATGCGGACCGTAGGCGGGACCTAACAATGACTGACCAACCATGCTAAGTCAAATATATGTCTGTAAGTACGATAAGCTTGCCCCACCTGGTCCGGACTGCCAAAGGGACACCTGCACTACACTGAAGCCACATCGCCTGCCATCTCCCACACTCTATCTAAGACATGTGATAGCACTAACATAAACTTATACTTGAACTTGATTTTATCATATAGTTACGGTACCGTGCTCTGAAATCTAGACTAAGCCATCCAAGTTCTGATAACATATAGTACATTTCATATTACTGATACATAGCTGTTTCATATTTCAAAGTGATGTATGACATGATAATATTTTCCTGATTTCTGACATAACATACATAATCACGACATTTGCGCCGGTCATATCATAACATATAAATCACGACATTTGCGCTAGCCATAACATAACATATAAATCATGACATCTGCACTGACCATATCATAACATACTGAACATGAAAATTTTTCACTGTTTAACATAATATTCTTAGCTATAATTCATGTACTGTTTTTATTGCTTTTCTGAAAACTATAACAACTCGCTTATTCTGAAAAAAAAAATCATAATATTATGATATAACATAATTTTCATCGAAATTTAAACATATGCCACACAAATGTGAGTAAGACTCTAAACATAAAATCTGATCTGAAATCATATTTTCTGATAAAATGTATTAAATATATTTTCTTGTTCAACAACAGTAATCTCAAACACATACTATAACATAAGTAATTTCTAAAAATAAATGCTTTATATTAATAAATAATTTCTTGAAAAATTTTGACTTAATTTATCCCTTTACCTGGCTTATTGAGAAGCCCACAAATTTAACTAAACCTACTCATGTGTGTTCCCAGCTCAACACCCTGAAATTTACATTTCCCCAACAAATCAACAAACACCAGTATAATACCTTTCTACACATTCCCCTCAGTCCATAAATACCCAATAACTTATAAAACTTAAAATAACCAACTTACTCAGCTTTTGGGATGGTGCCCAAATGCTCCAAATCAAAATTTTGATTAGACAGTATTGTAAAGAATCTTCCTAGGAGTAGCGTGGCGACTTTCGATGGTCAAACCGGCAACAATCGAAGCCAAATTTCTAGAGAGAAGTCTGAGAGACAGATTTTAGAGAGAGAAAGAGGGTTTGCATGTGATTTTCTCACTGAAATCCAGATTAAAGCGTATTTATAGTGCGCTGTCCACGTGGCCTCGTTGACAAGCCATGCCACCTCATCGACGAGTCCAAGGAGGGAGTTCATCAACGAGCCCACATATCCTAAATCCTGCTCTTAGTTTTTTTTGATCGGAAAGACATGTATCTTCATTGACATTCCTAAGAAGGTCACTCGTCGACGAATACTCTGTGCTCGTTGATGAGACCCTGCTGAGCCCCCTTGGAAAAATCCTTTTTCTCTCTTTTCCTTTATTATTTTATTTCTATAATTCTTCGGGTCTCTACAGATCATGTGCAAAAAGAAGATATCATACTAGAATATATAAATACAAGTGATCAATGGGTGGATATTTCTACCAAACCTCTTTCAAAAGAAAGGTTTATATCAATAAAAAGAGAATTTGGCCTATTATACAATAGGGAAGTGGTTTAGAAAGAATACAAGAAGAGAAAAGAAGAAAATTTGAAATTTTTGGGAAGTTAGGTGACTGAGTTCTGTGATCCCAGTTGACCGACATGCCACTGACTTGCAAGAATTCAGTTTCTCTATCTGTCTGCCGACTGACTTCTAAGACCCAATAGAATGGATCATTGGGGCTTTATATATTGTGAGTGCAAAACCATAATTTCTTTCATTCCAGTCAATTGGACTTGGTTCCTCAACTCACTTGAACTCATTATCTTCCATTCCCTTTTCTTCTAAACCTAAAATCTTTCATTAAAAGAGTGGAAATCATCTTCCCACATCTTCCTCATATGGCTTTCTAGGGTTTTCAATTGCGTTCGTTCATAAAAATGCCTAAAAACCAAACGCGCAGTGAATCAAGGTTCTACCTCCAAAAAAGAAGAAGACAACATTGACCAATGACTTGTTGCTCCTTAAGCTAAACAAAGATATAGGATTCATCTTCGAGCAACCAATCCAATACTTGGTAAGATCATCGACACAACTTTCTTTATGGAAGATTTTTTGAATAGTCTGCCAATGTTTAGGGCGATAGGTTGGGAAAATCTTGTGGTTTATCAAGCAAAGGGTCTATGCCAAAATCTCGTTAGGTTCTTTTATGCAAATATGGTTCAAGGTCAATTGATTCTCACTACCGAAGTAAGAGGACAAAGAATATCATTAACACCACAAACTTTGGCCCCCATTCTTCATATTGACCAAGGTGATTTTGAGCGTCTGGCATTCTCACGTACTTGGATCATGGACCAAGGATTCACCCCCGAGGAATTTTTACCGTTAATTATGGTCGAAGCACCAAATCAATTTAGGAATCCTCCTAAGTATACATAGTTGAACCTTCAAGCATGTATACTTCAAAAAATCATCACATACAATATTGTACCCTAGGACGAATCACACGATTACATGTCATATGTGGACTGCTTTATCATGTGGTTCCTTTTGAAAGGGAAGAAACTTGACTTGTCTAGTTTGATTCTAAAATGGATGTGGACAAGATTGGAAGCACAACGGGTTACTCTTCCATGTGGAGGCCTCCTTAATATCCTGTTTTCTCATCTTAGTATCATCAGTACAAATGAGTTGTTCATAAAAAGAACTCGATATGATCTTTTCATTTGTATAACTCTAAAAAGATGGGATATGAGAAACATGAGTAGGTTTGGTTTCTGAGAGGAAGAAGACCACCTAAGCCAGCTACTGTGCAAGCTCTACCTCTTGATCAGCAGCTAAAACCTCAAATTGATGCTCCTTCATGGTTCATACCATTTCATCATCATTTTACTACTTTTAGTAGTGTTGTACACTTAGGACTTCAATCTCTTAAGGAAAGTAATACCTCACTTCAGTCTAGTATCTCCTCAGTTAATTAAAGACTTAGCCGTTTGAAATAGTATCAGGCTAGTTCCTCACGTTATCCTAGTGATGATGCATTAGATGAGGAATCTGAGGAAGAGAAAGATGAAGGATATGGTGAAGGATCTGAAGATGATGATGCAGTTGATGCTGATGCTTGCTTTTGTTGCTATGATGTGTATTTTAGTGCTATATCAGTGTTTTTTTGTGCATCTCATTACTATATATATAGGCCAGCTCCTAAGCAAGCTCCACCTCTTGATTAGCAGCCAAAACCTCAGATTGATGCTCCTTCATGGTTCATACCATTTCATCATCTGTTTACTACTTTTAGTAGTGTCGTACGCTTAGGACTTCAATCTCTTAAGGAAAGTAATACCTCACTTCAGTCTAATATCTCCTTAATTGATCAAAGACTTAGTCGTTTAGAATAGTATTAGGCTAGTTCCTCACATTATCCTAGTGATGATGCATTAGATGAGGAATCTGAGGAAGAGAAAGATGAAGGAGATGGTGAAGGATCTAAAGATGATGATGCAGCTGATGCTGATGCTTAATGTTTTTGTTGCTATGATGTGTATTTCAGTGCTATATCAGTTTTTTTTTTTTTTTTGTGCATCTCATTACTATATATATATGTAATCAGTTTGCTATGTTTCTGATTGTATCTCAGTTTATTTTTTATTTTTTATCTCAAGATTGCTTATGACACTATGTATACCTATGGTTCTATATGAACATCTTTTTTTGTATGACTTTGTGTCTATTTTGGACTTTGCCTCGTCATTTTTTTTTTTTTGATTGATGTCAAAAGGGGGAGAAAGATTGAGCAAAATCAAGAGTAAAGTGGCAAATAAAATATTGAGCAAGTTGCAAAATTGAAAACGATATATGATATGTTGATATATGAAATGAATCTGATAAATTATTGAAATGAGATCTTGCAATATGAACTTTCATAAAACTAAAGTTGATACTATTTGAAAAACTATCATATGGATGATTATTGTACTTTCAAAACATTGTTAAAAATATGCTTATTGTAAGGGGGAGCCTTATCAAGGTTCACTCACTTTTACTCCTTATTTTTCATCATAAAAAGGGGGAGATTGTTGGCCTAACATGGCTTACTAATCTTATTTTGATGATAAAAAATAAAAAGTAATTTAACATGTTTTGGTGAAAGTGATGATACTTCACAAATCAGGTTTTTAAACTCGAGTTCAAGTAATCATGAAGTTCATTGCAAGAATACATGAAAAGGAAATGAAAGCTTAAAGGACATGAAAGCACGAATTCCAAAGATGACATGATGAAAGCTTAGAGAATTGAAGCTTAAAGGCAAGATGGACTTAGCAAATGACAAGCAAGAAGACTCCAAGTTTAGAACATGTTTAAGTCTTAAGAGAGTCTCTATGTAAGTACTTTATTCAAATGATGATATGGTTGGATTTGAAGCTTATTAGGAAACTCATTGACTTAGAGATCTTATTTTGCAAAGCCCCGGAAAATATTTTTCAAAAGTGTTAAATTACTTTGGGAAAAACAAAAGAGCAAAAAAAAAAATGGAAACAAACTTGAAAATCGACAATTTTGTCTGTCCAGATGTCTGACATGGTTGGCCCAGGCAACTAACAAGTAGATAGAAGGATTTTGGGCAAACTCGAAAAGAACCCAGGCAACTGAATAGTAATGACCCAGTCGACTGACACCTTACTGCCTTTGAGTTTTCAGTGTTTTTAATGATCCAGGCGACTAACTCTTCGTGATCCAGTCAACTGACTCTTCACAAATTTAAATTTTAAAAATAACGGGAAGTTTCCAAAATTGACTTTTTTGAATTCTAAACATTATGAAAACTTGGGAAACACTCCAAGTCACTTGGGGAACACGAAATACACTTTTCTAAACATCTATAAATACCCCCAAAGACAAAGGATTCAATACACCAAGCAATACACAACAATCAAAGCTTTCTTGCTTACAAAACTTTCAAAACTCTCTTGCTCACATACTTTCTAAAGTTCTCTACTAAGTTTTTCTGCGAAACTCTCTCAAATTTATGAGCATATTCTAAATTCTTTCCATCAAGAAAGAAGCTCACAGTGATATACTTCCAAAGTTTCAAATTCTTTCAATTGTTATTTTGACTTGAAGTATACATAATTGTGCTTTATTTCTGTACCAATAAGCTCTTGTAGAGAGTGTTTTGTACACTAAATTTGTTCTTGCTTTAGTAGATGGTTTAGGTTTTGAATCGATGTTGGACCAAGCGTGGGGTATCATTCAGAAAGGCGAACTCTAGCCTATTGAAGGAGGGATTGTAAAAGGTTGCTCCTACCCATAAAGTAGTGGTATAGTGGAATCCTTGGGTGTGTTGCCTAAGGCAAAGACGTAAGCGGGTATAGTCGAACCTCGTAAAACTCGCGGTGTCACTCTCTTCCCTACTCTCATTTAATTTTCTGCTCATATAAACTGCGTGCTTGGATATTTAATTTTCTGCTCATATAAACTACATGGATTGGATATAAAATAAACTAAAAATTAATTTGACTTTGGGATTGTGGAAACCGAAAGAGAGTACATTAGTTGATCAATACTAGTTGTGGAAATCATAAAGGAGTACGTTGATAGATTAACACCTGAGACTCATTAATTAATTGAAAGTTTGTTTAAATTCTGAGTTTGAAGAGTGATTGGAAATTTCAATAGTGCTTCATATTTAGAAATCAAGTCTATCAATACAAGGACAACTGTCAGCACATACTTTAACTCTACTTTGACTTACTAAATTACTGAATCTTGGAAGCATTGCTAGAATTATTCTATATTTTGAATTTTGTCTTGGTTAACTTGGTTGGTTGAATTAAATTACTAAAAAAAGTATTCAAATCAGAATTGTCATTCATAAAGGTTTATAACTAAATTAATTTTCTGCTAAACTTGTGATTGTAAATCAACTTTGCATGTGTGTTTTCTGAAACCAAAAAGAGTCTAGAAAGAATAAATTAAAGAGGGTATAAAGAAATTTTAAAATCCCAATTCACCCCCCTCTTGGGACTACACCTTCCTTTTCACTAACAACTATAGGAAAGTAGATAAATAAAAGGATGTAAATCTAACTTAACTCTACTCCTACAAAGCAATCCTCAATGATGAATTTGACCTAGGATGTCATGTGTGTAATCTAAGTTCAATTAGTTTACTATATTAAGCTAATCGAGAATTGGCTAAACAGTCGAAGGAGCCATTCGGTGGCATAGGGTAGTAACGGTGCACCAACCGTCTGGAGCACAGTCGGGAACCAGAGTATACTCTATCACAATGATCTGGATAACCTTTGTGCGAAATCATAGCCTACTATGTGTACCTAAATGAAGCTGTAGAAGTGCTATCCTATCGACTAGGTATTCGTCACAATCAAGCTGTAAAGGAAAGCAGTAAAGGAAAGCGATTAAATGAAAGTAGTAAAAAGAAAGCATGTAAAAAAGATCAATCCTTTGTACTTGAATTGTCTGTCACTAATGATTAGAGATACAACTGAATGATCATCTAATATACACCGAAAGCACAAGAGCTTCATTGGTTATCACAGGCCCTCGAACACGTCTTGCACAAACCAGAACAAGTATTGAAATCTACTCTAACTAAACTACAATGGCTCTCAATGACGTCTTAAGTTTGTCACTAACCTAAAAGAGGCCAAAGAGGAACCCTAAGCTCATTGTCGAAGCTACTACTTATGCTCATTAGGGTTTACAAGATTTAAAATTCAAAAATGGCAACATTTACGAGTATCTCGGTATGTAGATCGTCGGTTTCTACCAGGTCGCATCCATGTTCTTCCTCGGTTGTGCCCTCGTCAGAGCTCTTGGGAAAGTAGGGATTTGAATTCAACTCTTCTCGACTTAGTCACACAATCGAGTCTTGTTGGTTAAGTAGATGGTCGAGACTTGTAGGATCTCGAGCTTCAGTAAATCTCAGGAACTCAACTCTGTCACCCGTAATGGTCTCTCTAGTCGAGCATTTGGTCGAGACTCTCGGTAGTTTTTTCTTCAGTCAGCTTCAATCTTTGGACCTAGTCACCCCAGAAGGTCACTGTGTCGAGGACTTGGTTGAACCTTGCAGTTGTTCTATTTCAGGCTTGAACCTTGGAGTTTGCATCTATTGCCTTGGTCGCCCTTGTTGGTAGTTAGTCGCCCCACATGGTCAAACAAGATCTTTTTTCCTTGAATGCACTAAAGCTCTAGGAGCTTGGCTAAAAATCTAATTTGAGCTTTAAGTATCCTAAATATACTCTTGGCTTTTTGTAATGCCTAATTCTGTAGTTTTAACCAATTTTTCCTGAAACACGAACAATCCTTGCATAGCTCCGAAATATGATAACAAAGGGTTACATACAAAATAAATAGAGATAAACAAATTTAAATGAGGGCCTAAAATAGTGCATTTTAGGGACTCATCAGTCTCATCATAATCTATGCCGCCTTCTTGATCGTAACCTTGAGCTACCAATCTAGCCTTGTTATGGAGTACAATGTCATTCTCATCCTTTTTATTCCTAAAAACCCATTTACTGCCAATTATCAAATGATCAGCAGGTCTAAGAACTGGTTTCCAAACTTTATTTTTTTTGAATTGATTTAGTTCCTCTTGCATGGCTACTATCCATGAATCATCATTTATTATTCCATTGATGTTCTTGGGTTCCTCTTGAGATAGGAATGCACAATGTCTACACAAATTCTTCAATGATGATCTAGTGGACACCCCTCGTGATGGTCAACTATAATTTGGTCCTTAGGGTGATTCCTTACGAACTTCTTCCCTAGGCAATTCTGATTGATCTAGGGAGTTATCATTCAAGGGTGTACTAGTTTCATTACTCTCGTCCTACACTTCTTGAATTTCTAGGTCTTCTAAACTTTTTTTAGTTTCTACTTCATCAACTTCGGTAGGTTTAGAAGAAAATGGATTAACTTCATCAAATGCTACATGAATGGATTCTAGAACTGAAAGGGTTCTTTTGTTGTAGACTCTCAAGGCTTTGTCATTCACCGCATATCCTAGGAAAATTCCTTCATCTGATTTAGCATCAAATTTTCCTAGGTACTCTTTATCATTTAGGACAAAGCACTTACATCCAAATACATGGAAGTAAGAGATATTTGGTCTTCTACCTTTCCAAAGTTCATATGGGGTTTTATCTAGGCTAGTCCTAAAGGATACTCTATTCATCACATAACAAGCGGTGTTCACCGCTTCAGCCGAAAAATATTTAAGCAAGTGATGCTCATTAATCGTAGTCCTAGCCATTTATTAAAGTGACCTATTCTTCCTTTCAACAACTCCATTTTATTGAGGTATATGTGGTGCTGAGAAGTTGTGGGATATTCCATGTTCATCACAAAAGTTCTCGACATCTTTATTTTTGAATTCTTTACCTCTATCACTTATAATGTTTAGAATGCCATACCCTCTTTTCATTTTGAAGCTTCTTACATAAGTTGATCAAAATATCACACACTTTATCCTTAGAGGATTGGAAAAGTGCCCAGGTAAACCTGGAGTAGTCATCAACTATGACGAATGCGTATTACTTTCCTCCTAGGCTTTGCATTCTGGTGGAGCCAAACAGATCTATATGAATGAGTTTGAGTGGCCTACCAGTACAAATGTGGTTCTTCTTCTTAAAACTTGACTTGGTTTGCTTCCCAAGTTGACAAGCTTCACACACTTTGTCTTTTACAAACTTAGTGTTAGGTAGACCCTTGACTAAGTTCTTTTTAGCTAATTTTGACAAAAACTCCATACTAGTATGTCCTAGTCTCCTATGCCACAACCAACTAACTTCATTTAGGGTTGTGAAGCATTTAACTTCTTGAGATATAATGTTTTCAAAGTTAATGCAATATACGTTTTCAACCCGATTAGCAGTAACTAAGGTGTCATGCTTTTCACTATGTTCAACTATGCATTTGTCTTGTTTGAATGTTATGCGAAAACTTTTGACACTTAGTTGACTAATGCTAAGTAGATTATGTTTTAACCCTTATACCAATAAAACATCATCAATTACGAAGGAGGGTTCCTTACTGACTTTACCGATGCCGATAATTTTGCCTTTAGCATTGTCTCCGAAGGTGACATGTCCACCATCCTTTGGTGTCAACGAGGTGAACTTGGACTTGTCTCCAGACATATGCTTTGAGCATCCACTATCTATGTACCATTTTTTTTTTTGATGGGGTGGATCTAAAACGTACCTACAAAAAGGGATTCAAGATGTTACTTTTGGTACCCAAACCTTCTTAGGTCTTTTGATTTAAATCATCATTAAACCTTGATTGTCAATTGGGATATTTTCCCGATCCCTCATTAATTTATTGACTTCAATTAGCATTAAATATTGATTGTCAATCAGGAAAATTTTGAACTACCTCCTTATTAATTGATTGGCTTCAATTAACATTAAACCTTGATTGCCAACCAAGAGATTTTTCAACTATCTCCTCATTATTTGTTTGACTTAAATCATCATTAAGCCTTGATTGCTCATTATAAGAATTTTCAAATCTCTTGCCATTAAATAGTTGACTTCCACGGCCATTAAATCCGGATTGTCAATAGGTATATTTTTCAATCCTTTCCCTATTCAGTGCTTGATTTCATTCAAGGATACAATCCTTGTCTCCATTAAACTCTAATCTCAATCATAAGATTTTCAACCACATTAGCATTAATGTAAGAACCTGATCCATGACATCTGGAATAAATAAATAAGGAAAGGGCACAACAGTAAATTGAGTAGGCTTCGTGACGAAGCTAGAGTTTGTCGACAAAGGCCCTTCTGTTGTTCGGTGACGAAATGCAGAGGCTCATCGACGAGGAGAAGCCATGAGGTTTCGGGAAATGAGGAAATCTTAGGCTCGTCGACAAGGCCACCGCTTCGTCGATGAACTCCTTCATTGACTCATCGACAAAGAAGCCGCCTTGTCGACGAGGTTGGCCAACTCAAAGGTACTATAAATATCCATTTGGGTTGCTTCTTAACTAAATAAGCAAGTTTCTCCACCTCTCTCTTTAAGAACTTGAACCCCTCTCTCTCTCTAGTTTTCTTTGCCGTACATTGTTAGAATTGACGATCTAACATTACTACGAGTATCAGGGAAGGTTTCTCAAGATTTGTGGAACAGATCTTCGTTTCGAGCGTTTTTGGGTTTTAACCCAAAATCAAGGTAAGGCTTGATTTTCATTTCCATTTTGGTAGTTCTGTAGGGAATGGAATTGTAAGTATGTTTTGTATTGGGATTTATAGGTTTTGGGAATTCAGTTCGCTGTTTAGGAGCTGTAGAGTTCAGGTTTTGGATTTTTGGGGAAAGGTAAGGGGATTCTGTTTATATTGGTTATTTTCGAAATTGGATTTAGTAGAACTGTGGTTCATGGTCCTGTGTGTGTTTTGACTACTCATTTGGGGGAATATAATGGGTGAAAATTACAGGATTTTCATGTTACAATTTTAGGAAAAATGGGGCATTAGGTTGCATCTCTGGTTTCGTTGGAAAATTGTGGATATATATTGTGTTATGTATGTGTTATGGAGATGGTCGTGCCTTGACTTGCTTAAACTGTATTTTGAAAAAACATGATTTTTAGATTACCAAATGAGTGGAATGAATTGTTGTATGAACATGCATGAGTTGTGTTTTGATGAAATGAGATAGAAACGAGGTTCCGAATTGTTCTAGGCTTTGATGTCCAGCTTTTGCTAAAGAGTGTGCAATACCACTGGATCGGCTAATTTTTACCGAAGGGTGTGAAAACACTAGATCTGCACCCATTCAACGCTGTAGGGCTTATGCTATGCCAAGTTACTGGGGGCATCGACTTTTTCCGAAGGGTGTGAAATACCACTAGACAGTTTGGCTTAGGCCGAAGGGTGTGACAACACCAGATCGTACTGCTTTGTATCATTGGTACACTGGAATTGTTTTGTGAAAATATTGGAACTATATTGAACTATATATGTTTTATGTCATGATAACACTCATATGTCATGCACCGATATAACTTGATTCTTCCTTACTGAGAGGTGTCTCACCCCTATCGTACGTACATGTTTTTAGGTCCTTCAAGTAACCGGAACTAGTGTCCTTGTGTTGGGAGTGTAGTGGTCGGTGCACTGCGTGAAGTACTTGTGTAAGTACGAGGATTACATCGGGTTGTCTTTTGGGTTTTGGCTGACACTCGGGTTTATGTTTTCTATTATGAAGCTTAAACTCCTTTTGTATAGACTCTGGTATGGTACGATGTATGTATAGAAAGATCAATTTTCGCTACGTATATGTTATGTATGTGAATGTGTATAGGGCATACGGGAACCCCACGGGGTTGGACCCTTATTCATTATTGTATCATTGGTGTTTTGTATGATACAGGGATAGGTTAGGTTACTAATTCACCCTTGGGTCCCATTACCAGGTTCAGGGCATGACAATTAAACTCTCAAATTTCAATCACGAAGGTAGGACCACAACCTCCATTAACCTCAAGCTTAATCAATGATTCCATCTATCTCATATAATTCCTAATTTAATTGAGAAAATTTAATGTTGACTTGCCCTAGTTCTAAAGTTTAGGAAAATGGATCATCTTTGAACTTCTGCATGGAAATCAATCATAACTTTTTCATAATATCCTCTTTTACTCTTGTTTTCAAAATCTAGGAGACTTGAGGCCAACCCTTGTTCAAAAAAAGGCATATCAAGGTTTTCAACCTTGTTCTTTGGGCTCTTGGATGGTGGTATTTCACTGAAAGGCCAAAAATTGGTTTCTTATTTCTTCTTCTTTTCATTTCTTTAGTTAAGGCGCACACACACAATAGTAACCATTGTTAGAATGGGTGTCGATAGAGTGCTAGTTGATTGTTCTCCTTTAGAATGGTTGGTCCACCTCCTTTCCTACGCACAAAAGTACTCTTGAACCTTTGTTATCTGAATTGCAGTCCTTTTAGGGTTTTTCCTTTGTTTTCTACAAAACAAATAATAATAAAGGTGGAAACCCCACTTTTTCAATATTTTATGATTTCTTAGAGTTTTCTTAGAGTCTTATCCATCCTTTTGACTTCCTTGTTTGGGGAAATCTCCATGCAACATCCCTTTTGTCAACACACCCTCAGACCATAATCCAATGTTGACATCATCCAATCACCACACTCCCTCGAACATATATATATGGTTAGTAATCATCCTCTAGTGTGTCTCTTTATCCTTTTACAAAAATGATTAGTTCTTATCCAATCACTACGATCATAACATGTTCAGTAGTCATCCATCATGGTGTCATCCATTATATATTTTCATCCCTTAATGGAGCTAGATGATTGGTTGTTTATCCAATCATTGCATCCTTTTAAGCATAGGAAATCATGTGTAATTGACTAGGATCTTACTAAGTAACTCCTTTAGTTTCCCATTCAAGAAACCATTATGTAATTTACCAGAAACATACCAGGTGGCCCCATATCCATTTGTAGACATGGTTAGTATCATTTAACCACTGCATCCTTTCATCAATTGATTCAATAAATAGTCTTTTTCCCTAACTATAGTGATTAAAAAAAATTAATTAATTAATTAATAATAATTATTAATTAAATAATAACATAATATAATAATATAATATAATAATATAATATTAGAATAATATATTAATATAATATAATAATATAATATAATAATATAATATTATAATAATATATATATATATATATATACACAAAAGGTAACTTGAAGGCTCCTTTAAGATCCTTCAGGATTGAAATTAAAAGGAAGTGGATACAAAGACCCCTGTGCTCTTGCCACTCTCCCTCTCCCTATACTCTCTCTCTCTCTCTCTCTCTCTCCTTAATTTTCTCGACGAAACCTGTGCCGATTGAAGAACGGAAAATATCCCTGGGTTCCAATTTCGGCCACCAACATTTTAATCAGGGAGATTTCGTGGTTTGACTGTCGTAGGCACCACTTCTGGGATAAGGTAAGGAGAATAGATTATGCCAGTTTATTTTAAAATACTCTTGATTAAATTTAAGTACATGAATTTAATTAGCTTTATGTTTATTAAAATATACCTGAGTTAAATTAAATTGTTGGGATTTGATTATATCATATTTTGGAAATAAATCAAACTGTGGGAATTTGATTATATCGAGTTTCTTGAATTATTCAGGCATATAAAAATGATTTTTTTTTTTTAGTTATTATATACGTATTTGAAAAAAAAAAAAAAACAGGCGAGTAGGTTGGGCGTCTTCACTTCTTGAAAATTGCATGTTTTAAATTAAATACAATTTTAGAGATGATCAGACCGAATTTTTAGAAAAACGTACTTTTCCCGGCCATATTATTTAATTATGATTTAATGTAAAACGTGTGGCATAAGATAAATTAATAATAGGTTTTTTTGTGGATCTGTTGAACTTTTACGGTATCATATTGCGAGTATGTGTTGCTATGCTGATTTTTATATATATATATAACACATACTCGCAGTATGATATATCAGGATTACTGTGAAATTATGAAATGACCAGTTCGATATGGGTATGTGAATATGACAATTTAATTCTGTTAATTCTGGAATGACAAGTTTGACATGAATATGTGAATATGACAATTTAACTCCGTTAATTGTGAAATGACAAGTTTGATATGAATATGTGAATATGACAGTTTATTTCCGTTTTATGGTAAGTTAGACTTTGCATCGAATTGGGAAATATGAAGTGACTAAATATAAATCTGTGTAGAAGGCCCGTGTGGCATATAAATCGAAGTAGAAGGCCTATGTGGCATATAAATCGGAGTAGAAGGCCTATGTGGCCTATAAATCGGAGTAGAAGGCCTATGTGGCATATAAATCCGAGTAGAAAGCTTGTGTGACATATAAATTAGGGTAGAAGGCCTGTGTGGCATCTGTATTGATGCCGATGGAGAGGTATGCTCAATACAAAAAATTTGTGTATATAAAAGTGCTATAGAAGTTTGAATTAAATTATCTGCGATATGTTGTAAAACCTACACTAGTAGATTTATCGGAGCTGTATTATATTATTTATACTGACGACATATTGACTTAGGGATAATATAAGAAATGTATTTAAGTTATTGTACAATAAAACTCATCTGCCACACGCTGATAATAATATATTCCATCTTACCGAGAGGTGTCTCACCCCATCGAAATATCAACTTTTCAGAGCCTTCAGGGAGTCGAGCTTAAGAGTTCCAGGGCAGCACTTAGACGATCTCGTCGAGGGTGAGTGTGGGTAGGATACTGTTTTGTTTATGTTAGATGTTTTTTTTTGACATTTTGGCAGTGGACACATGTTTATTTTGGAATTTGTTGATGCCAAGGTTGGGTTAGCTCTTTGGTAAATATGGTAGTAGAAAAATACTTTGCTTCAGTTGTTTATTTATTAAATTATGGATAGTGATATTTTGGACCCCACTAGGTCCTTGAAAATTTTACAAAAGAGTTTTAAGGGCATGTGTTTATGAATGATGTGGGTATGATATAAGATTTTATGAATTTTATGTATGTGTTTTGGGGCCTAGAGGCAAAAATTTCGTGACAATTTTCTATGATTTTCTTGAGGCAGTGGTTTCAAAAAAATTATGGCATATCATTAACGGTTTTGTTTCTGAGCAGTAAGATTGTAACATGAGATTTGGAATTTGGAGGGTTATTAGTTTATTGTGT
This sequence comes from Malania oleifera, assembly GCF_029873635.1. Lineage (NCBI taxonomy): Eukaryota > Viridiplantae > Streptophyta > Magnoliopsida > Santalales > Ximeniaceae > Malania > Malania oleifera. The sequence continues at coordinate 50,324,383 of NC_080422.1, read as the reverse complement.
GGAGAAAGTCCAAGTATTTTAGTATGAGAGTATAGTGAATTTTATGATTTTAGTGAATTGATGGTACAGGCCATGTTTCGGCAGTAGGGTTCTAAGAAAAGTATTTATTGTCCTATTTTTAGGATGGATCACCGAGATAAGAATATGGACACTGGAGGGGATAAAGACTTAGGGGCTTCCAGCAAGGATGACATCGATACCTCCACATTGATGCGAGGTTTAGCCTGATAGGTTAGGGTAGAGATGAGGTAGGACTCCAGAGGTATGGATGGGCCGCCCACAAACTAACGCTGCTCTATCGAGCAGTTTATCCGGATGAATCCCCCGACGTTTGTAGAAGGAGCTGACCCGATTGCTGCGGAGGAAAGGGTGCAGGAGATGGAGGAGATATTGATTTTCCTATGCTGCACAGTGGAACAGAGGGTACAATACGCCACTTTTAAGTTAGTCGGAGAGGCTAAGCAATGGTGGCGAGCCGTAAAGCTAGTCAAGGAACAAAGGCCAAGACTTGTAGCTCTAACCTGGGGCCGTTTTAAAGAAATATTCAACAGATACTTCCCCACTTCCACAAGGGATGCAAAGGTAGAGGAGTTCATGAATCTAACTTAGGGACACTTGACCGAACAGCAGTACACGACCAAGTTCGTGGAGTTGTCTCACTTTGCCCCCTACATGGTCACATATGAGCCAAAGAAAGCGTGGAGGTTCAAGAATGGTTTGAGACAAGGGATCTATGAGCAGAGAGTGGCATTCCAAGTTCAGGTTTTCTCAGAGTTGGTGGATAAAGCCACGGTTGTGGAGACCAGTCTGCAAGGGAGTGCGGGGATAAAATCAGAGGAAGAGGCCCATGCCTCAGGATTTTCAAGCCGGTCCATGGAGGAAGAACAATAACTGTGTGGGCCAAAGACCAGCTGTGGGGAATCGAGTAAGACCAGGTGATCTGTCATGCCGTCCATGCCTCAGGTGTAACAAGAGGCATAAGGGGAGATGTCGAAGGGAAACAAGGACCTTCTATCGGTGCGGCAGACCCAGCCACCTTGCACGGGAATGTCGGGCACCGCTGATCAATGCTACCCCCATTAGCCAGTTTCGGGGATATGGCTAGGCATTCCAAGGCAAACAACAGAGGAACACCACCCCTGCATAGGTCTATTCTATGACACTGAGAGAGGCAGAAAAGCAAAATGACGTGGTGACAGGTAATATTTCATTTCTGTCGAATAAAGCCGTTGTTTTGTTTGATTCAAGGGTGACACATTCCTTTAAATAATGGGAGTTTATCAGAGTATGTAGGATGGAAACTCAACCTCTGGATGTTGATCTATCGGTGGCCACATTGACGGGGACCGTGCTAGTGTGTAGAAGGATTCTTAAAGGTTATCTGATCAGTATATAGGGGAGAAAACTACCGGCCAATCTAGTGGTTTTTGACATGCACAGTTTTTATATAGTTTTGGTGATGGACTGGCTAGCATCCAGCTATGCTAGTATTGATTGTTATAAAAAAGTAGTTTTTAGACCTCCCGGCGAGTTGGAGTATAGATTTGTGGGGATGTACATGCATGCTTCACCACCAATTCTATCAGCCATATAGGCTAAAATGCTACTCCTGGATGGATGTCAGGGGTACCTAACTTGTGTAAAGGAAGCGCTAGAGAGAGAATCAAGATTTAAGGATATCCCAATAGTAAGGGAATTTCCTGATGCGTTTCCGGAGGATTTGTCAGGGTTACCTCCTGAACATGTGGTGAAGTTAGCTATCAACCTATCTCTAGGAATGGCACCGATTTTTAAGGCTTTGTACAGAATGGATCTAGCAAAGTTGAAAGAATTAAAAGAACAGTTATAGGAGTTATTAAACAAGGAGTTTATCAGGCCGAGTGTAGCGCCGTGGGTGCATCAATGTTGTTTGTTAAAAAGAAGGATGGGTCGATGAGGATGTGCATTGACTATCAGGAAATAAATAAAGTAACAGTTAAGAACAAGTATGCACTTACTCATAAAGATGATCTGTTTGATCAACTTCAAGGAACACGAGTGTTCTTTAAGATTGATCTTCAATCTGGGTACTATCATGTGAGAGTCAAGGCAAAGGATATACCTAAAACTGTGCTTCGAACCTGGTATAGCCATTATGAATTTTTTGTTATGCTCTTTGTATTAACTATTGCCCCTGCTGCATTTATGGACCTCATGAACAGAGTATTTCATGAATATTTGGATCGATTCGTGGTGATGTTTATTGATGATATTCTAGTATATTCAAAGAGTCATGAAGAGCACGAGGATCATTTGAGGATGGTACTCCAAGTGTTGAGTGAAAGGAGGTTGTATGCTAAATTCAAGAAGTGTGAGTTCTGGTTAGAGCAAGTTGCATTCCTCGGGCACGTGATATCTAGGAGTGGTATTTATGTAGATCCGAGTAAGATAGAGGCAGTGATGGATTAGGCAAGATCGAAGAATGTCCACGAGGTCAGGAGTTTCTTGAGATTGGCAAGATATTACTGCCGATTCGTAGAGGGTTTTTCCAAGTTGTGAGTCCCTCTGACAAAATTGACCAAGAAGAATATAAGATATGAGTGGACAGATGAATGCGAGCAAAGTTTTCAGGAATTAAAGCAGTGACTCATCACTGCACTAGTATTGACCATTCCTTTAAGAGAATGGGGTTTTTTTATTTACAATAATGCATCCTAGAAAGGGTTTAGGTGCGTGCTAATGCAAAAAGGGAAAGTAATTACATATGATTCTCGATAACTCGAGGAGTATGAGCAAAACTACCCAATGCACGATCTGGAGTTAGCAGCGGTGGTTTTTGCGTTAAAAATTTGGATGCATTATTTATATAGGGAGAGATGTGAAATATTCATAGACCACAAAAGCTTGAAATACTTCTTCACCCAAAAGGAAGTGAATATGAGACAAATAAGATGATTTGAATTAATTAAAGACTATGATTGCACCATCAATTACCACTCAGGAAAAGCTAATGTGGTATCTGATGCTTTGAGTCAGAAATTAGGGAATGCGTTAGTCTCAGCGATAGTCACTCAACATCAACTCAGAATGGATCTGGAAAGATTTGGTGTAGAGACAGTGGAAGAAAATCACCACGCGATCATTGCTAGTTTGGTAATCCAATAGACCTTACTGGAGTAGATTAAAGCAACATAGACGGTAGATAAGAAACTAGTAAAAATTAAGGGTACATAGAGGATCGGAAACAAATTTTAATATCTCAGATGATGGAGTTCTCAAATTTCACACTAGGCTTTGTGTACCAAATGATGTCGGGATAAAAAGGGCAATTTTGGAATAAGCTCATCGCTCTCTTTATACAGTTCCAAGAAGCACTAAGATGTATAGGGATTTTCGGGAGTCTTTTTGGTGGAATAATATGAAGAGAGAGATTGCCTGATTCATGGAGCAGTGCCTTATGTGTTAGTAGGTGAAAGCTGAACACTAGAGACCAGCAGGGCCATTGCAGCCACTCCACATTATTGAGTGAAAGTGGGAGCATATCTCCATGGATTTTGTTACAAGGTTACCCTCAGTATTGCAAGGGCAAAACGTCATTTGGGTAGTTGTTGATCGTCTGATGAAGACTACACATTTCTTTCCAATTAAAGTAACCTATTCTATGAATAAGTTGGCAGAATTGTATATGTAGGAGATAGTTAGACTCCAGGGCATACTAGTGTCCATCATGTCAGATCAAGACCCATGGTTCACCGCCTAGTTTTGGAAAAGCTTACAGAGAGCCTTAGGATCTCGACTGACATTTAGTACGACATTTCACCCCCATACTGATGGATAGTCAGAAAGAATGATCCAAATATTGGAGGACATGTTGTGGGCATGTGTGCTGGATCTTGGCTGTAGTTGGATTTAGTATTTGGCATTAGTCAAGTTCGCTTATAATAATAGCTACTAGGCCAACATTAGGATGACACCATATGAAGCATTGTATGGGCAGAGATTCCAATCTCCACTGTATTGGGACGAGGTTAGCGAACAGTAGATTTTAGGGCCACAATTGATTCAACAAACATCTGAGAAAATCAAGCTAATTCGAGATAGAGTCAAGGCAGCTCAAAGTCAGTAGAAAAGTTATGTTGATACTTGCCGACGAGAGCTAGAGTTTGATATGGGGGCTATGATTTTCCTGAGGATTGCTCCGATGAAGGGAGTTATGAGATTTGGGAAGAAAGGTAAACTGACCCCTAGGTATATTAGGCCTTTTGAGATTCTGGAGAGGATTGGTCCAGTTGCCTACAAGGTAGCTTTACCCCTAGCGTTATCTAGGATCCATGATGTATTTCACGTATCTATGCAAAGAAAATACATTCCAAATCCTTCGCATTTGATAAGCTATGAGTTATTGGAGATGAGTGACACCTTATCATATGATGAAGTGCCAGTTAATATCCTAGAATGGAAGGAACATGAACTGCATACTAAGAAAATACCGTTAGTGAAAGTACTATGGCGGAATCATGCAGTTGAGGAAGCTTCTTGGGAATTGGAAGAGAAAATACATTGAAAGTATCCAGAGTTGTTCAACAGGGCCCAATGGTAGACAGGTAAGTGTAACAGGACAGGTAAATGGTTAATCTCAAATGTAAATGTGTTTGGTGCATGTTGTGTAGTTGTGTTTGAATGTGTGTACTATTATGTGTAATGGTTTATGTGTTTTGAATGACTTTGGGGGAAAATTTTTATTTGGCTATTTTTAATCTCCCAAAGATTGATATTGTAACCACGGTATTCCTCTGCCATAGGTGAGAGTTGGTAACAAATTTGGGACGTGGCCGCTATTTTGGTGGCCGCCAACTCTTCCTAGAGTCGGGTAAATATTTCAATGATTCTCAGAGAAGGTTGTAATAAGTGTAAGTTAGCAACTTTTGAGGATGAAATTTTTATAAGGAGAGGAGAATGTAGTGATTCCAAAAAAAAATTAAATTAATTAATTAATAATTATTAATTAAATAATATAATATAATATAATAATATAACATTATATATATATATATATATATACACACAAAAGGTAACCTGAAGGATCCTTCAGGATTGAAATTAAAATAAAGGGGATAATGAGACCCCCCCAGTGCTCTCGCCACTCTCTTTCTCCCTGTACTCTCCGTCTCTCTCTCCCTCCTCATTCTCTCTCTCTCTCTCTCTCTCTCTCTCTCTCTCTCTCTCTCTCCCCAATTTTCTCTGTGAAATATGCGTCGATTGAAGAACGAAAAATATCCATGGGTTCCAATTTCGACCACCAACGTTTTAATTGGGAGATTTCATGATTTGAACGTCATAGGCACCACTCCTGAGATAAGGTAAGGAGAATATATTATATCAGTTTATTTTAAAATACTTTTGATTAAATTTAAGTATGTGAATTTAATTAGCTTTATGTTAATTAAAATATGTATGAGTTAAATTAATTGTCAGGATTTGATGATATCATATTTTGGGAATATTTTGGAAATAAATCAAATTGCGGGAATTTGATTATATTGAGCTTCTTGAATTATTGAGGCATACGTGGAAACAATGTTTTTTTTTTTTTAGTTATTATATATGTATTTGGGAAAAAAAAACCAGGTGAGTAGGTTGGGCGTCATCACTTTTTGAAAATTGCATGTTTTAAATTAAATAAAATTTGGAGACGATCATATCAGATTTTTAGGAAAACGTACTTTTCCTGGCCATATTATTTAATTATGATTTAATGTAAAACATGTGGCATGAGATAAATTAATAATAGGTTTTTTTGTGGATCTGTTGAACTATTAGGGTATCATGCTACGAATATGTGTTGCTATGTTGATTTATGGATGTATGTATATATATCGGGATTACTGTGAAATTATGAAACCACCCGTTCGATATGGGTATGTGAATATGAGAGTTTAATTCCATTAATTCTGGAATGACAAGTTTGACATGGATATGTGAATATGACAGTTTAACTCCGTTAATTATGAAATGATAGGTTTGATACGAATATGTGAATATAACAATTTAATTCTGTTTTATGGCAAGTTAGACTTTGCATCGAATTGGGAAATACGAAGTGACTAAATATAAATCTGTGCAAAAGGCTTGTGTGGCGTATAAATCGGAGTAGAAGGCTTGTGTGACATATAAATCATAGTAGAAAGCTTGTGTGGCATATAAATTGGAGTAGAAGGCCTGTGTGGCATATAAATCGAGGTAGAAGGCTTGTATGGCGTCTATAATGATGTCGATGGGGAGGTATGCTCAGTAGAGAAAATTTGTGTGTATATAGAAATGGTATAGAAGTGTGAATTAAATTATCTATGATATGTTGTAAAATCTACGTTAGTAGATTTATCTGAATTGCATCATATTATTTATACCGATGACATATTGACTTAGGGACAATATAAGAAATGTATATAAATGATTGTACAATAAAACTCATCTGCCACACACTGATAATAATATATTTCGTCTTACTAAGAGGTATCTCACCCCATAAAAATATCAACTTTTCCGGACCTTCAAGGAGTTGAGCCTAGGAGCTCCAAGGCTTAGACGATCTCGCCAAGGGTGAGTGTGGGCAGGATATTGTTTTCTTTATGTTAGATATTTTTTGGACATTTTGGGGGTGGACACATGTTTATTTTGGGACTTGTGCCAAGGTTGGGTTAGCTCTCTAGTAGTTATAGTTGTAGAAAAATACTTTGCTTTCGTTGTTTATTAATTAAATTATGGACAATGATATTTTGGACCCTACTGGGTCCTTAATAATTTTAAAATGAGTTTTAAGGGCATTTGTTTTTGAATGATGTGGATATGATATAGGATTTTATGAATTTTATGTATGTGTTTTTGGGGCCTTACACTAACACTTCTACATCTTACATCCTTTTTCCTTCCATCCTAACTAAGTTGACTCAATCCATGAATATTATCATCAATTCTTCTCATCCCATGTTTTCACCTAGTTCTTTTTTATGTGATTGACTAAATTGCCCCTATGACCAAATAATGGTTTTTATCTTTCTATATATCCTACTTCATGAGTAATAGAAAGGAAACTTCGTAACTACTCATGGTAGAAAATATATATAGAGGGGCAGTTGACACCCTATATGTTTGGTTCAATTTAGCCAAATAATTAGATCAATTCGTGTCTAATTGAGCAATTAAAGAATAAGAAAACGTTCAAGAGCATAATTAGAGCCCTTGCACCATTTTTGACATTTTCCTATGCAAATTGTCAATCTAAGGTATTTATGAGCTTCAGTTTTAAATCTTGGGGGTTGGGGGTCTTTATTCATCAAAATTAGGGGCTTTCCTTAACCAAATTAAGGATATTACATCAAAATAAGAAAGAGTTTGCATCCAAACACCTTAATGGGACATGTTAGCACCTGAGGAGCCCATGAGTGGGCTTGATACACATGAGTGAATACCAACTTGACCCAAAAGCTCCTATTGGGTCTTGGGTCTAACCATGTATATAAGCACCCATCATCCACTCAAATTTTCCAATGTGGGACAAACAAGTGGAATGCTTAACAATCTCCCCCTCACTTGTGAGTTCCAATTGTCCCCCCTTAAAGGAAAATCGTCTCCTTTATGAAAGTAAGCCCAATTCTCTAACAGTTGCTCAAGTGGACCTTACCATTGGCGCCTTACATGCCTCGGATTGCATTCTACATGCCTCCGAATCAATCCTACCTCCTACGTCTTGATGCTATTTAGATCCATCCTAGGCCTAGATGATCCTTGTTGGCTTCAATCACACACTTGGTCATGTAACTATTAGTGCGCCAGGAGAATTAACTTCAAATTTAACTTTTTACGTTATTGCTCACCCAACTTTGCGAACCGTTGGTTCTGATACCACTTGTTAGCACCAGAGGAACCCATAGGTGGGCTTGATACACATGGGTGAATACCAAGTTGACCCAAAAGCTTAAGTCTATTAGGTCTTGCGTCAAACCATGTATATAAGCACTCATCATCCACTCAAATTTTTCAATGTGGGACAAACTCACAAGTGGAATTTTCAACAGGACAAGTAAGGGGTTTCCTTGTTTCATAGGGGAACTTTTGGAAATAAGAGGGTAGGGCAACATGCTAGGTTCTTTTTTCTTTATAAAAAGGAAGTTATACCCTCAACACAAGACACACATATGTTCAAAGAAATGGGGCAATTTAGAGGGAGGGAGAGAGAGGAGAGAGTAAGGAGAGGGGAAAAGAGTTTGAGAGAAAGAAGGGAGAATGCACTCAAACCTTGCCCACCAAATCTTCTTCTGCAAGGGGTCTCTTGAAAAGATCTCCATTGAAGAACTCTAGTAATAGGAGGTTAGGGATTCAAGCTCTCTAGACCTAGATGTTCAAGATTTTTAAGGAAAAATAAGGTTTGATTTTTATTAAAGTATGTAATTAACATACTTATGTGAGGGCTTTCCTAATGAATCATTTGTCACTTGGAAAGTTTGAGTCTTCTTTATGTGTTTGGATTGCCATAGTTTCAATACTAAATTTTGGATTGTAATGAATGTTTAAAGTGAGTTTTTTTTTTAATCTCTTTTTTCATGTAAAAATGCAATTTTTAATCTTGAGTAGGCTTTAAAGCATTTAGTTTTTGATGTTTAAATCATGTGTGCGCAGTAAAAACCTGAGTTTGATGTGTTTTTTTTTTTTTTTTAATGGAACAACGTGGTTTGATGTGATTTGGTGAAAGTCGTGTGTAGATGGGGATAGAGAAGGGAGAAAAACAAATCTAGGTTGATTTTGGGTTCATGGGAAAGGTAGTTGGAACATCTGGAGTTCAAGTGCAACATTAGGAAGGTCAAAATCTCCATAGAATGACCTAATTAGGGATAGAATAGAGGTAAAATACACAGCTTTTCGCATTGGAATGGCTGGAAAAATGGCGTGCTAGGGTTCCAATGAGTCACCCAAGGACTTGTTGGAGAAGATAAACACAGAGAGGGCAATGGTTTTCTCGCACTTTCGCACATGTTGAGCACATGTAGTCGCTTCATTTTTCTTTTTTCTTTCTAACTTCCTTTTTATTTTATTTTATTATGTTTTATTTTTAAAAATTAGTTTTAAATAGTGTCCTTTTGTGAACAATTCCCAAAAAAATGAAAGAATTTAGGAAAAAAAATATTCTTATTTTAGGAAAATTTTTTGTTGTTTATTTATGTTTTATTTATTTTCTCTTTATTTAGGTTTCTTAATTAAAACATGTTTTTTTTTTAAGATCTAGAAAATTATTTTTTAAAAAAATAAAAAATTTCTAATGTTTTTCTTTAACTTATTAGTCTTATTCACTTTTTTGTTATTTGATTTATTTTTTTTCTTTAATTTTTTTCATTTTTTAATTACTATAATTGTTTAAAAATAAATTAAAGTGCAGAAAACTTAAATAAAGCACCAAAATTTTTCATATTAATTCTAGTAAAGTTTTAGACTTTTGGAAGCATTTTGGGCCTTGGTGTTATCTTAGAATAGGTTTTGTGATGCCCCAATTTTCATACCATTTTTTTTCCTCCAATAAATAATAAATATTAATCAAACATCGGCCACGTCAAAAACACTAATGCTATTTAAACATACCCCGACCCGAAATGGGTTCTAAGTAACAGACATACAAACAGCCCTAACAACGGAAGTCAATATTTATAAATAATTCAGAATACAAATAACTAGAATTATAACCATCCATGTATATACATATCTAACACATTCTCAAAATCAACCAAAAACTCTAGGGGAATCATACATCACTACCTCAAAACACTCACCCTGTCTATCAGGGTACCAGTTCTCCTTTATCTCGGAGCTCTATCTCCTGGCCTGTCATGGTTCCCTAAAATATTTAGATATTTGGGTGAGATACATCTCAGTAAAACATAATAAATTATTTACAATGTGTGCGAGTATGAGTTTCGTTATATCATAATATACTCATTTCGGTGATAATACCATCTGAGAAAAATATACCAATTATACTCATAGTCATATAGATATAAAACATAAGATTTTATAAGCTTTAATTCCATTTTTCAAACTCATTCACATGCAACCCATATTTATCAACGAAAGTTCCTGAGGATAGGGGATTGCACACCTATACATGTAGCTCCCCTTTACTCTGATATTGTTTGTAACCTTACGCAATTAACTCGGGTAAGGCTGCAATTGATACTTTAGGGTACTCACCTTACTTAGTAAGCCCTCAGGTAGAGAGTTTTAATTTTCCTTAATTATTTATGTTATTAAGATCACGCTCTTTTATTTCTCAATTCCATTTCACATCTAACTCATGAGTGTCCTTAGTAACCAATCCATGTGTCGTTTGTAACTCACGGTGTCACTCTCTTCCCTACTCTCATTTAATTTTTTGCTCTTATAAACTTTGTGGTTGGATATTTAATTTTCTGCTCATATAAAGCATGTGGATTGGATATTAAATAAACTGAAAATTAATTTGACTTTGGGATTGCGAAAATCGAAAGGGAGTACGTTGGTTGAACAATACTAATTGCGGAAACCGTAAGGGAGTACGTTAATTACTAAAACCCATGACTCATTAATTAATTGAAAGTTTGTTTAAATTTTGAGTTTGAAGAGTGATTGTAAATTTCTATAGTGCTTCATATTGAGAAATCAAGTCTAGTGATTGTAAATTTCTATAGTGCTTCATATTGAGAAATCAAGTCTATCAATATAGGGCATTTGTCAGCTACTTACTGTTGACTTTTTGAGTCCGATCCCTGGTTTTGATAATGAAAAATTAAAAGTTACTAATATGTGTGTCTAAATACTTGAACAGGTTAATATTTTAGAACACACACATGAAAGTGAAGTGGATGCCAGAAAGACCTTAAAGGGCACATACTCCCAGCATATTCATATATGACATCTGAAGTAGCAAAAGATTGAAAACCTCTCTCTTTATTGTATTTGCATTTATTCTTTTCGGTCTGTAATATTTAATATGGTTTGTAATATCTGCATCACATACATGATAGGACTAAAAGCTCAATGACCATAGAAAAGACTTCGGTCGACCTTAGGTTGACCAACACCAGGTTTTTTAGGATAAATTAAAATGCCTAGACCTTAGATTGGCTTTAGGTCCTTGAACATCACATGAAAAGTCTCCTATAACTCAAAAGTTATACTTATGTGAATAAGGGTGACTTCAAATAAAAATCAGGACCTAAAATAACCATTGAAAGGGCCTCGGTCGACCAAACCAGTCTAGTTATACTATACTGAGTCGACCGAACCACTGATGGCTGAGGAGATTAAGCTTTGGTCGACCAAACTTGTGTAGTATGAATGATACGGTCGACCAGACCATACGAAAGTCAACATTTTGTCTTCGTACGTTCGATGGTCTAGTTTTGAACATAGTGTCCTCGATCGACTGAACCGTCACGTGCTTGACACCCTGTACACTCTATCGACCAAATTTTTAGTTATCTTTGGCCGCGGTTGACCGAGCCATATGAGTAGCCGACCATCCTCTTCGTTGGTCGAATCGAACCACGAACAGCTTAAAATCGCCTTAATACGATCGACTATATCTCCAATTCAAAATGACCATGGTCGATCAAACTCAGCAATACGGTCGACCGAACCTTGAATATGGTCGACCAAAACTCTCGAGTTGAACATTTTTTACTGCAGTAAAACAAGGTTAATTTTATTTAACTTTCATTAATCTTTTCTAAAAAGACTCTTATGTCCCTCAACGGTTATATTTTTTTGTATGTCTATATATACCAGTTCATTTGGAATGATTAATGATGGATTAGAAAATATCATTAGCCAAAACTCTCTGAATTTCGCAACCCTTATTTTCTCATATACAAGCCAAAAATTCATGTCTTACTCATCCTACTTGCTAAAATCTTTAGGTAAGAGCATTATTGAGATTGTTCATATTAGCTCACACTCTCATTGTATTCGTTTGATATTTATTTTATTGAGAGTGATCTTGAGAGTTCCCTTGTGATTTAATTCATAAGTCTTCAGTGGGAATACTCTCTAGAGCTTGTGAGTTTTGCATTATTGTTGCAAGCATTCAAAGGCTTGTTTTTGTGTGCATTTGTACAATCCTTTTCAAACAAGCTTGATTTCAAATATCTCTTATACTTTATACTTGATATTTGTTCTAGAGATATTTGAGTGTGCATTTGAGATCTTTGAGGTTATTTCTTGTGATTGATATACACATTTTAACTCAAAGACATATTCATACCACTCTCACACATAGACTGTTATTGTTGCATATAACTGAGAGTTGGCATTTAGACTTTATTGAGCTTATACTTTTGTATCATATGGAAGTGCAATTTGTAATTGTGATTGAGCATCTTGTTTTACAAATCTGATTGTGTTAAAAGAACCTTTACTTGTATGAAAAAGTTTATTTGATTGTTATCCAACCGTGGCCTGAAGTGGGAATTCTCTGTCCCATAAGGAGAGTGTGTAAAGGTTGAGGTCAGCCCTGATAATTTGACATGGTTGTAACCGGTACCGCTCCACCCGTTAAGTGAGCAATAGTGGTAATCCTTGGGCTTGCGAGCTAGAGGTGGGGATGTAGGCAGTATTGGCCAAACCCTGATATCATATCATGTGTTGATCTTTTCCTTGCGCACTTTATTTTCCGCACTTTGAATTCAGTTCATGTATTTTTAATTATTTATTGTCTTGATTGTTCTCACATACATGCTTTGAATACTGTGAGTATTGGAATACATTTAGAAAGATCCCAGGTTGTGAAATAGTGCTAATATTTGGTTAAACCTAGGAAGAAGTTTAAAATTCCAATTCACCCCCCCCCCCTCTTGGGAATACACCAATTTCAACACATACTTAAACTCTACTTTGACTTACTAAATTGCTGAATCTTAGAAGCATTGCTGGAATTATTCTATATTGTGAATCTTGTCTAGGCTATCTTGGTTGATTGAATTAAATTGCTGAAAGAAGTATTCAAATCGGAATTCTCAATAATAAAGGTTTATAACTAAGTTAATTTTCCGCTAAACTTGTGATTGTAAATCAACTTTGCATGTGTGTTTGATGAAACCAAAAAGAGTTAAGAAAAAATTAATTAAAGAAGGTATAAAGAAATTTTAAAATCTCAATTCACCCCCCCTCTTGGGAATACACCTTCCTTTTCACTAACAACTACTGGAAAGCAGATAAATGAAAACATGTAAATCTAACTTAACTTTACTCCTGCAAAGCAATGCTCAATGATGAATTTGACCTAGGATGTCATGTAGTGCGTAATCTAAGTTCAATCAGTTTACCGTATTAAGCTAACCGAGAATTGGCTAAACAGTCCAAGGAGCCATTCGGTGGCATAGGGTAGTAAGGGTGCACCAACCGTCTGGAGCACGGTCGGGAACTAGAGTATACCCTATCATAACAATCATAATAACCTCTGTGCAAAATTGTAGCCTACTATGTGTACCTGACTGAAACTGTAGAAGTGCTATCCTATCAACTAGGTATTCATAACGATCATGTTGTAAAGGAAAGTAGTAAAGGAAAGTGATTCAATGAAAGCAGCAAAGAGAAAGCATGTAAAAAGATCAATCCTTTGTATTCGAATCGTTTATCACTAATGATTGTAGGTACAACTAAATAATCATCTAGTCTACATGGAAAGCACAAGAGCTTTGCTAGTTGTCATAGGCCGTCGATCACGTCTTGTACAAACCAAAACAAGTATTGAAATCTACTCTAACTAATCTACAATGGCTCTCAATGACGTCTTAAGTCTGTCACTAAACTAAAAGAGGCCAAAGAGGAACCCTAAGCTCATTGTTGGAGCTACTACTTATACCCATTAGGGTTTACAAGATTTAAAATTAAAAAATGGCAACTTGTGCAAGTATCTTGCAATGCAGATCGTCAGTTTGAACTAGGTCGCATCCATGTTCTTCCGCGGTTGTGCCCTGGTCAGAGCTCCCGAAAATGTAGGGATTTGAATTCAGCTCTTCACGACTTAGTCACACAATCGAGTCTTGTTGGGAGAGTATATGGTCGAGACTTGTAGGATCTCGAGCTTCAAGAAATCTCAGGAACTAGACTCTGTCTCCTGTAATGGTCTCTCTAGTTGAGCATTTGGTCGAGACTCTCAGTAGTTTTTTCTTCAGTCAGCTTCAGTCTCTGGACCTAGTCACTCGAGAAGGTCACTGTGTTGAGGACTTGGTTGAACCTTGCAGTTGTTCTATTTCAGGCTTGAACCTTAGAGTTTGCATCTATTGCCTTAGTCGCCCCTGTTGGTAGTTAGTCACCCCACATGGTTGAACAAGATCTTTTTTCCTTGGATGCACTGATGCTCTAGGAGCTTGGCTAAAAAATCTGATTTCAGCTTTAAGTATCCTGAATATTCCCTTGGCTTTTTGTAATGCCTAACTCCGTAGTTTTAACCGATTTTTCCTGAAACATGAATAAACCTTGCATGGCTCCGAAATATGATAACAAAGGGTTACATACAAAATAAATAGAGATAAACAAAGTTAAATGAGGGCCTAAAATAGTGCATTTTAGGGACTCATCAGTCTCATCATAATCTATGCCACCTTCTTGATCGTAACCTTGAGCTACTAATCTAGCCTTGTTATGGAGTACAATGTCGTTCTCATCCTTTTTATTCCTAAAAACCCATTTAATGCCAATTATCAGATGATCAGCAAGTCTAAGAACTGGTTTCCAAACTTTATTTATTTTGAATTGATTTAGTTCCTCGTGCATGGCTACTATTCATGAATCATCATTTATTGCTCCTTTGATGTTCTTGGGTTCCTCTTGAGATAGGAATGCACAATGTCTACACAAATTCTTCAATGATGATCTGGTGGACACCCCTCATGATGGTCAACTATAATTTGGTCCTTAGGGGGATTCCTTACGAACCTCCATTCCTTAGGCAATTCTGATTAATCTAGAGAGTTATCATTCAAGGGTGTACTGGTTTCATTACTCTCATCCTTCACTTCTTGAATTTCTAGGTCTTCTAAACTTTTTCTAGTTTATACTTCATCAATGTCAGTAGGTTTAGAATAAAATGGATTGGCTTCATTAAATGCTACATGAATGGATTCTAGAATTGAAAGGGTTCTTTTGTTATAGACTCTAAAGGCTTTATTATTCACATCATATCTTAGGAAAATTCCTTCATCTGATTTAACATCAAATTTTCCCAGGTCCTCTTTATCATTTAGGACAAAGCACTTACATCCAAATACATGGAAGTAAGAGATATTTGGTCTTCTACCCTTCCAAAGTTCATATGAGGTTTTATCTAGGCTAGTCCTAAGGGAAACTCTATTCATCACATAACAAGCGGTGTTCACCGCTTCAGCCCAAAAATATTTAGGCAAGTGATGCTCATTAATCATAGTCCTAGCCATTTCTTAAAGTGAATTATTCTTCCATTCATCAACTCAATTTTTTTGAGGTATGCGTGGTGCTGAGAAGTTGTGAGATATTCCATGTTCATCACAAAAGTTCTCAACATCTTTATTTTTGAATTCTTTACCTCTGTCACTTATAATGTTTACCATTTTTTTCATTTTGAGGCTTCTTACATAAGTTGATCAAAATATTACACACTTCATCCTTAGAGGATTGGAAAAGTACCCAGGTAAATCTGGAGTAGTCATCAACCATAATGAATGCATATTGCTTTCTTCCTAGGCTTTGTGTTCTGGTGGAGCCAAACAGATCTACATGAATGAGTTCTAGTCGTCTGCCAGTAGAGATATGGTTTTTATTCTTAAAACTTGACTTGGTTTGCTTCCGAACTTGACAAACATCACACACTTTGTCCTTTACAAACTTAGTGCTAGGTAGACCCTTGACTATGTTCTTTTTAGCTAATTTGGACAAAAAGTCCATACTAGCATGTCCTAGTTTCCTATGCAACAACCAACTAAGTTCATTTAAGGCTGTGAAGCATTTAACTTCTTGAGATATTAGGTTTTCAAAGTTAATGCAATATACGTTTTCAACCCGATTAGCAATAAACAAGGTGTCATGCTTTTCACTATGCTCAACTATGCATTTGTTTTGTTTGAATGTTACATCAAAACCTTTGTCACTTAGTTGACTAATGCTAAGTAGATTATGTTTTATCCCTTCTACAAATAAAACATCATCAATTACCAAGGAGGATTCCTTGCCGACATTACTGATGTCGATAACTCTGCCTTTATCATTGTCTCCGAAGGTGACATATCCAGCATCCTTTAGTGTCAACGAGGTGAACTTGGACTTGTCTCCGGGAATATGCTTTGAGCATCAACTATCCAAGTACCATTTGTCTTTTGATGGGGTGGATCTAAAACATACCTACAAAAAGGAATTCATGATGTTACTTTTGGTATCCAAACCTTCTTAGGTCTTTTGACTTAAATCATCATTAAACCTTGATTATCAATTAGGAGATTTTCTCAATCCCTCATTAATTTATTGACTTCAATTAGCATTAAATATTGATTGTTAAACTAGAAAATTTTCAAGTGCCTCCTCATTAATTGATTGGCTTCAATTAACATTAAACCTTGATTGCCAATCAAGAGATTTCTCAACTATCTCCTCATTATTTGTTTGACTTAAATCTACATTAAACCTTGATTGCTCATCATGAGAATTTTCTCTTACCATTGAATAGTTGACTTCAACGGCCATTACATCCTGATTGTCAATCATTATATTTTTCAATCCTTTCCCCATTCGGTGCTTAATTTCATTCGGGGATACAATCCTTATCTCCATTAAACTCTGATGTCAATCATAAGATTTTCAACCACATCAGCATTAAACTCTCAAATTTCAACAATGAAGCTAGGACCACAATCTCTATTAATCTCAAGCTTAATCCATGATTCCATCTATCTCATATAATTCCTAATTTAATTGAGAAAATTTAATGTTGACTTGCCCTACTTCTAAAGTTTAGGAAAATGGATCATCTTTGAACTTCATGGAAATCAATCATAACTTTTTCATCATCTCCTCTTTTACCTTTGTTTTCAAAATCTAGGAGACCTGAGGCCAATCCCTTTTCAAACAAGGGCATATCTAGGTTTTCAACCTTGTTGTTTGGGCTTTTGGATGGTAGTATTTCACTAAATGATCGAAAATTGGATTCTTATTTCTTCTTCTTTTCATTTCTTTAGTTAAGGCGCGCGCGCGCGCGCACACACACACACACACACACACACACACACACACACAATAGTAACCATTGTTAGAATGGGTGTCGATATAGCGCTAGTTGATTGTTCTCCTTTAGAATGGTTGGTCCACCTCCTTTTCTACACCCAAGAGTACTCTTGAACCTTTGTTATTTGAATTGCAATCCTTTTAGGATTTTTCCTTTGTTTTCTATAAAAAAAATAATAATAAAGTTGGCAACCCCACTTTTTCAATATTTTGTATTTTCTTAGTCTTATCCATCCTTTTTGCTTTCTTTTTTGGGGAAATCTCCATGCAACATCCCATTTGTCGACACACCCTCAAACCATAATCCAATGTTGACATCATCCAATCACCACACTCCCTCAAACATATATGTATGGTTAGTAATCATCCTCTAGTGTGTCTCTTTATCCTTTTACAAAAATGATTAGTTCTTATCTAATCACTACGATCATAACATGGTCGGTAGTCATCCATCATTGTGTGATCCATTATATATTTTCATCCCTTTGTGGATCTAGATGATTGGTTGTTTATCTAATCATTGCATCCTTTTAAGTGTAGGAAATCATGTGTAATTGACTAGGATCTTACTAAGTAACTTCTACAGTTTCTCATCTCAGAAGCATTTGTTTAATTGACTAGGATCTTACTAGGTGATGATTTCAGCTTCCCATTCAAGAAACCATTACGTAATTTACCACGAACATACCAGGTGGCCCTATATCCATTTGTAGACATGGTTAGTATCATATGACCATTGCATCCCTTCATCAATTGATTCAATAAATAGTCCTTTTCCCTAACTGTAGTGATTCCAATAAATAAATAAATAAATAAATAAATAGTTTTTAAAACCCTAGTTGTGGTTGATTAATTCTGATACATAGTTTCAAAGATAGATTGATTATACACTCTTGGACTTGATTGCATATTGATATTAGATTAAGTGTTATTGCACACATATTGCACTGAGCTTATAGTTCTTATCTCATTGATGTGCATTGATTGATATTGGTACAAATCTACTTGTTGGAGAAGCACTCATTTTGTACATACTTGGTATTGTAAATTGGTTGTATTCTAGGCATGGCTTGAGGGGGCGTTAATCCAGCTCGGAAGGATTGGTTGTAAAGGTTGGGGTCAACCCTGTGAATTTGACCTAGGGACTTCTCCACCCCATAAGGAGAACTTGTAAAAGTTTAGGTCAGCCCTAGTAATTTGACTTGGTTGTAAACGGTGCCGCTCCACCCGTTAAGTGAGCAATAGTAGTAATCCTCGAGCTTGCGAGCTGAGGCGGGAACGTAGACACTTTTGCCGAACTTTGATAACATATCTAGTGTTATTTTTACTTTACTCGCTTTTCTGTGATTGCTTGGTTGATTTAATTATGTAATTTAAATTACAGTTGCATTTATTTGTTTACCTTATTATGTACTCTAGATTGACCTTAGGATTGTGAAATAATGATGGCTCGTGTTGGTGCATCCCCATCTTGTGAGGGAAGGTTATCTACGAACCCTCTAGTGTTTTACGGTGAAAATTTCACCGAATGGAAATTTTGAGTGAATATATTTGTTAAAAATTTAAATTGAAAGTTTTGGAAAATTATTACCCAGGGAAATGTTGTGCTTATGAAAAACAATGATTCTATTGAAGTTCCCAAACTAGAAAATGAGTTGAATGATAATGAAATGTATTTAACGCAAATAAATTTTGATGTCATGAACACTTTGCTGCATGCTTTAGATTCTAACATTCTTCATCAAGTTATGGCATGTCATAGTGCTAAAGAGATATGGGAGGAACTTGAAAAGAGATATGGAGTAACTAAGCAAGAAAAGACTATCATTCCGAGTGACTCAAGCTCAAAAGATCATGAAGGAGAAAATATGTGCTTTATAGCTTTAACTGACGAAGAGGTAAATTTTTCTCCTTCTACTTTATTGAATAATTTATGCAATGATTCACTCAATAATTCTTGTGATGCATCTGATACTGAATCATGTGATAGTTCTTATAGTGAAAGCATGCCTACTTAGGAGGAATTTGAAGTTGAATATATTAGAACTCATAAGTCTCTTGTTAAAGTACTTAAACGCTATACTGTTTTGAAAAACAAGAATGAGGCATCGTTGAAAGAAATTGAATCAAAAATTCTTGTTGAAAGGGAAAATGATTTCAAAATCAAAAATTTAGTAAACAAGAATGAAAAATTGGAAAAAGAACTGAATGTCTTAAAATCTCAAATTTAAAGTGATAATAAAATGGATCTTCTCATTTCAAAACTTGAGTGTAAAGCAAACACAATGACCAATGAATTCATAAAATTACAAGTTGTTTGCAAAGGCTTAAAAAATTCAAAAACTCAATGCCTAGAAAGAAAAATTGAGGACCAAGTCAAAATCATTCATACATTTACTAGGGGCAAAGAAAACTTAGACAAACTTCTAGGCTCACAAAAAATGACCTTAGACAAAGAAGATATAGGTTATAATGGGATTGAAAATAATAAAAGAAAGAACCTATACATGAGGTACTTTGTAAAAGCATCAAAACACTATGCTAGTACCTCCTTCAGTCCGTATAATCACACCACATGCATCTTATGTAAAAAGAAGGGGCACATAAAATTTGATTGCCCATTTAAAAGGAAAGGTGTAAAATGCAAATAGGTTTGGAGAGTCAAAGTACCACCTAGTCCTAACCCATCAAGACTCAATGATAGAAAAATGGTATGAGTTATAAAGAAAGGAAACTCATTAAAACTTAAGGAGGAACGAATTCCAAATGGAGTTACATAAATGCTTTTCTTAAGTTCTAGGCTTTGGGGGAGTGATGTTTATTGGCCTACGAAGTGGTCCATCCCTAAAATGTCAAATCTCAGCATAATCATTCTACCTTGGTGCACTAAGATCATTTGAGAATCAAGCCAATCCGCAAATCCAAGCATATAACCAATCTGAACTTAATACATATATTCATTGATTGAAATATGAAATTATTGGTTGCTTGAATTAAAATCCACTTCCAACGGGACTTGGCATGTTTTCCTAGTATTTATTTTAAATGCTTAACTCATACTTAATTATGAAAACCTAACCTTAAATACACTCTGTCCATCGTACAAGACTGAGCTTTAGGAAATGAATCATATGTTAAGCATCATCTAATCCTTAACTCATCTTGGAATCTTAAAAGCCTAAAAAAATTTTAATCATCTCTCTAGGCTTAAGTACTGTTGATCATAACTCTTTATTCATTAGGTGCTTATTAATAGACATCCTTCTCGTAATCAAAATTAGAGTCATTGACTAAGGAATTCATGCTTTACTATTCAATCGAAATAATCCCTTGTGCTTTAAATATAAAATTTTCTAGTTTCGATTCATGCGAATGCCTTCCTTTGCATAGGAAATCTCTACAAAACCATGATCATATCTAAGTAAAGATTCATCCTCTCAATGGTTTGTATCCTTGCATTAATTTATGATCACATCTAGAGGATACTCTCCATTCGTGGAAAATATGAAATCACCAAAGAGCAGTATTCAAAGAAATTCATATACTCATTGATGCTCTTTGCTCAAGCCTGGACATGATCACTAGCACAAAATTATCTTGAAAAATGTCTTGCTTCACCAGAACACTCCTTTGAACATAATAGAAATTTAATCTCTAAGAGTATTCATCCTATACTTCTTTCACAAGCTCTTAAACCTCAATACAAATATTTTAGAGCTTCATATCTTAAGTGAAGTTGAATGGCTAAGTTAATTGCACTAGGTTTCAAATTTAAATTCCAAAAGAAACCTGCGCATGAGTAGGTTAAGCGCATAAAATCCAAGCATATATCATTAAAAATCTAGATCTCTTGGCTAAAGAATTTGAAAAATAAGAAAAGGCATAAGATGGTTAAGTGCATAACTTAGGGGGAGCATGTATATTTTATGACTATAACTCAATTAAAATGCTCTATTCTTGCCATATGCCGATATAAAAACAACACTGTTGCATACTATCAATAGTTTTATTAAATTCTTAAATTACTTTGATGGATAGTGATTAGTGATTCTCTAGCATTATGAACTGTTATTGAATATACTGATTAAGAATATCAGACTACATGGAATGCCATCTGCAAGGCTGTTGTAGAAATTTTTTTTTGTACTAGCATGCTTGTATGGAACGCCAATTGCATGACTGATGCAACACTGTGATTTGCATGTTGGTAGTGGTCTATAGGTTCTTGCATGCTTAAAATTGAAAATTATTGCTTGAATCTATCAGGTTTTGGTACATGTAAATTTGGGAAATATTCAATTTACAGACGACATGCTGTTGAAATTTTATTAGGTTTTTCCCAAAATTAAACCATATGCTACGATGATAAGGATAAAATGCATGATAAAATGTTTTGAAAGGATGAGTGAAAGTCAATTGAACATTTAGTCATCATCCTTATATGAAAAAGCATGCATAAGTACACATACAGGGGAGCTGAGCTTCAGCATTAGGAAAAAGTGCTTTTATATAACACTTTTGTGAATTCATGTGCATCAGATCATCATTTGTTTTTGGCCTAAGGCTTTTGTGAAAACCATGAGCATCATATCTCGTTTTGTTTGAAATATGAGATGATATGGATTATTCTTGGGATTTGTGAACTTTGCATGTCTTACATTGTGGTTTTCTTATGCACATGAGTTCTATAGGAATAAACTTGCTGGATGAATAAAAATGGCTTAATCTTATATCCATTAAAAGCATTTAAGAATTTAAGACTATTTTCTTATACTGTTTTGCACTTATCATCCTTAATTGGTATAAGTAATTGTTCGCATCCAAGCTTGCTTTCAAATTGAAAGGGGGAGCAACTTAAATTAGAATACTACGGCTCTGAATATTTAAACATATCTCACAGTAATCATTGCTATACTTTATACTTTGTGAGAATATTTTTTATTATTCATTGTACGGTGCATGATCATATTGTCATTTTGGATTCTGAAAGAAATGCTTATTGATCCATACGGGACTGTTTGTGTCGAGAAAATTACCGTAAATCATTTGTTGAACTCAATGAGGTCATTTTTATGCATTTTTTTTTTCGGAAAATGCTCCATTTTTAAATGGCATGCTGCCGAAATTTCTAAATTTTTTTTTCCAAAACTATATCTTGTATTTAAATGAGTATTACTCATTGATGGCCTATATGGTTTAATTCTTTTATCATGGTCTTTTTTGCTGTTGCCAAAATGGGGAGAAGTTAGGCAAAATTGGGTACTTGGGGCAAATGTTTGAACTCTAAAAACTTTAAAGTTCTCTTTATGCATAGTGTTAGGGGGAGTCTTTCTTGGCTTTACCTACTTTTGTATAAAGTATTTGTCATCATCAAAAAGAGTGATATTGTTGACCTTATGGGTCATATCCTATTTTGATTATGATAAATATACTAGTATTTAATGTTTGCCGAGTTTGTTTGCAGAATCATTTTGGTAAAATCATATGGCAGCATATGGTGACTTGAAGAAGAAGAAGTTCCAAATTTTTTGTAAGAACCTAAACCGTAATATATGAATTTAAATAATTAAGAGAAGGGTAAAATTGGAATTTTGAGCAGGCTTCGTCAACGAAGGCCTTGTGCTGCTCGTCGACGAAGTTCAGAGGCTCATCGACGAGGAGAAGCCGAGGGATTTCAGAAAATCAGAAATCCTAGGCTCGTTGTCGAGGCCATCGTCTCGTTGACGAGCTGTCTATATGGTCTCGTCGACGAGGACGATATTCGTCGATGAGAAGTGACCGAGTCAAAGGGCTATAAATAGATATTTAAATTACTTCTTAATTAAGAAAACTCAAATTCTTTCTCGATCTCTCTAGAAACTCAACCTACTTTCTATCTCTTTAGATTTCTCTGTCGTACGTCACCGGAATCAACGATCCAACGTTACCACGAGGATCAGGGCAGGATTCTCTTCAAATTTTGTGGATCAGATCTTTGCTCTGGGCATTTTCGGGTATTGACGTAAAATCAAGGAAAGACTCGATTTTCAATTCTGATTCAGTAGTTGTGTAGAGAATAGGGTTTTGAGCATATTCTGTATTGTGGTGTGTAGGTTTTGAAACTCGGTTAGCTATTTAGGGGCATTGGAGTTTGGGATTTGTCATTTGGGAAAAGGTAAGACGATTCAATTTATGTCGGTTATTTTTAAAATCGGACTCGGTAAAATTGTGGTTCGTGGTCCTGTGTGTGTTTTGATTACTCATTTGGGGGGATTTGACGGGTAAAATTATGGGTTTTTCATATTACAGTTTTAGGAAAAAAGGGGTGTTGGGTTACATCCTTGGTTTTGTTGGAAAACCGTATGTATATGGTGGTTTATATTGTGTAATAGGGATGGTCGTGCCTTGACTTTATTTAAACAGTATATGTTTGGAAAATCATGATTTTTGGATTTCCAAATGGGTGTGGTTTGTTTGGTTATATGAGCGTGCATGGTTGTGTTTTGGTGGAATGCAATCGGAACTGGGTTCTGAGTTGTTCCAGGTACTGAGATTGTCCGGCTCTATATCTGAGGGCGTATGAATTTGCTAGCCATGTTTGGCAAGAGTATTCGACTTTATATCCAAGGGTGTGAGCCTTACCGGCTGATCACCGAAAGGTGTAGATCCACCAGTTAGTACCGGTACGATACCATGGGAGCCTGGGGTTTGCCATATGCCGGGGATGCCATGTAATGCGGGCCGGCTACGGGCCAAAGGGTGCAACGACACTGGGTTGATCATGTGTGTGCGTGCGTGTATGCACTGTTTTGAAACTAGTACTGGAACTGCATTTAGCTGTTTATGTTTACTGTCATGATAACACTCAAATGCCACACATCGATATAACATGTATCTGCCTTACTAATAGGTGTCTCACCCCTACTGTACATACATATTTTTCAAGTCCTTCGAGTAACTACAGCTAGCTTCCTGGTGTAGGAGCATCGTGGTCGGTGTACTGCGGGAAGTATGTGGGTAAGTCCTAAGCTTGTGCTAGGTGGTGTTTTGGGAGTTTTGGCTGCCACCTAGGTTTGTGATATATTTTGTGGAGTTTGACTCCTTTGTATAGACTCTGGTATGGTATAGAATGTGTATAAAAGATTTGTTTTCCATTGTATATTGGTGATATGTATGGTTGTGTTTAGGGTGCTTAGAAATCCCACGGGGTTGGACCCTTATCCATTGTACTGTATCTTGGTATTGTATGATACAGGGACAAGTTAGGTTACTTTTTCACCCTTGGGTCCCATTGTTGGGTTCGGGGCGTGACATTTTTTATCTTCTTTGTAATTTTATATTTCATTCGATTTGGGTTTATAATATCTAATTATGCAAAGGTTGGTAATAATTGATGCATATAATGCATATAGGATGCATAAGCTCAAAAAGACCTTAAAAAAGACCCTAGGTCCTTGCACTAGCACTTAGGAAAGTTCCCATTTTCATATACGCTTTTAGGGGAAATAATTTTTCAAAAATAGGACATAGATGTTAAAATACTAAGGATTCGAGCGACCGAACCTTGGCTTTGAAAACGCCTTGGTTGACCAAACATAGGAAAATTCAGAATGTTGACCTAACTTCCGGCAACCGAACCGAAATGAACTTAACGTTAACGATCGACCAAACTCCTATTAAGGACTTTTCCAACAACTCAGGTGCCCGAATTTCACATTCAAAATACCCTCAAGTGACCGAACATGCAAAACTCGGCAGATCGAACTTGAGAGCAGGTGACTGAACCATGAGCAGGTTGGAAAATCGCCTTGGCCAGCAGATCGAACATATTTTTTTAGGCACTTGAACATGAAAAATTAACTTTTTCTCATTTGTTTGTTCAGGTGACCGAACCTACGGCTTGGTGGACCAAAACTCTCGAGTTGGCCTCATTTTACTAAGGGTTAATTGGGGTAAAACAGAGTTAATTTTATTAAACACATTTAAAACAAATTTAATAATCCCCCTAGTGTCCCAAATGGTCATAATTTGTGGCATGTCTATATATATGGCGTCATTTGCTCAAATTAATGATGGATTAAAATTTTGATTGAGTAAAAATTCTCTGAAATTTCCAAAGCTCATTCTTCAAAAAACAAAGCCTATACACTCACCCTTTGTTATTCCTTTGTTAAATCTAACTTTGTGAGAGTGCCTTGAGTGATTCTACATAGATTCCCACTAGCTTAAACTATCATTGATTTGGTTGATTGATTGATTTTATATTGAGAGTTTTAGCCAAACTTTTTCCCTCCATTTTATTTAATAACTTCATTGTGTGGGAAGGTTTTTGAAGCTCGTGAGTCTTGGCATTTGTATTGCACGACTCTGAGGCTTGTATTTTGATTGTGCTAAAATTATTTTTGACGAGCTTATACTTCAAATATCTCTTGTGCTAATATTTTGAGATAATCATTTTTGAGATATTTTGAATACACTTGTTGGAACTCTTTGAAACCCTAGTTGTGATTGATTAATTCTGACACATAGTTTCAAAGATAGATTGATTATACACTCTTGGACTTGATTGCATATTGATAATAGATTGAGTGTTATTGCACACGTATTGCACTGAGCTTATAGTTCTTATCTCGTTTATGTGCATTGATTGATATTGGTACAAATCTGCTTGTTGGAGAAGCACTCATTTTGTATATACTTGATATTGTAAATTGGTTGTAATCCAGGCGTGACCTGAGGGGACGTTAATCTAGCCCAAAAGGATTTGTTGTAAAGGTTGGGGTTAGCCCCATGAATTTGACCTAGGACCTTCTCCGCCTCGTAAGGAAAAGTTGTAAAGGTTGAGGTCAATTCTGATAATTTGACCTGATTGTAAATGGTGTCACTTCACCCGTTAAGTGAGCAATAGTGGTAGTTCTCGGGCTTGCGAGCTGAGGCGGGGACGTAGACACTTTTACCGAACATTGATAACATATCCGGTGTTATTTTTACTTTACTCACTTTTCTATGCATGCTTGGTTGATTTAATTAAGTAATTTATGTCGCGACGTCCCGGAGTGCGTGTGCCCCGGGCGGCAAAATAAAAATCAATTTTAATTTTCAAGGAAAAATAGGGAATGTCGGAGTCGCCACTAACCTTTTAGTGTGGTTAGAACACATGATTACTACCCCGTTAGGGGTAGAATGTGTCTATGTTACCAGAGTTAGGCTCGGGAGTTCGGTTACATGAGGGGAAGGTACAAGCACCCCCTACGCGCCCGTTCTTACGAACGGTACCTAATTAATTTGAAATTATCCCTAAGTTAATCTAATAAGTCTTTAAATTACTCCTTTTTATGAATTTATAAAATACCTATGAAAAATAAATAAATATATACATATATTACCTCAGAGCTTAGGGTATGTGATGCCCGAAGGCTCATACCCCCCGCAATAAAATCATAGAGATTAAAAATCAATAAAATATCTAAGAAAATACGCTCCCAAATTTTGAAATTGTATATAAAATTTTTATAGGAAAATACTAGTATGGGAGGTTTTACTATATATTAATAAGATAATAAGTTAAAATATTAAATTATCACAATGCATATAAAAATAGTAATGATAATAAGCATATCTGTTAAAATATTACAACTTTCAAAATAGGCAATAAAATACCATATGTATATATTAAAACACTCAAGATACTATACAAGGTAATACCATCTATAAAAAAATGCCTTAATAAGTGAAACTAAATAATAATTATACCATAATATTATATACAATATCATACTAAATATAATAGCAAAATATATACCAAAACACTAAACTTACCATAATGATTGATACCTTTATATGTAAACATGATAAATTATTAGAATCCGAATACTAAATATCAGAAAATGTTAATATGAGTATAGATAACACATAAAGAAAACCCTAAGTAATTAAAATTGAACATGCATCAACCATGAAAACCCTAAATAGCCCTAAACATATGGATTAAGTAAATAATTACAATAACTATTCTAGCTACGTATTAAACATGCAACAATAATATTAACAATCCAACGAATAAAATGAAATTAAACTTTAAATATCTAGATAAGTTCCGACTATAAAAATTCCGCACTCAAGAAAATGAACTTATATGAATAATACAATCAAAACTTACCCTGCGTATCAAAAATTAAAATGATTATAAAAATTATAAAAACCTATGTACCTGCATACGCAAAGAAAAAAAAAAACAAAAATCAAGACATTAGATATTAGGACAAACCAAAACTAGCAAAAATAATAATAATAATAGTAATAATAATAATATTAACTAAATACTACCATAAATATTATATCAACATACACAAATACATAGCCTAGATATAAACATTAACTAAATATTACAGCAAATAATGTATTAATATACACATATACACATAGCCTATATGCAAATATTTAACTAAAAGCTACAACAAGTATTATATTAATATACACACACAAAATACCACAATAGATATTATTTTAATACATACCCACATGCAAATAAGAGAAAAGAGAAAAAAAATAAAAATAAAAACTTGAGCTTTAAGACTTAAAATAAAACTAATATACGTATATATATAAACCCAATTAAATGTATAAAAAAAAATTAAACTTTACATGTATATGTATATATATATAGACATGTATATGTGCCTGCAAAAGTAAGCAACAATGTTAGTGTCTCAAATATTCCAAAACAAATAAAGATGTAAAATAAATAAATAAACAAGTAAATAAAAATAAAACAAAATTCATGTGTGTGACAGTGTGTGTGCTGTGTGTGTGTGTGTGTGCAGTGTGTGTGCGTTTCTGTGTGTGCTCTGTGTGTGCTGTGTGTGTGTGTGCAGTATGTGTGTGCTGTGTGTGTGTGCAGTGTGTGTGTGCTGTGTGTGTGCGTTTCTGTGTGTGCGTGCTGTGTGTGTGGCTTGCGTGATGTGTGTGTGTGTGCAGTGAAGAGGGTCAGCAGTGGGTACTTACAGAGGGGGGCCACGGGGCTGCTGTGCGGAGGCCACTGCAGGAGCCTCGGGATGAAAGGTGGAGACAGAGGTCTCCAGTGCTGTCTGGTGTGTAAGGGAGTTGCAGATGGAGAGCTGCTATGTGGATGATGTTGGGTTCTCGGACCAGTGGTGCTCCCCGTGGCTGTGAGCAGCGAACACGCCGGAGCTGGTGTGCTGCCGGCTCTGGTGTGTCTCGGGTCTGTGGGGGAGGTTGAGGAGTCGTTGGACTGGGAGAACCGCCGGAGACGTTTGCAGCTGTTGGTGGAAGTCCTCGGGTCTGGCCGGTGTCGGGTTTGGCCGGAGGTGGTTGTGCGTGGTCCGTGGAGGAAGACCTGGCGGCTGTTGGAGGAGGGCCTGGCGCTGGGAATTTGTAAGGTGCCGGATAGTGACTGCTGCGATGGATGATACTCGACTACTGGGGCATCTTGCCGAGAGTAGGAATGGGTTTGTGCAACGGTGATGGCTGGGCAGCGGGGCTGCTGTGGGGAATAGAGTTTTCCTTTTTTTTTTTCTTCTGCACTGCGCCTGTGTTTGTGCCCTCCCCCTTGGCTGTCCTCTCTTTGCCATTATATAAAAAAATCTCAAAAACCCTAAAACAGCTTCCCTTTTTTGATTTTCTTTTTCTTTTTCTTTTTTTTTTATTCTTTTATTCTTATGGTAATAATGAAAAAAGAAATAATAATAATAATAATAATTATCATAATAATATAAGTATCCATAAGATAATAATAATAAAAATAATACTACTATTAATAGTAAATAATAATAAATAATTATGGTAAGAATAAAAATAATAAAGATATTATCAGTAAAATAATAATAATAATAATAATAATACTAATAAAAATAGAGTAATAATACAAAAAGTAATAATAATAATAATAATGATATATCAAAAACAACAAAATAAATGAAAAGTAAAGTAAAAGATAATAAAAGTACTAGTAATAAAAAATGAAAAATAATAATAATAAGGATAATAAAAATGCTAGAAAAATAATAGTAAAGTAACACTAATTATAATACTAGTAATGAACAATAATAAATAATACAAATAATTATAAGAAAATAATAATAAAATAATAATAATAAAAATAAGGTAATAATAATAATAATATAATGAGAAGGGACTCCTTTGTTCTATTCGGGTAGGGCAAAAATAGAGTATCTACAATTTAAATTACAATTGCATTTATTGGTTTACCTTATTATCTGCTCTAGATTGATCCTTAGATTGTGAAATACGGTGCTCGATAATTGACCTGGAGGAGAAATTCTTTAAAATACAAATTCACCCCCCTCTTGAGATTGTACCAAAGTCAACAATCTTCAATCCAAGTTAAGAATTATTAACCGATATTTAGCACCAGGGTTATCCCATCAACAAGTATGCATGATATATAAACATATATAATCATTAGATCTTATGATTTGTTTGGTAGATGAGTACGGAATAAATCATTATAATTTTATAACTTCATCATATAATTAAAATTTCATTTTATTCCACTCTCAATTCATTATATTCCCTTATACCAAATTTTGATCAAGGCATCCGAATATATATTTCTAATTTATCTATGACCATCTCAACAATTTGATGACAATTAGACTTAAGAATAAAGAACAAATAGTTAATTTTCTGAACTAAAACGTAAGTTTTCTGCCTAATTTAATAACTTTTTGGAATAAAACAGTAGGA
Source organism: Malania oleifera (assembly GCF_029873635.1). Lineage (NCBI taxonomy): Eukaryota > Viridiplantae > Streptophyta > Magnoliopsida > Santalales > Ximeniaceae > Malania > Malania oleifera. The sequence goes on along the minus strand of NC_080422.1, from coordinate 50,294,425 downwards.
AAATTTAGTTTCACTCTAACTCATTCATCTTTTGAATTTTTTTAGCCCACAAAATGCATTAACAAGATTAATTACTAATCTATTCTTTAAAAAGCAATTGAGATACACGACTATTAGGGAAACTTCCATTAATGCAAAACAAGTTCTTTAGATTCTTTATAATTTCTTTTTAAGTGAGTTTCTTGTAGAACTTATCATTCATTTACTTGTGGGGGGCGATCACGTGTAAGTACGCTTTTCAAGTGCATTTTGTCATTTTGAATCGCTCCGGATTCCTTGAACAGGGACGCAGCGTGATACATGGAAAAAACCTACTTCGCTGCTTAATTGTCAACTGATTAGCGACCCTCAACCCCCAAAACCAGAAGTACTCCCCCGCACTGCTTGCTCTGGCTCCATTAATGATCGTTAACCAAAAGGACGTGTATGGCATGGGTGCATAGCTAGGCTTCGACTAGGAAATTGAACTGGTTAGGCTGCTTAGTTTCCGCAATATTTCGATACTATGCACGTTAGAGAACTCGTAAATGAGGGGAAGGCGACGTTTAATGGGGTCGGTTCGGAAATTAATGCCCCTACCAACAGCTACCAGAGCACATTAATGAAAAGTGGAAAGAGAAAATAATATCTTCTATTGAATTTTCGTTACTCGAATCAATATTTAAAAAGAAAAACGAAGAACGGGAATATTACATCCACATTCTTATGGTTTATTCAATAATAATTGGTACCTACTACCTACAGTTACTTGTAGTAGAAAAGAAAATTAACACGAAAATCATGTACTTCTGTGACAAAGGCCTTTTCACTCATCGATCTCTAGTTATGGAGAGTGGAGGGGTGGATGGTCGTTAAGCTTTGAAGACGATGAAGGGAAGGGAAAAAATAGTGGTGGTAGCGTAGCTGGGGTTCGTTTTGCATGGGACGAGTCTCCTTCTATTTCCCATGTCACAGTCAAAATCACGAGCCCTGTGGTCTCACACGCATCCTCTCATACAATACCCATTTCACAAGTTTTAGTTTCTCACATTTTTCTCTCCTCCCCATCAGCTGCTTCAACCCTCTCGCTCTCTCTCTCTCTCTCTCACTCACTCACACACACACACACACACACACACACACACAGACTGTGTCCCGGTATAATATATAAACAATATTCTTCTACTCTCGATTTGTTCTTTTCGTGCTCTCTTCCTCGTAGTTGATCCACACATCCTGTTTGTTCTGTTTTGGGTACCCTGATTAATTAGTTCAAGTTGTGTCTGTGCGAGAGAGAGAGAAGTAGATAGAGGGAGAGATAGATGAGGAACTCCGCAAATAACGTTATGACGGAGATAGAGGCAAGCAAACCACAAGGGAACGAGCTTGTGGTTGCGGGTTTGAGCCCTCTGAGCGAGACCCTGTGGAAGGAGAAGACCAACACAGAGTTGTTTGGGGACGTGTCGGCGAGGCTCACATGGCAGGACCTCACGGTGATGGTCACTCTGACGAATGGGCACACCCAGAAGGTGCTGGAAGGCCTCACCGGCTACGCCGAGCCCGGCAGCCTCACTGCCCTCATGGGCCCCTCTGGCTCCGGCAAATCCACCCTCCTTGACGCCCTCTCCAGCCGCCTCGCCTCCAACGCCTTCCTTTCCGGTTCCATCCTCCTCAATGGTCGCAAAACCAAACTCTCCTTTGGTACTGCGGTGCGTCATCCGCCTTCCTTTCAGCTTGTTTCTTTATTCTCTTTCACATTAAATCAGGCCGGTTAACTCTCTTTTTTTTTTCTTGCCCCTGCTTGCTCTGTTTCTGGACTCAGGCATACGTGACTCAAGACGACAACTTGATCGGCACACTGACGGTGAGGGAGACCATATCGTATTCCGCGAGGCTGCGCCTTCCGGATAAGATGCCGTGGGAGGAGAAGCGCGCGCTGGTTGAGAGCACAATCGTTGAAATGGGTCTTCAGGATTGTGCGGATACGATGATCGGGAACTGGCACTTGCGGGGGATCAGTGGAGGGGAGAAGAGGAGGGTCAGCATCGCTCTCGAAATCCTCATGAGGCCCAGACTCCTCTTCCTTGATGAGCCTACCAGTGGCCTTGATAGGTTAGGCTCTCATCAGATCTATCTTCTCCCTTCTGTCTCTTCCCCCTTTCTTAAATAATTTGTGAAACAGGGGAAGAGAGAGAGAGAGAGTGAGATGTTTCTTTCTGTTCTGCTCTTGTTTTTGTCTGATCTGGGTGCCGAAATATGATGAATAAACTGCCAATGTATATTTGGATCATATTTTCTGTCCGTATATTGTTCTTTCTACAGCTGCAAGATTAACTCAAAGTCATCGTCTCATCATCTCTGTTCCTTTTTTTAATTGTATATTTTGCATAACGGATGATGCTTATATTTGTGTGTTTTTTTGTTTTTTGTTTTGGCATTTTGTGTAGTGCTTCGGCTTTCTTTGTGACTCAGACATTACGTGGGCTATCTAGAAGTGGGAGGACTGTGATAGCCTCAATTCACCAACCTAGCAGCGAGGTTTTCGAGCTGTTTGATCGCTTATACCTGCTTTCGGGAGGCAAGACCGTCTATTTTGGCCAGGTTTCCGAAGCATACGAGGCAAGCTAGCTACATATTCAACTGCTGATCTCTGATATTGCTTTTGACGATTTAATTGGTAGATGTGACAGTAATTGCTGGTGGATACTTGTGTGCAGTTCTTTGCACAAGCTGGCTTCCCCTGCCCTGCTCTGAGAAATCCATCTGACCATTTTCTCAGGTGCATCAACTCCGACTTTGACAAAGTCAAGGCAACTCTCAAGGGATCCATGAAATTGCGGGTATCATGCGTCTTTTCTGTCTTAATTTAAATTTCTTTTCTCATCCTACTCTACTCCTTGTGTATAATTTCTTATTACTATTTTATGGGCAATTAGCTTTGTTATTTTAGGGCAGGGGATATTAGATTGAAGGTACTAAAACGAGAGGGAGAGGGAGAGGGAGAGGGAGAGGGAGAGAGCAAAAATTGAAAAAAAATAAATGAGGAAAATGTCTTATGAAACGGCTGTTTTTTTTTTTTTATACTCGCATATTGACTTGGCAGTGGCCCTTTTATTTATGGATCAATGGAAAGGTTCAATTTACAATAAAGGTTATGGTCAGTACTTTTTTTTTTTTTTTAATGGCGGTACCTCCATTTATTTATTGATAACCCCTCACTTTTGACGGAAGAATACCGTGGTTACAAGACAATCAATGAGAGATAACAAAAGATAAACGTTAAAAATCTCCCAAAGAACAACACCAACATCCAACTAAAATCGGGTTACAAGTCCAAATAAAACGAAACAAATCAGGACCTACAAAACAAACCTCACACAACAAAATAAAACAAAAGATAAATAGTAAAAAATATAAGCAAAAACCAAAAGGAAATCAGCTAAACATAAATCATATAAGCCATACTCATCTTCTCTAATTTATACAAACCATTGCTAACTCTAGGGAGTTGACTACTATTTGTAAACAAACTATTCCTCCCCATAACACCTTGTCGAACCAAGGCATCTGCTACTTTGTTCCCTTCTCTATACGAATGATTTATCGAAAAATTCACTCCCTCCAATAAACCAATAAGTTGCTCCTAAAAATCTCACAAATACCACAATGAGCACTTCCTGACTCTAATCCAATTAATTACAATATTTGAATCACATTTAATATTGATATAGGTATGACCCAACTGTTTGCAAATCTTTATTTCCTCAAACACAACTCTCAATTCAGTTTCATTATTTGAATAAGAACCAAAATATTTTAAAAAATCAAATACAAAAGAACTTGTATGGTCTCTAAGGATGCCACCACCACCCGCTGGCCCTGGGTTCGTCAGGTTGCTCCCATCCAAATTTAGTTTCAACTTCTCTTATCTCGGTTTTAGCCATCTTACACTCTGCATAGTTTTAATTCTTTTATTCACAATTTGCACTTCCAGATTCTGTAAAATCCGAAAATCAGCATCCTTTAACTAAACTATTTCTGTCAATACTCATGATACCCTTTAGATATATAAATTTGGCCAGGAATCCACGTCACAAGAGCTGCATGTGAGTCCCTAACAGCTTTATCAATTTGTTTGTATACATTTTTGGCAACAAAATTTAAATTGTCACTAAAAAATTTCCGAGTATTCAAAATTATGGGTGGGGAATATTTTTCTAAGCCTTTGCCCTCAAAAAGTAAAAAATCCCTTTAAAAATATATATTTTTTGTAGAAACTATTTGTTTGTCATAAGATGTCAACACGGAAACTATATTTTCTTATTATAGTGCCGCTAATTATTTGTTCATGTGAAATTGGTTTCTCATGGATCAGTTTGACGCAAGTGATGATCCACTGGACAAGATCACCACAGCTGAAGCTATCCGAACTCTTATCGAATTCTATCGCACTTCTCAGTATCGCTATGCAGCCAAAGAAAAAGTTGCGGACATGTCTAAAGTTGTGAGTATTGTTCTATATAAATGGTGGCTACTGCCTTCAAAACTTGTTCAAAATACACAATATATATACATCATCTGTTGCTGAAATTAATATTCAACATACCATTTCTGTTGATCAAAAAATTGAGAATGAGAGACTGCTATATTTATTTCTTATAACGTGTTGCAGAAAGGAACGGTGCTGGATTCAGGAGGGAGTCAGGCCAGTTTCTTGATGCAGGCATTTACCTTGACCAAACGATCCTTCATCAACATGTCAAGGGACTTTGGGTATTACTGGCTAAGGCTTCTAATCTACATTGTGGTAACAGTATGCATTGGAACTATATATTTGAACGTGGGCACTGGCTACAATTCCATTCTGGTACTGAAATTGCCTTCCAACTTTCCCTTGCACTCTGTCGATAGACTATCGAGCGTGTATTTTCTCTGTTTCTCCTCCCGTATTTTTTTATTTTTTATTATTTTTTCTGATGAAAGATAGCTGATGAGTCATTGATTATTGCTATGAACAGGCAAGGGGCTCTTGTGCATCATTTGTTTTTGGTTTTGTTACTTTCATGTCGATTGGTGGGTTTCCTTCGTTTGTGGAAGATATGAAGGTTTGTAAATTCCTGTTTCTCTTGTTATTTTTGTATTTATAGATATACTCCGAGCGCTAGAACTAGCCAGCAGCGCGTACTGTTCAGTTGGGCACACCTGTTTAAAAGGTTATGTTGAGTTGTGTTTCATTTTCAATAGGGTAGTCCAGAGTAGAGGTATAGCCCTAGGGAGATTCGCGTGGAGGACTGGATGTATGTTGGGGTTTTCACTTGGAAGATACATGTGTGTCTGTGTGACCATGCAAATTGCTTGCATTGAGTAATGAATTAGTTAATTTACCTGCAGGTTTTCCAAAGAGAGAGGCTGAATGGACACTACGGGGTAACAGCATTTGTGATAAGCAACACAGTATCTGCATTGCCATTCCTGATATTGATCACCTTCATCTCTGGAACCATATGCTATTTCATGGTCAACCTCCACCCGGGCTTTCAGCATTATGTGTTCTTCGTGCTGTGCCTCTATGCAAGTGTGACTGTGGTTGAAAGCCTGATGATGGCCATTGCCAGTATCGTTCCCAACTTCCTCATGGGCATCATCATTGGCGCTGGAATCCAGGTTCTTTTTCTTTCTTTTTTGTATCATCCATCTATTATTATTATTATTGGGGTATAATTAGTTTTATGCTTTGCACTCACATTATATATATATATATATATAGAAAATATTTCACATGTTTATTGGACATGATAACATGTGAATAATTCGACATAATATATTTGTATAATTTTTAACAGACTTTAGAGAAAATTTGAATTAAGTTTTAGCATAATACTATAGTATGAATATTCAGAGCTATGTTGTTTAGAATTATGAAATACAACCATAAACATGAAATACTACATCGCATAGATATATAGATGGATTAAATCTTAAAAATGTAATATATGATTTGAGAAGAATATTGTAATAAAAAATCATGCCAAATAGTTTAACATCTATACCACATTATATATAATCTAATAAATACATTTTTATTTTTTCTGTAAAAAAATTTCTGTATATGATTTCTTCCCTTTAAACATCTTATGATTTTATTACAATTGCTAAATTGTGATGACTTGCTAGTTAAAATCTTTATAGTTGCTCCTTTTTTGTTCACTCGACAGATTTTTCTAATTTCAAGTAAATTTAAGTTTTATTATTTAGAGACTATATTTCTAGGTCAATTATTTTTATGTCAAAAATTTATTCTTTAGTACATTAGATTAATGTTTATCTAAATTATACTAGACACTTCATTGTACTTTTAGAAGATTTCAAAGGATTCATCTATTTTATTTTTGGATATATCTTTATTTTGCATTTTTTATACCATTACATTTATTTTATTTTTTAATTAAATGAATATTTTAGATTCAAACCTAAACTTGGTCAAAATAGAATTTCTAAATATAACATTATATAGTTTTTGTTCAATTTAATCCGTTTTGGAAAAATTTTATCTTCCTTTTAAAAAATAATAATTTTTTATCCAACAAAAGATGTAATTTTATGTATGATATGATATGAAATAAAATGATATGCTATGAATTTAATTAAAAAATCAAAAAAATTCTAACCATTAATCAAAACTTGTTTGTACAATTAAATAAATAAATAAATAAATTTAAATTTAAATTTAATATTATGACTCACAATGTTAATTATTAATAATATTGTTAGTTCACATGCCCATTGCTTGATTTGATCAAAGCCCATATATATGGGGAGTAGTTTCCTACAAGAGATTTGCCAAATTCATGCCCCCCAAGGGTGGTTTAGATGATAAATTCAAAACTCTCTTAGTTAAATAACCAGGATTCAAGTCTTGAGGGCTACGACTCGCCATTTGAAATAATATCCTGATATTTAAGTGGAGAAGGGTGGAGGGACAGACTCATTATTTTGGTGGATTAGTTGAGTGTCCAAAGGGTCTCAGATACCATAATAAATTCTTGAAATTTAAGTAAACGGGCATATAAAAGAAAATATCATCAATGAACTTTTATGAAATGATTGTAAGGGATTAAGTCAATTGTTTTGATCATGATATCATTGAGAAATAAGAATTTATATTGTCAAAGACTTTTTTGTGATTATTTTTAGTATGGAATAAGTCAATCATCCACTTTGTGACCTGTGGATGCCCAAGGTGCCCTTGGGGGCAAACTATGTATTTAAAGATATTTATTAATATTAAGTTTAGTTACCTATATTATTAAAGATTATATTCCATAAAATAAAATCTAGGCAAGCAAAGAAGAATTGTGTTATACTAAGTTACCAATATGCAGAAAAATAAAGACTGCAAACCCTTGACCATTGGTTGTCTAAATTGTTACGTTGTTAGGATAGTTTAATACAAGTGCTTCCTATTCATTTGTGGGTGTATGCCATGTTGGGTGATGTGATATTCAATGGTTGGTATGGGTCCTATTGCATGTCAAGGCTCAACCAATTATGTGAAAAATTACTAGGTTAAGCTATCTAACCTCATCATACTTTTAATAGTCAAAATGATATCTTGGATTCTAGATAATTTTGGAAAAGATCGACTTAAGCAAATATATATATATATATATATATATATAAATATATATATATATATTTATTAAAAGAGGGCGGCACCTCCATTTATTTATTAATATACCTTCATTTTTTACAGAAGAATATCATGGTTATATATATATATATATATATATATATATATATATATATATTAAAAGAGGGCGGCATCTCCATTTATTTATTAATATACTTTCATTTTTTACGAAAGAATATCTTGGTTACAAGATAAAATAAAAGGAAGAGTACAGAAAAACCGTGATTGCTGTTGTTTTTTTTGAGACTCATGCAAATAATTATTAATTCAAAAGAACCAAAACATAATGATTTGATTGATGATCTAAAATGTAACATGATTAGATAGCTACTTACTTTACATGATCTGTGATGAATAAGGGGTGGTGGGTTGGCTAGGATTGGGTGCGCCAAAATTTCTAACAATCCAATCTTGTTGATCTATTAAAATCCAATCCTAAATCAATCTATTAAGGATCTAATTTTGACTTGACTTGATTTGGTTATCAGATGATTTAGATTGTCTCACATTGTGTTGTGTTTGTGGCAGGGAATATTCATGCTGGTTTCAGGATACTTCAGGCTCCCTAACGACATCCCAAAGCCTGTGTGGCGTTACCCAATGTCTTACATCAGTTTTCACTTTTGGGCTCTGCAGGTTATTTATTTTTATCTTAATTAGTGTAATTTGGATATATTTTTTTAACTCACATCGTTAATCTCCTATTACATGTGGAGACCTATAGCATAAAACTAATATACTTTAGCCGGTTTAAAGTCTCTTTGGAGACGATTAGTACGTACATGCATTAAAATAGTGACCTGACTATAAAAATAAATTTTAAAAATAAAATACTGATTAAGGGTATCCCGATTCCCATTTCAGTCATGGGAGAGGTTATCCTATTCCAAAATTCTCCTTGACCCATTTGGGATAGTTCAAGTGATAAGAGCAACTTATAACTTTGGTGATCTTAAGGTTACAGATTCGATTTCCCCTTAAAGCATTACGTTGGTGAATTACCAAGAGTGCGTTAATGGGGGGACAATTTTCACCCCCTCGACTTTAGTGCCGCAACATTGTGTTCAAAGTGATGTGATGGTGGAGCCTGTAGGTTACAATATATATATATATATATATATATATCTTGAGGAGATAGAGAACCCAATATTCGAGCCAACTTATATAATATTTCCAACTTTTTATTTGACAATTAGAATTCTCGTAAAAAATGTACATTCTATTTCCTAACATAAGATTTCAGTGCATGTCATTTCCGAATTAAGAGAGATCGACGTAATGAGGTATAGCTGAATGACCATAAAGAGTTGAGTGCGTTTGGAAATGCATAACATATTGGGTGGTGCAGGGACAATACCAAAACGATCTGAGGGGCTTGATGTTCGACAACCAAACGCCGGACCTTCCCAAGATTCCGGGGGAGTACATCCTGCAGAACGTCTTCCAAATTGACGTCAACCGGTCCAAATGGGTGGATCTCAGTGTCATCTTCAGCATGATCGTCATCTACCGTATCATCTTCTTCATCATGATCAAGGTGAACGAGGACGTCACCCCCTGGGTCAGAGGCTATGTCGCCCGGCGGAGAATGCAACACAGCAGCGGCAGTCAAAACACCATGGTGGCTCCCGATGGTGTCACCCTCACCCACTCCCCTTCCCTCAGGGCATATGTCGCCAATCCTGCACCCGGGACTAGCAAGAGGTGATAGACAAAAGAAGTACACTGTCATTCAGTTAGTTTCACGAACTGGGTTGATTTTAGTTTGATCTCAATGTTTTGTAAGCAAATGCTCCTCGCTAGTCGACAATTGATGCACTGACCAACTAGGCAACAATATATGATGCATACATCAATCTATCAATGTTTTTACTCCAGTTTAAATATCATCATTAATTACTGTATAATGGTTGTACTGCTCATTATTTAGAATTGTATTGTGGTAAGTAGAGAACTTGTCACAGCCCGAACCTGGGTTGGGACTTGGGAACATGAGAATGTTGCATGAACAAAAAGAACATGCTAGGCTAACTGCTGAGCCAATTTTGGTCTTCATGAAGTGAGGCCAAGTTAATGTTTGGTACACTATAATTAAATGAATTGATGACAGAATGGAATGACAATTGCGTGGTGAATATGTAAAATTATGAAGATAAATTCCTTTCTTGTTCAATTCCATTCTTGGTTACAAAAAATAATAATAATAAAAAGTTATGAGGGTTCTCTTACAAGAAAGAAACATATGATGTTTGACCTTTGAAATTCAAAAGAATCTTAATTATATTTAAAATCATATGATCATTTAAATTTTATTTTAATTTAAATGCATATAAAATAAATAATTTAATCGAAAAAATTATTTATGGATATTAAAATTTGTGTTGATAGATTGCCAAAACAACTGAAAATCATAAAATCTGATTTTTAGTTTTTTGGCAAATAGCTAAAAATCGGCAGCGGAAACAAAAAACTGACAATAGAAACAAACATGTTTTTATAATCTATTATTTCACTGTGGAAAAAACAGAAAACGGGAAACGACAATAATACCAAACAGACCCTAAACAATTATAGTACGCAAGATTAAGCCTTGACCAATAGATTAGGCTGAAATTGTCATTATATCTAAAGAGAAAATGAAGCAAAGCTAATCAAATTCTTTGATGCTACTAGAGCCCATTTAGCATTATATAAACTCATTAACTTCCCTAAAATGTGGGTAATAACTCATAAATTGAAATTCTTCATAATTGAAAGGATATCTTTGAAAATGGAAAGAGAATCCCAGTCAGAGCACATTCCTCTAATGATGTCTTCCACCATTGCATTAGGACTCTATACAGACAAGAAGAGAGATCCTTTTGTTGAAGATTAAAATTGAACAGTGGGACGGTGGCAGCAAAATTTGACGGTAGCAGCTTCATCAATCGGCAGCCCACCTCTATTGAAATTGGGCAAGATTCGGCCACCAACCTCACCAACCAGCCACAATCGTTGATTATTTTGATTTAGAATTTTCTATAAATAGATGTGTGTGTGTGTAATGTAGTATGTGGTGTTGAGAAAGTGAATAACCAGTGAGCTAGAGACAGAGTTGTTTTTTGAAGTCCTCTGTATTTATTTTCAAATTGAATTACATTGTTTTTACAGTTGATTCTCACTAAGTTTCAGTCACAACCAGTGACTGAGTGTCCACTCCATCCTTTAGTGGTATTAGAGTATCCAGGTATGTTGGAATCCGCCAAACAGAGTCAAACAGAGGAGAAATTCAAATTTTTCCCAGATTTGAAATTGCTCAAAATTCAAAATTGAGCTTACCATTGTGAAATTTGCGTCGAGACGATTCAAACGGTGAAAACCACATCTCAAACGAACTCCGGGAGAATCCACACACACTCACATACGCCTCCAACGAAGTCAGCGTCCTTCCCACGCGCCGCACATGCCGACAAGGATTCTGATCGCCGGCTTCACGCACTCCGAACGCATCTTCCTCGCCCGGGTGGTGATATCCTATCTAGCCACCCGATCCGAGACCCGGCTCCAGTCCCGCGAGCACGATCCGACTGGCCTTCCGACATGCGTCTAGTCACCAACACGTGGCATGCCGAGAAGCCGCCACATGGCTCAAATGGTAACAACTAACATCATCTTTTGGCTGTTAAGTCAAACCATTTTTTTTAAAAAACAAACCAGTCTAGAATTTTTTGGCCAGTTCAGTGATTTTTTGACCGGTTCTTTGCAACCCAAAACCAGTTCCTAAGGTTTTTCGACCTTTTAAACACATTGGTTGGATCATATTTGCAAAAATCAATCCCCATCTCTCGGTTTTTATATATTAAATTTAATGGTGAACGGTGCTGCCCAAACAGTCATTCCAAAGTTGACCTGAGAGAATTATGACAACCGGTCTATTCAAATAAGAGCCCTTCTAGGTGCTTAGGATGTCATGGACATCGTTGAAGATGGGTATAGATAAAGCCTATCAAAAGACGCTGAAGCTGCTATGTCCGATGCTCAAAGAACGTCCTTGTGAGCCGATCGAAAGAAGGATTGAAAGGCGAAGTCGATAATCTACCAAGGCCTTGATGAGACCACGTTTGAAATCATTGCCTCCACCAAGACATTCAAAGAAGTTTGGGACTCTCTCTAGCGAACACACAAAGGTGCAGAAAAAGTAAAGAAGATTCATCCTCAAACATTGTGAGGTGATTTTGAATCTTTAAAAATTAAATCTACTGAATTTATTGCTAACTATTATACACGAGTTATGGTAGTATCAAATCAATTAAAAAGAAATGGAAAGAATCTCAATGATGAGAGAATTTGTGTGAAAATTTTGCGATCTTTGGATCCAAAATTTGATTATATAGTTGTGACCATGGAAGAAACAAAAGATTTGGAAACCATGTTTGTAGAAGAACTTGTGGGCTCACTGCAAGCCCATGAGTAGAAAGTCAATAGAAGGAGTGATAATAAAGTACTAGAGCAAGTCCTCCAAATGAAGTTGTCCCTCATTACAGATAGATACGAAAAAGGGGGGACGTCATAGCAAGGAAGAGGATGAGACCGAGGATCTCTTGGAAGAAATTATGGAAATTTTGACTCCAAAAGAGGTGGCAGAGGCGGAAGAGGTTCCACTAGAGAATGACGCAATCAACAGAACTATGTCCCTCGAGGCAGAGGACAAGGAAGAAGAGGGGGATACAATAACCACCCAAACGACAAAAGAAACGTTCAGTACTACAACTGTCATAAGTACGGACAGTATAGCAATGAGTGTTGGGGCCAACAACAAGAAAAGGTCAGCAAGGAGGCTAACCTTGCTGAAAATGAACATACAGATGGAGAGTCGTTGATGCTGATGGCACACAATTCAACTCCCCAGGACCAGAGTGTTTGGTACCTTGATTTTAGAGCCAGCAACCATATTACTGGCAGAAAGAACCTATTCCTTGAACTTGATGACAAAGTTCAGGGGGAGATCTCTTTTGGCAATAATTCTAAAATCCCAGTCCAAGGGAGAGGAGATGTTTTGATCAAACAGAATTCTGAAGATCATGCTTACATCTCCAACGTCTATTACGTGCCAGATATGAAAACTAACATCTTGAGTCTCGGACAGCTTGTCGAGATAGGCTACCGAATTGGCCTTAGTGATAAGCAGATGGTGATAACAGACGCTTGAGGAAAGATGGTTACTCGAGTAGAAATGGCAAAGAATCGAATGTTTCTGCTCGCTATTCAACATAATATGCCAAGGTGTTTGAGCGCTATCATCAAAGACAAAGATTGGCTATGGCATTTAAGGTATGGACATCTGAATTTTGAAAGTTTGAAACACTTAGGAAGCAAGAAGATGGTGAAAGGCTTACCTAACATCCACCGCCCAAATATGATATGTGAAAGTTGTGTTCTGTGGAAGCAGCACAGAAACAGTTTTGGAAAGCAAGCCGACTGGAGATCTACCATGCCGCTTTAGCTAGTACACACAGATGTGTATGGTCCATTGAGACCATTTTCAAATGGACAGAATCAATACTTTCTCACTTTCATCGACGACTACAGCAGGAAGACTTGGGTCTACTTCCTGAAAAGGAAGTCAGAGGTGTTTGACAAGTTCAAAGAGTTCAAAGCTCTTATGGAAAAACAGAGTGGCAATCGCATCAAGTCACTCCGATTAGACCAAGGAGGAGAGTACAAGCATGAAGCTTTCTGGGAATTCCTTAGGCAACAAGGGATTCAAAAATAGTTCACACTGACCTACACTGACTTATCGCATTAAGTCACTCTAACGCCCTCTCCAGCCGCCTCGCCTCCAACGCCTTCCTTTCCGGTTCCATCCTCCTCAATGGTCGCAAAACCAAACTCTCCTTTGGTACTGCGGTGAGTCATCCGCCTTCCTTTCAGCTCATTTCTTTATTCTCTTTCACATTAAATCAGGCCGGTTAACTCTCTCTCTTTCTTTTTTCTTGCCCCTGCTTGCTTTGTTTCTGGACTCAGGCATACGTGACTCAAGACGACAACTTGATCGGCACACTGACGATGAGGGAGACCATATCATATTCCGCGAGTCTGCGCCTTCTGGATAAGATGCCGTGGGAGGAGAAGCGCGCGCTGGTTAAGAGCATAATCGTTGAAATGGATCTTCGGCATTGTACGGATATGGTGATCGAGAACTGGCACTTGCGGGGGATCAATGGAGGGGAGAAGAGGACGGTCAGCATCGCTCTCGAAATGCTTATGAGGCCTAAACTCCTCTTCCTTGATGAGCCTACCAGTGGCCTTGATAGGTTAGGCTCTCATCAGATCCATCTTCTCCCTTCTATCTCTTCCCTCTTTCTTAAATAATTTCTGAAACAGGGGAAGAGAGAGAGAGAGAGAGATGTTTCTTTTTGTTCTGCTCTTGTTTTTGTCTGATCTGGGTGTCGAAATATGATGAATAAACTGCTAAGGTATATTTGGATCATATTTTTTGTCCCGTATATTGTTCTTTCTACAGCTGCAAGATTAATTCAAAGTCATCATCTCATCATCTCTGTTCCTTTTTTTAATTGTATATTTTGCATAACAGATGATGCTTAGATTTGTGTGTGTGTGTGTGTGTGTTTTTTTTTTTTTGGCATTTTGTGTAGTGCTTTGGCTTTCTTTGTGACTCAGACATTACGTGGGCTATCTAGAAGTGGGAGGAGTGTGATAGCCTCAATTCACCAACCTAGAAGCGAGGTTTTCGAGCTGTTTGATCGCTTATACTTGCTTTTGGGAGGCAAGACCGTCTACTTTGGCTAGGTTTCTGAAGCATACGAGGCAAGCTAGCTACATATTCAACTGCTGATCTCTGATATTGCATTTGACTATTTAATTGGTAGATGTGACAGTAATTGCTGGTGGATACTTGTATGCAAATCTCCCAAAGGGCCGCAAAATTATAGGTGTGAAATGGGTCTACAAGACCAAGAAGAACGCTCAAAGAGAAGTTCAGAGATACAAAGTGTAGACACCCTATTTTTGCCCTAGCCAAATAGAACAAGGGGTCCTCTCTTATTATTTTTATTACTATTATTATTATTATTATTATTATTATTATATTATTATTATTTTCCCATATTATTAGTACTTTACTATTATTTTGCTTGTATTTTTATTATCATTATTATTATTATTTTTCATTTTTATTATTATCACTAGTACTTTTACTATCTTTGTTTTCTTTTTGCTTTACTATAATTATTTTTTTTATTTATTTTATTGTTTGTGATATATTATTATTATTATTATTATTATTATTATTATTATTATTATTATTATTATTATTATTATTATTATTATTATTATTATTACTATTATTTGTTTATTATTATTATTATTATTATTATTACTGTTATTTGTTTATTATTTATTAGTATTATTATTATTATTTATTTTCCTACATTATTATAAGTAATTTATTATTATCACTATTATTTATTTATTATTATCATTATAATTATTTTATCTTTATTATTTTTATTTTTACTATAATTATTTATTACTATTTACTATTTAGTATTATTATTATTATTATTATTATTATTATTTCCATTTTCATTATTACCATAAGAATAAAAAAAGAAAAAAGAAAAAGAAAATCAAAGAAGGAAGGTTGTATTAGGGTTTTCATTTTTTTTTTTTATTATAAAGCAAAGGGACACAAGCCCGAGACAAAAAGAAAAGGGGCGCTGCACTACACAACACAGCCGGGGTAGCGCAGCAGAAAAAAAAAAAAAAAAAAAAAATAAAAAAAATAATAAATAAACTCTCTTTCTCTCTAAAATCCTTCTCACTCTGCTTCTCTCTGGTTCACACGCACAGCCTCACGCATCATCCTCACCATCCTCCATCTTCCCCTGCCTCCATCTTCACCCTCACAGCCTTAGCAGTACATAGCCTCCCTCCACCGGACCTCCATACAGCAGCCCCCAAACCTCCATCCGAGCAACCCTCTGAACAACCAGCAGACCTCTCGGCATCCTTCTCGCCGAACAGACCCTGCTGCCACCGTCCCAACTCCACGGTTCCCATCCTCCAACCAGTTGCAACACAACTCCGGCCACCACCATACCGCTGGAATCTCTAGCCCGAAGACCCTCTGCACAGCCATGACACCACACGGGTACCCTTGTCCGGCGGCACCACGCCCGGCCATCCATCACCGCCGCAATGAACTTGCAGATTCAAAACCAAGCAGAGACTCACAATCGTCATCACCATCGCTGTCATCGTCGTTTCCATCGCTGCCGCAAGCTCTCTCTTTCGCCGCCGTTCGCCGTCACCGTGCCCAACTCCAGTCACCGTCTCTGACTGTCAGTCTGGCAGAACCCACAGCAACCCTCTGGTGAGCATCTCTGCAAATCCCCTACCCAGTTTCCTGCCCCCGCTGCTGTAACTGCACACACACACTCGTGAATATATATATATATATATATGGATTCTGTTTTGCAATTTATGACATAAAGTTTAAGTCTTTTAGTTTTTTTTTTGTTTCTTTTATTTTTTTTTACATGCTGTGTAAACTTTTATTTATTTAAGTTTTCTTATTATGTGTTTATTTTGTTTTATTTGTTAAAACTATACTTGTTAGATAATTAATATAGTAATATTTTTTTAATTTTTAAATGGTAAATACTAATTAATTTTATTTTTCTTATGGCAGGATTTTTGTTCACATTCAAAATTTAATTATTTTTGTTTATGCATGGAAAATACTAATTAATCTTTTTCTTCTTATTGCAGGATTTTTGTTCATATCCAAATTTTAATTATTTTTGTTTATGCATGGAAAATGCTAATTGAGTCTATTCTTTTTATTGTGGGGCTTTCCTTCTTTTTATGGTAATATTTATATAGGTATATCTGACATCAATTTTTTCAGGATTTTCTTCCCTTGTGTAAGAATTTTTATTCAGGTTTTACATACACATATCTAATGTTATTATTTTGGTTGTTATTGGTAGTGTTTTAATATTTAAAATTTAGGTTTAAAGTTTCATTGCCTTTATTGTGTATATTACTTAATATTATTGTCGTAGGTTTTGGATTATATCATTTAATTTTTATTTTTTTATTTTTCATAGCTATTGTTGTATATTTGTTTAAAGTGCTTATATTATCGTTGTATTTTTTTTTTTGTAATCATTGTAATATACTTATTTTTATTGTCACATATTATTTAGAGTGTTTGTTTGATTATGAAGACATTATTTAGGCTTTTTGATGTATTTAGGATATTTATCATATTTATTGTTTATATGATATTTAGGGATTTTGTGTATTATTGTTTAGGATGGTAGCATTTACGCATGTTCATGATTCTTGATTATTTACATTATTTTCATGATATTATCTTTTAAGGTTTTGGTTATTGTTTTAGTTTAGGGTTTTGACTATTTTACGTTATTAGGGTTTTGAATAGTGTTTTATTTAATCTGTCTCTATATTGTTATTGTGTACTAATTTTAGGGATTCCATACCATTGAATATTGATCTTAAGGGTTTCCATAAAATGTATATTACCTCTTTGGCTTTTATATGGCTTGGAAGAATTTGATTTATTTTCCATATTTATGTATAGCATTTCCATATTAAGGTACATTAATATTTTAGAGCTTGAGTATATTTTATAATAGGTCCATGATGTGAATTATTGTCCATAATCTCATTCTATCTCCTCACATGTTTATAAAAAGTACATAATTTTTAGGGTTTGATTATTTCCATTCTAGAGTATATCATTAGAGTTTGATTATTAATACTTGGGGTTTTATCACTAAAAATTTGACTATTATGATATATAATATTTACGTGTTATGATTTATATTTTAAGTAGTATATTATTTTTTGTTATTAGCTATTTGAAATTTTTGTAAAATACAGAAAATAATAAAAAGTAGAAAATTAGGAGAAAATTCTAAAAAATATTTTTGATTTATTATTTCAAAATACAGTAAAAATATGAAAAAAAAAATAAAAAATCAGAAAATAGAAGAAGGTAAGGAAAATACTTTGAAACTTAAAAATATTTTTTAGTTCCAAAAACCTTTCAACTAGTATTTTAATACTTAGAAAAACCCTAGAAAATTTTCAAAATTTGGAAGTGTATTTTGTAAATTATTTTTGATTTTATCCCTATGATTTTATTGCGGGGGTATGAGCCCTCGGGCATCACGTACCCTAAGCTCTGAGGGAACATATATGTATATATTAACTTTATTTATTTATTATTTTACTTATTTATTTTTTTTACATGTATTTATAAATTCATAAAAAGGAGTAATTTCAAGAATTATCAGATTAACTTAGGGATAATTTCAAATTAATTAGGTACCATTCGTAAGAACGGGCGCGTAGGGGGTGCTTGTACCTTCCCCTCGCGTAACCGAACTCCCGACCCCAACTCTGGTAATGTAGACCGATTCTACCCCTAACGGGGTAGTAGTCATGTGTTCTAACCGCACTAAAGGTTAGTGGCGACTCCTACACCATATTTTTCCTAAAAATATTAATTGATTTTTATTTCGCCGCTCGGGGCACACGCGCTCCCGGGACGTCGCGACACAAAGCAAGAGTTGTTGCTAAAGGCTACAAGCAGAAAGAAGGGATTGATTATGGAGAAATTTTTGCCCTAGTTGCCAGGCTTGAAACCATTAGATTACTAATTTCACTATTGGCACAAAATGGATGGAAGATTTACCAGATGGACCTGAAATAAGCATTTCTGAAAGATTTTATGGAAGAAAATATTTATATCGATCAACCACTTGGATATGTGAAGAAGGGCTAAGAAGATAATGTGTACAAGTTGAAGAAAGAACTCTTTAGCTTGAAGCAGGCACCTCATGCGTGGAACATAAGGATTGATGACTACTTACAGAAGAATGGATTTGAGAAGTGTCCCTATGAGCATGTGCTATACATGAAGATAAAGATAGATGGAAGCATGCCAATTGCTTGCCTATATGTTGATAATCTGATCTTCACCGGAAATAATCCAAAGATGTTTGTCGTTTTCAAAAAGAGCACGGTCAAGGAATTCGACATGATGGATATTAGCCAGATGACTCATTTCTTTGGCATAGAATTCATGCAAAGTGAGAAGGGAATCTTCATCTCCTAGAGCCACTATGAAAAAGAAGTACTGAAGAAGTTTGGGATGGACAAATGCAACCTTGTGACAACTCTGGTTGAAATGGGATTGGAATTGATAAAGAATGAGGAAGGAGATGTTGACCCCACATATTTCAAGAGTTTGGTTGGAAGCTTGAGGTATTTGACGTGCGCTCGACCAGATATACTCTATGGAGCTGGACTTGTTAGCAGGTACATGGGGACTTTTGACCATTCCCACATGAATGCAGCGAAAAGGATACTCCCATATGTCAAGGGTACCATCACCGATGGTATGTTCTATTCATTAAGAGGTGATTGCAAACTTATTCGCTATTCAGATAGTGATTGGGGAAGAGATCTTGATGAAAGCTAAAGCATGACGAGATTCACATTTTTCATGGGAGATACAACGTTTACATGCTCTTCAAAGAAGCAACCCATCGTAACGTTGTCATCATGTGAAGTTGAGTATGTTGCTACCAGCTCAGCTATTTGTCATGGTATATGGATTAGAAATGTACTGAAGTATCTGAGATTTCTTCAAGATAACCCCACAAAAGTCTACATCGACAATCGATCAGCGATTGTACTTGTGAAAAATCCAGTTTACCATGAAAGAAGCAAATATATTGATACTCGGTATCATTTTATTAGGGAACATGTCAAGAATAAAGAACTGGAGTTGATATCTTGCAGAACGTATGATCGGATTGCTGACATTTTCACAAAGCCACTCGGGCATGATATCTTTGCAAGGTCGAAGACAATGCTCGGAATGACAAAACTAGGAGAGTCAAGTTTAAGGGGGAATGTTGAAGATTAAACTTGAACAGTGGGAGGGTGGCAGCAAAATTTAACAGCAGTAGCTTCATCAACCGACAACCCACCTCTATTGAAACTGGGCAAGATTTAGCCACCAACCTCACCAACCAGCCACAATCGTTGATTATTTTGATTTAGAATTTGCTATAAATAGATGTGTGTGTGTGTGTGTGTGTGTGTGTGTGTGCATGCAATGTAGTATGTGGTGTTGAGAGAGTGAATAACCAGTGAGTGAGAGACAAAATTGTTTTTTGGAGTCCTTTGTATTTATTTTCAGATTGAATTACATTGTTTTTTCAATTGATTCTCACTGAATTTCGGTCACAACCAATGACTGAGTTTCCCCTCCACCCATCACCTTTTACTAAAACTGACATCAAATATGGCATCTCTAATTGCCATTGCCTCTACTTTTTTTTTTCCCCCCCAAAAAATCCAAACTTTATTAATAACTCTCACTTATGGTAGAGGAAAATCGTGGTTACAAACATTCCACAAGGGATTTAAAAAACAACAAGCAAAACCATTCCAAGCAAAAAAACCAAAACAAGTCTAACAAAACCCATACCATTAATCCACTAAAACAAACTATAACAAGATCATATGAATCAAAACAAAATGAATACAAACAATAAACAAAATACCTACAAACTGAAGAAAAATACCTGCAAAACAAAACCTGAGGAAAATATAGGACAATCAAATGATGACATTTAAAAGCGAAGACTTAGAATACTCATCTTATCCATCCGAATTAGACCTCTCATTTTACTCGGCATCATATCACTTCCAAAATATCTTCTTGTGTTGCCTCCCTTGCCTTGACGAGTTAAGTAATCTGCCACCTGATTACCTTCTCTAAATTGGTGCTTTATAGAGAATTGAATGCCTTGTAGCTCCTCATTTAACAATTCCTAAAAGTCCCATAAGTATCAGGAAGAGCAAATTCTAGATGTGATCCCCCCCTTGCCTATACTTGGTAAGTGGATGATAGTAAAAACTTTGATCCCATAACAAAGAAAGTACTGCGATAATTTTTCTTGAAAAAATTAATACCAGTTGCTACAAAGTCTAAGTTGTATCACAGCAAATGACAACAACAAATAAGGATAAATATAGGATGGATCTAAGACTTTGATTACGTAAGGTTAGATAAAGACTAAATGTTTGTGATTCTTCATCTTGAAAATCTTCCTAAGAGAGTTAGATAAAAGCTTCACTAATTATCTGAATAGGATTGCATTTCTCATTATTGAATATAATTTCATTTCTCCATTTCCAAATTTTCTAGGAAAAAATATTTTTTTTCTTCAAAAATTTTTGCTTATCCACAAAACTCCATTTAAAGATTTCTATATTAATCAGGAAGTCCCACCATTTCGAGAAACCTCAATTTTTTCTAGATGTGAGATGAAAACTAGATTGGCTAAACTCATGGATAGTAAAGAAGGAGATGATTGGAATTCTTATTATCCATTCACATATGAGGCTGCTATATATATAATCAACATCCTACATGCATATTTTTTAATATTATTTTTTGTAAGTAGCTGATATGATGGGTGGAGGGAACTCACTTAATCACTGGTTGTGATTGAAACTCAATGAGAATTGCACACGAATACAAAACAATTGATTTCAATGTGAAAAAAAATATTACAAAGGAAAAATCTCAAAAATCTCACCCACTAGTTATTCACCCTCACTTCACCCCACTTTACATTACACATACACACATCTATTTATAGAAAATTCTAGAACAAAATAATCAATAATGGTGGGCTGGTTAATGAGATTGGGCAAGAGGTGGGCTGCCGGCTGTCAAATTTTTCTGCCACCGTCCCACTATTTAAATTTAATTTTCAATATCCCCCTTTAAACTTGACTCTCCTGGCTTTGTCATTCTGAGCATGGTCTTCAGTCTTGCAAAAATATCATGCCTGAGTGACTTCGTGAAAATGTTAGCAATTTGATCATATGTTCTGCAAGATATCAACTCCACTTCTTTCTTCTTGACATGCTCCTTGAAAAAATGATACCGATTATCAATATGTTTGCTTCTTCCAAGTATCTGATCGATTGTCAATGTAGACTTCTATGGGGTCATTTTGAAGAAATCTCAGATACTTCAGTACATTCCTAATCCATATACCATGACAAACAACTGAGTTGGAAGCAACATACTCAACTTCACATGATGACAATGTTACGATGGGTTGCTTCTTCGAAGACCATGTAAGTGTTATATCTCCCATGAAAAATGTGAATTTCATCGTGCTTTTTCTTTCATCAAGATCTCTTCCCCAATTTCTATCTGAATAGCCGATAAGTTTGCAATCACCTCTTGATGAATAGAACATACCATCAGTGATGGTACCCTTAGCATATCAGAGTATCTGTTTTTCTGCATTCGTGTGGGATTGGTTAAGAGTCTCCATGTACCTGCTGACAAGTCCAACTCCATAAATTATGTTTGGTCTGGTGCACGTCAAATATCTCAAGCTTCAAACCAGACTCTTGAAATATGTGGGGTCTACATCTCCTTTCTAATTCTTTCTCAATTCCAATCCCATTTCAACCAGAGTCGTCACAGGGTTGCATTTGTTGATCCCAAACTTCTTCAGTACTTCTTTTGCATAGTTGTTATGGGAGATGAAGATTCCTTTCTCGCTTTACATGAATTCTATGCTAAGGAAATGAGCCATTTGGCCAATATCCATCATTTCAAATTCTTTGACCATGTTCCTTTTGAAAGCGGCAAACATCCCTTGATTGTTGCCGGTGAAGATAAGATCATCAACATATAGGCAGACAATCAGCATGCTTCCATCTGTGTCCATCTTCATGTATAGTGCATGCTCATAGGGACACTTCTCAAATCTATTCTTCTGGAAGTAGTCATCAATCCTCATGTTCCACGCACAAGGTTTCTACTTTAAGTCATAAAGTGCTTTCTTCAGCTTGTACAACTATCTTCTTTGCCCTTCTTCACATATCCAGGTGGTTGATCGATATAGATCTTTTCTTCCAGAAAACCATTTAGAAATGCTGATTTCACATCCAGGTAGTAAATCTTCCATCCATTTTGTGCTGATAGTGAAATTAGTATTCTGATGGTTTCAAGCCTAGCAACCGGGACAAAGATTTCTCCATAATCAATCCCTTCTTTTTGCTTATAGCCTTTGGTGACAAGTCTTGCTTTGTATCTCCGAACTTCTCCTTGAGTGTTCTTCTTGGTCTTGTAGACCCATTTCACACCAATAGTTTTGCGGCCCTTCGAAAGATTTGTTAACTCCCAAGTCTAGTTATTCTCAATGGATTGAATCTCCTTATCCATCGCTTTTCTCCATTTGTCTTCTTCGTTAGCTTCCTTAAAGCTAACTGAGTTGCTGGTCAATAACAGGCAGTATAGAGTAACATACTCTTCTATTGGTTCCATAGTTTTATACAGGTCAGCTAGATTTCGAGCTCCTCTAGACCTCAATTTTGAGATTTCATGCTCAATTGGTGATAGAGATTCATTCCTCTATGGTGAACCATGTGGAGGTGTCTGCAGCTTGGGAACTTGTGACTCGATAGTCAATTCTCTTATCAGTGTGGGTTCTTCTCCTTCAAGTGTCAATTTCACATCTTTGGAGGATTCAGCCTGGTCCCACTTCCAGGATTCATTTTCTTCAAAAATGACATCCCGACTGTGAATAAATTTCTTGCTGATGGGATTGTAGAGTCGATATCCCATGATGCTATCACCGTATCTAACAAGGATATATTTCTCTCCTTTATCTTCCGACTTTGTCCTTCTTGCTTCTGGGATCTTGGCATAGGCTATGGAGCCAAACACTCTAAGATAACTCACACTAGGCTTGTGAGTACTCCAGGCTTCATGTGGTGTCTTTGTATCAAGACTCTTCATAAGACACCAACTAAATAGATAGACTGCACATGATACTCATTCTGCCCAAAAACTTTTGAGCACATTCTTATCCTTTAACATGCTTCTGGCCATGTTAAGGATCGTGTGGTTCTTCCTCTCAGCTACACCATTCAACTGGGGAGTGTAGGTCGGTGTGAACTGTTTTTGAATCCCTTGCTGCCTAAGGAATTCCAAGGAAGCTTCATCTTTGTACTCTCCTCATTGGTTTGATCGGAGTGACTTGATGTGATAGCCCTTTTGTTTCCCCACAAGAGCTTTGAACTCTTTGAACTTGTCAAACATCTCTTACTTCCTGATCAAATAAGTCGTCTATACGGGGTAGAGGATACCTGTTCTTAATTGTTACTTTTGTTTATTTCCCTGTAATCTATGCACATCCTCATAGACCTGTCCTTTTTCTTCACAAATAACACGGGAGCTCACCAGGGTGATACACTAGGTTTGATAAACCCTTTATTCAATAAATCCTACAATTGATCCTTTAATTCTCCCAATTCTACTGGAGCCATTCGGTAAAGAGCTTTAGAGATCGGTGTCATCCCTGGAAGTAAGTCGATAGTAAAATCTATCTCACGGTCGGGAGGTAACCCAGGTAATTCCTCTGGAAAAACGTCTAGAAACTGCTTAACCATTGGTGTACTAAGGTGGGGAATGCACTTGTAACCCCACAAATCTAAATTCTGGCTTCCCTGGTGGTCTGAAAATCACTTGTTTCATATGACAGTCGATACTAGCACGATTAGCGGTCAGCCAATCCATACCTAGTATTACATCGAATCCATGCAAATCTAGCACAATTAGATTAGCTTGTACTACTGTCCATTGAATTTCTACTTGATAGCCCCTGAACACCCTATGACACCTCACCACTAACCCTATCAATGTTGCTACTAACAACTCAACATCCAATAACTGTGTCTCAACACCAGCCAATTTAACATACCCCGTAGACACAAAAGAGTGGGTGGCACCTATATCAAATAAAAAAATAGCTTGATATGATAAAGTAGTAAAGGTACCTGTCACAACGTCATCTCTGACCTCCGCATCTCTCGATATCAAAGCATAAACTCTCGTTGGGGCTACATTTCTCTGCTGGCCTCCATGAGGCACTTGATAACCTCCTCGGTGTGGTCTGGGAGCAGGTACGATACCAGATGATGTAGAGCAATCTTGTACTAAATGTCTCGATACACCGCAGCGATAGCAGCTGCCTCTCCTTACTTGACACTCTCCCAAGTGTTTCTTTCCACATGTCTGACAAGATGGGTAGATCTACATACCTTGAGTCTCACAACCTCTCATCTCCTACCTCTGTCCCCTGCCATAGTTACCTCTCCTCCACTGGCTCCGACTAGATCCCTGCTGATAGCTTGAAGGCATGGACCTCTTCTTCTGTCCCTGCTCCTCTACACCCATCCACTCACTAGCCTCAGCCACCGCTGCTTTGTCTACCAACTTGGCAAAGTCTTGCACTTTCAACACTGCCACCTGCTTAAAAATTTCCCTCATACCTCTTTCAAACTACCTCACCTTCTTTGCCTCATCGGGTATGATGTAAGGGGTGCAGCAGGACAACTCTATAAACCTCTCCACGTATCGCTGAACTGTTTGCTATCCCTGCTTCAAATTTAGAAACTCCTCCACTTTGGCCTCCCTAATAGTGGCCGAAAAATATCTGTCGAAGAACAAATCTTTAAACCAGCACCAAGTCATAGCTATAGGCACCGCCCTCTATTCCTCCAATAATTTTACCACAATCCACCGTCTTTCAGTCTCTCCTATCAGTTTATAGGTGGAAAATAAAACCCTATACTCCTCTGTGCACTACAATACTGCCAAAACTTTCTTTATTTCCTGCATCCTATTTTTGGGGACTGCAAGATCTGCTCCTTCTGAAAATACCGGAGGATTCATCTTTGTGAATTTCTCTATCGTGCAACTGTGGCTTGCAGATGAGCCTCCCTGCTCTTTGGAGCTCCATGCGATCTTAGCCATGACCTATTGAGCCACACTGCGTAATACTGCATCTAAATCAGCTCCGCCTTCACATGAGGGCCCTACACCCTCACTACCATTTGCATGAGCATTGCCACTACCCAGGTCTATATTGAAAAGATTATTAACATAGCTTAGGTACCCCATCCTTATTGTTTACATATCTAACCAAAACTCATATTGTCCCTTCTATCTTGACATCCTTATCTTAATTCAAGATTCAATTCTACACTTCAGAAACACAACCTGACAATAGTTTACTATGACTTTCCTGAAATCGTCACCCTAGGAAAGACACAAAAACCACCATGGAAGTCCTGACTCTAAATTGCAGAAAAAAAAAAATCAAATCCTTTTTCCTATACTCTGGTATTATTTTCATTGCACTCTAAAGTCTATAGAGCCTAGCAACCTAAGCTCTAATACCAAACCGCAATGACCTGCCTATTTTACCATATATTTTTTTCCACATAAAATTAATATTAATAATTATAACATCCTACTAAACTGACATAATCATGATCAACATAAACCCATGAGTACTAGGGATATATCTGCCACACAACTCTAATACCTAAACAGCGAAAAAAAAAGAAAAAAAAACTTATAAACATTCCATAAAACACCAGAAACCATACCAGAGTTCTACTAAATCTGTAATATACATATACATACATCCCAAAAAGACCAAAGTGTATCCTAGGGTCATTACCCAAAAATCCATCTAACCCTAGTTCACCCACTTACCCTACAGACAGGGTAGCTCAGTTACTTCTACTGCTGCGGAGCTCTATCCGCCCTCTTACCTGGATTTCCTGAAATGTTCGTAATGCTGGGGTGAGACACCTCTCAGTAAGGAAGATAAACTAATATCAGTATGTCACAACGTGAGTATTTTTCGTGATATACATATAAATAGTACATACTTCATAACTGATATAAGTAGTTGTATCATATCTGAGTAAAACATGATTTAACATAACATAGTTTAACGTACTAAATTTATTTACTACAAAATCATCTTATATAACCATATCATACTTGAATTATTACCAAGGATAGATAGTTAGTTAGTTATTATCATGTCTTACCCCCCATATGATAGGGTTGTGCAGCCCAAAGGCAGGACCTAGCAATGGTAGGCCGATCATGCTAAGTCAAACATATGTGTGGTACAATGGGCCTCTTCCACCTGTGTTGGACTACCAAAGCAACTACGACACTCCCATAAAGCCACAATGACTGCCATCTCGCATCCTCTATATAAGACGTGTGGTAGCACTAACTTATTTATAATCGTGAACATATAACTACGGTATCGTGCTTCATAAAACTGAACTAAGTTATCTAGGTTCTGATAACATATAATAAATTCCATATTAAAACATAACTGTTTTTTAATTTAGAGTAATATTTGATATAAACATATTTCATGATTTCTTACATATCATACATAATCACGACATCAACGTCGACATAATTCATAACGTAAAAATCACGGTCTTTACACTGGCAGAATTCATAACATAAAAATCATGGTATTTACGCCAGCATAATTCATAACATAAAAATCACAACATTTACGCCAATATAATTCATAACATAATAAACATAACTTGCACTATTTAACATTATCTTAAAACCATTGTTCCTGTACTGTTTTTAGGGTTTTCCTGAAAACTGCTATAACATGCTTATCTTGGAAAAATCACAATATTTCAATATAACATAACTTTCATGAAAATATTATACTCATGCCACACAAATGTACATAGCTTTATAAACTCATAATTTGTTCTGGAATCATATTTCCATATAAAATGTGTTAAAATCATTTCCCTATTCAACAACAGTATTCCCAAACATAGTTCTATATCATACATATTTTACTAAAAATAAATGTTGTTTAATTCATAATAATTTCATGAAAAGTATTGACTTAATTTACCCCTTTACCCGACTTACTGAGAAGCCCATAAAATATTCCAAACCTACACCTGTGTGTTCCCCAGCTCAACACCCTGAAATTGCATTTTTCCTAACTAAACTTCAGTATTATTCTATCTAAAGCATTTTCCTCAGTTCAGAAACACCAAATACCTTATAAAACTCAACATAACCAACTTACCCAAAATTTGGGATGGTGCCTAAGTTGGCCTAACCAACGAACTACTCCAGCAGACTTGAAAAGAATCTTCCTAAGAGTAGCGTGGTGGCTTTCGATCGTCGAACCAGTGAGAATTGAAGCCAGAAATGAAGAGAGAAGGAGGGGGATATGAAACTTAGAGAGAGAGAGAGAGAGAGAGAGAGAGAGAGAGAGAGAGAGAGAATTTCATGCAAAATTTTACGTTGAAATCCCAAGGTTGGTGTATTTATAAAACATAGATTCGTCGATGAGACACGTCACCTCATCGACGAGTCCATGAAGGGAGTTTGTTGACAACACTTCCTCCTCATTAACGAGTTTCATGCCTTGAAATCAGCCCTCTTGATAATGTCTCATCGATGGGACATGCGTCCACGTCAACAAGCCTAAGAGGCTTATTCGTCGATGAGCACTCTGCACTCGTTGACAAGACCCTACTGAATCCCCTTTTTGAGAGAAAAAGTAATTTTTAGTCCTTTCTTTTATTATTTAATTACTATATTTCTTCGGGTCTCTACAGCAATAGTGGTAATCCTCGGGCTTGCGAGCTAAGGTGGGTACGTAAGCAATATTCGCCGAACTTTGATAACATTTCTTATGCCCGCTTCTAATTTCTGCATTTTAAATTTCTACACTTGAATGTTTGTGTTTAATTTTTAAAATTTTTTATTGGGTTTATGATTATATAGAAAGACCCTAAGTTTGTGCAATACTGTTTGAGGAATCCGAATTGCCCTAGGAGAAAGTTTTAAAATTCCAATTCACCCTTCCTCTTGGGAATACATCAATTCCAACAATTGGCATCAAAGCCTCATGGCATTGACTTAAATGTTTTTACTAAAGATTGAGATGGCTCACATTGGTGTATCCCCATTTAGCGAGGGACAGTCACGTTCTAGGCCTCCTTTATTTTGTGGTGTCGATTACATTACCTAGAAAATTAGAATGAGCGTATTTATAAAATCAATGAATTGGATGGCCTAGCAAGTGATTGTCAATAGAATTCTTATACACTTGGATGAAAATGATATTACGTTAATGCATGCAAATTCATATGCCATGGACATGTTATTTCTTGCATTAGATTCTAATATTTTTGTTGAGATTGTGGCATGTAAGAGTGCATAGGATATCTAGGTTGAGCTCAAAAAGAGGTATAGAAAGAAACAGGAGAAGGAGACCACCACTTCGATAGCATCAAGCTCAAATGATCTAGAAGTGGTAAATCACATGGTTAGTGCAATAACAGAATAGGAGGTATATGATTCTCTCTCTAGATCGATGGATGATTCTTGTGTTGAATGCTATGTTGTTCCATGTGCTGAATCATCTATTGTGATAATTCTGATAATGTTCTGATAATTCTGTTATTGATGCACTTGATGATTCTCATATAGATTACGAGAACATATTATGCGTTGAATCATTTGTTGAAAATTATGATTATACTACTAATGTTGCATGCAAGGATTCATATGATAATGATTATAATAATTCTTGTGATGAATCATGTGCCGAATTGATAAATGAAAGAATGCCCTTGAACAAAGAACTAGAGTATACTTTATTTAAAATGTACAAACTTCTAGTTAGGATGTCTAAGTAGAAAATCCTTTTGAAAAATGTGAATAAGAGGATGGTAAAATAATTGAAAGATTTACAGGATTATCATGTTATTTTAGAAAAAAAAAAAAAGATTCAGAAGATATTGAACCTTATCTGTTTAGAAAAAGAAAGTGGTGATTATTCTAGAGTCATACTCAAAGTTAAATATGAAAAGAACAATAATAAGAAACCCTCAAAAGTTAAAAGAGACAAATCTTTTAGAAGGGGTTCACTTTCTAAGTCCCACAATCATAAATCTGCCCCATTTAGTAAAAATAGAACAAATAAGAAAAATCTTTCATGTATATACAAAATTTGCTTAATGATGCGGCACATTCTATATAAATGTACATCTAGAGGTGCCAGAGGCATAGACAAAGAAATGTTGGGGGTAATCATGAAAACTAATCCCATAGGACAAGAGGAAGGAAGAGTTCTGATTGAAATTAGAAAATTATTCTTCCTTAGAGCACAGGATTAGCCATAAAGGGTAGTAAAAACAAGGAATTAGCTAAAATCTGGTCAAAATTGCATTGTTGACTATATTCGATTAACTATATTTGCATGCCTTAATGAATTCAGTCGACCATACCTTTGACTTTTGACTTTGACCTAGTTTGGCCGACTATTCGATTTCATACTTAATAAATTTAGTTGATCGAATCCAATTCAGCCTACCCACAGATGACTAAATCCAAAATCGAACATTATTCAGTTGACCGCACCCTTCAAGAGCAAAAGTCATTCGGTCGACTGAGCTGTGGAAACTGAAAGGTCACCTAAAGTTTCAGTTGATTGAATTCTTCCTCGTTCAATTGACTAGACTCAACTTAAGCGACATTCATTGCTGTTTAGCCGATCGAACCTTCATTCAGTTGACCAAACCTCACGACTATATATAGTTTCACCATGTTGAAAGGTCATTCTTTCCTTCAAAGTTGAGAGAATTCCTCTGTTTCTCTTTGTTTCCTAGTGCCCTCATAAACTACCTACCAAAAGCCATTTTTCCAAATCCATCTTCACCATGGCAAGGCCCCATGAACATATGGACGCCCAAGAAGTCAATTACATGGACGACAATTGGTTTCTCTCAAAGGCTGCCAAAATGAGATACGTGAAGGACTTTCTTCCCAAAAAGGTCATCTTAGGTAAAATTCTTGACCTAACCTTTATGACGCAACATTTTGGAAATATTATGGATATGTTTAGGCATCAGATATAGGACTCATTCATGTCCTACCAGGCTAGGGGATATTGACCCACATTCGTTAGGTTATTTTATTCTAACCTTGGTCATGACGATAATGTATGCTACTCTCGAGTTCTGACCACTGATCTAAGGTTTGATGCCGACTACCTGGCTGAAACCCTTAACATCGAGAGGGGATATTTTAAGTGTTCTGATGTTGTATCTGCTAGGATAAATGAACAAGATTTTACTATTGAGAGTTTTACAAATTTGGTGATGTTTGCTCCAGATGCTAATCCTAATCATCCTCCAAATTATAGGTCTTTCAACCTAGAGGCTAAAATTGTGCATCATTTGATTACTTATAATATCTTGCCTAGAGTTTTTTCCAGGGTCCATGTGTCCTATTTGGATTGTTTTGTCATGTGGTGTATTTTCACCAAAAAGAATACGGACTTGCCTAGCTTGATGATTAAGTGGATGTTCTCTAGGACTGTTGGTCGTAGGATTATCATGCCATATGGACGGTTACTGAACGGGGTGTTTAGGAATATAGAAGTGACCAGATCAAATTCTGTTGTGCTTAAGAGAAGGAGGAACACATACATGTTCTCCTCGGTTACTTTGAGGCTTATGGGATATAAGTTAGTTGGAAACATGTGGTTGCCCACTGCTGGTAGGAGACAGGCTGACAAGCAAGAAATTCCACAAGATCAGCCACCACAGCCATCGCAGCCATCCTATGCTGATTTAATGTCTGCCATCACTACTATTGCTTCTTCCTTCACCGAGTTTAGAGAGTCTCAATTCCAGATCACCCGGTCTCTTTAGAAAAACATCAAGGAGTTGGCCTCGTCATATCATGCTCACTATACAACTCTGCAGAATAAGTTCAGATAGTTTGTTGTCTCCTCGAAGCGGAGACACAAAGAGCTAGAGAGCATCATGGTTATTCACTTCAACGAGCTGAACGATCGCATTCATGAGTTGAACAATGAAGGCGATGATGAGATGGACATAGGCAGAGATGAGGCAGAATCTTTTGACGATGGAGACAGTGCATAGGCCTTAGGAGAATATCGTGAAGCAATCTGTACCTCTTTATTTGCTTACTTTTAATCTTGATCTATATATATTTAAACATCATACATTATCTTATTTCTTTCATCAATTGCACTGCATGTTCACCTACTATCTATTTTGCACATCTGATGGTAAGCTTATTATAGATAGCTACTGTTGATGGTTGAACTGATAATATTGATGACTATATTACTTTATCATCCATCCACTGTAACTACTATTTTTACTTTATTAATTATATACGGAACGCCACCTGCATGGCGGATGCAGTGATGTGAAATTGCATGCTGGTAGTGGTTTTTAGGTTGTTGCATGATTCATATGCATGTTTTGTTGAAAACAACTGTTTATCAAGTACAAGTTTTATTGGAAAATGTCTTATTTATAGATGGCATGCTGTCGAAATTTCATTAAAATTTTCCCAAGTAAAACTATGTACATAGATGATTATGATAAAATTAATGTCAAAATATTTTTGAAAGGATAAGTGAAAATTGGAAATTTTGAATTTCATCCTTACATAATCATCAAGTATTTAAAGAGCTAAGGACCTTCCCTATAAAAAGAACATAACAGACTCATATGCATCACTTACGCTTTTTGAAATATTGAGGCTCTTTTGAAAAACCATGAACATCATATCTAATGCTTAACTGTAATGACCTGAAAATTTAAAATAATTAGGAAATACAATAAATGAAATGGATTGATGAGTAATAAGGGGAAAAGGAAGGATTTTTAAAAGAAATAATAGGCCTCGTCGACGAATGTCCTCTCTTCGTCGACGAGTGTCCTTCTAAGATCATCGACAAAGTCAGTTCCTCGTCGACGAAGGAATCTCGAGAGAGTATATTGGAAACTCTAAAATTCATCGACCAAAGTATCTTCTCGTCAACGAAGCATCTACAGTGCCTCATCGACAAACCCACTTGTCTCATCAACGAAGCCCTGCATATAAATAAAGTTTTCTTCATTATAGCGAGAGAACTCGCGAACCTTCTTCTCCCTTTATCTCTCTAAAATGGTTTTCCAGCCTTCTCTCCTCAATTTCAGGATGGATTTGACCTGGTTTGGAGGATTGTTCTCTGCAAGGCTGTAAGAGTTGATCGTTGGTTTGAGAGGTTTGGGAAACATCCCAAAATCAAGGTCAGTGAATTATTTTGGGATTTTCTTAATGAATAATGTTATTTGGAGCCTAGGAAGTAGTAAATAAGTGTTTTTCTTAATATCTAAGTTAGTTGGAATTTATTTTAATTAAACTAGGATTTTTGGATTCAGGGTCCAAGTGAACGCTGCAGGTATCAATTCAGGGATCCTGCCAGCGAAGTTTAAAAGTCAGGTAAGGGGAAATTATATATTAAATCAGATTTTATGAAATTAAAGATAATAAATTATGTTACATTATATGTATATTTTGGTGTGAATTATAAAATGCCAACCATGTAAAAATTATGTTTTTTGAGTCTAGGACTACTTATATAGCTATGTATATGTGAAAGTAAACGAATGAAAGTGAAACGTAATTTCTGAGGAATTATATAAGAAATGAAATGTATATTCAGCATATAAATGTTAAATGTGGGTTGACCTATTTTACAGAAATATGTATGAATTTTACTGCTAAATTGTGTGGCATGAGTAAATGTAAATTTTGTGCGAATATATGATAAATGTATGAGATGCAGGCTAAGTAAGTAAAACATTGAGAATAAAATATGATATGGACTATGTTGCTTGTGTATGTTAAATGCAACCATGTAAATGTAAGATAGCTAAAAAGAGCCATGTTAGCAGCTTCTAGCACACTTCTGTGTATACTAACTGATGATAGCTAAAAGGAGCTGTAGACTAACTGATGATGGCTAAAGACCAGCTATAGTATGGAGGAAAGAAATGAAAATGCAATGTAATGGCAATGAAATGATAATGGAATGAAATGACAAATGTGAACGATGCAATGTTGAACATTACGTAAAGTGAAATGCAATGCAATGTTTAAGCTATGAACAAGAACATATGTGTATGATTGAATAATGACAGAAAGAATAATGTATTATGATATTAGAAGTATCTATGTATGTAAAACATGTTATGATTGGGCAGAGCGTACTCTTCGCCTTAGGGCTTGCTGAGTAAGGCGAGTGCACTAGTAACTTCAGATGTGGCAGTAGCTGCATAACGTACTAGGGCAGAGGGAACCTACTTGTATGAGCGGATAGATTTTTCTATCCTTGGGGCCTTCGTTAGTAAACCTTTATTTGAACTGTGTGAGTACGAGGTCAATCTAATACTTGAGGGCTTACTGAGTAAGGTGAGTGCCCTAGTATGCTTCAGTAGTGACCTTTGGGTTGCCTATGTATCAAAGCAGAGGGGTGCTACTTATATGGGCAGGTAATCATCCCTATCTTTAGGTAGTCTCATGGGTTAAATCTATTGCTTGTGATTGATTAGGTTCAGAGAATGTTTTCAGTGTTATGTTAATGATTTGAAAATGTATTTAAAATGATATCTACATATCTCATGTTAGCCACACACTGTTTTAATATGTATATTTCTTCCCTTACTGAGATGTGTCTCACCTAAATATGATTTTTTCTTTTTTAAGACATCCTTAAGGTCAGGCTTAGGGAGCTCAAGGGTTTATAGTCTTTTGAGGATTGTAAAAGAGAAAGGGTATATTTTTTATATACTGTGGGATTGTATTAAGTTTAAGTATATGTTTAATGTTTTATGTCGTTATGTTTTAAGGATGTTGAGTAAGGAATGGTTGTGAAAATACTGAAATGTTTTGGGAGTTATGTAGATTTATGGAAATGCAAGTGATGGATGAATTATATGGAATTAAGATAGGAATAGTAAACTCTGGTGTTACGGTATTATGGTATTTTATATGGACATTATATTTATGTTTTCCGCTGCGTATATGTTGATATATGGTTTATCAGGATTTTATCAGGTATAACCTACCAGACCCAAGTTTAAGGGTTCGGGGCATTACATTGACTGTCTATAAATAGATATGGATTGTTCTTGGCTATGGACATTATTGTATGTCTTAATATATATTCTTTGATGCATATGTTACCTATAGGGATGGTTATACTGGTCGCATTGTAAAATGAATAAATATTAATCTAGTGTGCTCATTTTAAAAGACTTAAAAATGAAGGCTTATACTACTAAGCATAGAGAAGTTAGTCTTTAACCAGTATAAGCAATTTATTTCATCTAAACTAGGGTTCAAATTGAAAGGGGGAGCATCTAAAATTAAATTCCTACTCTGTTTTGCTCACCAACACTTTTTGGCTTAGATCTATTTTGCATCAAGTGTGGCAAGTGCTTAGATGTGTTATTCTTATTGCAAAACATAATTTAAAATATATTGTTTTTTCCACAGTTCACTAGTTTTGCAATATGATCCTTGTCTTCAATTTTCTAATATTTTGGGATTTATATGGTTGATTATTCTAGTCATATTTTCCATTGTGCCTGAATACTTAATTAGAATAATCATTGCTTGTTTGAGCATCAAATTAAAGTTTCTTTTTCAGCAAGCACATCCCCAGTATTTCTTGACTATAACATTAGGGATATATATATATATATATATATATATATATATATATATATATATTTACATATATTTTTTATTTGGCAAGAAACAGTTTTACATATGGCATATCTTATTTTCTTGCTCATGTGCATTAATGTTATATCTTTAAAAAGGGGGATAATGTGTTTCAAAGAGGAAGTTCTCTTTCGCTAAAATTGTTTTTGACACCTTTTTTTTACTTAACCCTTTTTGCTGGTGCCAAAAGGAGGAGAAATTTTATGAGCAAAATGTTTGTATTGTATGCATGTCTGCATTTGTATCTTATTGCTTACACTGAATGCAAATATTTTGAATTGTCTTCTTTCGTTAATATGTCTGTGCTATATTGGTTAAATTTAATTTATCCATACTCTTTGGGGGAGCCTTTTTAGGCTTAACCTCATTTTGCTTTGATGCATTTGTCATCAATAAAAAGGGGGAGATTGATGACCTTTTGAGTCCGATCCCTAGTTTTGATAATGACAAAATGCAAGTTACTAATGTGTGTTCCTAAGTAGTTGAATATGTTAATCATTCAAAACACACACATGAAAGTGATGTTGTTTCCAGAAAGACCTTAACAAGCACATACTCTTGGCATAATCCATGGGAATTTGAAGAGCAAAAGAAAGAACAAGAAGATTTTCATTGTATTGCTTTTAGTTTTTAATTTGGTCTGTAATATAATTGCATGGCATGCATGATAGATTGCATAAGCTCAAAAAGACCATAGAATGACTATAGGAATCCTTCAAGCAATTAGGTTAATAACTCACATTTATAAGGATTTAACTTGGGTCTACACTTTGGCCAAATATAGTTTGTGGATAGATTCAGTCAACTGAACCTTGGCAGTGTAAAATGCCTCAGTCGACTGAACTTAGTGGAAGTCAACATTTTGACTTCACTCGGTCGACTATATCTTTTTGAATGTATCTTCCACAGTCGACCGAACTCACACGTGTTTGACTCCCAACAACTTAGTCAATCGAACTTCTAGTTTATTTGTGATTGAGTCGACCGAACCATATAAATAGCAGACTGAATTTCAGATATAGCTGACCAAACCTTGAAGGGTTCGTAAATCACCCTGAGCCAGTCGATCGAACCTTCTGTTCAAAATCTTCATGGTCGACCGAACTTGACAATTGGGTCGACCGAACTTAAAATATAATCGACTGAAAATGCTCAGGTTGAACATTTTTAACTACAGTAAAACAAGGTTAATTTTATTTAATCTTCATTAATCTTTTCTAAAAAAACCCCTATGCCCCTCAACAGTTTTAATTTTGTGTGTCTACATATACTACTTCATTTGGAAAGATTAAGGTATGAATTAGTAAATATCATTAGCTAAAAGTTCTCTAAATTTCCAAATCCTTATTTTCTTATAAACAAGCCAAATATCCTATTCTTACTAATCCTTCATGCTAAAATCCTTTGGTAAGAATATTTTGGAGATTGTTCATATTAGCTTACACTCTCATATTGCTTAATTGATAATTGATTTTATTGAGAGTAAGCTTGAGTGTTCCCTTGTGATTTTATTCATAAGTCTTCATTGGGAATAACTCTCAAAGGCTTGTGAGTCTTGCATTCGTGTTGCAAGATTCCTGGTCTTGTTTTTTGTGCTTTTGTGAAATACTTTTCAAACAAGCTTGATTTCAAATATCTCCTGTACTTTATACTTGATATTTGTTCTAGAGATATTTGAGTATGCTCTTGAGATCTTTGAGGCTATTGCTTGTGATTGATATACACATTTTAACTCAAAGATATAGTCACACCACTCTCACATATAAATTGTTATTATTGCATATAACTGAGAGTTGACATTTAGACTTCATTGAGCTTATACATTCATATCATACTGAAGTGCAATTTGTAATTGTATTGAGCATACTATCGTACATCATTTGCTTAGTTTAGAAGCACCTCTTTTTGTACACAAATTTGATATTACTGGTTGTATTCCTGACGGGTTGTCGGAAGAGGGAGACTAGCCCTGTGAATAGTCCTAGATTGGCTTAGACCTGGTTAGGAAATTTAGGTGCACCATTCTGGTAAGGTATTGTAAACGGCGCCGCTCCACCCGTTAAGTAAGCAATAGTGGTAATCCTCGGGCTTGTGAGCTGAGGCGGGGACATAGGCAGTATTGGCCAAACCCCGATAACATTTCTTACGTCTACTTCTAATTTCCGCATTTTAAATTTCAGCACTTTAATGTTTGTGTTTAATTGTTTAAATATTTGATTGGGTCTATGATTATATAGAAAGACCCTAGTGTTGTGCAATACTGTTTAAGGAATCTGAATTAACCTAGGAGAAAGTTTTAAATCTCCAATTCACCCGTCTTGTGAATACACCAATTAGAACACTATTTATGTTAGGAGCTTGGTGTTTAAACCTAGGTTTAGATGCATGTGAATTTATATAAAAATGTAGTACATAATTATATTAAGTTTATGAAAACAAATAAAATTCAAATTCAATCGAAATCTCTTTGCTTCCAAATAGAATAATAATTTACACTTAGATAGAATTTGGAAGCATGGATTTCCAGCTTGGATTTTAATTTGTGTGAATTTAAAACAAAATCAATATAATTTTGTACTACTTTTTATCCATACACACACATCCAAATCTATAATTTGAATTTTTCTCTCCTATACACAAGGTTAGAACACACAAAATGTTTGATATATATATATATATATATATATATATATATATATGAGTGTTCCACAAAGAAAAATATTTGCTCTTGTTCAAATTTGTTTAGTAATCTTTGAGAATAGTTATGTTTAGAGAGACACGTGAATTGAGGATAGTTACAATGTTTAGAGATATTCACATGGTTTGGTTTTTTATTATGATCTGGATTGGGATTAAGTTTTTGTATTTTAATGCCTATATTTTTACTTGCATGAATTATGTATGTACAATTACAAAGTTGTTAAATAATTAGAAATGTTTTTTTTATCATGGCTATTATAAAATGCCAATACACGAGCAAACATAATGGACAAACTATAAGAAATGTTTTTATCATATTTACTAGGTATAATAAATTTTTGCCTTTATGATTGGTTTTTAAATGTTTAACAATTTACCAAATTCTAATTTCAAATATAACTTCAATTATTATGTTTGAGTTGAATATGTATTGTGATTTTTTCACTCGATTATCCACCTAATCCACCACGGATTATCCGTTCCTATCCATTTTGCCATGTCTAGTCTAGCACATAGTACATAAAACTTCATATTGTTGATGCATAGGACATCTCTCTCTCAATATATCTTAGGATACATGACCTTAAAGAAGTCGATTCCATGTCTAAAGGGTAATAATCTTTTTCTTCATACATAGTCAACACCTTACCTTTGTTTATAATCATGTGCCAATAGCCTCATTTTATTGGAAATTTCCACCTTTCCATCCAAGGTTATCTTTGTCTTTTAGATCCATTTGCATCCAATAGATATTATACCTTCAAAGGGCCAACTAAGGTCCAAACTTGGTTGGAATACATAAATCCATTTTGAATTTTATAACCTTAAGCAATCTCCTTAGATTGATGTATGATATCAATTCCTCATGGTTGGTAAGGTTATCTCTAGAATCATTGTCACCTAGGGAGAACAATTCCTTAATATTTTTAGGAGATATCCATGCGTCTCCAAAAATACTTCATCATGTTCTTAAATACTCTTGTTGTAGCTACAACGACGCTCAATATTCTTCAGTGATCCCCCTAATGGAAGTACACAAAAGTAGTAGGGTTACAACTTCGCCTATGGGGTGGGAGGAGGAGGAGAGCTCTCAATGATCAACTATGTCTTAGGGTTTACATCTGCATATTGGGGGAGGAGGAAGATGAACGAAACCCAACCAAAACTTGTGAATTCATCAAATGAAGTTTGTCCATTTAAAACTTGTAGGGTGGTTTTGCAAGTTTTGACCATTCAATGTCAACAAGCCTCCCATGCAAAACTTGCAAAATGATCCTGTGACTTTTGGGTGCGCATCATTTTGGACAAAAAATTAGAGACCATATGATTTTTAAATAATTTCGAATAAACTAATATTATTTCTGTAAAAAAAAAAAAAAAAACTTTCAATTTGTAACTTGCATAAAAAGCACAAGCCCAACATGTGCCTTGCAATGCTTACATTTAGTGGAAAAAAATAACACAGGCTAATATATAAGCGGAGTAGGAGCTCTGTTGAAGCCCTAGGGTGACTTGCAACCTTGTCCTTCTTGATCCTTGCCATTGATCCTCTCTTTTAGTCTCCCAACCTTCTTTTCTAGTTCACATGATATCCCAACCTACTAGCCTTTGCTCGATGACGATCTTGGCTTCTTTAGAATGCTCAAATCATCATTGCCATAAAAACCTCTTCTTTGTTCATGTGAGCCGATCACTCCCCCCTCCTTCCCACCCTTTTCTCCATCTCCTTCCACCCCTCTATTTTCATAATTTTAATTTTATTCCTTAGAAAAAAAAAAAAAAAATTATATTGGTTCCCTTCATCTAGACATGCTCTCAGTGAGTTGTATATTTTCTTGATATAGGAAGGGCGGAAATGCATCTTTGGGCAAGGAATTTCAAGGACATGCGTTGGTTTTATCAATCACATATGTGGTTTTACTAGACTGCTTGACTGCTTGCCAGTGGCCATAGGCCCACTGCATATTTTTTTGTGTATTTATAATTTTAAAAGTTGTTGGTCCAGGTAGGGACTAAAGAGGCCGGGAGGGCAATAGGAGGGGCATTGGGTGATATTAAACTTTTATCCTTCTAAACAAATTATGTTAAAAACTCAACTTGATTTCTTGATAAATGAATTAAAATAAGGTATTCAGTGGAAGATTCAATCTTTTCAAAACACTAAGTTGGTTGATCAAAGAGAACTTAATATGATCACAATATTATTTACCCAATTAAGATAGTGGGTAAAGAGTCATTAATAAAAATACCCCACAGTATAAATTACTCAATGAATAAAATGGTTAACAAGAATGTTGAATATGAAGATTACAACCACAATCCAATCATTAAGTTGATTAAACAAGGATGTTTGATGTGCAATTCACAACCACACTCCATATAAGAACCTGAACGAAGAAAAGAAAAAGAAAAGAAAAGAAAAGAAAAGAAAAGAGAAAGAAAAATAAAAGAAGAAAAAAGGTTTGGCACAGGACCAAACCATCGACGGTTTGAACAACCGAGAGTTTTTATATAAGAAAATGAAAGAATTGGTTTGGTAAGTGACCTACTTAAGTGAGAACTAAGCTTAAAATTTTATAATTTTCATACTCTTCTCTCTCTCTCTCTCTCTCTCTCTCTCTCTCTCTCTCTCTCTCTCTCTCTCTCTCTCTCCAAATTAGGGTTTCACTCTCTCACTAGCCCAAGATATCTCCACACATACTCTCTGATCCTCTCTCTCTCCTCCCCACTTGTCAGCCCTTGTCCTCGACTAGTTAAGAAGCTAAAGTTTTGTTCTCCAAAGTCATAGGCAATTTTTTAGGAATGGGTAAGGGGATTAGATTATGCAAGTTATTTTTGAAATGTGAACCGATTAAACTAAAGTATATGATTATAGGAATACTATGTATGATTTTCTGAATGAATCAGGTATATGAAAATGTTAGTTTTGGTTATTGTACGTATTTGGGAAAACCTAGAGTAAGGTAATCATCTCCTTTTTCCTCTAAATCATATATTTGAGTTAAATTAAACCCTAGAGATGATTATACCTTGATTTTTAGCAAAGTATATTTTCCCCGCGTAGTTTATTATATTATGATGTATCACTCAGATCGTGTGGCATGAGAATGTTTATAGTTATTGCAAAATTGAACCTGATGGTTTCCATTGTATTATACAACAAAAAATATGGTTTTATGTCGAGTTATGATATGATCAATTTTATAAAGAGTTATGATATGCCAGTTTTATACTGAAAGTTATGATATGCCGGTTTTTATACCAAGTATGATATGAAAGGTTTTATATGGTTTTATGAATATGATGGTTTTATACTGAATTATAAAGATGATATCATGTTACTGTTTTTACTATGTAAATTATATATATGGTTTATGAACCCTAAGGGACACAATACTATGGAAGCTCGGTACTGATGCTAGTAAGCAATGTAGCCACACTGTTAAAAGTGTAGGAGGTAGATAGACGACTTGACCTGCAAAGAGTTGAGGTGCCCTCTTGAGTCTATACCAGGATGCGGTAAGGCAAATCGTTCCTGCAGATGTACTTTTAGATGAATTATGTTGACTTAGCTTGGTGGTGGATCTACCAGTTAAGTCCACTTTCAGATGAATCATGTATATACAAGATGTTATATGATGTTACATGATAGTCCAATCAAAAGGGCTCTCTATGCATATATGTGATTTATGAAAAATAGGCTATAAAAAGCCGAAAGCATGTTATTAGGGAAATTATGTGTTGGTCTAACAAGGCTTACAAATCTTATTTTGATGATAACAAATCAAGGGAATTTAACATGTTTTGGTTAAAGTGATGATGTTTTAGAAATTAAGCATTAGAGTTCAAGATCAATAGTGCATTGATAGCCTACATTCCGAACAAGTGATCCAAAAAAAGCTCAACAGATCAAAGTTTGATAAATCTTATGAAAGCTTAAAGAATGTTGAAGCTCAAAGTCTAGATGTACTCAAACAAAGACATACATGAAGACTTCACACTTCGAATGTTTAAGTCTTAAGAAAGTCTTATGTAAGTACTTCAACTTACAATCAATATGGATGCTTTGAAGCTCTTAGAAATGATTATTGACTTAGGAACCCATTTTTAAAATACTTGGAGAATATTTTTTAAGGTCAAAAGTTATTTCAAAAAGGTTAAAAATTTTTTTGAAACGAAAAGCACCTTACATTTACATTGATTAACCATTTCCTCTATCAAAAACTCCTTATCTTAAAAAGTGTCCTACATGATAGTTG
This sequence comes from Malania oleifera, assembly GCF_029873635.1. NCBI lineage: Eukaryota > Viridiplantae > Streptophyta > Magnoliopsida > Santalales > Ximeniaceae > Malania > Malania oleifera. The sequence goes on along the minus strand of NC_080422.1, from coordinate 50,252,247 downwards.
TGAGATTTTCTCTTAACTTTCTATTGATACTAAGAACGTTCAAATCAGAGTTGTATAGTGAAATTAATACCCAAAATAATGAAAGGTGGTTGAAGTTGACAATGCCTTTTTTTGAAAGGCAAGTGACTTTCCAAAATTTAAGATAAAGTAGCGTGGGAAACTTTCAAAATTGTTTGTTTGGGCTCCAAACTTTGTATAAACTTGGAAAATACTCCAAGTAAACTTGGGCAACAAGAAAATACCTTTAGAACTCTATAAATACATGGAAAACCAAAGAATTTTTACACACAACTACTTACAATCAAGCAATCAAAGTCTCTAATTCTCAAAGCTCTCTTTCTCACACATCTTTGTTGAAGTTCTACTGAATTCCTGCGGATACAACCACTTGGTTCTTGTTCTCTTATTAGGTTTCAAAGAAGAACCCGGTGATTAATTTCTTGAACTTCAAATTCATTCTTTATTGATATTTAATTTGAAGTATATTAGTGCTCTAACTTGTACTAATCAACTCTATTGTAAGAGTGTCCTTGTACACAAGAATTTGTTCTTGTTTCTAGCTATTTTTGACAGCTTAGGTTGTTGAATAATTGGTTTACCAAGCGTGGGGTATCCCTTGGAGAGAAAGGCTCTATCTTATTTGAAGGAGTGTGAAAAAGGTTTGCTCCGCCCGGTTAAGGGAGCGATATAGTGAATCCTTAGGTGATGTACCTAAGGTGAGGACGTAGGCGGGTATAGCTGAACCTCGTAAAAATCTTGGTGTCACTCTTTTCCCTATTCTCTTTAAATTACAACACATATAAACTGTGTGAATGCTTATTTGAATTGCTAGATATTAATTTGCTTTTAGGAATTGAAGAAATCGTAAAAGAATACGTTGATTAATCAATATTATTGTGGAAACCACAAGGGAGTACGTTGATTGATTAATATCAAAGCTCATTAATATATTGGTAGATACTTATTTGATATCGATATTTGAATTTTGGAAACTTGGTTGAATTTTCTATTTTTGTCATATCAAGCTAACTTCATTGATTGGATTGAATATTAATTGGACTTGTGAAATTGTTGTGTTTGAAGAGTGTGATTGCAAATTAACTCAAATTGAAAAAGGGGTAAGACTTAACAAAATAGTTATAAAGAAATTTTAAAAAATCAATTCACCCCCCTCTTGGGAGTACACCTAACTTTTCAATCGGTATTAGAGCGGGGTTATAGCAAATCTTAAATTAGAAGCTATATAAAGATCTCTATAGCACACTTAGGGGGTATCTCCCTTTGTCGAGGATCAATCCTCAAGTAGACCTATTTTTTGTGGTGTAAATACACCTTTTGGAAACAAAGAATAAGAATCTATTTACAGACTATGGTTTCAAACGCATGGAAAGTTGTCACACAAGGTGACCTTATTCCCACTAAAATCGTAGATAATAAAGAAATACCCAAAGAGGAAAAAGAAATGACTGAAAATGACCATAAAATGGTGCAAGTAAATTCAAGTGTTATGAATGCATTATTTTGTGATCTTGACATAAATGAATTCAATAGGGTCATGGTATGTAAATCAACTAAAGAAATATGGGATAAATTGAAGGTAACCTATGAAGGAATAGTTGGTGTAAGAGATAGTAGAATCGACATGCTCACAAGAGAGTATGAGGTCTTTAGGATGAACTCGGATGTAGCCATCGCTAATATGTACACTAGGTTCACTCATATAATAAACTCCCTCAATGCCTTAGGGAAATAATACTCTACATATGAGATGATCCAAAAAATCCTTAGAGGTCTTCCACCCATTTGGGAACCTAAAGCCACAACAATTACGGAAGGAAGAAATCTCAAAAATACCTCCCTAGATAAATTAATTGGATCACTTCTCACCTATGAGATGGCTATGAATGAAAGGAATTCTAAAAATAACAAACAAAATAAATCAATAGCCCTTAAAGTTGCAAAAGAAAGTTCTAGTTGATAATGAATTAGATGATGATGAAATAACATTGCTCACCAGGAGACTCAGAAAATTCTTCAAGAAAAACAAGAAATTTGCTAGAAAGTTTAGAGGTTCAAAATTTTTTAAAGGAGAAACAAGTAAAAATAAAACTAAGAATGAACCTCTTACATATTACAATTGTAAAAAGGTTGGACATATTAAACCCGATTGTCCATGACTCAAGAAAGATTCCAAGAAGAAAAAGAAAAAGGCAATGAAAGCCACTACATGGGAATATATAAGTTCTTGTAGCTCAGAATATGAATCAAGTGACCAAGAGATTGCAAATGGTTGTCTTATGGCATGGGATGATGATGAAGTACAAAGCTCCTCATCCAAATCATTTAATGATTATTGTGACGATCCATCTAATGAATCCAGTAATGAGAGTAGACCATCTTATGAAGAACTACAAAGAGACTTATTCAAAGTTCAAAGAGAATTATTCAAAGTTCCTAAGATTCTAGCTAAAGTAACTAAATGATATACTTCATTAAAAAATAAGAATGAAATTGTAATGAAAGAATTAGAATCAAAATATCTTGCTGAAAGAAAAATGGATTTAAAAATAAAGAGATTGGAAAGCAAGAATGACAAAGTAATGAAAGAGCTAGAAGATTTAAGATCTCAAACTTCTATTGAAAAAGAAAAGGACCTAGTCATTAGTGAACTTGAAAGCAAACTAAATCAAATGACTAAAGAGCTAGTAAGGATGCAAGCAAACTACAAAGGAATAAAAGATTCAGAAATAATTTTCCTTGAAAGTAAAATTGAAGATTAAAATAAAATAATTTATAGCTTCACTAAAGGAAAGGAGAACTTTGATGAAATGATTGGATCACAAAGAATGTCTTTGGAAAAAGAAGGTATAGGATTCAATGGAGTAGAGAACACAAGGAAAAAGAACCTCTACATGGGGTACTTTGTAAAAGCCACTAAAGACTATGTTAGTATCTCCTCAAATTCTTGCACACATACCACATGTTTTCTATGTAAGAAGGACACATTAAGTTTGAATGTCCATTACAGAGAAAGGGTGTGAAAACTAAACAGGTTTGGAGAGTAAAAGAAACATCTCTTGTTAAAACATTAAGGCCCAAGAAAGTATGGGTACCAAGATGAAACCCTAGTTCACAAACAATAGCCATTCCCTTTTTAGGAATTAAGAAAGCTGAATCTATACTCAAATGAAAAAGGATGCCTCTATAGCGTATAGAATTTAAGGTAGCCAATTCAAATATAAGAAGAGATTTAGTGATGACTATAAGTGTGCTCTGATAAAAAACAATGTTTAACTCATAAAATACTAATAGATATGTCTACTATATTAAAATTCTTGAATATCTAATGCATAAAATGAAAGTCTATATTGATTGTGCATATCATGGTAAATAATTCATTATATCAACTATAGCTAAAAGAGATGAAATAGCATAACCTTAGTTGAATAGTTAAAGAAAGGTTATAAATAATGAAGGTTAATATTAGCATGGCATATTTTGCTATTTGCACATGAGATTTAGAAGATCAAATTAAAAAGAAACCTATTTGATTGATTAGAACACTAAAAGAAGCTCCAAAATGAAGAATATGAAACTCATAGCACATAGCTGACAGCATATGGCTGATTCAAAAAGAAAAGTTCAACTAGGAAGTCTTCTGAAATTATTATTAAAAGCCTTCACTCCATGATTATATTAGAAACTACTACTTGGAAAATATTAAAGAAGAGTTTGTGAGCTTATTGATGACTATTATGTTGAAACAAATAAATACAAGAATGGCATTGTTGGCTACAATCAAGAAAGCTTGGATTGTACAAGGCTTAACTTAGAAAGTACTGAGATTTGGAAAGCCATATGAATTTTTGGGTATTCATATGCAAAAGAATAATTTGAAACCAAACACTAAACTGGGTTGAAATGTTTAACATTGCTATTTCATTGTGCTTAGCTCTACTATTTGTTTCTCCTGACCATCTTAGTTCACATGCTGATGTTGGATTATGTTATATTTCTTTTGCATGTTGAATGATGGATGACCATGTTATGATTGAAATATTTTTTGGCTTATGGACCTTGTTATTACAATCTAAATGTGAAATTTTTTTTTTCGGTCCTTAGAACTTTTGCATAGTATTTCTTTTGGTCTATCCTTTTGTTGATATAAAAAGGGGGAGAAAATTTAGCAAACTAAGCATGAGCACAGCATAATAAATTTAAAAGCATGATTGATAATGATGATTGCTAATGATAACTAAGAATGATGATAGCTTCACAAGATATTTACACTTATACTATACATGAATACATAGTTTATCCTTCAAGAATGAAATTAAGAATTTATTGAATATGAAATACATTTCATTCAGGGGAAACTAGACTTGTTAAGTAATGATATCACGATTACTGGAAATTATTGAAAATTTTGATATGCAATCTTTTGTATTTTCTCATGCTACTTTGAGACTTATTGTCTATCTTTTTATGCATGATGAATGCAAAGTTTTGCCTTGTGTCTTCACTGAATCTATACTTTTTCTTATGGTTGCTCATTTTTTTCTTTTTGATTTTTTGTCAAAAGGGGGATAAAGTTTGAACAAAAATGAGAGCTAAATTAATGAGAACAAAATTGAGGAGATAAAATGCAACGATAAGAAAGCTTAAGTAATGTAGAATATGAGATATTGCTAATAATGGTATGATGATATGATGATATGAACTATGATGCACTAATGGTATGATGATATGAACTATGAATACTTGATTTTTATATAAATTAACTTACATGGAATCAAAAAAATGAATCTCAAATTATTTGATCATATGAATGATTTTTTTTTCAAAACATTGTTAAAAATGTGCTTATTGTAAAGGGGGGCCTTATCAAGGTTAACTCTCTTTTGCTCCTTATTTTTCATTCATCAAAAAGGGGCAGATTGTTGGTCTAACAAGGCTTACAAATCTCATTTTGATGATAACAAATCAAGGGAATTTAACATGTTTTTGTTAAAGTGATGATGTTTCAGGAATTAAGCATTAGAGTTCAAGATCAAGAGTGCATTGATAGCCTACATTCCAAATAAGTGATCAAAAGAAAGCTCAACAAATCAAAGTTTCAAAAATTTTATGCAAGCTTAATGAATGTTGAAGCTCAAAGTCAAGATGGACTCAAAGGAAGACATACATGAAAACTTTACACTTCGAATGTTTAAGTCTTAAGAAAGTCTTATGTAAGTACTTCAACTTAAAATCAATATGGATGCTTTGAAGCTCTTAGGAATGATTATTGACTAAGGAACCCATTTTTAAAATACTTGAAAAATATTTTTTAAGGTCAAAAGTTATTTCAAAAACGTTAAAATTATTTTTGAAATGAAAAGCACCTTACATCTACATTGATTAGCCATTTTCTCTATCAAAAACTCCTTATATTAAAAAGTATCTAACATGACAGTTATGGGATTTTATCTTAGATTTTTATTGATACCAAGAACGTTCAAATCAGAGTTGTATAGTGAAAGTTATACCCAAAATACTAAAAGGTGGTTGAAGCTGATAGTACCTTTTTTTTGGAAGGCGATTGACTTTCCAAATTTAAGATAAAGTAGCATGGGAAACTTTCAAAATTGTTTGCTTGGGCTCCAAATTTTGTATAAAGGGAAATACTCCAATTAAACTAGGGAAATATTTCAAGCAAACTTGGGCAATAAGAAATTACTTTTAGAACTCTATAAATACAAGGAAAACCAAAGGATTTTTACACATAACTACTTACAATCAAGCAATTAGAGTCTCTAATTCTCAAAGCTCTCTTGCTCACACATCTTTGCTGAAATTCTACTGAATTCCTGCTAATACAATAACTCAGTTCTTATGCTCTTACTAAGTTTCAAAGAAGAACGTGGTGATTAATTTCTTGAGCTTCAAATTCATTCTTTATTGATATTTAATTTGAAGTATATTAGTGCTCTAACTTGTACTAATTAGCTCTATTGTGAGAGTGTCTTTGTACGCAAGAATTTGTTCTTGTTTTATTATTGTTTTTGACTGTTCTGGTTGTTGAATCGTTGGTTTACCAAGCGTGGGGTATCGCTTGGAGAGGAGGGCTCTATCCTATTTGAAGGAGTGTAAAAGGTTTGCTCCACCTGGTTAAAGGAGCGGTATAGTGAATCCTTAGGTGGTGTACCTGAGGCAAGGACGTAGGCGGGTATAGCCAAACCTCATAAAAATCTTGGTGTCACTCTCTTCCCTATTCTCTTTAAATTACAGCACATATAACCTGCGTGGATGCTTATTTGAATTGTTGGATATTAATTTGCTTTTGGGAATTGCGGAAACCGAAATGGAGTACATTGATTAATCAATATTATTGCGGAAACCACAAGGGAGTACGTTGATTGATTAATACCAAAGCTCATTAATATATTGGTTGGTTACATACTTTAAATAAAGATATATATATTTGATATTGATATTTGAATTTTGGAAACTTGGTTGAATTTTCTATTTTTGTGATATCAAGCTAACTTCATTGATTGGATTGAATATCAACTGTACTTGTGAAGTTGTTTTGTTTGAAAAGTGTGATTGCATATTAACTCAAATTGAAAAAGGGGTAAGACTTAATAAAATATTTATAAAGAAATTTTAAAAACCCAATTCACCCTCCTCTTGGGAGTACACCTAACTTTTCATTATGTATTTTCAGTTATACATGTGTGAGTATAGTTTCAAATGCCATTTCAGTTACAATTAAATATATGAATGTTTTATGATCACACTAAAACTCATGATAGCCACACACTGATGCTAATCTAATCTGTCTTACTAAGAAGTGTCTCACCCTAATATCCAACTCATTTTTTAGGTCCTACAAGGAATCGAGCCTAGAGTGCTACGGGGCTAGGTGTAGTTATTGGTAGTTATTGTATGTGTGAACGAGACACTGGGTTATTATGTTTATGTTTTATTTTGGGATGTAATATATATAACATGGAGACAATTATGTGTAATTGGGATGGTCTAGGACTTTGGTAAAATGTTTTGAGGTTTAATTATCTTCCGCTGCATGTTTATATTGGGTTATGGACAAGAACACCCGGGACCCCTATTTGGGTTCAGGTCGTTATAATTGTGGTATCAGAGATATATGTGTAGGAAATAGCACTCTAGGCCCCATTGAGTTTGGGGCGCTACAATTGTAGTATCAGAGTACCAAGTTGATAGGTCTTGTAGACTTTGACAAATGATCTTACCAGAGTATAGGTTCAAGTTGGATGAGGATAGAAATGGGTAGATTAGGATATTGGTAGGTTATTTTGAGTTTATCTTGCAACCTAGAGGCAGAAATCCCTTAACGGTATTCTGTGTTTTTCTTATAACGATGGTTTCAGAAAAGTCACGGTAAATTCATCGACAATTTTTGTTTCCGATTTCAAGAGATTGGAACTTGAAAAATTAGAATTTGAAACGTTAAGTTGGGGTGATATGTCATAAATTTTGTTATGGTTAGAGGCCAGTACCATTAAATTACTAAACGTATACAAGAAAGGGATTAGTGAAGTTTTTTGGGGCCAAACCATCGCTGATTTTTTGTGGTCTTCACAAACCATCAACGGTTTCCTCCAAAACAGGCTCTCGGGATCTCTGGTTTTCTTTCGACGGTTTCAGAGGTCTCAGTAAAACTGTCGACAGTTTTGTGTCTGAATAGTGTGAATAAACATTAAAATTGGGAACTTGGATTTAAGTGATTTTTAGTTAAAAAATTGTACCAATCATGTTGAGATATTGTAATTCTAAATTCATTATGTCATATCTTCAGGATGGATCCCAAGGATAACAATGTGAGTGCCATAGAAATTAGCAATGAGGGGACTTCTCACAAGGACAACATTGATTCTACATCAGTGCTTCGCGGTTTTTCCCAGTAGTTCATGGCCAAGATCGTACAGAGTTCTAGGGGGCAGAGTTGCCCCACCACTTACCCGGGCTAGACCATAGTACAGTTTACCCAGATAAATCCCTCAGCTTTCTCAGGAGGAGCCTACCCGACTATTGTAGAGAATTGGGTATAAGGTATTGAGAAGATACTAGTAGTGTTGCGCTGCACTGATGAGCAGAAAGTCCTCTATGCCACATATAAGATGAAAAGAGAGGTCGAGCGGTGGTGGTTAGCTGTGAAGCTACTTGAGGAGCAGAGGTCAATACCTATAGCACTGACCTTGAACCACTTCAAAGAGATCTTATTTGATCGGTACTTCCCCGCCTCCACTAGGGATGCTAAGGCGGAGGAGTTTTTGAACCTGACCCAAGGGAACTTGACTGTGCAGCAGTATGCAGCCAAGTTCATTGAGTTGTCTCACTTAACCCCATATATGATTCCAGATGAGTCCAAAAAGGCTTAGAGGTTCGAGAAAGGCCTGAGACAAGGGATTTGTGAGCAAGTGGCGGTTTCATAGGTATGGGATTTCTCAGAGGTAGTGGATAAAGCCACTATAATAGAGATGAGTTGGTAGAGAAGTGCAGGGTTACAGAGCCAAAGGAAGAGGCCTATGCCTCTTGGTTCTCACGCAAGTGCAAGTCATGGGCCTTAGAGGAGGCATGGTAGTAGTGGAGGCCAGATATGGGAGATGGGCAATCAGGCATTTCAAGGTAACCCATCATATACCCTATTTGTCCTAGATGTAATAAAATGCCTCCTGGGGAATGCTGCAGTGGATTAGATGCCTATTTTCGATACGGTAGACCCAGGCACGTTGAACGACACTACCATGGATTGACGAACAATGCACTCCTACCTAATCAATACCAGGGAGGGAATTAGACACCTTGAGGCAACTACTAGTGGAACACTGCCCAGGCACGAGTTTATTCTCTTACTTCCGAAGACATAGAAAATGTAGGGGACGTGGTGATAGGTAATATCTTATTGTTTTCAAATAAAGCTATTGTGTTATTTTATTTATGAGCAACACACTTTTTCATATCTGTGGGGTATATCAAATGGTGCGGGGGTAGAAACTCAATTATTAGATGCTGGATTAACTGTAGCCAAACCGATAGAAACACTAGTAGTATATAGAAAAGTGATTCGGGATTATCCAGTGGATATTCAAGGAAGAATGCTACCTGCTAACTTAATTTTGTTTGATATGCATGGATTCGATGTCATTTCGTGAATGGACTGGTTAGCCTCAAATTATGCTAGTATAGACTACAACAAAAAGGAGGTAGTGTTCAGACCTCCTGGGGAGCAGGATTTGTCGGGTCATGCGTGCACTCTATACCACAGATTAAGTCAGCCATGCAGGTTAAAACGCTACTCTTGGAAGGATGTCAGGGGTACCTAGCTAGTGTAAGGAAGCACCAGAAGGAGAATTAATACTTGAGGATATCTCGATAATAAGGGAATTTCCTGATGTATTTTCGAAGGATTTACCTGGGTTGCCTCCCGACCGTGAAATTGAGTTTTTCATTGACTTACTTCCAAAGACGACACCAATCTCTAAGGCTCCCTATAAAATGGCTCCAACTGAATTGAAGGAATTGAGGAGCAGTTGCAAGAATTATTGAACAAGGGATTTATCAGACCTAGTGTGTCACCTTAGGGAGCACCAGTGTTGTTCATGAAAAAGAAAGATGGGTGGATGAGGATGTGTATTGACTACCAAGAAATAAATAAAGTGATTGTTGACTTAATTGGACTTTTCAATCCTAGTTTGATGATAACAAAATGAAGGATGCTTTAACATATGATGTTAAGTGATGCGTTTTAGGTAAAAGAACTCTTAAGATTGATAAGTTGAAGCTCAATGTTAATCTAGTGAAAGCGCCTCAGAATATTGAAGGCAATGAATAACAAATGAAGAAGCTTAAGGGCAAGCAAACCTAAAGTCAAAAGTGAACCTCAAAAGGCTGAAGGAGGCTGAAGGATTTAAGAAGACCATAATTAGAAGAACTGTTGTAAGTTCTTCAAAACCAAATGTCATTTAGATATGTGAAGCTCTTATAAAATCAAAATAAACTAAGAAACACTTTGTTTTAAAGAGCTTAAAACATGTTTTTGAAATTAAAGTAACAAAGGTCTTAAAGGAAGGAAAGTGTTCAAAATAAAAGTGAGTTTCTGATAAGCAGTGCACCTGACAGATGACTGTCTGTCTATGGACAGACGACTGGCAAGTTAAAGGGTTTAATAAAAGTATTCTAGGTTTAAATTTTTAACTATGACAGATGACTGCCATGTCATGGCAGACGACTGCCACGTGGAGCAAATTTTAGATCTCAAAGAGAAGCTTCTTTTAAAATTTTGAATTTCAAAATTTAATCAACAATTTAATGTTTTTTCAAAGTTTACCTAATTTGATATGGACAACATCTTTCAAAATTTTGAATTTCAAAATTTAATCAACAATTTAATGTTTTTTCAAAGTTTACCTAATTTGGTATGGGCAACATCTTTCAAAATTTTGAATTTCAAAATTTAGTCAACAATTTTAATGTTTTTTCAAAGTTTACCTAATTTGATGTGAATGTTGATCTTTCAAAATTTTGAAATTCAAAATTTAGTTAACAAATTAAATGTTTTTTCAAAGTCTACCTAATTTAATGTGGAAGTTGATCTTTTAAATTGCCTATAAATACCTCTTTGGGTAATGAAAAAACACAATACTAGAAAACACAAGAAAAGAGAGAAATCAGACAAAATTTGAAATTCATCTTGTGCTGAAATTCTTCTGAAGTTCTTCTTTGCTCACATCTTTTGCAAGAGAGGAATTCTACAATTCTGGTAGATTAAAAATATCAAAGTTCGGTTCCGGGTTGCAATTCCATTTCTCTTTTAAACGAACCATTGGTGACTTCTAAAAACTTTAGAGTTTCATATATTCTATTTTGCTTTGGTTTTTTGAAGTACAATTTACATTTCAATTTGTACAACCTGCTCTAAATTTTGGGAGTATTTTTTGTACGCAGAATTTATATTACATTCTTGTAGATTGTGAAGATTCCAAGTTTGCTGGATCGTTGGCTAAGCGAGGGATTATCGCTTAGAGAGGTGCTGCTCTAGCCTTCTGAAGGAGTGTATAAAGGTATTGTTCCACCCAGTAAAGGAACAGGTTTAGTGAATCCTTTGGTGGTTTTGCCAAAGGCGAGGACGTAGGCTGTGTTGAAGCCGAACCTTGTAAAATCCTGTGTCTCACTCTCTCTTCCCTTACTCTTTATTTTCAGTATATTTATATTGAGTGGATGGTTTAAATTTGAAATCATATACACTACGTTTATTTGGAAATCAAACAAACTTAAAGTTTAATTTTGATTTGGTTTGCGGAAACTGAAAAGGAGTACGTTGGTTAAACCATACTTTGCGGAAACCATACGAGAGTACGTTACTTGGTTAAAACACCTAAAGAAAATTAACTAAGAGTTTATTTGAATTCTGAATTTTGGGAAGAGTGTGGATGTGTGGTTGTAAATCATATAAAAGAAGCAAATTTATTTTAACAAGCATATCATTCAACTACAAGGCTTGATTCATATTTATAAGGTATACATAAACAAACAACCATCCTAATTTCTTACTACTGTATATCTTAATTTTGGTTTGGTTGTTTGCCTTCAAATTGTGTTTGGTTAGTTTGGATAGTGTGGTTAATTGAAAGGTTGATTGGTGATTTAGTTGTTTAAGTGCTTGTGTTGTTGATTGTATAAAAGAAACCAAGTTATTGTGTGTTTGATAAATTAAACAAACAAGTAAAAGAATTAGATAAACAATAAAAGAAGTTAAGTATTCTTAAAAGGAATTAAAAAGAAAGTTTTTAAATTCCCAATTCACCCCCCTCTTAGGAAGCTATCCTAATTTCAGTGACAAATAAGAATAAGTACCCGCTACCCCGTATTGATGGTCTGTTTGACCAACTTCAAGGAACACATGTCTTCTCTAAGGCCGACCTCCGATCTGGGTATCATAAGGTGAAAGTTAAATCAGAGGATTTTCTAAAGACTACTTTCCGAACCAGGTATGGAAACTATGAGTTCTTAGTTATGCGATTTGGATTAATAAATGCTCATGCTACATTTAGGGATCTGATGAATAGGGTCTTCCATAAGTATCTGGATCAGTTTTTGGTAGTGTTCATTGATGACATCCTAGTTTAGAGTCCCGAGGAGCATGAGAACTTAGAGAAATGAAACTTTATGCTAAATTCAAGAAATGCAAATTTTGATTGGAACAAGTAGCATTTCTGGGACATATAATATCCAGAGGTGATGTTTTAATGGACTCGAGTAAGATAGAGGCAGTAGTGAATAGGGCGAGATCGAAGAATGTTCACAAGGTCAGAAGTTTCTTGGGGCTGGTAAGATACTATCGCCAGTTCGTGGAAGGATTTTATAAACTATCAGGTCCTCTGACATGGTTGACAAGGAAGAATGTGAAGTTTGAGTGGACTGGTGATTATGAGCAGAGCTTTCAAGAATTGAAACAACGACTTGCCACTACTCCGGTTCTTACCATTCCACCAGGTGATGGTGGTTTCGTGATTTATAGTGATATGTCTCAAAAAGGGCTTGGCTGTGTTTTAATACAATAGGGGAAGGTCATCGCATATGCTTCTTAGCAACTCAAGGAATACGAGAAGAACTATCTCATGCATGATATGAAATTGGAGGCAGTAGTATATGCATTGAAAATATAGAGGCACTACCTGTATGGTGAAAGATGCAAGATATTCTTGGACCCTAAAAGCCTTAAGTACTTCTTCATGTAGAAGGAACTGAATATGAGATAGAGGAGATGGCTAAAGCTGTTAAAGGACTATGATTGTATCATCAGTGACCACCCAGGGAAAACTAACGTGGTAGCTGATGCATTAACTTGGAAGTTAGTTGGTGCATTGGTATTAGCAGTTGTAGCTCAACATCAAATCAGAATGGATCTAAAAAGATTTGGTGTCGAAATGGTGAAAGGAAATCACCAGACATTCATTGCTAGTATGGTAGTCCAACCGACTTTGCTAGAAAGGATTAAGGCTACTCAGATGAAAGATGCATAACTGGTAAAAATTAAGGGTAAGGTACAGTGTGGATTGGGAGCAGATTTTAATATCTTAGATGAAGGAGTTTTTAGGTTTCATGCCAGACTATGTGTACCCAATGATGCTAAGATCAAAAGGACAATTCTAGAAGAGGCCCATCGCTATCTTTGTACAATGCATTCAGGAAGCACTAAGATGTATAGGGATCTGCGACAATCTTTCTAGTGGAACAACATGAAGAGAGAAATCACCCGATTTGTGGAATGGTGCCTAACATGTCAGCAAGTAAAGGTTGAGCATTGGAGACTGACAGGACCATTGCAATCACTTCACATTCCTCGGTGGAATTGGGAGCACATTTTCATGGACTTCATCACGGAATTACCACTGGCACTTAATGGGAAAAACGCCATCTGGGTAATTGTTGACTGATTGACAAAGACTGCCCATTTTGTTTAGATTAAAGTTAACTACTCCATGAATAGATTGGCAAAGTTGTATATTCAAGCGATAGCTATACTACACGACGTACATGTGTCCATCATTTCAAATAGGGACCCATGGTTCACCTCCTACTTTTGGAAGAGTGTGCAGAAAGTTTTGGGATCTCAACTGACCTTAAGAAGAGTGTTTCACCCATAGACCGATGGACAATTAAAGAAAACGATTCAAATATTAGAAGATATGTTTTGGGCTTGTGTGCTGGATTTTGGAGGTAGTTGGATTTAGTATTTGCCACTAGTCGAGTTCGCCTATAAAAATAGCTATCAGGTTGGTATTAAGATGGCACTGTATGAGGCATTATATGGTCAGAGGTGCCGATCTCCGTTATATTAGGATGAGGTTGGTAAATGGCGAATTTTGGGACCATAAATTATACATCGGACTTCTGAAAAGATCAAACTCAACAGGGATAGAATTAAAACAGTTAAGAGTCGACAGAAGAGTTATGTTGATATACGCCGATGAGAGCTAGAGTTTGAGGTAGGGGATAAGATATTTATGAGGATTTCTCTGATGAGAGGAGTTATGAGATTTGGAAAGAAAGGTAAGATAAGCCCTAGGTACATCAGTTCATTTGAGAAACTGGAGAGGGTTGGTCCAGTTGCTTACAGGATAGCGTTATCCCTGGCACTATCTAGGATTCATGACGTGTTTCACATGTTTATGTTGAAAAAGTGCATCCCGGATCCTTGACACGTGATAAGCTATGAGTCTCTGGAAGTCAGGTACACATTATCATATGATAAAGTGCCAGTTCAGATTCTAGATCGTAAGGAACAAGAACTACGTACTAAAAAGATTCAGTTGGAAAAAATAATCTGACATTATCATGCAATGGAGGAAGCTTCAAGGGAATTAGAGGAGGAAATACGACAGAGGTACCCACAATTGTTCAATGAGACCCAATGCTATCCAAGTAAAGGTGATGGTTTAGGTAAGTGTTTAGTTTAAATATGAATTCTTTTAAAACAGGTTTGTTAGTTTAAACTGTATGTTTCTAGTTTCAGGTTAAAAGTAGTTTTTGGGAGAGTTTTTATTTGTTAAATGTAATCTCCCAGAAGCTTTTATGTAACCATGATATTCCTCCGTCATAAGTGAGGATAATAAATAAACTTGGGATAGAGCCGCTATGTGAGTGGCTATCGGCGTTTCCTAGAGTCAAGTAATGGTTTCAAATTTCAAAGGTTGTGATAAGTAGTAGTTAGCAATTTTGAATATGAAATTTTTATGAGGACGGGAGGACGTAGGAACCCAAACCAAGAAAAGAAAAAGAAAAGAAAAGAAAAGATAAAGAAAAAGAAAACAAGGAAAAAGGTTTGGCACAGGACCAAACCATCGACGGTTTCAGGGAGCTCAAGAAAATCATCAACGGTTTCAACAACTGAGAGTTTTTATATAAGATAACAGGAGAATTGGTTTGGTAAGTGACCAAACCATCAACAGTTTCAGGAAAACTGTTGATAGTTTTCCCCGACCTAAGCTTACTTAAGTGAGAAGTAAGCTTAAATTTTTATAATTTTCATACTCTTTGTTGGCCTTACAAGGCTTAAAATCTTATATTGATGATAACAAATCAGAGGAACTTAACATATTTGGTTAAGTGATGATGTGACAGGACTCAAGAAAGAGAATATAAGGTCAAGTGCTCACAAAGATCAATAAAAGCTTATACTCCAAAGAAAGATGATCAAATGAAGTTTAAAAGGCACAGATTAAAAGATGATCTAATAAAACTTGAAGATCATGAGAGCATGAATGAGAACTTGCTAAAGTATATTGAAGCTTGAAGACAAAGATAGAAGACAAGCATGAAGACTTAAGTGCTTAGAATGTCAACGTCTTAAGAAGTCTTGATGTAAGTACTTCATGTTTAAATGTCTCATGGAAATATGTTGAAAGCTCTTGTTGACCCTATAAGTCATACCCTATTTTGATTATGAAAAATAATTAGGTATTTAATGTCTATCAAGTTGTTGTGTAGGTTTTCATTGACAATATCATATGATGACACTCGGAGACCCGAAGAAATATGAAGACCCTTATTGCTTTTAAGTGTTGTACTTTTTTCATTCATTTGGGTCTGTAATAACCATTTATTCCAAGGTCTGTAATAATCTAAATATCATGCATGTAGGAACTGATAAGCTCAAGACCTTAGAATGACCTTAGGGAGTAGGTCAACTGACACCAGGCTTTTTGGACTAACTCGAAGACCTTAGAAAGACCCTAGGTCCCAACACTTACACGTAAAATAGTCCCCAAGATTAAATATAATATTAGGGGAATGAATTGAATAAAATTAGGACTTGAAGGTGAAAATAAGTAAGCATTCGGGCGACCGAACTTGTCAACAAAAATTGCCTCGATCAATTGAACCGTGGACCAGTCAATATGTTGACCTGAGTTCGGCAAACTGAACCAAATTGCACACATCTTCCATGGTCAATCGAATGCGTGTCAGGTCACTTTTCACCAACCCAGTCGCCCGAACCTTAGCATTCAAAATAGCCTCGGGCGACCGAACTTGTGAGTTCGGTTAACCAAACTTTATACCAAGCACCTGAATCACGGTGTTTTAAGGAATCACCTGATTCAGCAAACCAAACTTATTTTCAGGCACCTGAACTTATAATTTGCCTTTTTCTATTATGTCTATTTGGGCACTCAAATCCTAGGTCGAGCACCCAAAACTATCGAGTTGCTTTTATTTTTACCGAGATTAATTAGGGGTTAAACTGGGTAAAATATTAAACTCATTTAAAATCTTTTTAATAATGCCCATTGATTCCCAACCGGTCATAATTTTTCTTATGCCTATATATACAAGTTACTTTGCAAAAATTAGTGATGAATTAGCAAGATTATTAAGCCAAAATACTCTAAAAATTCCAAATCCTATTTTTGCTTATACAACTTCCATACACTTATTCCTTGATTATCCAAGTGTTGTGAGAGCTTCTAGAGTTCTTGTGATCCATTCTCATTTGCTTAATACTCTCATGTGTGTAGTTTATTGATTGATTTTGATATTGAAAGTTGAGCATAAGTTTTTCCAACCGATTTAATGTAATAAATCTTGTGTGGGAAAACTTAGAGGCTTTTAGTTCTTGCATAGATATTGGAAGGTACCTTAGCCCATATTTTTTGTGTGCAAAATATTTTACAAAGTTTGATTTCAAACAACTCTACTACTTGATACAATTTGAGAAAATATTTTTGAGTTCGTTTGAATATTATTGCTAGCATCTTTGAAACACTAATCTGATGCTGAGATTTGATATACTTTACTTTCAAAGATTAGCTTGTTTGAACACTCTTGTGCATACTTGAGATTATCATTGTACTGAGTGTAGATTGCACATATACACCACTGAACTTATCGTTCTTATATGTTTTGTGTGCATTAATTATACTGTGTTGTACTGTAGTACATAGTCTGCTTAGTTGAGAAGCACATTTCCGTGTACGTAAATTTACATTTTTTGTATTCTAGGTGTGGGCCTGAAGAGGGAGACTAGCTCTGTTGAATAGTCCCGGATTGGCTTAGACCAGATTAGAAAAACTAGGTGCACCACCCTGGTAAGGTATAGGTTGAGGTTAGCCCCATTAATTGACCTAGTTGTAACAGGTGCCGCTCCACCCGATAGGTGAGTCATAGTGGAATCCTTGTGCTGGTGAGCCAAGACGGGGACGTAGGCAGTATTGGCCAAACCCTGATAATATATTGTGCGTGTTCTTTATATTTCTGCAATTTATTTACTACACGTGTATGTTTCATTGTGAATGATTGGGTTCATAATTGTATAGACAGACCCTAGGTTGCGTAATACTACTGATCTGGTTTAACCTAGGAAGAATTATTTTAAATACCCAATTCACCCCTCTCCTGGGAATACACCAAAGATAACAGCTCTTCTAGGGTTAATTATGGACTTAGAGACCATACTTCAAAACCCCAAAAAATATTTTATAAGAAATCAAATCAAGAGAGCAAAAAGGATTTTTGAAAACTAAAATGAAAAATCTGAATTTGGTCTGCCCAGACGACTGAGGTACACCCTCAGAAGACTGAAGATGTACCTTAGAAGACTAAAGTTTTACTTCGGTCTACTGAAGAATTTCTTCAGAAGACTAAAAAATTAGTTCAATCTACTGAAGATTTTTTTGAAGAAATACAAAAAAGGAAGTACACCCTCAGTTCAGTCATCTGAACTGGGACTTTAGAAGACTGAACACTCAATTTAGTCGTCTAACCCTATGTCCAATTCAAATTTTTCAGTGTGTTAAGAAACATCAGAAAACTGAACCTGATACTTGAGTCACACGAACACTATTAACGACTATAAATTTTAAATATTTTAAATTTTAAATAAAGGTTTCTTATGCCCCAAAATTTATGAAAACTTGGGAGATACTCCAAGTAATCTTGGGCAACATGAAATTACTTTTCTAAGCCTATAAATACATGGTTTTGCAAATCAAATTACAACGAAGAATTGAAAAATCTATTTCAAGGCTAAAAGCACACTTGCACTTTCAAAGCTATCTCTTGCTCACTCATTGCAAAATCTGATTTTTTGAGAATACTAAAGTGCTGATCCATCCTACTGTGATTTCTACTTCTGATCATCATCTAGAGAAGGATATTGGTGAAATCTTATTGGAGCTTCAATCTTATTTCAATTTGATATTTAAATATTGAAGTATCTAGTGTTTGAAATTATACTAATCTGCTTTATGTAAGAGTGTTATTGTATGCATAGATTGTCTCTTGTTTTCTTGTAGTGATTAATGATTCCAGGTTGTTGGATCGTTGGACCAAGCGTGGGGTATCGCTTGGAGAGGTGTTGCTCTAGCCTATTGAAGTAGTGACCGAGCGTGGGGTATGGCTTGGAGAGGCATTGCTCTAGCCTATTAAAGGAGTTATTAAGCATGGGGTATCACTTGTAATGGTTTGTTCCACCCAGAAAGGAACGGTATAGTGGAATCCTTAGGTGGTATTGGCCTAAAACGAGGACGTAGGCTAGGGATAAGCCAAACCTTGTAAAACAATGTGGTGTCGCTCTCCTTTCCTTACTCTCTTTAAATTTCAGCATATATTAATTGTGTGGTTGAATTTAATTTTTGAACATATACATTGCGTGGATTGGATATTAAATAAACTAAGGATTAATTTGATTTTGGGATTTGCAGCAACCAAAAGGAAGTACGTTAGTTGATCAATAAAAATTGTAGAAACCGTAAGGGAGTACGTTGATTGGTTAACACCCAAGACTAATTAGCTGAAAGTTTATTTAAAAGTCCAAGTTTTTGGAAGGAGTGTTGGATTTTATATTGTGTATCATATGGAGAAATCAAATCCATCAACACAGGGCTTACATATATTCACAGGGTTGCAAACAAGCAAATATCTTGAATTCTTGTAAAAACTGAGAATTGCCAAGAAGCTGCATATTATATCTTGATTTAGTATCTTTGGTTGTTTACTTTAAAGTTATTGATTGGTTCTTGGTTATTTAAGTTGTGTTTACTTGTGGTGTGTTAAGTATTGGTTTGTGGATTGAATAAGTAAGTAAGTCTATGCTGTGTGATTGTTAAATTAACAAGTGGTTTAAGAATTCTTGAAAAGAATTAAAATAAAATTTTAAATAACCCAATTCACCCCCCCCCCTCTTGGGACTACATCTCAACTTTCAATTGGTATCAGAGAGAGGTTGTAGAAAATCCTAACTAGTAGCTACGTAAAGATCTATATGACACACCTAGGAGTAGCTCCCTTTGGAGAGGGTCAATCCTCAACTAGGTCTCCCATCTTTTGTGGTATAAACTATACCCTTTGTAAACAAAGAATGAGGATATATATTCAAACCGTGGATTGGAAAGTATGGTGTCACACATGGTGACCACATTCCTACTAAAACCGTAGATGGCAAAGAAGTTACTAAAGAAGAAAAAGACTTGACCAACATTGATTACAAAATGATGCAAGTAAACTCTAGTGTCATGAATGTACTATATTGTGCCTTAGATGTTAATGATTTTAATAGGGTCATGGCAGGTAAGTCAGCTAAATAAATTTGGGACAAATTAGAAGTAACCTATGAAGGAACTATAGATGTTAGAGATAGTAGAATCGACATGCTCACAAGCGAGTATGAGGCTTTCAAGATGAACCCGGATGAAACCATAACAAATATGTATACGAGGTTCACTTATATCATAAACTCCCTTAATGCCTTAGGAAAGAATTACTCAACTTATGAAATGATCCAGAAAATCCTTAGAAGACTTCCTCCAATATGGGAACCTAAAGCTACAACAATTATGGAAGGAAGAAATCTCAAAAATACATCCCTAGATGAACTCATAGGATCTCTTCTCACGTATGAGATGTCTATGAATGAAAGAAGTAGAAAATCTAAAGCCCAAGAATCAATTTCTTTTAAAGCATCAAACGAAAACTCTAGCGATAAAGATGAAGAAGAGATGGATGAAAATGAAATAGCCTTCATATCCAAGAAACTTGCAAAATTCTTAGAAGGAAAAAATATATTTACTAGAAAAATCTAGAACTCAAAATCAGATGAAGAAGAAGAAAAGGATATCAGTAAAAAGAAAACAAAAGCTAAACCCCCTACTTGTTACAAGTGTGAGAAAGTTGGACATATAAAATCAAATTGTCCACAACTTATGAAAGATTCCAAAAAGAAAAGGAAAAGGGCAATGAAAACAACTACTTGGGGTAATATGAGTACAAGTAGTTCAGATAATGAATCAAGTAACCAAGAGGTTGCTTGCTATATGGCATGGGACAATGAGGAAAGCTTCTCACTAAAATCAATTAATAATTCTTGCAATGATTCATCTGACGAATCAAATGATGAAAGTATACCATCTTATGAAGAACTTCAAAATGAATTATTCAAAGTGCATAAGATCTTAGTTAATGTGACTAAAAGATATACATCATTGAAAAATAAGAATGAAGGTATAATGAAAGAGTTGGAATCTCTAAGACTTACTGAAAGAGAAAAAGATTTAAAAATCAATAGACTAGATAGCAAGAATAAAAAGGTGAAAAAAGAACCAAAAGATCTAAAGTCCAAAACTTCTATGGATGATGAAAAAGACTTATATATTTCTGAACTAGAAAATAAAATCATCAAAATGTCTCAAAATCAAGAAAAGGGTTAAAATATACAAAATTTAGAAATCTATGATCTTAAGAGAAATATTGAGGATCAAAACAAAATCATCTACAACCTCACTAAAGGAAAACAAAACTTTGATAAAATGATTAGTGCGTAAAGAATGTCTTTAAATAAAGAGGGCATAGGGTTCAATGAAATTGAAAATACAAAGAAAAAGAGCCTCTATATGGGGTACTTTACAAAAGTCTCCACAGACTATGCTAGCACCTCCTCTAATGCTTATACTCATACTACATGTTTTCTATATAAGAAGAAGGGGCATATTAAGTTCGAATATCCAATAAAGAGGAAAGCTACGAAAATTAAACAAGTTTGGAAAGTAAAAGAAACATCTCTTGTTAAACCATCTGGACCCAAGAAAGTATGGGTACCAAGATGAAAAACCAGTTCATAAACCATAGATTTTAGGTATAAGTATTCTCTTATTAGGAGTTAAGAAAGCTAAAATTGTGCTGAAATGAAACAGCCTATAGAATTTAAGTTAGTCAATCCTAAAAGAAATAAAGTAATAATTATAAATGTACTCTAATAATAGACATGCTTAACTCATAAAATATAAATAGATATGTCTACCTTAAAGATTTGATGCATAATCTGAAAGTTTATATTAACCATGCATATCATGGTGAATATTTTAGCTATAGCTAAAGGAATGCTAAAGCATAACCTTAGATGAACTGTTATAAGTACTTAAGGTTAAAAAAAAAAATTTAAGAGCATAACATATAATATTATTGACACATACCTGAGATTTAGAAAATCAATCACCAACGAAGCTCATAAGTGAAAAATATGAAATACAGCTGATTAAAGTATTGTAGGTGCAATGAACTTGTTTTATGCTCATAGCATATGGATGACTCAAGAAGAAATTCTCCTTGATCAAATCTATGGAAAATCATTTCATAATATAAGGATATTAGACATGCTGAAATAGGGGATAAGGATCAGTTTATGAGCTTATTGATACACATCATATTGAAACAAATGAAAATAATATTGTTGGCCACAATTAATGGATGAATTATCCAAGACTTATTTGTCTTGGGCTGCACCTTGCATTAGAATGCATATGCTTATTGATAACCTTCTTTATTAATGTCAAAAAGAGGGAGAAAGAGTTGAATTGAAAAATTGGTATCTATAAACATTATTTGACATCCATGATATGATATTACTATTGGTATCTATGAAATATATTGGTATCTATGAGTATGTAAATTGATACTTGAGTATGACAACATATTTGTATTCATAAGCATATTATGATATTGATGATATTAATATAATTTTGGTATTATTCTTGATATGGGTGTCCATGAGCACTTACATAAAATAAATTAATATTTGAAGTATGGCACGATAAATTTTAAAAAGATAATTGGTATCTTCATAATACATAGTTTTTACTTCAAATGAAAGTTTGAATTTATTGAATATGAAATACATTTCATTCAGGAGGAGTTAAACTTAACAAGTAATGAAATCATGATTTATGTTCATTACTGAAAATCATTGAAAATTATGATAAATCTTTTGTATTTTCTCATGCTACTTTGGAAACTTTTTGTTAATCTTATTATGCATGATAAATACAAAGTTTTTGTTTTGAGCCTTCACTAGATCTATACTTTTGCTTAGAGTTGCTCAAAGCCTTAGTATTTATACGTTTTTCTTGATATCTTACTCTTTTTGATTGATGTCAAAAGGGGGAGAAAGTTTGGACAAAAATTGAGCATAATACGACATACTTAAGTTGATATGTTGGTATCTTGATCCTAAATGATGTGATCTTGGTATATGTGCATGATAATGATATTGAAATTAATATTGAACTTGATCTTGATATTGAAAATATTGTTAAGTTGATGCTTATTGTAAGGGGGAGTCTTTTTAAGACTAACTCAATTTTTACTCCTTGTTTGCCATCATAAAAAATGAGGAGATTGTTGGCCTTATAAGTCTTAAAATCTTGCTTTGATAATAACAAATCAGAGGAACTTAACATATTTGGTTAAGTGATGATGTGACAGGACTCAAGAAAGAGAATACGAGGCCAAGTGCTCGCAAAGATCAATGAAAGCTTATACTCCAAAGAGAGATGATCAAATGATGCTTAAAAGGCATGGATTCAAAGATGATCTAATAAAGTTTGAAGATCATGAGAGCTTGAATGAGAACTTGCTAAAGTATATTGAAGCTTGAAGATAAAGATGGAAGACAAGCATGAAGACTTAAGTCTTTAGAATGTCAAAGTCTTAAGAAGTCTTGATGTAAGTACTTCATGTTTAAATGTCTTATGGAAATATGTTGAAAGCCCTTCTAGGGTTAATTATGGACTTAGAGACCTTATTTCAAAACCCTAGAAAATGTTTTATAAGAAATCAAAGTAAGAGAGAAAAAAGGATTTTTGAAAACTAAAATTAAAAATTTGAATTTGATCTGCCCAGACGACTGAGGTGCACCCTCATAAGACTGAAGATGTATCTCAGAAGATTGAAGTTTTACTTCAGTCTACTAAAGAATTTCTTTAGAAGACTGAAGAATTAATTCACTCTACTGAAGATTTTTGTTGAAGGAATACATAAGAGGTATTACACCCTCAGAAGACTGAACCCCTAGTTCAGTTGTCCGATCTGGGACTTTAGAAGACTGAACCCTCAGTTCAGTCATCTGACTCTATGTCTAGTTTAAATTTTTTAGTGTGTTAAGAAACATCAGAAGACTGAACCCAATACTTCAGTCGTTTGAACACTGTTAACGGTTAGAAATTTTAAATGTTTTAAATTTCAAATAAAAGTTTCTTATGCCCCAAAAATTATGAAAACTTGGGAGATACTCCAAGTAATCTTGGGCAACACGAAATTACTTTTCTAAGCTTATAAATACATGATTTTTCAAATCAAATTACAATCAAGAATTGAAAAATCTATTTCAAGGCTGAAAGCACACTAGCTCTTTCAAAGCTATCTCTTGCTCATTCATTGCAAAATCTGATTTGCTGAGAATACTAAAGTGCTAATCCATCATACTCTGATTTCTACATCTGATCATCATCTAGAGAAGGATATTGGTGAAATCTTACTAGAGCTTCAATCTTATTTAAATTTGATATTTAAATATTGAAGTATCTAGTGTTTGAAAATTTACTAATCAGCACTATGTGAGAGTGCTATTATACGCAGAGATTATCTCTTCTTTTCTTATACTGATTGATGATTCCAGGTTGTTGGATCATTGTACCAAGTGTGGGGTATCACTTGGAGAGGCGTTGCTCTAACCTATTGAAGGAGTGACCGAGCATGGGGTATCACTTGGAGAGGCGTTGCTCTAGCCTAGTGAAGGAGTGATTGAGCATGGGGTATCGCTTGTAATGGTTTATTCCACATAGAAAGAATCGATATAGTGGAATCCTTAGGTGGTATTGGCCTAAGGCGAGGATGTAGGCTAGGGATAAACCGAACCTCGTAAAAAATGTGATGTCACTCTCCTTTCCTTACTCTTTTTAAATTCTAGCATATATTAACTACGTGGTTGAATTTAATTTTTGAACATGTACACTGCATGGATTGGATATTAAATAAACTAAAGATTAATTTGATTTTGGGATTTGTGGAAACCAAAAGGAAGTACGTTGGTTGATCAGTACATATTCTAAAAATTGTAAGGGAGTACGTTGATTGGTTAACACCCAAGACTAATTAGCTAAAAGTTTATTTAAAAGTCCAAGTTTTTGGAAGGAGTGTTGGATTTCATATTGTGTATCATATTGAGAAATCAAATCCATCAACAAAGGGCTTACATATATTCACAAGGCTGCAAACAAGCAAATATTTTGAATTCTTGTTAAAGTTGAGAATTGCCAAGAAGCTGCATACTATATCTTGATTTGGTATCTTTGGTTGTTCACTTTAAAGTTGTTGATTGGTTCTTGGTTGTTTAAGTTGTGTTTACTTGTGTTGTGTTAAGTATTGGTTTGTGGATTGAATAAGTAAATAAGCCTATGCTGTGTGATTGTTAAATTAACAAGTGGTTTAAGAATTCTTGAAAATAATTAAAATAAAATTTTAAATAACCCAGTTCACCCCCTCTTGAACTACACCTCAACTTTCACACTTTTCTCTCTCTCTCTCTCTCTCTCTCTCTCTCTCTCTCTCTCCAAATTAGGGTTTCACTCTCTCACTCTCTCTCTAGCCCAGGATATCTCCACACGTACTCTCTGGTCCTTTCTCTCTCCTTCCGACTTGTCGGTTCTCATCCTCATCCAATTAAGAAGCTAGGGTTTTTTCTCCAAAGTCGTAGGCAATTTTTGAGGAACAGGTAAGGGGATTAGATTATGTAAGTTATTTTTGAAATGTGAACCGATTAAACTGAAGTTTGTGATTACAGGAATACTACGTATGATTTTCTAAATGAATCGGGTATACAAATCGGTTTTGGTTATTATACATATTTGGGGAAAACTAAAGTGAGTATGGTAATTATCTCCTTTTTCCTATAAATCATATATTTGAGTTAAATTAAACCCTAGAGATGATTATACCTTGATTTTCAGCAAAGTATATTTTCCCTAGGCAGTTTATTATATTATGATGTATCATTTAGATCGTGTGGCATAAGAATGTTTATAGTTATTGCAAAATTGAACCTAATGGTTTCCATGGTATTATACAACAAAAAATACAGTTTTATATTGAGTTATGATATGATCAGCTTTATATAGAGTTATGATATGTCAATTTTATACTGAGAGTAATGATATGCCTGTTTTTATATTGAGTACAATACGACAGGTTTTGTCCGGTTTTATGAATATGATGGTTTTGTACTGAATTATGAAGATGAGATCATGTTACTATTTTTACTATGTAAATTATATATATGGTTTATGAACCTTGAGGGACTCGATACTATGGAAGCTCGGTACCATAGCTAGTAAGAATGACTAGTGTGGCCACACTGTTAGAAGTGTAGGTTGTAGATAGACGATTTGACCTACGAAGAGTTGAGGTACCCTCCTCCTGAGTCTAGACTAGGATGCGGTAAGGCAAATCATTCCTGCAGACGTACTTGCAGATGAATTATGTTGACTTAGCTTGGTAGTGGGTCAGCCAACGCTAAGTTGTGTCTTCGGATCACACATACCGATCATAGGGGTTTATACATGATGTTATGTGATGTTACATGATAGTCCAATCATGAGGGTTCTCTATGCATATATGTGATTTATGAAAAATGGGTTATGATAATCCGAAAGTATGTTATCAAGGAAATTATGTATTTTCAGTTATAGAGGTTTAAGTATAGTTTCAAATGCCATTTCAGTTACAGTTAAATATATGAATGTTTTATGATCACACTAAAACTCAAGATAGCCACACACTAATGTTAATCTAATCCGTCTTGCTAAGAAGTGTCTCACTCCAATAACTAACTCAATTTTCAGGTCATACTAGGAATCGAGCCTAACATGCTACGGGGCTAAGTGTAGTTATTTGTAATTATTGTAAGTGTAAGTGAGACACTGGGTTATTATGTTTATGTTTTATTTTGGGATGTAATATATAAAACATAGAGACAATACTGGGATGGTCTAGAACTCTAGTAAAATGTTTTGAGGTTTAATTATCTTCCGCTGCATGTTTATATTGGGTTATGGATAGGGACACCCGGGACTCCTATTTGGGTTCGGGTCATTATAATTATGGTATCGGAGATATATGTGTAGGAAATAGCACTTTGGGTCCCACCAGGTTCGGGGCACCACAATCTAATCATTAAGTTGATTAATCAGGGATGTTCAATATGAAGTGCGTAATCATAATCATTATAGTGGTTTAGTATCTTGACCTACATCCACTTCTCAAACCAATAAGTTCGAGCTTTTCACTAATACATGTGGTATTACAATCCCATGACAACCACCCCTACGTTGTTGAACACCTATCAACAAATCGTGCCATAGCACCATGGACAACAAAGCCCTATGGGGTCAACACAACACCAACATGGCCCTTTTCCAACCTCAGTGCCTTTGCACTTCAAGAAACATGTCCCAACCTAGATAATACCCAACACAGTGTTGAAAAACATAGGATACAAATCCTAACTTGGATTACACCCAAAAGAATAATAAGAAAACAATAAACCTCTGAGGTCTTCTAACTCACACACTTAGTCTGACTATTCAGAGCTTGTAAGTTTAAAGAGCCTTCATAAAGGACTTAACCTATTAGGTAAAATAAAGAAATAAGCTCGAAGAGTTACAACAAAAATACAACCAGATTGAACAAATAGCCGCATAAAACTCAAGTATGTGAACTCAAAACTATTGTGTGGTGTGTCTTCTTTCTTCAGTCTGCTTCGACTAGTATTTATGGAGGATTGGTTTAGTTTTAGCTTGCTTTTCTAGGTTTTTTTAGTTATGCATAATTGAGTTGGAGGATCATCGCACATGCAATGAGCATTGTTGCAATGGCCGAAGAAAGAAACTCCTAGCCATTTGATCTTTCTCGATTCTTCAATTTGAAATTTGAACGTTAAAGTTTTGACATGAAGGATTAACAATCTATCTAGATATATATAGATGAAATAGGAAGTAATTTAAAACATATGAGCTCGAAAAATTGACCAAGCATGCACACTAATATTGATGAGAAAATTACACATCTATAAATTTGTTTATGAAAGAGTTTGTGGTACAGTCTGCGCGTGAGTCTGTGAAAGTGTTTGTGGGCCAACAATGTATATCAAACTTTAACACTCACCCACATATGCAACCTGACAACATATGGAGAGATAAAGACACGATAATATCACCCATTATAAGGAATACAATAATTTTTTAGATACCACACAATAAACACAGACAACAAGACTAGAACCTAGGATCTCGTGGTAACCGGCTCTGATACCATGATAGGTTACCACTTTGCTTAAAAACTTAAGCTGTTAAGTTGTGAGACAACAATATATATCAAACTTTAACAATGATATCGATAGTTTAACATGATATATTGATATCAATAATTTAATATGACATATTGATATATTTGTTTGTACATTTGCTTGACATTAGTGATGAATGAATGTTCCTCAAGTTCAATAATATGAGTGTTAAAGATTATGCAATTCATAATTTAGCAGGATGATGTCTATTTCATTTTAAATTAAAATACCCTTGATATTTTTCATTTAAAAGGAGAAACATGCTTAAGATATATATATATTCATCAGCTAGCGTATCTCGCCATGTTGTATCCTTGTTTTTACACGAAGGCCATATCGCCATGGCAGTATTGTGTTGTATCCATGTCCCACATCGATTTGGTGATTTTAAAGCAACTCTACTTTTCTAATATCTTATTTACAGGGAGTGCCTTTCATATGAGTAAAGGGCTTGTCTTTCCAATCCATTAAGAGCATAACATGATTCTAGAGATGCGATGATACAACATCCAATTGAGTCTAACTACCCCATCAACTTAAGCATAAACCGTTATTATACCTTTCCTTGTACCTTTATATTTGCAGCAAAACTGGTATTTTTCCTTGTAATTTGTGGAACATTAATTTGTACATGGAATGTGAAGGATTTTAAGCGACTCCTACCTAAATAACTTAACATGATTGTTTCAACCATCAACCAGTTAGAGGAAAACCTTTTTTAGAGTAGCGTATAACCTTTGCTCAAACATCAATGCTTTTTTCCCAACTATTTGTGTAGTGATTTTAAAAAAAATAAAATAAAAAATAAAAAATAATATAATATAATATAATATATTAGTATATTAATATAATATAATATAATATAATATTATAATATATATATATATATATATATATATATATCATCCTTAAGGATTTAAGATCCTTCACGAAAAGGAAAATTTATAGAGAACAAAAGAGACCCCCTGTGCTGTGCAGCCATCTCTCCCTCTCTCTCCTCCAACCACCTCACTCTCCCTCTTCCATTTCTCACCATCGGTAAGTCGGATTGAAAAAAAAACACCACCATGGAGTTCTAGAGTCGATCCTCATCAATTTAATCGAAGCGGATTTTAAGTTTGGGCTTCCTAGGCACCACTCCAAGGTTAGGGTAAGGATAATAAAATTATATCAGTCAATTATTTTTAAAGTTTAATAAGTTATTGGGAGTATGTGAGCCTAGGAAATGTGAATATGGTTATTGTTATGAGGTTGAATTGATTAAACTAGGGTTTATGAATACAGATTTTTGTGCGAAAACGCCGCAGGCATCATGTTAGGCTCCTCATGGGTATATTTTCAATAATCGGGTAAGTGGAATAAATTATGTCAGGCTTTTTGGGAATCAGTTGATTAATTTAAAGCATAAGAAGATGACAATGTTGTGAACGATTTGCTAACGTATTCGGTATTTGAGAATATTGGTTTTGGAATATTATATATTTGTTTGAACAATTACTAATTTATAAAATATTATTTAAAATTTTTGTGGCATGAGTATTGGTTTTGTTATCATATATTTAACATGTGGAAATATTTTATGATGAGATGTAATTTATACTGGCAAATATTTTGAAATGATAGAATATGATTTATACTGGCTTGGGAGAAATGTGATGTATATAGACATGATATTTTTTATGCTGAGAAATGTGATATATATATAGACAATATATCTTTAATATTGAGATTACTATGGAAATTGTGGAAATGGGAACCCTGATGGACCAGTGATGTATTTGAGAGAACAATACTGTTGCTAAGAAATGAGTCAGTGCAACCACATTGCTTCGTAAGAGTGTTGGTATTGGAAGTCGATTGGGCCTGCGGAGAGATGTTGATCACCCCTGGGTCTGGACCAGGCTGGGGTGGGCCAATCGTACTACAGACGAGGTATGTTTTGACTTAACTTGGTAGGCCAACCATGGCTTAGTCTCGCTTTCGAGCCGCACAACCCACTCATGTGGGGTGATTACATGACAATGATATATGAATGTCCATTCAGGTTGGTTCCTTATTACAGACATGATGAAACTACGTTTACAAACATGTTGGGTTTCGAACCCAGGAAAACGTATTGAGTATGTACATATTTTTGAGAAAAATATATGGTTGCAAATGTGGGTGTGTGTGTGTATGGATATGGGTACAAATTTCATGATTACTCAGCTATATTATTTATTAAATGAACGTGTTTTGACTCATTTAAACTCATGTTGCCAAACATTGACAATAATTTATTCCATCTTACTGGGAGGTGTCTCACTTCTTAATATTTTAACATTTCAAGAAATCCAGAGAGACAAGTTTATAGAGCTCCAAACAGGATTAGTCGTTGGGTTGGAAGATAGTGCTAGTGAGACACTAGTAAGTATATGTATATTGGTTTGCTTAATAGTACCTTGGGTTGTAATATTACCTGGTTTTTGGGAAGACATGTGTATATGTATAATATGATGGTTCTAGAACTCTAGTATTGTATTTGGGGTTAGGTACAGTTTCCACGACATGTTTTATTTGAGTTATGGAATCAGAGAAATATGAAAAAAATATATGGTTAAAATTTCGAGGCGTTGCAATTGTGGTATCAGAGCTTAGGTTGCTAGGTTTTGCAAACTGTAGGGGACAGTGGATAACAATACTAGAGTATAGGAATGGAATTTTGGTGAGGATTAAGATTAGAATTTAGGGTTCTCTCTCATAGCCTAGAGGCAAGAAATTCCATGGTGGTTTCATGATTTTGCTAGGGTGACGATTTCAGGAAAGCCATGGTAAATTATTGCCGGTTCTTGTCTCTAAGTGGTAAGATTGAATCTTAAATTATGAATGAGGAGGTAAAGATGATTGGTATAGGAGGATATGTTTTGCTTCTTAGATAGATAAATGCATTAGACGTGTTATGATGATAGGATTCTAAAATTATTTCTGTTCTCAGGATGGGCCTTGGAGATAGCAATGTTCATGCTGGTGGTGACAATGTGGGGCCCTCTAGTGGGAGCGACAGTGATTCTAAGGTAGTCCTGCGCAGTGTTGCTCAACAAGTTGTGACTGAGATAGTTCGGAGCTCTAGGGAGTAGGGTTGTTTGCCTGTAGATCAGGGCTGCACAATTGAATAGTTCAATCGAATGAATCCCCTCGCTTTTCCTCGGAGTGCCGATCCGATAATGGCAAAAAATTGGCAGTAGGAGATTGAGAAAATCTTGACAGTATTTATCACGGCCTGATTTTTCCACTGATTTTTTTTTTTATAAACAATAATAATCATCATTATCATCATATCAAAACTCTGATACCATATATCATTAAGACCCGACCCGAAGTGAGATACCGAGTAATCAGTCCATCATATAAAATACATACCGAACAGAAGAATTCTATATTTACATACCATTTGTAATGCAAATAACTAGAGTACTAAACATCCATAAACATCTTCAAAAATCCATAAAATAACCCAGAGAATTACACAAACACATTCCCTAACACAAAATGCTTACCCTATCTATCAAGGTACTAGCTCCCCTATATCTCGAAGTTAAATCTCCTGGCCTATTACGATTCCCTGAAATATTTAAATATTTGGGGTGAGACAACTCTTAGTAAGACGAAATAAATTATTCACAGTGTGTGGTAGTATGAGTTCAATTACATCATATCACATTCCATTTTAATAAATATAACAGCTGGGAGAAAAAATATATATATATATATATATGTGTGTGTGTGTGTGTGTGTGTGTGTGTGTGTGTGGGTGTGTGTGCATGCTCATAATCATATATGGATGTAAATATATTTTCAAAGCTCTCTTATCATTTTCATATCATATACATACTTTCTCATTTCTCAAAATCATATTCACGTTTTCTTTCATAGTCTATTCTTTCTCATATTCACATTTCAATAGCTTTCATAATCTTTTCTTTCTCATTCCCATTTTTCACATTCTAGCCCATGGGTATCCTCGTATAAATATCTCAATGTGTCTGTAACCCATGGATGTTCATTATCGCGTCTGTAATGAGTAATCATAATCCAGGACACGAGTATCCGCCAACAACAAAATCCACAACGTGTCTGTAACTCATGGTTGCCCTAAGGATATTCTCCATGCCATGCTTCCCCCCATGGTCAGGGTTATGTGGCCCGAAGGCTGGATCTAAACCGCGGTTGGCTAACCCAGTTATATCAAAACAATGTAACCACATGTCTATAGTATGATTAGTCTGCCTAGTCCTGGTCCAGATGCCAGGTGGCAAAACTATCCTTTTCACTAGCCTAATCAACTGTCATGCCACACTCTCATCGAGACCATGTGGTTGCACTAACACCTCGCTGGCAACTGTACCGTGCTCTCTATCAACAATAGCACATCAGGGTACTCCTTTCCACAATTCTGAATTCATATTTCATTATTCTTACTCCAATATTCACAATTCAATAATCACAATTCAGTATTCACATTCATTTCATCACATCAGTGGTATTCTCATCATTTTCTGTACACATTCCATTCTCATAATAAATATTTCATTTTTCATTTTTCAACATTTCTTAGTAAAAACATATCAATACCACATTTCATTATTTCCTAGTAAATTGCACATCTATATATATACAAGCACGATACCATATATATTCAGATTATAGTGCAACCATATATCTTAGATAGTCTGTGGATTTTATGAGTAGTTGACTATGCCTTGGAGAGATTGCAAGCTCCTTAGTAGTCTGGGTAGAGACGGCCGGTTTGACAACAGAGGTTTTCGTTTACTTGTCTTGGTAGGCCGACCAGTGTTAAGTCCCACCTACGGGCCGCACAACCCTGTCATAAGGGGTTAAATCATGACATACAACGATCTAGGAAAGTTTTTACAGTTATGTATATATATATATATATATATATATATTTAAAGAAAAATAGCAGATATCTTTATAGTTACTAAAAGTATGATTAAGTAGAAAGTTCAGACATTACAGTTATATTTTATGCCATATAGGTGTGAGTTTTACTGTATATTATTTTACATGCTATCTCAGCTTCAGTTGTTTAACAGTATATTATTCTTGTAAACTCAGCCGCCACACACTCGTAATAGCATATTTCTTCTTACTGAGAGTTGTCTCATCCCAGTATTTTAAATATTTCAGGTGATCCAACTAGACAAGCAAATCAGGCTCGGCGATAGAGGGTACATTTGTACTGCCCTGTCTGCAAGGTAAGTGTTTTAGGGAGATGTATTTTTGAGTGGTTTTAAGAGGTCTAAGGGATGTTTTTGGAGTAATGTGTATGTATATTTTAGGATAATACTGAAATTTTGGTATTATAATTATGGTTTTAAGATTTTATATTTTCGCTGCATAGGTATATTATAATAGATTTTATTATGAGTATCAGAGTAATTTTATAGGGAAAAAAATGGCATCAATTTTTCGATCATTACAATTTGGTATCAGAGCCTAGGTTGCTAGGTTCTATAGACTTTAGTGTACAATTGAAAACAATACCAAAATACAGGATGGAATTTTGAGAAGGATATGAATTGGGATAGAACAGAATTTCAGTGAGATAGTGTTAGAAAATTAAGATGAGAATTTAGGGTTCTGTTCTATGGTATGGAAGCAGGAACTTCGGGGTGGTTTATGTGTTTTTCCTGGGGTGACAATTTCAAGAAAATCATAGTAAACTATTGTCGTTTTCTTTTTCCATATGGTAGGACTAGACCTTAAATTAGTAATAGGTGTAGGAGGATTTCATCGTTATATTAATGTAAGAATACATTATGTGGTTCGGATTCTCAGAATAATTTGTGTTGGCCTAACTAAACTTTTTAATCTTGTTTTGATGATAACAAAATGAATGAGGCTTTAGCATGTGGTGTTGAGTGATGTGTTTTAGGTAAAAGGACTCTCAAAGTTGACAAGATGAAATTCTATGTTAATCTAGTAGAAGCTCCTCAGAATATTGAAGTCAATGAACAAAAAATGAAGAAGTTAAAAGGGCAAAACAATACTTAAAGTCAAAAGTGAACCTCGAGAGGCTGAAGGACCTAGTGCTTAAAGAAGACCATGATTAGAAAGACTGTTGTAAGTACCTCAAA
Source organism: Malania oleifera (assembly GCF_029873635.1). Lineage (NCBI taxonomy): Eukaryota > Viridiplantae > Streptophyta > Magnoliopsida > Santalales > Ximeniaceae > Malania > Malania oleifera. The sequence goes on along the minus strand of NC_080422.1, from coordinate 50,218,416 downwards.
GGCAAATGCTATTTAGATATGTGAAGCTCTCATAATTCAAAAGAAACTAAGAAACACCTTATTAAAAGAGCTTAATATATATATATTTTCATTTTGAAGCTCATTAGGCAAAGAGACTTAGAGACCTTAGTTTAAGTCTTGGAACACATTTTTCAAACTTCAACAAGTTAATATTCCAAGATTAATTAAGCAAAGAAGAGTTCAATTCAATAATTTAATTAAATGAGGAAATTGTTCTTTAGAAAAATTTTGAATTTTAAAATTAATTCAACAATTTAATTAAATGAGGAAATTGTTCTTTGGAAAAATTTTGAATTTCAAAATTAGTTCAATAATTTAATTAAATAAGGAAATTGTTCTTTGGAAAAATTTTGAATTTCAAAGTTAATTCAATAATTTAATGCTACCTAATTAAATGGGGAAATTGTTCATTGGAAAAATTATGAATTTCAAAATTAATTCAATAATTTAATTAAATGAGGAAATTGTTCTTTGGAAAAATTTTGAATTTCAAAATTAATTCAATAATTTAATGCTACCTAATTAAATGAGAAAATTGTTTTTAGAAAATTTTTGAATAATTTATTGCTACCTAATTTAATGAGGACATTATTCTTTGAAAAAACCTATAAATACCTCTTTGGGTAATGAAAAATAAGACATAGAATACACAAGAAAAGTGATCAAACGGTCAATACGCTGAAGTTCTTCCTACGCTGAAGTTCTCCTTGAGTTCCATTTGCTCACATCCTTTTTTGGAGAGAAATTCTACAATTTTGGTAGATTGAGAATATCAAAGCCTGGTTCCGGGTTGCAATTCAATTTTTTTTAAAGAACCATCGGTGACTTCTAAAACTTTAGAACTTCACATGTCCTATATTGCTTTGGTTTTTTGAAGTACAATTTAGAACTCAAATTTATACAACCTGCTCTAAATTTTGAGAGTACTTTTTGTACACAGAATTTATCTTGTACTCCTGTAGATTGTAACTATTCCAGGTTTGTTAGATCGTTGGCTAGGTGAGGGGATATCACTTAGAGAGGTGCTGCTCTAGCCTAATTGAAGGAGTGGCCAAACGAGGGTATATCGTTTGGAGAGGCGAGCTCTAGCCTACTGAAGGAGTGTGTAAAGGTATTGTTCTGCCCGTTAAAGGAACAAGTTTAGTGAATCCTTTGGTGGTTTGCCAAAGGCGAGGACGTAGGTTGGGTACAAGCCGAACCTCATAAAAATCTTGTCTCACTTTCTCTTCCCTTACTCTCTTTATTTTCAATACATATACAATTGCATGGATGTTTTAAATATCTGAATTATATACACTACATGAATTAGATATTAAATAAACTTAAAGCTTAATTTGCTTTTGGGATTGCGGAAACCGAAAGGGAGTACATTAGTTGATCAATCTTTTGTGGAAACTGTAAAGTAGTACGTTGATTGATTTAACACCCCAAGAATCTTTAACTTAAAGTTTATTTAAGGTCTAAGTAATTGGAAAGAGTGATTGGATGTTGTATTGAATATCAAATTAAGAGATAAATCTTATATATACAGGGCTTGATTCAAATTGATATACCCAGGGCTGACAACAAAAGTTATATTGTGATTGAATGGTTTAAAGTTGATATTGAGTGGATTGTGTTTATTTTCCAAAGAGTACTGAATCTTGCAAATCTAACTAGTGCTGCAGTTAACTTATACTTGGCAAATCAATTGGCTGTTTGATTGAACCTTGTTTTGATCATTTGTGGATTGAATTTTGTTTTTAAATATTTATTGTGCATTTAATAAAACAACAAGAAAACAAGAATTCTATACTTAAAAGAAGTTAAGGATTCTTGAAGAGGATTAAAAGAAGTTTTAAACCCAATTCACCCCCCTCCCTCTTGGGACTACACCTTAGGTTTCAATTGGTATTAGAGACCGATTATAGAAAAACCTAACAAGTAGCTATGTAAAGATCAAAATGGCACAAATAGGAGTAGCCCCCTTTGGTGAAGGTCAATCCTCAACTAGGCCACCCATATTTTCTGGAATAAATTACACCTTTTGAAAGCAACGAATGAGAATATACCTTCAAACAATGGACTAGAAGGCATGGAATGTTGTAACAAATGGAAATTTAATCCCTACTAAGCTAGTTGATGGAAAAGAAGTACCTAAACAAGATAAAGAACTAAATGACTCAGATTGTAAAATGTTGCAAATTAACTCAAGTGCAATAAACGCCTTATACTATGCACTTGATGCAAATGAATTCAATAGAGTAATGGCGTGTAAAACAGCCAAAGTTATTTGGGATAAATTGGAAGTAACCTATGAAGGCACGGTAGATGTTAGGGAAAGTAGAATCAATATGTTAACTAGTGAATATGAAGCTTTTAGGATGAACTCCGATGAAAGTATAACAAGCATGTACACTAGGTTCACCCATATCATAAACTCACTAAGTGCCTTAGGAAAAACTTATTCCACCCATGAGATGATCCGTAAAATTCTAAAAGCACTTCCACCTATTTGGGAACTGAAAGTTACTGCAATAACGGAAGGTAGGAACCTTAAAATCACTTCTTTAGATGAACTAATAGGTTCTCTACTCACATATGAAATGTCAATGAATGATAGGAATGGTAAAACCAAGGCTCACGAATCTATAGCATTTAAAGCTTCAAAAGAAAACTCTAGTAGTGAAGAAGAGTTGGATGAAGATGAACTAGACTTCATATTCAAGAAACTTACAAAAGTTCTTAGAAGGAAAAACAAATTCAAAAGAAGAAACCAAAACTCCGAATCAGATGAAGAAGAAATTAGCAAGAAGAAATCAAGAAATAAAATTCCTACATGTTATAATTGCAATAAAGGTGGACATATAAAACCGAAATGTTCACTACTCAAGAAGGATTCCAAAAAGAAAAAGGCAATGAAAGCCACTTGGGATAATCTAGATACAAGTAGCTCCGATGATGAATCAAGTAACCAAGAGGTTGCTTATATGGCATGGGATGATGATGAAGAACATTGTTCCTCATCCAAATCAGATAATGAATATGACAGTGGTTCATCTAATGAATCCGATGATGATGAGAATATGCCATCTTATGAAGAACTTCAAAATGATTTATTTAAGGTTCATAAGATGTTAGTTAATGTGACTAAACGATACACATCATTGAAAAACAAGAATGAAGGAGTTATGAAAGAGTTAGAAGCTAAAAATCTTGCTGAAAATGAAAAAGATTTGAAAATCAAGAAGTTAGAAAGCAAAAAAGAAAAATTGATGAAAGAAATAGAAGATCTAAGACTCCAAACTTCTATGAAAATTGAGAAAGACATATACATTTCTGAATTAAAAAGTAAAATCAATAACTTCTCTCAAGAAATAGTGAAATCACAAGCAAATGTTGATGGAAAGAAAGATATAGAGATAAATGATTTCAAAAGACAAATTGAAGATAAAGAAAAGGTCAATTACAATTTTACTATAGGGAAATAAAATTTTGATAAAATAATTGGATCACAAAGAATGTCCCTAAACAAAGAAGGCATAGGATTTAATGGAACTGAGAATAAAAGAAAAAAGAATCTCTACATGAGATACTTTACAAAAGCCTCAAAAAATTATGCTAGCACCTCTTCTAATGTCTATACTCACACTATATGCTACCTATGTAAGAAGAAGGGACATATAAAATTTGAATGTCCATTAAAGAGGAAAGATGTGAAAATTAAACGAGTCTGAAAAGTAAAAGAAACTTCTCCTGTTAAAACATCAATACCTAAGAAAATATGGGTAACAAGATAAAAGTCAAGTTCAAATCTAAGACTCCATAGGTGTTAGGAATTCCTTTTAGAAACTAGGAAAGAAACTTAAACACATCTTCTATAAGGATACTGAACTAGTTGATATGAAAAGATGAGTTTTAAGAAGCCTGATGATCACATTAAAACTAATGAAAATTGTTGGCCTAAATCAATGAATAAATCATACAAGGCTTAAGTTAGAAAACATTAAGTTTTGCAAAGCAAATTTTGGAGTTCATATGAAAATAAAATCAGAAGCAAACTAAGCTCTTTGCATAAGTATTTGTTTACTACATAATAGAGAAACAAACTAAAAGGGCAAGGCTTAAAGAAAAATCTACAGTTTGCCAACTGACTCTAAGGTCAGACGACTAACTGAAGTGTTTTTCTTTTGGAACAGAGACCAGTCAGCCAACTGACACTAAGGTCAGCTTATTGGTCGATAGAGTAACCCTAGACTTGTTTGTGAAATTTAAAAAGTGTCAGTTAATTGACCTAAGGTTTGTCTCTTTGTGTGATCTAAGTTTGTTTTGGCGTGTACTTTGATGTGTTGTATAATACAACACTTAGCTTTAATTGCTTTCCTTGCTACTTGAAAAATAGGTTCATGATATGTGATGTGCAGCATGCTACATATGGATGTTTGAAAAATTGGCATCTTGAAATTGGTATTTTGAAAATCTAAGCATAAAACTATTTTTTTTTTAAATATCTTGACCATGTATGTTTATGATCACATGAATGAATGAAAAATTAGAATCTATGAGAAGTGCGCGATAAAATTTCAACATGAATATCTAAGATGTATATTGGTATCCATGAATATATCACTTGATTTTTAAGCAATACAACATAATTATGAGCATTGGTAATATTGTCATGATCTTGGTATTTGAATGATACATTATGCATGACAAATGTTTTTTTTTTTTTCACAAATATGAATGTTGAGCACCATATGCATGATTGAAAATTTTAAGATGTCACAACACATATGAGATAAGAATGCCCAATATGAAATATGATATTGAATTTTGGCATGATTGAGAAGTGTGTGATCATATGTTCATTTAAATGTTTACCCTTTTTTGATTGATGTCAAAAGGGGGAGTAGTATTTGGAGCAAAAACTTTGGCATGATTGAGAGCATGATATTGAATTTTGAGCATGTTGAGCATGATAAGAATGAAAAATTGAGCAATGAGTATGATTGGTCTTGAATCTACAACTGTTAGAATAATGCTAGTTGTAAGGGGGAGAAACATTATAAGAATGAAAAATTGAGCAATGAGCATGATTGGTCTTGAATCTACAATTGCTAGAATAATGCTAGTTGTAAGGGGGAGATTTTTTTAACGCTTATTCATATTTTTTGCTCCTTATTTGTCATCATCAAAAAGGGGGAGATTGTTGGCCTAACTAGCCTTTTCAATCTTGTTTTGATGATAATAAAATGAAGGAGGCTTTAACATGTGGTGTTGAATGATGTGTTTTAGGTAAAAGGACTCTCAAGGTTGACAAGATGAAGTTCAATGTTAATCTAGTAGAAGCTCCTCAGAATATTGAAGTCAATGAACAACAAATGAAGAAGTTAAAAGGGCAAAACAATACTAAAAGTCAAAAGTGAACCTCGAGAGGCTAAAGGACCTAGTGCTTAAAGAAGACCATGATTAGAAGGACTGTTGTAAGTACTTCAAAGGCAAATGCTATTTAGATAAGTGAAGCTCTCATAAATCAAACGAAACTAAGAAACACCTTGTTAAAAGAGCTTAAAATATGTTTTTTTTTTTTTTTTCTTTTTCATTTTGAAGCTCATTAGGCAAAGAGACTTAGAGACCTTAGTTTAAGTCTTGGAACACATTTTTCAAAGTTAAACAAGTTAATATTCCAAGATTAATTAAGCAAAGAAGAATTTAATTCAATAATTTAATTAAATGAGGAAATTCTTCTTTGGAAAAAATTTGAATTTCAAAATTAATTCAACAATTTAATTAAATGAGGAAATTGTTCTTTGGAAAAATTTTGATTTTCAAAATTAGTTCAATAATTTAATTAAATAAGGAAATTGTTCTTTGGAAAAATTTTGAATTCCAAAGTTAATTCAATAATTTAATGCTACCTAATTAAATGAGGAAATTGTTCATTGGAAAAATTTTGAATTTTAAAATTAATTCAATAATTTAATTAAATGAGGAAATTATTCTTTGGAAAAATTTTGAATTTCAAAATTAATTTAATAATTTAATGCTACCTAATTTAATGAGGACATTATTCTTTGAAAAAACATCTAAATACCTCTTTGGGTAATGAAAAATAAGACATAGAATACACAAGAAAAGTGATCAAATGGTCAATACGCTGAAGTTCTTCCTGCGCTGAAGTTCTCCTTAAGTTCCATTTGCTCACATCTTTTGTTGGAGAGAAATTCTACAATTTTGGTAGATTGAGAATATCAAAGCCTAGTTCCGAGTTGCAATTCAATTTTTTTAAAGAACCATCGGTAACTTCTAAAACTTTAGAACTTCACATGTTCTATATTGCTTTGGTTTTTTGAAGTACAATTTAGAACTCAAATTTGTACAACCTACTCTAAATTTTGAAAGTACTTGTTATACACAAAATTTATCTTGTACTCTTGTAGATTGTAACGATTCTAGGTTTGTTGGATCGTTGGCTAGGCAAGGGGATATCGCTTAGAGAGGTGCTGCTCTAGCCTAATTGAAGGAGTGACCAAACGAGGGTATATCGTTTGGAGAGACGGGTTCTAGCCTACTGAAAGAGTGTGTAAAGGTATTGTTCTTCTCGTTAAAGGAACAGGTTTAGTGAATCCTTTGGTGGTTTGCCAAACGCAAGGACGTGGGCTAGGTATAAGCCGAACCTCGTAAAAATCTTGTCTCACTCTCTTCCTTTACTCTCTTTATTTTCAGTACATATACAATTGCGTGGATGTTTTAAATATCTGAATTATATACACTACATGAATTAAATATTAAATAAACTTAAAGCTTAATTTACTTTTGCGATTGTGGAAACCGAAAAGGAGTACGTTAGTTTATCAATCTTTTGCAGAAACTGTAAAGTAGTACGTTGATTGATTTAACACCCCAAGACTCTTTAACTTAAAGTTTATTTAAAGTCTAAGTATATGGAGAGTGATTGGATGTTGTATTGAATATTAAACTGAGAGATAAATCTTATATATATATATATAGAGTGATTGGATGTTGTATTGAATATCAAACTGAGAGACAAATCTTATATATATATATATATATATATATATATATATATATATATATATAGGGCTTGATTCAAATTGATATACCCAGGGCTGATAACAAAAGTTATATTGTGATTGAATGGTTTAAAGTTGATATTGAGTGGATTGTGTTTATTTTCCAAAGAGTACTAAATCTTGCAAATCTAAATAGTGCTGCAGTTAACTTATACTTGGCAAATCAATTGGTTATTTGATTGAACCTTGTTTTGATCATTTGTGGATTGAATTTTGTTTTTAAATATTTATTGTGTATTTGATGAAACAACCAGAAAACAAGAATTCATTAAAAAAAACTTAAAAGACGTTAAGGATTCTTGAAAAGGATTAAAAAAAAAATTTAAAACCCAATTCACCCCCCTCTTGGGACTACACCTTAGGTTTCAATTTGGTATTATTTTAGGATGGACCCTGGAGGCAGTAGTGCCCACGCTAGTGGCGATGATGGTGTAGGGCCTTCTAGCATGGGTGATGGGGATTCAAATGTTGTATTGCGCAGCGTTGCTAAGCTAGTTATGGCTAAGATTGCACGAAGCTCCAATGAACAAGGAGGCTCATTTATAGCCCAGGGGTGTACAATGGAGAAGTTTAATTACGAAGATGAATCCTCCAGTGTTTTCAAGAGGAGCTAACCCCACAGTTGTTGAGAACTAGATGCAGGAGATCGAGAAAGTACTAACGGTGCAACACTGCACCGATGAGCAGAGGGTCCTCTATGCCATGTATAAGTTGACAGGCAAGGCCGAGAGATGGTGGACAACAATGAGATTATTGGAGGAGAAGAGGCCCATACCAGTGGCTATGACTTTAGGGAGGTATTCTTTGACATATATTTTCCTGCCACTATCAGAGAGAGGCTAAGGTAGTGGAATTTCTGAATTTGCCCCAAGGAAATCTCACGGTTCATCAGTATGCGGTGAAATTCATCGAGCTGTCACGCTTTGCCCCCTACTTCATCCCATATGAGGTTCAAAAGGCAAAGACGTTTGAGAGGGGCTTGAAGTGGGAAATCTATAAATGGGTGGTGGTTCTAAAGATGTAAAACTTCTTTAAACTAGCTGATAGAGCCACAGTAGCAGAGGAGGTCGAACAGAAAGATGTGGGAGCATCGAGCTAGATAAAGAGGTTTGCGCCTTCTGGATTTCAGGCAGGTTCCAGCCGGGGCACATGGAGAGGAGACCGGTACAGTGGAGGACAAAGGCAGATGACAGGACATAGTGGTTCTCAAGGTGGGCAGACTTATCCCATCTGCCCTAGATGTGGCCGGAGATATTTGGGTGAATGCTGGATGGGAGAGAACATCTGCTATCGATGTGGGAGATTTGGCCATATGGCTCGATCATGTCAGGGACCGCCAACCCATGCACCAGCTCATAGACCATTCCAGGGAGGTTATCTGGAACCCCAAGGAGGCTAATAGAAGAACATGGCTCTAGTGAGGGTTTATGCGCTGACGCCGGGAGATGCTGAGGCTGCCGCAGACGTTGTGACAGGTACTCTTAATGTTTTACAATATAAAGTCGTTATTTTATTTGACTTAGGTACCACCCATTCCTTTATGTCGTCAAGATATGTTAAACTATCTGGGGTTGAGACACAGTTGTTAGATGTTGAGTTGTTAGTAGTTACACCGATTGGATCAGTAGTGAAGTGTAGGAGGGTACTTAAAAACTATCCAGTGAGTATTCAGGAGAAAGTATTACTAGTCGATCTTATGGTATTAGATATGCAGGGATTCGATGTGATATTGGATATGGATTGGCTGGCAGCTAATTACGCCAACATTGATTGCCATAAAAAAGAAGTGATCTTTAGAGCCCCATGTGGGCGGGAGTTTAGATTAGTGGGATCTCGTGTGCGCACCTCGCCACTATTAGTATCGGCCATTCAAGCGAGGAGGCTGCTTTTGGGTGGCTTCAAGGGGTATGTTGCTTATATAAAGGAAATTCGAAGGGAAGAATTGAAACAAGTTGATATTCTAGTAGTCAGAGAATTTCCAAATGTTTTTCAGAAGAATTACCTGGTTTACCACTAGATAGACAGATTGAATTTGTTGTGGATTTAATACCAGGGTCAGCATCGATATCTAAAGCACCTTACAAGATGGTCCTAGATGAATTAAAAGAATTGAAAGACTAGTTATAGGAGTTGTTAGATAAAGGATTTATCAGGCCTAGCATGTCGCCTTGGAGAGCACCAGTCTTGTTCGTGAATAAAAAAGACAGGACTATAGGGATGTGCATTAATTATAGAGAGATAAATAAAGTAACAACCAAGAATAAATATCCTCTTCTTAGAATTGATGATTTATTTCATCAGCTCCAGGGGATGGGTCTATTCCAAGATTGATCTTCGCTCGGGACATCACCAAGTGAATGTGAAAAAGTAGAGGACGTTTTGAAGACAGCTTTCCGAAGCAGATATGGGCACTACGAGTTTTTGGTAATGTCGTTCAGAATTACTAATGCACCACCAGTGTTTATGAACCTAATGAATCGGGGGTTCCATCAGTACTTGGACCAGTTTGTTGTGGTATTTATTGATGATATACTAGTTTACTCGAGAACTTTTGCGGAGCATGAGGATCGTTTGGGGCTGGTATTACAAGTGTTAAGGGAAAAGAAGTTATCTTCTAAATTCAAGAAATGTGAATTCTGGTTGAGGCAAGTCACTTTTCTCGGGCATGTGATCTCCGGGGACGGCATATCAATAGATCTGAGTAAAATAGAAGCAGTGGTAAGTTGGGTGAGACTGGGGAACGTTCAAGAGGTTAGGAGCTTCCTAGGTTTGGAAGGATACTACAGATGTTTTGTGGATGAATTTTCTAGATTATCAGGTCCACTGACACGACTCATGAGAAAAAATATAAGATTTTAATGGACCGACAAGTGTGAGCAGAGCTTCTAGGAGTTGAAGCAGCGGCTGGTTACTACACTGGTATTATCTATTCCATCAGGAGAGGATGAATTTGTTATATATAGTGATTTGTCCCATAAGGAACTCAGGTGTGTGTTGATGCAGCATAGGAGGGTTATTGCTTATGCTTCACGGCAGCTTAAGGAATATGAAAATAACTTCCCGGTGCATGATTTGGAAGTAGCTGCAGTAGTGTATGCTCTAAAGATCTGGAGACATTACCTGTATAGTGAGAAGTGTGAGATCTTCACTAACCATAAAATTTTGAAGTACTTTTTCACCCAGAGAGAGTTGAATATGAGGTAAAGAAGATGGTTAGAACTTATTAAAGACTATGATTGAACTATTAACTAACACCCAGGGAAAGAAAAATTGGTGGTTGATGCTCTGAGCCGAAAATTAGTGGGTGCAGCATTGTCAATAGTGACAATCCAACATCCGATCCAGATAGAGTTGGAAAGGCTTGGTGTCAAGCTAGTAGAGGGTGATCACCAGACATTCATCTCCAGCTTGGTATTACAGCCTACCCTGCAGGAGAGGATTAATGTTGCTTAAAGAAATGACTCAAAATTAGTAGAGTTAATAAATAAAGTGCAGGATCGATAGGGAGAGGAGTTCAGTATTTCGGATGATGAAGCTCTGAGGTTTCATACCAAAATATGCGTACCTATAGATGCTGAGATTAGGAGAGCTATTCTAGAGGAGGCCCACAAATCCCTACACATAGTGCATCTTGGAGGCACTAAAATGTATCGAGACCTTTAGGAGTTCTTTTGGTTGAGTGGCATGAAGAGGGAGACAGTTGAGTTTGTGGAGTAGTGTTTGATGTGTCAGCAGGTAATGACTGAGCACCAGAGACTGGCGGGACAGTTGCAATATATATAGTTTCAAACCGAGACCCATGATTTACATCATGATTTTGAAGGAGTTTGTAGGAAGCTTTAGGGTCTCAGTTATCATTTAGCACAACATTTAATCCTTAGATTGATGGGGAGATGGAGAGAAAGATTCAGATAGTTGAGGATATGCTACGAGCATGTGTGCTGGATTTCAAGAGTAGTTGGACCCAGTATTTGCCGCTAGTAGAGTTCGTATATAATAACAACTACCAGACTAGCATCAGAATGACACCTTATGAGGCATTATATGGTAGGAGGTGTCGTTCTCCACTATATTAGGATGAAATGGGTGAGAGGCGAGTATTAGGACCAAAATTGGTGCAGTAGGCGTATGATAAAGTCTAACTTACTAAAGATAGAATCAATGCAGCTCAGAGTCTGCAGAAAATCTACGCAGATACTTGCTACCAAATGTTTGAGTTTGATGTGGGAGATTAGGTATTTATGAGAGTAGTACCGCTAAGAGGAGCTATGAGGTTTAGGAAGAAGAGTAAGCCAAGTCCTAGGTTTATTGGCCCATTCGAGATACTTGAGAGAGTGGGTCCAGTCCCCTACAGGCTAACTTTACCACCAGCTCTATCTAGGATTCATAACATATTTCATGTTTCCATACTAAGGAAATACGTCCCAAATTCCTCCCACATGATCAGTTATGAGGAGATAGAGCTTAGAGATACCTTGGCATATAAGGAAACACCAGTGCAAATTCTAGATAGAAAAGAACAGGAGTTGCGCACCAAGAAAATTCCATTAGTAAAGGTACTATGGAGGAATCATGCGGTGGAGGAAGTCTCGTGGGAGCAAGAGGAAAAGATACAATAGAAACACCCACATCTGTTCAGTGGGGATCAGTATTAGAGAGAGAAGAAACATAAATAGTTTAGATAAAGTAAGTTTTATTTTGATATCATTTATATAGTACAGGGTAATTAATGTATAAGTTGTATATTAGGCTATAGGATAGGTAGTGTTTTGGTTTTGGAAGAATTTTATTTTACGAGTATATTTGTAATTTGCCATAACCCTAATTGTAATCACGGTATTCCTCCACCATAAGTGAGGGTAATTAATAAAATAAATAGCAAGTTTTCATCAGATGATGGAGCATAGCACAGATAGAAAATTTCAAGGACGAAATTTTATAAGGAGGGAAAAATGTAAAGACCTAAAAAATTATAATAATTAAATAATAGAGAGAAATGAAAATTAAAAGGGACAAAGCAAGGCTCATAGACGAATGTCTTGGTTTCATCGACGAACTACCATGTAGGGTTTGTTGATGAGTCTCAGTGTCTCATCGACGAAGAGATATCGAGAGGGAGAAATTTAGACCCTCTGGTTGGTCGACAAGCTGATCACCTTCATCAATGAATTACCTTCTTTGGTTTATTCGACAAGTCAACGTGTCTCATCGATGAAGCCACGTGACCATCCATCTATATAAGTGCAAAAATTAAATTTTCAGCAAGGAAAACACTTCTCTCTTTATTTTCTCTCTCTACCTACAGTTTCTCTCACTTCTCTCTAAGATTCCGACCCCGTTTTTCCCCAGTTCGACGATCATAAGCTACCACGATGATCTTGGGGAGAGTCTCTACAACTTAGCCAGAGCAGAATTTTGGTTTGAGAAGTTTAGGCATCATCCCAAAATCAGGGTAAGTAGGTTATTTTAGGATTTTTGTAGTTATCAGGCTTTTCCAAAATTAGATTTTGTGTTAGATGGAAATATAATGAAGTTTGGGTTGATTATACTAGAGTGTTGTGATTTCAGGGTTTGAGTTTCCAAACATCATAGACATGGTGTAACACCTCGTACCCACCATGTGGGGCTCAGAGTGTTATGAGACCAATCCGGTGTCTCTGATACCATTCACGCAGTAGAACTAATTAAACAACCACAAATACAATACCAGAGTTCAATAAACATATATACAAACTCATAAAGTAGCATAATCGAATTCTCCATATTACATGTCCAGAAAAGAAATTAAACATAACACATAACATATATCTATTCCTTTATGCACTCACAACTAAACCCCACCCCAGAGCTTTCTAAGCTCGATCACCTAGAGGACCTGAAAAGATTAATAATTTGACAGGGTGAAACACCTCACAGTAAGGAAGAAAAACCTATAAACAGTGTGTGGCAGAGAGTTTAATACATACCAAAAGTACTTACCTATTAATCAATAACATAGAAGCTGAGAAGTCACATTACCAACAATCACACTGTCATATGATATTATACACACAACCATATTTATTTTTACTGATAATTCCCAAGAATAGAGAAGATTACCCGCCCATACAAGTAAATTTCCTATGCTCTAGCAATAATACCAGGGAACTCACCTTACTCAGCAAGCCCTCAGGTTATGTATCTAGGTAAAGTCTTCGATAATAAGAAAGATTACCCGCCTATGCAGGTAGCTTCCCTCTCCTCTGGTACCAAGAGAAAATAACTAGGGCACTCGCCTTCCTAAGCAAGCTCTCGGGAGGAGAATTCTAATTTACCATAAATACTTATGTAGTTATAGAAACACGCATCCAATACCATCATTTCACAGAGATCCACGTATATACAAATACCACAACCAATCCACATAGGATACATATACATAATTCATGCACACCCAAAAAAGGTCCATAACCATACAAGTATCACAATCCACAAAAGACCCACATCCACACAAGATTACTCACACGGTCTTCATTCACACCCACACAGGGTTCATATCCACACAAAATACAATGTCCACATAGGACTGGTCCATACAGGACTAACATCACACAGATTACACGGTCCATACAGGACTATCAACCATACAGGTTACTACTTCACACACATAGACTCGTTTATAGTAAATCGGTAAAACAAACTCTTCATTCCACTACCAATGTTTTACCTCCTTAATATAAAATGCCCATCTCCTCATACCACTACCAACGTTATATGGCGATTTGTATCAGGTACGATATAATGACCTCCTTATACCACTACCAACGCTACATCGTAATTTACATGAACCAAAATACATATTAATAACAAAACCAACCACTCAAACACATCCATGTGTTTACCATAGTATACACAACCAGACATTATTCACAATCGATCAGTATTTTCAATCAAGTAGAATTTGCAACCTAAACAATAACCACAAGCACACAATAAATTATAATCCTGCAGTACTCATAACCATTTAATTATGAAAGTTATTTTCCATGCCACACGATTTTTTCCAAATACCATATATTTAATTAAAATCATCCTTGATCCAAAAGTTTAACCATTCAGAAAATTATACTTGAATATATATAATTTTATACGGGAATTTAACCAATTCAAATATTAATTAAAAGGCTAATATAACGTTTTCTCCTTACCTGGTTTCCTAAGTCATGCCCTCGGAAAACCCTGTAACATCGCCTGCGGTACTCACCCGAACCCTAATTCAGAAACCCAAGTTCATCAACCCAAACTTCAATAAAATGCTATTTTATCATTCCATAGGCCCTTTATACACCATATTATTAATGAAACTTAAAAGTACCCTACTTACCCTAGTTTTGGAGTGGTTCCCAAGTACTCCAAATCGAAAATCTGCTATGCCTATGTCGTAGAGAATCTCCTCAGGAGTCTCGTGGTAGCTTCCAATCATCGAATCAGGCTAAATCTGGATCGAATTTGAAGAAAACAAGTAGGGAAACTGAAACCTAGAGAAAGAAAATGAGAGAGGAGAGAGAATTTCACGGAATGAAGTACCTAGGCCTATTTATAACTAGGCCCTCGTTGACAAGACACGTGGATTCGTTGTCGGGGTCAGAAATGTTCATCGACGAGATGTTTAAATACCTAAATTTTCCCTGCTCTCAGTAATTACTCGTCAACGAGACGCATATACTCATCGACGAAACTCAGAAGATCGCTCATTGACGAGAAGATCAACATCATCGACGAGTCCCTACTTGATACTTTTAAAATTTCTTTTCCCCCTTTCTTTTATTTTTCCCTATTCCATTTATTATCTTTCTTATTATTTTAATAGTTAAAATTTTCTGGGTTGTTACAAATGGGTTGAGGATCCCAACAGGTGTTTTCTTAGGAACTCAGGTAATATTGATAATTAATTAGTAGTTTAGAATTTTATGGATAAAAGATAGATGTGAGCTTGGGGAGAAAACAAATATAGTTATTATTCTGAGTTTGGATTATTAAAATTGGAAATATATATATATTTCAGGATTTTATGTGGTACAATGTGGGTGTGAGGATCAAGTTGGAGTTAGGCCTCCCAGTCAGTCAGCTAAGGGAAATATGTTATGTCAGTTAAATTAGAGATTTTTACCAGTGGAATATAGTAGTAGAATAGGGATTTTTCCAGAATAAATATTATATAGTTTTACAAATTATAATACATGATTTTTATTTATTTAATTGTGTGGCATAAGTAAATAACAATTCAGTATAGAATTTGCACAGTTTGCATAGTATCATGATTTACAGTTTATATGTACAGAAATATGTTATATAGAATTTACAGAATTATGATTTACAGTATATACACAGAAAGATATTTTACAGCATTTTTCATAATACCATGATATACAGATTACAGAACCATAACGTTCAGATATTACAATTTACTCATATAAGAAATTTATAGTTTATTCTAATAAGCTTTTACAGTGTTATTGTTATTACAGTTGAAACAGAATCATGGTAAAATTGTAAGATATAATAAACATTATTATATATTATCAAACCCTGATGGGACAATTCAGATTACAGAGCACGATACCATAGCTATTCAGATTAGAGTGAAACCATATATCTCAAATAGTGTGTAGATTTTATGAGTAGTCGACCGTGCCTTGGGAGAGAATGTAGGCTCCCCAATAGTCTGGATTGAGGCAACTGGTCTGATGACAGAGGTTTCAGTTGACTTATCCTGATAGGCCAACCAGTGTTAAGTCCCGCCTACAGGTCACACAATCCTGTCATAAGGGGTTAAGTCATGACATACAATCATCTAGGAAACTTTTCACATTTATTTATATATATATATATATATATATATATATATATATATATATATATATTTACAGACAAACAGCAGATATCTTTATAGTTACTAAAAATATGATTAAGTAGAAAGTTCAGATATTACAGTTATATTTTAAGCCACATTGGTGTGAATTTTACTGTATATTATTTTACATGCTATCTCAATTTTAGTTGTTTAACAGTATATTATTCATGTAAACTCAGCTGCCACACACAAATAATAGCATATTTTGTCTTACTGAGAGTTGTTTCATCCCAATATTTTAAATATTTCAGGTGATCCAGTTAGACGAACAGATTAGGTTCGGCAATAGAGGGGATATTTGTACTACCCTATCTGCAGGGTAAATATTTCAGGGAGATGTATTTTTGAGTGGTTTTAAGATGTCTCCGTTTCTAAAGTAATGTTATGTATATTTTGGGATAATACTAAAATTCTAGTATTGTAATTATGGTTTTAAGATTATATTTTTGGCTACATAGGTGTGTTATAATAGATTTTATTAGGGTGTCAGAGTAATAAGATTTTTGGGTCGTTACGTATACAATTTTAAATATATATTTTCTACTAAAACATAGTTTAAGTTAATAGATAATCATGTTTTCAAAAATCTACATTTATATACATAAAAGAATTTCCCTAATGGAACTATCATATAACATCATGTATAATCCCCCATGATTGGGTTGTACGACCCGAAGACTGAACTTAGTCATGGATGGCCTACCAGGTTAAGTCAAAATTGTTATGTCTGTAGTATGATTACCCACCCAACCTGGTCCAGACCCAGTGGGTAACCTACTCCTGAAATACATCACTTCAAGATTCAATCGACAGCCATCCGCCTAAACTTTCTTGATAGTATGGCTGCACTGCATGTAATACTAGTTATGGTGTCGTGCTCTGAATCATAACTAGTCCATCAGGGTTTTGCTACGATATAATACAATTCATATAATGAAACTGTAACATGATCTCATTTTCATAAGTCTGTATAAAATTTGGCATGTTCACAACTCTGAATAAAATTTGTCATATCATATCTCCGCATAAAACTGTCATTTCATAACTTGGCATAAGCCGTATGAACTCGGCATAAAATCATCCCAACTCAGCACAAAGTCATCTGAACTGTCATTTCAAAACTATATAAAAACCATCATATTTAATCATATAATAATAATTATCCTCATGCAACACAATTTGACTGTTAAATCATAATATAATAACTGTTCAGGAAAAATATATTTTGCTGAAAACAAGGGTATGATTAATTTCACCTATTTAATTTAATTCCATTATAGTCCAAGAAAACCCGATATACTCAAATCCATGTAATTTAATTTAATTCCAAATTATTTCTAAAAATATGATATAATCAAATCCCTACAGTTTAACTTAATTCTAAAATATTCCTAAAAATCTGATATAACCAAATCTCTGCAGTTTAATTTAATTCTAAAATATTCCAAAAAATCTGATAAAATCAAATCCCTGCAGTTTAACTTGATTCCAAAATATTCCCAAAAATTTGATATAACAAAATCCCTACAGTTTAATTTAACTCAGGCATATTTTTAAAATAAAATCTAAACATAGATATAATTAATTTCATATACAAAATTTAAATCAGATATATTTTAAATAACACAAATCTAATTAAATTCACGTACTCAAATTTAATCGAAAATATTTTTTTAGTATAAAATCTGACATAATCTATTCTTTTTACCTTAACCCTGGAGTGCTACCTAAGGCGTCCAAACGACAAATCCATTCCAATTCAAGTGTTGAGGAGCGGAATTAGAACCTAGATATGATGTTCGTTTTTCAATTTAACCAAAAAACACAGGAGAAATTGAGAGAGAGAGAGAGAGAGAGAGAGAGAGAGAGAGAGAGAGAGAGAGAGAGAGAGAGAGAGAGAGAGAGTTTGCATGCGGCCTGGGGAGAGGACTTATGAAATCAATTTGATTTCAATCCTTTAGGAAACCTCACAAAGGTTTCCCTATATATATATATATATATATATATATATATATATATATATATCTTATAATATTATATTATATTATTTAATTTATTATTATTATTATTAATTTAATTAATTAATTAATTTTAGAATTTTTTTTTAGGATCACTACACAGGATCGCATGGAACTCATTAAAGCTGCATACATGCACTTATTACATGGGTAGAAAATTATTATTTAATCATTTATTGTACAATTTCAATGAATCGTAAAATAATCCACACATATATACTTATTAATGTTAGAAATAACTTTAATCCATAAAATCTAATAACCCAAGATCATCAAGTTATTCAATTAAGAAAACGAAATTCGGAATAAATATATACCTGGATCCATAGATATGTCTTATTTGATTCTCCAACAACCTTTAGGGGAGAGTTTTGATCTTCCATAGTCAAATCCTTAAGTGTCTCATTTGTTTTCCTCTTTTTAGAGGGAGGAAAGAAAAAACATGAAACTGTTTCTGATTTGGCTTAGGGACCATAACCCTATTAGGTTTTCTTTATATATTAGGTTATTTTAGAAGTCTATCAATTCTAAATTAACTTAGTATTGAGTTTCTACACATTACAAAGTTCATACCCAATAGATATTAAAATAGCCCAGTAACATTATTGCTTTTAAATATGTGAGTCCACAATAATTAAAATTTCATAACAATTAAAGCTCATGGAGCTTTTTATTTAATCTTGGGTAAATAACCTCTAACTAGCTGTTTCGCTAGCATGCACATTGGGTTCTTCGTTTAAGTTGAAACAGATGGAATGCTCTGCTCATTTCGGAAGAAATTTGCAGGATCCACCATGGTCTTCACATGCACCAATCTGTTAAAATTTTTGTTGAAATATTTTCTACCCCAAATGCTCGCCCTTTTATAGCTTGTGTTGCCAAATTTGTTGTTCGTGCCCAAGTCAAGGTCTCTATAGTTGAGATATGCACCTCTTGGAGATTTCAAAACATGGGGAGCCATGTACTTGTAAAGCCTCCTGAGCCATTCAACATACCGTGTGGCTGTTGTATTATCCTCATCTTCATCCCAAGTCAGTCCGTAAAGGATTTTGTATATGTAGCCAGCTCTATGCGGAAAAGGAAGTGCAGATTCTGAAATCTCACTCATTCTCCCACCATAAGGAACCAAGGCTATTTGTGTTTTCTTGCCATCCTCCTCATGAATCTTTCCCCATATCTTTTCCCACGAAAGCTTGGAAATCGGCTTTGTGACATAGTCTGATTTCGCCTTAAAGGACCCCATCCACGGATCATTTGTCCTATTCAGCATATCCACAAAAGGACTGCCCTTGGGAAATTTTGCAAAATAGAGGATGGATTCTATCCAACTCATCTCAATACAATCTTTCTTTGCCAAACCTAGCTCTGGGAAATCGTCATGCATTAGCGAGACTAATTCATCAGTCTTCCCAAGAAACAAGGAAAGGAATGAAACTTGTCTGGTTCGTGTGCCTTGTTGACTAGCACTATTGACAGTCGTTATTACAGGCATGATGAATAGATCTCCATCAATTTTATCTGCAACATATTGCCACCGATGAACCAAGTTTATTGCGTTTTGGCTCGTGTCCCTAGTGACATTGAAAACAGTCACTGTTCGTGGGACTTGAACCAACTCTATCTTCCAGGCCACAATGACTCCGTAGCTAGCACCTCCACCTCCTCTAATGGCCCAAAACAAGTCCTCCCCCATAGATTTTCTATCAAAAACTTTGCCATCGGCAACTACAATGCGAGCATCAATCACATGATCAGCTGCCAAGCCGTATTTTCGAATCATCATGCCATAGCCTCCTCCACTGATGTGGCCACCAACACCTACTGTAGGGCAATAACCAGCAGAAAAGCCTAGAGTTTGACTTTTTTGGGCAATTGTATAATAAACTTCGCCTAATGTTGCACCTGCTTGAACCCATGCAGTTTCGTTCTCGACATCTACACTTACAGATCGAAGGTTGATGAGATCGATGATCACAAACGGAACGTGTGCAACATAGGAAAGACCTTCATAGTCGTGGCCACCGCTCCGAGTCCTAATCTGCAAGCCATGCTCTTTGGAGCAGATGATGGTAGCTTGAATGTGAGATTCATGCAGGGGTGTAATGATGACTGAAGGTTTTGGCGTAGTGGGTGTCGAGAAACGCAGATTATGAATCGACTGCAGTACTATAGGTAAAAAGGAGGAATTGGCCTGGGTGTAAATGACTTTGGAGATGGAGTCGGAATCGTTGGAACGCAGGGAAAGACATTGCAGGAAGTTGTCATGCCCAGAGGCAGAAACTGCCCATGCAATTGATGAAAAGAAGAGAAAAAGAAAAGAGAGAGAAAGCAGTGAAGAGCTTTGACAGGGAGTCTTCATCTCTGGGTTATTACTGATTGAGAAATCTGGATGATGAGGAGGGGAAGCTAGCAGGGTTCTCATATTTATAATGCCTCCAACTCAAATGGGAGAAGGCGTGCAATAGGGTCCACACCCGTGAGTTCGTTACGAAATTTCCAAACCTGGTGGGGGGTTGGGGGTGACGAAGGAATAGAGGAGAGGAGCTGAGGAGGCCAACCACTCTATATGCAGAGACTGAGAAATGCGTCTTGTCTTACTCCTCATGCATGCGGGTGCAGGTTTCCATAAATGGAATGGATCTATTATTCTTTTCAAGTAACTTTTCCAGGCTTAAAGATGCGGGGAAAATAAAAATTATATAATTTATTACTCTGAACCCTCACATGGTTCTCACCGTTTATATCCATTTGAATTCATTTCTTTAATATATCTATATATATATATATATATATATATATATACATATAAATTATTATGGCTAACAATGCCAATGCATTATCCAAACTGATTATGGAATTCTGGTGTGAACATTTAAGAAATAAGGTAAATTATAGTTATTTTTTAAAATAAAGGAGATAGTTATTTGTTATATATTTTTAATTATTTTATTTAATATAAAATTAAAAAAATTATTGATATCTTCATAATAAAATTTAGGAATAATTATTTCTTATCTATTTTTTATTATAAACACATAATATGTTTCACATTTTATCTTCTCTTCAAGAGTAAATGAGGTAGCCCTCTTTTAAAATTTAACAAAAAAAGTATAATTTTTTTTTAGATTTTAAAAATCAAAAAAATTCTTTTTCAAAATTGACAAATTTTACAGACCTCACAAAATTTGTCAAAAAGACAAATATTTTATTTTATATTTACTAAAAATAAAATAAATTTTTTTTAGAGTTATAAAAGTTTCAAGACTTAATATGTACCGAAGTTTTTCAGATTTTCAAGATCTCAAAAGAGAATTAGGAAAAATTTAAAATCTAAGAGAAGGTCAATATCTTTTATCCTAATACAATATTTATAATTTTGAGATTCCAATTTTTAAAATTTTTTTTATATATTTACCTATATTTAGCAAAATAAATTTTGAATTTTGAATTTAAACTTGTGTAAATTTGAATAAGTTTCAATACAATTTTATATAACACGAAATTCAAATTTTAAAATTTCTCCTAAAAAAATTAATATAGTGTTTACAAGTATAAATTTTAGTATTTAAATTTAATTTTGTGTACATTTTTTAAAAATATATATATAATTTCATATTATATTATATATATACAAAAGTGCCATGTCTCCCACATCCAATCACTTTTTTTCACCTTGCCTCTCCTTCGTCTGCCATGCAAAACTTGCTGGATCATTCATCGAGTTTTATCCAATCACTTTTTTTCTTTCTCTCGCTCATCATTCAAAACTCGTTGGACGATCCAGTAAGTTTTAGAAAGCATCAAAGTAGGAAATAAAGTTTCCACCGAAACCTTTATTAAATATTTTAATATAAAATAAAATAATAAAAAAAAAAGAAAAAAACTCTAAACGACTAGCCATTTAGGATTTGGTATTTTTCAAAAGCGCAAAAATAGTAGTTGAACAAACAAATAAATTATTTTTTTTTTTTTTAATGTTGGCCCATGACCACCAGCAAGATGGGTAAGGGAATAGTAAGAAAACCTGCATGACTCAACTCATGGGACGTATACAAGGGTAAATTTGTTTGTCCAAGTCTCAATGCTCTTCAACGTTTTAAAAAAATTTATAAATATTAATGTCATAATAATTTATTACTATAAATATTATAATTATAAATAGAATGTTATAACAAAATATTATCATATTTTAATATATAGATATATATTACAAATATATTGAACGGCTCACCAAGAATGACCATCTGATGAGCACCACTCATGCTGCCCGAAGGCATGCCCACTTGATGAACATAGCTCAGGAGGTAACTCAGAATGAGCATGACTCACCAAAAATGGCCCATCTGATAAGCACCATGATCAGCTAATGTTATTGACTTCTAAGTGCAGAGGTTGTCAAAGTAATACAAGGGCGAGTCCTAAGATTGAATTCACAGGGACAATGTGAAATATGCAAGCATTAAGGTCTCAATTATAACACAAGAAATCAAATTTTCATTTATGGTGACAGGAATTCCTAAAACAAATAATTAGCTAACGGGTTGTGGTTTCGGTCGACTGAGTTGGGCCTTTTGGTTGATTGAGTGGTTTTGTTCAACTAAAATGACAATATATCAGTCACCTGAGTTTCTTGAAAATAAGGCAAAATGGTTTCAGTCGCCTGAACTGGAACTTACGGTCGCCCAAATTAATTAATTAATTAACGGGTTAAAATAATAATCTGAAAAAATGATATAAATGAATGAGATTCATGCATAAGTAGGACCTGAAGGTGATGATAAGTCTAAGAATCTAAAACTACTAATAACTAAGCAGTTCAAAGGGAATGCGAAGAAATTAAACACTTGAGATGCAAGTTTTGCTTGTTTTCGATTTGATAATGGATGTTCCTCTGATTTCCTCTACTCTCAATCACTTTCTCATTCTAAGAGATTATGACCGGATAATATGACATTCAACTCACAATTTCAGTATAATTCAAAGCACTCAAGAGGTTGTATGCAAATCTAAACAATGAAAGAAGAGCATCAAAATCTTGCCATTGGTTCAAGCATCAATTGTGCTTTAATGTCTACAATTGATCAAGATCAAGAACATAGAATTCTAGTCTTTTCAAAATATGAATTGAAATACAACCTAGCCAATTAAACAGTAGAACTAGAAATCCAACCCAAAACGATCATGGGTTACTCTTTAAATCTCAAGATAAAATTTAGCCTAACATGTTTGCTGTTGGAATTGGTGTATTCCTAAGAGGGGAGGGGGTGAATTGGGTATTTAAAACTTCCTAGGTTGATTTCAGATCCATAGACAGTATTTCCCAACCTAGGGTCTTTTTATGCGATCCCAAATGTGCAGATAAATATAAAGTGTGAAAATTAAGTTATGCACAACATTCACAGACTATTGAAAGTAACATACACGTGCAGTAAATAAATTGCAAAAATATAATTTGTACACATGATATGTTATCAAGGTTCGGTAAATACTGCCTACGTCTCAGTCTCAGCTCACAAGCTCGAGGATTCCACTAATTGCTCACAACCAGGTCAAATTATCAGGGTTGACCTCAACCTTTACACACTCTCCTTGCCAAGCGGAAAAGGCCCTACTGATCCTTACAAGTTAGATCAATGCCCCCTTAAGCCACGCTTGGAATACAATAGATATTCAATACAAATTTTGTGTATAAAGATATGTGCTTCTAATACAAGAAGATTATGTACCAATACGCACAACCAATAATTAATGCACGTCAAATGATAGAACTATAAGCTCAGTGCATATGTGTGCAATAACACTCAATCTAATTTCAATAAGCAATCTAATGCAAGAGTGTATTACCAATCTATCTTTGAAACAATATGTAAATATATTTCGACCACAAGTAGGGTTTCAAAGATTTTCAGAGAATATAATCAAAATATCTCTAAGATGATTTTCTCAAAATCCTAACACAAAAGATATTTGAAATCAAGCTTGTTTGAAAAATATTTCACAAAGCACAAGAATAAGCCTTTGAATACTTGTAACAATAATGCAAGATTCACAAGCTCTAGAGAGTATTCCCACTGAAGACCTATGAATTAAATCACAAGGGAACTCTCAAGCTCTCTCTTCAAAAAATCAACATCAAACACATACAATGAGTGTGTTAGCCAATATAAACAATCTCAATAATACTCCTTGTTGACTCTACGAGTCTAATCCTGTTTTGATAATGACAAATCACTTTGTATTTGATCTGTACATTGAGTTTGTGAACAGGACTTACATTAAACATGCACGGAAAGATAATGAGTCATGGAAGCATTCAAGTAAAGCTTACAAATCTTGGATAGCACCATGGAACTCAAAGAGTACGAGAATCAAGATGCAAGTGGCAAAGTTCAAGAACATCTTGGGAATGGGTATTTATAACTCATGTACTTACATTTTCGTATGATTTAATTTGAGACTCAACATAACTTAGAATGATTTTAGGATTCATGCATTTCATGTATGATTAGGGAACTTACATGGGCTTAGAAAGGCTTTTAAAATCATGGAAAACTTGTTTTATAAAAGACCCAAGCAAAGAAGCAAAGTAGAATTTTAAACTGGAAATGAATAAGTGAGAAAAAGGGGACTTTGGTAGCCTGAACTCAACCTCAGTCGCCTGAAGAATTAAATGGGAAAACAGAACCTAGTAGAGGTACTTCAATCGCCTGACACTGGAACCTCAGGCACCTGAAGTTGCCACTTCAGGAGCTTGAACCCCACTTCGATTGCCTGAAGTCGCGGGAAAGTCTAAAAATCATATTTTTATTAAAAGGACTCACAAGCTATTTTATTGATCCAACGATTGAGATCAATCCTAAGGGTAATATACTATATATTCTGAATATCTAAACCCTAGAACAGATGTTAGACACACAAGAAAGAGAAGAACACACATTGTTGAAAAAACGTTGAAAATCTGCTCCTAGTGTTATACGATTGCCTACACTTCAATCTCTAATCTTCAAGCTTGGGCAAATCAACTCTGATTCTCAAAGAGGACTTGTTTACTCAACTGTACTTCAATCTAGTATTGAGGTTTGATCTTTCAAATTATTATTATTAAGAACATCTCATCTCATCTTATTACGTGCTCTTGACTATCATTAGAAAAGTTTTGATCTTGAGTGTGCATATTCGTATAAAAATTGAGTTTTGAAAAGATCATTACTTGAGAAAACTTATTTAATTTGGTTGATTGATTTTTGATTAAAACTTATATCTTAGATATATTAAAGCTTGATTAAATATCCTTGATACTTATAACTATACATTTAATTAAGGGATATTTTACGAAAATTAATATACTCAGTTTGTGATTGAATACATGAAATAAAACTTTGTGAGTTTGATTGAGTTTGTATTCAAGACAAAGTTTTTTTTGTTAACTAGTTCACATCAAACATACTTATGCATTTTTGCAAAGTGAACCAAGAACCCTAGTTGACTCCAAAACATTTTAAATATATCTTTACTTGGGAGTTTTGGTTAAATAGGGAGTTGTGTGTTGAAGCATATCATACATAAAACAATTGTATCGTTTTTCATACATTCATGAGCTTCAAGTTATATCATATGTTATTGTATTAGGATTTTGAATTGTACTCACCGGATTTTGTTAGAAGCATTGTTTTGAGTGTTAATTTTCAGATTCTATTGCATACACGGTTCGGTGTGTGAACCGGTGTGTGAGGAGAGAGTTGTATCTCTTGTAAGCAACGAAGTAGGAGGAAGCTGTGCCTCTTGTAAGCAGCGGATTGTAAGGGAAGCTCCGTCCCACTTTAGGGGCAGGGTTTTAGTGAATCCTTGAGTGGTTGCTCAAGGCGAGGACGTAGGCCAAGTCGATTGAACCTCGTAAAACTGTGTTTGTCTTCTCTCTTCCCTTTACTATTTATTTTCAACATTGCATTTAAAATGTGTATATTGCATGCATAGGTTGGATAGTCTTGCACAAAAGTAATTGAGTAATAGAATTTATTAGTAAATATATAAGAAGGGTTTAAGCGGTAAATTAGTGTCAAAGAATTTTTAAATACCCAATTCACCCCCCCCCCCCTCCTCTTGGGATTAAACCTGATTCAACACTCTTACTAAAGGATTTTAGCAAGTAGGATGAGTAAGAGATGGATCTATGGCTTCTATATGATAAAACAAAGGTTTTGAAATTCAGAGAGTTTTGGCTAATGATATTTGCTAATCCATGCTCAATCTTTCCAAATGAACTAGTATTTACAGACATTCATAAAAATATAACCGTTGGGGGACATCGATGGAATTTTAGAAAAGATTGAGTATGGTTAATAAAAAATAACCCCATTTTAATCTCGGTAAAATTTAAGCAACCCGAGAGGTTCGGTCAACCATTTTTAAGGTTCAATCGACCAGGTTACTCAGTTCAATTGACTAAGGTGTTTTTGAACTGAAAGATGGTCGACCAGACTTGAGGTGATTTTTGAACCTCCGAGGTTCAGTCGATCAGGCTAAGTTCGGTTGAACGAATTTGGATGTTCGGTCGATTGAGCCATTTTTAAACTTCAAGTTCAATCTACCAGGGCATTAGGATTTCCCCACGTGCTAGTTCGGTTGACAATAGTGTTGATGCTCATTTTAAAGATGGTCGATCAACTGGTCAAACTTTTGACCTTGGGGAGGTTTGGTCAACTGAAGGTCTTAGTGTGTTTTGGTTCGGTCTACCAAATGGTCAATTGTTGACTCGAGGATGTTTGGTCGACCGAGAGTCTCTGTAGGTTTAAGTTCGGTCAACCGACCATATAAGATTTGTGCATTTAAGTCATATTTTTTTTTAAATCACCCCTATTCACATGATAATTATTTCTAAGATTTATGGGGGCTTTTTCATGCAACATATTGGGACCTATGGTCAGTCTAAGGTCTTTGAGCATATATCCTAAAAATTCGGCATCAGTCGACCTTGATCCCTAATGTTCATTTATGGTCTTAATTTTTCCTATGGTCCTTACTAAGCTTATAGTCCCTACCATTCATGTCATGCATTAATTATTATAGACCGATAGATTATTATTACAGATCTGAATTAAAATAAACATATATAAAAATACAACTTAAAATAAGCGAAGGCTTCAAGCTCTGCTCCTCGGCAATTCCATGGATTTTGCCGAAAGAATGGCTCATTTAAGTGCTTCTCGACATCAATTTCTCATCTGTCATTCATGCTTAGAAAAGTAAACCTGTTCAAATACTCGAAGCACACGGATGAGATATTGTGGTTTGTCATAATCAAAACAAGAGACGAACCAAAAAGTCAACATTTGTAATCTTAAATTTCCAAAACAAATTAAACCAAAAATAAATCATTGAAACCAATAAAAATAAATGAAATAAAGATAAAAAAAGAGTGGAGGCAGGGAAGGAGGATAAAAGGCCATCTTTTCCCGAACAAGTTGTTGTGCACAACAGCTTTCACGCACACACTGCCACCCTTCTCTCTTTTCTGCACCCAGTTTTGTGTTGCTTGAACATTGCTGCCGTCCAAGCCTCCTCACTCACGACCACAATAGCTTCCTTATAAGTTGTTGTCCTAAGATTCTTGTAGAGACCCGAAAAATTGAAATAATAAGAAACTAAATAAAAGAAGAAATTTGGTTTGGTGTAGACCAAACCATCAATGGCTTTGTGTTACTGTGGCTGCTTAAGGGTAAAACAGTGAAAAAGGTTTGGTTAAAAAGCCAAACCATAGATGGTTTTGGGGGAAACCATCGACGATTTTGTCCGGAGGCAGCTTGTATATAAAGGGGAATTAAGTTCATTTTGAGAGAAATTAAAATTGTTTCTCTCTCTCTCTCTCTCTCTCTCTCTCTCCTCTCTCTCTCTCTCTCTCTCTCTCTCTCTCTCTCTCTCACCCTCTCTCTCTTCATTTTCTCCATCAAAACTCGCCCAAATTGACAATTGGACACTACTACGGGGTTCTAGGGTTGATCCTCGTCAGTTTAATCGAAGCAGGATCTTTTTTTGAGATTTCAGAATCTCTAAAAATCCCCCGGTATCTTCTCATCGACGGGCCTTTGTGTCTCGTCGCCGAGCCATAGAAGAGACTTCGTCGATGAGAAAATGAGCCTCGTCGATGAGCTTCGTTGTTTTATCCTTTTTAATTTCCATTCTTTTTTTCTTTATTTATTTTTAAAATTTGGGTCCCTACAATCTCCCCTCCTTATAAGAATTTCGTCCCCAAAATTCACCAACTAATACAAAGCATACTCTACCTTATGTTGGAGACCTACAAAAAAGTTGGTAGCTACCCACAAAGCAGCTCTGACCCAAATTTATTACCTATCCTCACTTATGGTGGAGGAATATTGTGGTTATAGCATAAGGCTTCAAGTGCTTACAATATACTTACATAACTCTCCCGAAGATCATATCTACTTACCAAACATACTAACATGCATACATTCACTTACCTGACTAACTTAACCGTATCTAAATAACTGAGGATACTTCTGACGTATCTCAGTTTCTAACTCCCATGAAGCTTCTTCCACTGCATGGTTCTGCCACAATACCTTCACCAATGGT
The DNA here is from genome assembly GCF_029873635.1 of Malania oleifera. Taxonomy (NCBI): domain Eukaryota; kingdom Viridiplantae; phylum Streptophyta; class Magnoliopsida; order Santalales; family Ximeniaceae; genus Malania; species Malania oleifera. The sequence continues at coordinate 50,189,818 of NC_080422.1, read as the reverse complement.
ATCTCTTTGGTTCGCAGTTGTTATACCTTCCGATCTAATATTTGCACCAGTACCTCCTCATATGATAAGGCATCACTGATCTCTTGAGGTTCATAACTCAGCACGTGGGAAGGATCTGACACGTACTTCCTCAGCACCGATACGTGGAATGTGCCATGAACTCTGGATAGTGTTGGGGGTAAAGCCACCTGATAAGTTACTGAACCTATCCGTTCTAGGATATTGAAAGGCCCGATATACCTAGGACTTAGCTTCCCCTTCTTTCCGAACCTCATCACCCCTTTTATCAGAGCGATCTTATGAAACACTATATCTCCTACCTCAAACTCTAGCTCTCATCGACGAGTATCACAATAACTCTTCTACTCACTTTGAGCTGTCCTGATTCTCTCCCTAATCAACTCAACCTTTGCAGAGGCCTTCTGAATCAGTTCCAAACCCAGTATCTACTGCTCACCTACTTGATCCCAGTATAATGGAGATCAACATCGACGACTATACAATGCCTCGTAAGGTGCCATCTCTATGTTGGCCTGGTAACTGTTGTTATATGCGAACTCGACAAGCAGTAGATGTCGTATCCAATGATCACCAAAATCTAGTACACATGCCTACCACATATCCTCCAATGTCTAAATAGTCTTCTCAGTCTATCCATCCATCTGTGGGTGAAAAGATGTATTGAACATCAGTTGTGATCCAAAGGCATCCTATAAACTCTTTTAGAAACGAAACGAAAAATGGGGATCTCGATCCGAAACAACAGAAATAGGGATACCATGGAGTCGTACTATGTCCTGCACGTACAACTTGCTAGCCTATTTAAGGAATAGCTGACTCTAATAGGAATGAAATGGACAATCTTAGTCATCCGATCGGCTACCACCCATATGGCATTCTATTTATGCACCACTGCAGGTAAGCCCGTCACAAAATCCATCGAGATGTACTCCCACTTCCACTTGGGGATGTCAAGTGGCTGAAGTGGTCTTGCTAGCCTCTGGTGCTCTACTTTGACATGTTGACATGTCAGACACTGCTCTAAAAAATGGACGATCTCTCTTTTCATGTTGGACCAACAGAAAGATTCCTCAGATTTTGGTACATCTTCGTACGGCCAGGATATACGATGTAGAGCGAACGACGTGCCTCCTTCGGAATGACTAGTTTAATCCCGACGTCATCTGGTACACATACCCTTTTATGGAATCTCAAAATCCCATCACCGGAGATACTAAAATCTGGCTTTAATCCACTCTGAACTCCTTCCATAACCTCAACAAGCTTTGGATCCTCCTTCTGCACTGCTTGTATCCTCTTCTGTAAGGTCAGTTGTACCACCAAGCTAGCAAGAATAGCCTGATGATTTCCTTCCACTACCTCCAAGCCCAACCTTTCCAAGTCCATAAAAATCTAATGCTGAACTCCCACTACTAAGATCGATGCATCAACTGACTTCCGACTCAAAGCATCAGCTACCATATTTGCTTTTCCTGGGTGATAGCTAATGGTGCAGTCGTAGTCCTTTAGCAATTCAAGCCATCTATGCTATCTCATGTTCAGTTCTTTCTAGGTGAAAATATACTTATGACTCTTGTGATCAGTAAATATTTTGCACCTTTCACCATACAGGCAGTACCTCTAGATTTTCAATGCAAACACTACAGCTGCCAATTCTATATCATGTGTCGGGTAGTTCTTCTCATACTCTTTAAGCTGACGAGATGCGTAAGCAACTACCCTACCCTACTGCATTAGAACACAACCAAGACCCTTCTTAGAGGCATCATTGTAGATAACAAATTTGTCATCCCTAGATGGAATGGTTAGAACTGGAGCAGTAACTAGTCACCGTTTCAGCTCCTAAAAACTCAGCTTGCACTCATCAGTCCAATCATACCTCACGTTCTTCCTCCTGAGTCGCGTCAAAAGACCTTCTAAACTGGAGAACCCTTCTATGAACCATTGGTAGTAACCTGCAAGACTTAGAAAACTTCTGACCTCCTGAACATTCTTCGGTCTCGCCTAGTCCACTACTGCTACTATTTTACTCAGATCCACTGATACCCCTCCCTTGGACACTACATACCCTAGAAACAAAATTTATTCTAACCAGAACTCACACTTCTTTAGTTTAGCGTATAACCTCTTCTCCTTGAGCACTTGCAATACCAGTCCCGGATGAACTTCATGCTCTGCAGCACTCCTAGAATACACTAGGATGTCATCAATAAATACCACGATGAACTGGTCTTAGTATTTGTGAAAGACCCTATTCATCAAATCCATTAATGCTGCAGGTGCCTTAGTCAAACCGAATGGCATAACCATAAATTTGTAAGGGCTATACCAAGTTCAAAAAGCTGTTTTTGGAACATCCTCCATTTTCATCGTCAAATGGTGATACCCAGATCATAGATCGATCTTAGATAAAATCTGCGTACCCTGTAACTGGTCAAATAGATCATCGATCCTGGGTAACAGGTATTTGTTCTTTATCATCATCTGATTAAGTTCTTTGTAGTTGATGCACGTCCTCATTGACCTGTCTTTCTTCTTCAAAAATAGCACAAGTGCTCCCCAAGGAGAAACACTCGGTCGAATATACCCCTTATTTGTAACTTCTGAAGTTGTTTTTTTAACTCTCTTAATTTAGCTAAAACCATACGATACAGAGTTTTCTATATCGGCATCGTACCTAAAGCTAACTCTATAACAAATTCCATTTCACGGTCCGAAGGTAATCCTGGCAAGTCCTCTAGAAACATGTTAGGGAACTCGCACACTATAGGAATCACCTCCAGTTTACGTTCTTCGGCCGGCATGTCTTTCATAAATGACAAATACCCTTGGCATCCCTCCCAGAGCAATCTACCAGCCTGCAAAGCTGAAAGGATATGTGGTGCAGAATGTACACACGATCTTATAAAATTGAATTCTTGCTTCTCTGGAGGTTTAAACATCACTTCTTTCCTGTGGCAGTTGAATACTAGCATAACTGGAAGGCAACCATTCCATCCCTAATATGATATCGAAGCCATACATGTCAAATACTATAAGGCCAACTGGTAGTACCCTTCCTTGGATCACTACTGGAAAATCACGTATTATTTTACTACATACAATTGCCGACCCTAATGGCGTAGTCACTACTAGTTCACAACCCAACTATTGCATCTCTAACCCACACAGTTTAACAAATCCCTAGGAGATAAAAGGAATGTGCTACTCCCGAGTCAAATAATATAACAACTTTATTGGAAAGCATGTAAATATTACCTATTACCACATCTCCAGTGTTTTATGCATCACCTAGAGTCAAGGAGTACACCCTGGCCTGGGTAGTACCCCCTTTCTATCCACTTCGTGGCACCTGTGCACCACCTCTGGAAGACTGTTGTGGAGCTCCACCATAACTCGGCAAGTTACAATCCCTGATCTGATGTCCTATCTTACCACATTGTAAACAAGCCCTCATAGCCCTCCAAAACTGCCCTTTGTGAGGTTTCCTGTATGTAGAACAAATAGAAGTGGACTTGGTACTCTAACAAGCACCATGACTATTCTTCTTCTTCCAGTTGCCCTACTTTGCCCTTTCGTAAGAATTGGAAGGCGTAGGTCTCTTCTTCGAAACCTGAACCACAAGGTCCTCCTACAAACTCTCCTCTACTACGGTGACTTTGTCAGCTAGAGTGACAAAGTCTTGCATCTGCCAAATCGCAGTCTGCTTGTGAATCTCCTTCTTCAGGCTCCTTTAAAATTTTCAAGCCTTCATTGCCTCATCCAGAATCATGAATGGAGCAAAACGGGATAGCTCTTGAAATATGGCAGCATACTACTGAACTGTTAACTGCCCCTGCTCTAGACTCACAAACTTCTACATCTTTGCATTCCTAACCGTGGCTCGAAAATACCATTCAAAGAATAACTCTCTAAAACGGGCCCAAGATAACACCACTAGAATGGGCCAATGCTCTGCAAGCATCTTCACAAACTTCCACCATCTCTCCACTTCGCTCGACAACTTGAACGTTGTGAAGGCCACTTTCTGCTTCTCAGTGCAGTTTAGGACGTTCAAAATCTTCTCAATCTCCCTAATCCAATTCTTAACTCGAATCGAGTCTACACTTCCCATGAAAACAAGAGGCTTCAGTCAGGTGAACTGATCGATAGAACAACCCAACTTAACCGCAGGATAATCCTGCCCCTATTTATCCGAACCACCTCAGCGATCAGTTGCTGAGTGAAGTCCCGCAGGACATTCGTGGAATCACTGCCAGCCTTAGTGCCAGCTCCCTCACTGCTACTGCCTCCAACATTGGCAGTATTATCCTTGGATTCCATCTTGAAAAGCAAATGAGAAACCCATCTTAGAATTTTTAATATTCTACATATCGATTACTATCACAATATTATAAAACTCAAGTTCCCAATTCTACATTCCCATTCTAACTCAAATTCCTCCCCTTCTACTTGGAAACAAAACCATCAATAGATTGTCGTGGTTTTCTGAACCTTTTAATTGATCTAAAAAAAAAAAAAAATAGAAGGCTATCAATGTATTTATGTCTCTAGGTATAATAAGCAAAACTCAAAGTCTTATCATCTTCCTATACTCTGGTATATTCTAAACTACAGAACCTAGTGACCTAAGCTCTGTGTATACCCCTAACCAGGCAGCATGAATCGCATCACACTTCTGACTGATTAAGGGCTCTAATACCAAATTGTAACACCCCGACCCTTTATACGAGCCCAAAGTACTACTACACATATGTTATACCTGTATCTGATAAACATACATAAACAACCCGCCCTAAAAAGGGAAAAATTGGTGTATCTCATACATATATGTATTCTTGCGCAGCAAAAAACATAAACATTCTTATGGGGTTCTATTAGACATATACCAAAGTTCTATCTATATTCTTTAGTACATAAGATTCATACTTAAAACATAAACTATATTATATCCCCTTACATTAAACCAGGATAATAACCCAGTATAGATACAAAAACTTACATATACTAATAAGACTCTACGCACCAAAATCCCTTTAGAAGACTATGACCGACGTCCTGTAGGACCTGAAATAAAGGTTGTAAGATTTGGGTGAGACACTTCTCAGTAAGGTGGAAGATATTACATCAGCACGTGACTACATGAGTTTATTTCAATTAAAAACAGTTGCACAATATCACATTCACAATACTATAATATAGGAGATATATAAACATAATTCAGCATCATTACAAGTGAGAGTTTCAGAGGTTAGGGTAGGGTAAAGGCCCATGCACTATACGATCCCTCCACACAGTACTCAATCTTGTAACTTTGCCCATTTTAGTTTTTAAATCATGTATATGAAAATCAAGCATCACATATATAGTCCAACTACCCCACCTAGTCCATTATTTCACCAATGGCCCCACACTCTTGCAAGCTAACTATCTCAATACCCACACTGATTTACATGTGTGGTTGCACTGCACCTCAGTTAGCAACGGAACCGCGCCTTAAGCTATTTAAATCTTCAGATAACCTGGAGTGTCTTTCAACTCGTTTAGTAACAAGCTGAGGTCCAAATTTATCATATATATAATTTACAATGAACATAATAACCTGTGCAATTCCAGTAATTTCACAATCATAATCATGCATTCTTTCTTTCTTTCAAACAGTGGTGTTAACCGGCACAAACACTCTTGGTTCAACCCTTTTTACACATAAGGCTCGGTGATTAACCGGCACCTGTTTTCCACATTTTTAGATAAAAAATAGAACTTTAGTTCTCATAGTTCATTTACAAGTATAACAGTTCAGTATGTTCCACTTCATATCATATGTCACACTCGTTTCGTCAAAATCAGCTATAAACAATGTATAACTCGAAAAATACCATTTGGACTGCAAATATGGGTATCAAGTAGCTCCTATTGTAGGTTTAAAAAAAATAAAGTTGTTTTGGAAAGTTTGGAGTTCATATGCCAAAGCCTCATTTTTGCCAAAAATCGTAAAATCGTAAGAAACAACATTTATACCCAGTAAAACTTTGCAAATAAGCAGTCAAAACATGCACAAAGACATAAGCCAACTTTCCAGAGGTTTAGTTTTCTAAAAATATTGATGAAGACAATTCCCCTTACCTTAATCCTGAAAACCAAAACATGAACGAATCGATCCAAAACAACGACACGGGATCCTTGAAACCTAAAAACCGAAGAACAATACTTCACTATAATATCAACTATTACATATCTATTGAACCAAAAACTAAATCAAATCCTTACCTTGATTTTAGGGAAAAACTCAAAAGTCCTCATAATTAAATCTGATCCACTATAACTGTAGACACGTAGCGACGTCGGATCATTGATTCCAGCAACAGACGACACGAAATCTTAGAGAGAGATAGGGTTGGTTCGAGTTTTAGGGAGAGAGAGTGAGAGTGAGAGAGAGAGAGAGAGACAGAGAGAGAATGGATACAAATTAGCTAGAAAGAAATGAATATTCTATTTATAACTAGTTTAACCCAGCTAGCCTCATCGACGAGTTGAAGTTCTTATCGACAATCTGAAAATCCCTCGATATCTTCTCATCAACGGGCCTTTGCATCTCGTCGCCAAGCCACAGAAGAGACTTCATCAATGAGAAAAGGAGCCTCGTTGACAAGCTCCGCTATTTTATCCTTTTTAATTTCCCATCTCTTTTCTTTATTTATTTTTTGGATTCGGGTCCCTACAGTTTAACATTATATTATTGATGTAAACTCAGCTGCCACACACTGGTTGCCGAACCCGGAAATGGGACCCAGGGTGAGAATGTAGTCTAACATGTCCCTGTATCCGATAAAACATCCAAAGATATAGTACAATGGATGAGGGTCTGACCACTTGTGGTTCCCAAGCACCCTAAACACATCCAATCACAAACATAAATGCAGCGGAAAAGGTCATTCTATAACAACATATGCAGTCTCATACCAGAGTCTATACACGAGCAGAATATAGCTCTATCAAAACGTACAAACGGGTGCCCAAAAAATCTCAAAATGGCAACCCATTAAAATACAGTCCTGGCACTTACCCAAGCGATAAACGCAGTACACCGGCCACTACGCTCCCTACACTAGGATGCTAGTTCTGGTTACTCGAAGGATCTGTAAAAATGTACGTACAGTAGGGGTGAGACACCTCTCAGTAAGGAAGAACACAGGTTATATCGGTGTGTGGCATTTGAGTGTTATCATGATGCAACATACATGCAATTAAATGCAATCCAGTACTAGTTTCCATGGTGCATACACGCACTCATACACAAGTTTCCACAGTGCATACAAGCACTCGTACACATACACATGATCAGCAATCCTAGTGTCGTCACACCCTTCGGCCCAAAGCCGGCTCGTAGCCAACTCGCGAACATGGCGCCACCGGCACACGGCTAGTCCCCGACTCCCATGACATCGTACCAGGGCATAACTGGTGGGTCCACATCCTTCGGCCTGATCTTCCGGAATAGGCTCACGCCCTCGAATATGGAGCCAGACACTCTTGCCCACATGGCAAGCGGTAAAATATATGCCCTCGGATATAGAACCGAACACTCTCGGTACCATGAACAATTTTAGAACCGCGTTCCTACTAGCATTTCAACATATCACACACACATGCATGCTCATATAAACAAACAAACCACACCCATTTCGTAATCTAAATCATGGTTTTCCAAACAAATACAGTTTAAACAAGTCAAGGCACGGTCATCCCAATATCACAGTATAAATCATCATATACCCTCGGTTTTCAACAAAACCAGGGATGCATCCCGTCGCCCCCTTTTTCCAAAAACTATAATAATGAAACCCATAGTTTTCCCCGTTAGATTCCCCCAAATGAGTAGCTAAAACACACACAAGACCGTGAACCACAGTTTCACCGAGTCTGATTTCAAAAATAACTAATATAAAAATAGTTCCCCTTACCTTCTCCCCGAATGAAAAATCCCGAACTCCAAGGTCCCTAAAGAGTGAACCGAGTTCCAAAACCTACAAATCACAGTATAGAATATACTCACAAGACAATTACCTACAAAACTACTAGATTAGAATTGAAAACCGAGCCTTAACTCGATTTTACGCCGAAACCCAAAAATCTCCAAAATGAGATTCCGATCCATAGAAATTGTAGAGAATCCTTCCATGATCCTCGTGGTAACTTCAAATTTCCAATTCCATCAACGATCGGTGAAGAAATCTAGAGAGAGAGAGAGAGTAGGGAGAGTTCTAGAGAGAGAGAGAGATAAGATTGAAGTTTCTTAATGAAGAAGTAATGAAAATTCCTATTTATATCCCTTTGACTCGTCCCAATTCGTCGACGAAATGGTGTTCTCGTCAACGAATCTTCCACTACCTTTTGTCGACGAATCGGTGGCCTCGTCGACAAATCTAAGATCTTCGATTTTTCTGGGACTTCTCGGCTTCTCCTCATCAACGAGTCTTTGAATTTCGTCGACGAGAAGAACAAAGGCTTCGTCGACGAAATATGCCAAATTCCCAATTTGACCCTCTCTTATTTATTTAAACCCAGTTATCACGGTTCGGGTTCTCACACTGGTAATAGCATATTTCATCTTACTAGGAGTTGTCTCATCCCAGTATTTTAAATATTTCAAGTGATCTAACTAGACGAGCAGATCATGCTCAGCAATAAAGGTGACATTTGTACTGCCCTTTCTGCAGGGTAAGTGTTTCAGGGAGATGTATTTTTGAGTTGTTTTAAGAGGTTTGAAGGATGTTTCTGAAGTAATGTGTATCTATATTTTGGGATAATATTGAACTTCTGGTATTGTTATTATGGTTTTAAGATTTTATGTTTTCCGCTACATAGGTATGTTATAATAGATTTTATTAGGGGTATCAGAGTAATAAGAATTTATAGGGAAAAAAAAGTGCATCAATTTTTGGTTCGTTACATATACAATTTTAAATATATATTTTCTACTCAAACATACTTTAACTTAATAGATAATCATGTTTTCATAAATCTACGTATATATACATAAAAGAATTTCCCTGATGGAACTATCATATAACGTCGTGTATAAATCCCCCATGATTGGGTTGTGTGACCCGAAGGCTGGATTTAGTCATGGCTGGCCTACCAAGGTAAGTCAAAACTGTTATGTTAGTAGTATGATTGCCCACCCAACCGGGTCCAGACCCAGTGGGTAACCTGCTCTTGAAATACATCACTTCAAGGGTCAATCGACTGTAATCCACCTACACTTTCTTGATAGTGTGGTTGCATTGCATGCAATACTAGCTACGGTACCATGTTCTGAATCATAACTAGTCCATCAGGGTTCTGCTATGATATCATACAATTCATATAATAAAACTGTAACATGATCTCATTTTCATAAATCTGTATAAAACCTGGCATGTTCACAACTCTGTATAAAATCTATCATATCATATCTCTGTATAAAATTGTCATTTCATAACTCGGCATAAGCCGTATGAACTCGCCATAAAGTCGTCTAAACTTGGCATAAAGTAGTTTGAACTGTCATTTCATAACTATATAAAAATCATTACGTTTAATCATACAATAATAATTATCCTCATGTCATACGATTTGACTGATAAATCATAATATAATAACAGTTCGGGAAAAATATATTTTACTGAAAATAAGGGTATGATTAATTTCACCTATTTAATTTAATTCCATTATAGTTCAAGAAAACTCGATATACTCAAATTCCTACAATTTAATTTAATTCGAAATTATTCCAAATTAATTTCACCTATTTAATTTAATTCCATTATAGTTCAAGAAAACTCGATATACTCAAATCCCTACAATTTAATTTAATTCCAAATTATTCTAAAAAATATGATATATTCAAATCCTTACAGTTTAACTTAATTCCAAAATATTCCCAAAAATCTGATATAATCAAATCTTTGCAGTTTAATTTAATTCCAAAATATTTCAAAAAAAATCTAATATAACCAAATCCCTGCAGTTTAACTTAATTCCAAAATATTCCCGAAAATATGATATAACCAAATCCCTACAGTTTAATTTAATTTCAAAATATTCCCAAAAATATGATATATTCAAATCCCTGCAGTTTAATTTAACACAAGCATATTTTTAAAATAAAATCAGAATATAGATATAATTAATTTCACATACTCAATTTAAATAGGGCATATTTTAAATAACACAAATCTAATTAAATTCATGTACTCAAATTTAATCGGGAATATCTTTTTAATATAAAACCTGACATAATCTATTCCCCTTACCTTAACCCTAGAGGGCTGCCTATGGTGTCCAAACAATGAATCCATTCTGATTAAAGTGTTGAGGAGCGGAACTAGGACCCGGATGTGATGTACGTTTTCGATTCGATTGAAAAACGAAGGAGAAATTTAGAGAGAGAGAGAGAGAGAGAGAGAGAGAGAGAGAGAGAGAGAGAGAGAGAGAGAGAGACAGTTTCCATGCGGCGTGGGGGGAGGACTCATGAAATCAATTTGATTTCAATCCTTCAGGAAACCTCAGGAAGGTTTCCTTACATTATTATATTATATTATATTATTTAATTAATAATTATTAATTAATTAATTTTATAAAATTTTTTTTTTTACGATCACTACACAGGATCCCATGGAACTCATTAAAGCTACATAGATGCACTTATTACATGGGCATAAAATTATTATTCAATCATTTATTGTACAATTTCAATGAATCGTAAAATAATCCACACATATATACTTATTAATGTTAGAAATAACTTTAATTCATAAAATTTAATAATCTAAGATTATCATGTTATTTAATTAAGAAAACTAAATTCAGAATAAATATATACCTGGATCCATAGATATGTTTTATTTGATTCTCCAACAATCTTTAAGGGAAAGTTTTAATCTTCCACAGTCAAATCCTTAAAGTATCTCACTTGTGTTCCTCTCTTCAGATGAGGAAAAGAAAGAACGTGAAACTATTTCTGATTTGACTTAGGGACCATAGTCCTATTAGGTTTTCTTTATATATTAGGTTATTTTAGAAGCTCATTAGTCCTAAATTAACTTAGTACTGGGTTTCTACACATTACAAAGCGTATACCCAATATATGTTAAAATAGCCCAGTAACATTATTGCTTTTAATTATGTAAGCCTACAATAAGAAATTAAAATTTCATAACAATTAAAGCTCATGGAGCTTTTTATTTAATCTTTGGGTAAATAACATCCAGCTAGCTGGTTTGCTAGCATGCACATTAGGTTCTTCATTTAAGTTGAAATGGATGGAATGCTCTGCTCATTTCGGAAGAAATTTGCAGGATCCAACATGGTCTTCACATGCACCAATCTGTTAAAATTTTTGTTGAAATATTTTCTCCCCCAAATGCTCGCCCTTTTATAGCTTGTGTTGCCAAATTTGTTGTTCGTGCCCAAGTCAAGGTCTCTATAGTTGAGATATGCACCTCTTGGAGATTTTGAAACATGGGGAGCCATGTACTTGTAAAGCCTCCTGAACCATTCAACATACCGTGTGGCTGTTGTATTTTCCTCATCTTGATCCCAAGTCACTCTATAAAAGATTTTGTATATGTAGCCAACTCTATGCGGAAAAGGAAGTGCAGATTCTGAAATATCACTCATTCTTCCACCATAAGGAACCAAGGCTATTTGTGTTGTCTTGCCGTCCTCCTCATGAATCTTTCCCCATATCTTTTCCCACAAAAGCTTGGAAATCGGCTTTTTGACGTAGTCTGATTTCGCCTTAGCGGACCCTATCCATGGATCATTTGTCTTATTCAGCATATCCTCAAGAGGACTGCCCTTGGGAAATTCTGCAAAATAGAGGATGGATTCTATCCAACTCATTTCAATACAATCTTTCTTTGCCAAACCTAGCTCTGGGAAATTGTCACGCATTAGCGAGACAAGTTCATTGGTCTTCCCAAGAAACAAGGAAAGGAATGAAACTTGTATAGTTCGTGTGCCTTGCTGGCTAGCGCTATTGGTAGTCGTTATTACAGGCATGATGAATAGATCTCTATCAATTTTATCTGCAACATATTGCCACCGATGAACCAAGTTTATTGCGTTTTGGCTTGTGTCTCTAGTGACATTGAAAACGGTCACTGTTGGTGGGACTTGAACCAACTCTATCTTCCAGGCCACGATGACTCCGTAGCTAGCACCTCCACCTCCTCTAATGGCCCAAAACAAGTCCTCCCCCATAGATTTTCTATCAAAAACTTTGCCATCGGCAACTACAATGCGAGCATCAATCACATGATCAGCTGCCAAGCCGTATTTTCGAATCATCATGCCATAGCCTCCTCCACTGATGTGGCCACCAACACCTACTGTAGGGCAATAACCAGCAGGAAAGCCTAGAGTTTGACTTTTTTGGGCAACTGTATAATAAACTTCGCCTAATGTTGCACCTGCTTGAACCCATGCAGTTTTGTTCTCAACATCTACACTTACAGATCGAAGGTTGATGAGATCGATGATCACAAACGGAACGTGTGCAACATAGGAAAGACCTTCATAGTCGTGGCCACCACTCCGAGTCCTAATCTGCAAGCCATGCTCTTTGGAGCAGATGATGGTAGCTTGAATGTGAGATTCATGCAGGGGTGTTATGATGACTGAAGGTTTTGGCGTAGTGGGTGTCGAGAAACGCAGATTATGAATCGACTGCAGTACTATAGGTAAAAAGGAGGAATTGGCCGGGGTGTAAATGACTTTGGAGATGGAGTCGGAATCGTTGGAACGCAGGGAAAGGCATTGCAGGAAGTTGTCATGCCCAGAGGCAGAAACTGCCCATGCAATTGATGAAAAGAAGAGAAAAAGAAAAGAGAGAGAAAGCAGTGAAGAGCTTTGACAGGGAGTCTTCATCTTTGGGTTATTACTGATTGAGAAATCTGGATGATGAGGAGGGGAAGCTAGCAGGGTTCTCATATTTATAATGCCCCCAACTTAAATGGGAGAGGGCGTGCAATAGGGTCCACACCCGTGAGTTCGTTACGAAATTTCCAAACTCGGTGGGGGGGTGGGGGTGACGAAGGAATAGAGGAGATGAGCTGAGGAGGCCAACCACTCTACATTCAGAGACTGAGAAATGCGTCTTGTCTTACTCCTACGCCTATACTTTTCCTTCCTCCATGTGCTCATCATGCATGCGGGTACAGGTTTCTATAAATGGAATGGATCTATTATTCTTTTCAAGTAACTTTTCCAGGCTTAAAGATGCTGGGAAAATAAAAATTATATAATTTATTACTTGGTAGCCTCACATGGTTCTCACCGTTTATACCCATTTGAATTCATTTCTTATATATATATATATATATATATATATTAAAGAAATGAATTCAAAAATTATGGCTAACAATGCCAATGCATTATACAAACTGATTATGGAATTCTGGCGTAAACATTTAAGAAATAATTTAAGATCACACTTTGATTTGACTGAATAGTTATTCAATGAAATAAGGTAAAATATAGATTATACTTTAAAATAAAGGAAATTGCTATTTGTTATATATTTTTAATTATTTTATTTAATATAAAATTTAAAAAATTATCAATATCTTCATAATATAATTTAGGAATAATTATTTCTTATCTATTTTTTATTATAAACCCATAAAATGTTTCACATTTTTATTTATTTTATAGTAGTAACACAATTTTTTCAAGTTTTGAAACTCTTGTAACTCTCAAAGATTTTATTTTTTTAGTAAATATAAAATGAAATGTTATCTTTTTGATAAATTTTGTGAGGTCTGGAAAATTTGTAAATTTTCAAATAATTACAAAAAATTATATCTTATTTTTCAATTTTTCAAATTTTCAAAGGTGTTAAGGGTTTGAAAGATTAGAGAATGCTCACAGGGGTGAAAGTATATAGAATTGCTTGGAAATGATGGTTATTATAAATATTGTATTAGGCTAAGGATACTGATTTCTCTTCAAGAGTAAAAGTGGTAGACCTCTTTTGAAATTTAACAAAAAAAAGTATAATTTTTTTAGATTTTAAAAATCATTAAAATCATTTTTGAAAATTTACAAATTTTACAGACCTTACAAAATTTGTCAAAAAGACAAATATTTTATTTTATATTTACTAAAAATAAAATAAATTTTTTTTAGAGTTATAAAGTTTCAAGACTTAATATGTACATAAGTTTTTAAGATTTTCAAGATCTCAAAAGAGATTTAGGAAAAATTTAAAATCTAAGAAAAGGTCAATATCTTTTATCCTAATACAATATTTATAATTTTGAGATTCCAATTTTTAAATTTTTTTTTATATGTTTACCTATATTTAGCAATATAAATTTTGAATTTTGAATTTTGAATTTAAAGTTGTGTAAATTTGAATAAGTTTCAATACAATTTTATATAACACGAAATTCAAATTTTAAAATTTCTACTAAAAAATTAATATAGTGTTTACAAGTATAAATTTTAGTATTTAAATTTAATTTTGTGTACATTTTTTTTAAAAAAAATAATATCATTTTATATTATATTTTATTTATATATATACAAAAGTGTCATGTCTCCCACATCCAATCACCTTTTTTCACCTTGCCTCTCTCGTCCACCATGCAAAACTTGTTGGACCATTCAGCGAGTTTTATCCAATTACTTTTTTCTTTCTCTCGTTCATCATGTAAAACTTTTTGGACGGTCCAGTGAGTTTTAGGAGGCATCAAAGTGGAAAATAAAGTTTCCACCAAAACCTTTATTATATATTTTAATATCAAATAAAATCAAAAAAAGGAAAAAACTCTAAACGACTGGCCATTTAGGATTTGGTATTTTTCAAAAGCGCAAAAATAATAGTTGAACAAACAAATAAATTTTTTTTTTTTTTTAAATGTTGGCCCATGACCACCGGCAAGACGGGTAAGGGAATAGTAAGAAAACCTGCACGACTTCCTTTCATATACAAGGGTAAATTTGTTTGTCCAAGTCTCAATACTCTTCAACGTTTTAAAAAAATTATAAATATTAATGTCATAATAATTTATTCCTATAAATATTATAATTATAAATAGAATGTTATTATAAAATATTATCATATTTTAATATAACGATACATATTACAAATATATAGCACGGCTCACCAAGAATGACCCATCTGATGAGCACCGCTTGTGCTACCCGAAGACATGCCCACTTGATGAACATAGCTCATGAGGTAACTCAAAGTGAGCGTGACTCAACAAAAATGGCCCATCTTATAAGCACCATGATCAGCTAATGTTATTGACTTCTAAGTGCAGAAGTTGTCAAAGTAATATAAGGGTGAGTCCTAAGATCGAATTCACGGGGACAGTGTGAAATATGCAAGCATTAAAGTTTCAATTATAACACAAGAAATCAAATTTTCATTTATGGTGACAGGAATCCTAAAACAAATAATTAGCTAATGGGTTGTGGTTTCGGTCGACTGAGTTGGGCCTTTCGATCGATTAAGTGGTTTCGGTCGACTAAAATGATAATATCAGTCACCTGAGTTTCTCAGAAATAAGGCAAAATGGTTTCGGTCGCCCAAATTGGAACTTATGGCCGCCCAAATTAATTAATTAACGAGTTAAAACAATAATCTGAAAAAAAAGATATAAATGAATGAGATTCACGCACAAGTAGGACCTGAAGGTGATGATAAGTGTAAGAATCTAAAATTACTAATAACTAAGCAATTCAAAGGGAATGTGTAGAAATTAAACACTTGAGATGCAAGTTTTGCTCGTTTTTGATTTGATAATGGATGTTCCTCTGATTTCCTCTTCTCTCAATCACTTTCTCATTTCGAGAGATTATGATCAGATTAACATTCAACTCACAATTTTAGTACAATTCAAAGCACTCAATAGGTTGTATGCAAATCTAAACAATGAAAGAAAAGCATCAAAATCTTGCCACAAGCATCAATTGTGCTTTAATGTCTACAATTGATCAAGATCAAGAACATAGAATTTCAGTCTTTTCAAAATATGAATTGAAATACAACCTAGTGAGTTAAACATTAAAAATGGAAATCCAACCCAAAATGGTCATGGGTTACTCCTTGAATCTCAAGATAAAATTTAGCCTAACATGTTTGCTACTGGAATTGGTGTATTCCCAAGAGGAGGGTGAATTGGGTATTTAAAACTTCCTAGGTTGATGTCAGATCCACAAACAGTATTTCTCAACCTAGGGTCTTTCTATGTTATCCCAAATGTGCAGATTAATATAAAGTGTAGAAATTAAGTTATGCACAACATTCACAAACTATTGAAAGTAACATAAACATGCAGTAAATAAATTGCAGAAATATAAATTGCACACATGATATGTTATCGGGGTTCGACCAATACTGCCTACATCCCCGCCTCATCATGCAAGCCCAAGGATCCCACTAATTGCTCACTTAACGGGTGGAGTGGTACCGATTACAACCAGGTCAAATTACCAGGGCTGACCTCAACCTTTACACACTCTCTTTCTGGGGTAGAGAAGACCCTACTGATCCTTATAGGCTAGATCAATGCCCCCTCAAGCCACGCCTGGAATATATTAGATATTCAATACAAATTTTGTGTACAAAGATATGTTCTTCTAATACAAGTAGATTATGTACCAACACGCACAACCAATAATCAACGCACGTCAAATGATAGAACTATAAGCTCAGTGCATATATGTGCAATAACACTCAATCCAATGTCAATAAGCAATCTAATGCAAGAGTGTATTACGAATCTATCTTTGAAAAAATATGTAAATATATTTCAACCACAAGTAAGGTTTCAAATATTTTCAGAGAATATAATCAAAATATCTCTAAGATGATTTTCTCAAAATTCTAGCACAAGAAATATTTGAAATCAAGTTTATTTGAAAAATATTTCATAAAGCACAAGAACAAGCCTTTGAATACTTGCAACAATAATGCAAGATTCACAAGCTCTAGAGAGTATTCCTACTGAAGACTTATGAATTAAATCACAAGGGGACTCTCAAGCTCACTCTCAAAAAAATCAACATCAAACACATACAATAAGAGTGTGAGCCAATATAAACAATCTCAATAATACTCTTACCAAAGGATTTTAGCAAGTAGGATGAGTAAGAGATGGATCTATGGCTTGTATATATGATAAAACAAGAGTTTTGAAATTCAAAGAGTTTTGGCTAATGATATTTGCTAATCCATGCTCAATCTTTCCAAATGAACTAGTATTTATAGACATTCATAAAAATATAACCGTTGGGGGACATAGATGAAATTTTAGAAAAGATTAAGTATGGTTAATAAAAAATAACCCCATTTTAACCTCAGTAAAATTTGACCAATCCGAGAGGTTCAGTCAACCATTTTTAAGGTTCGGTCAATCAGGTTACTCAGTTCAATCAACCAAGGTGTTTTTGAATTGAAAGATGGTCGACCAGACTTGAGGCGATTTTCGAACCTCTAAGATTCAGTCGACCATGCTAAGTTCAGTTGAATGAATTTGGATGTTTGGTCAATCGGGCCATTTTTAAACTTCAAGTTCGGTCTACCATGGCATTGGGATTTCCCCACATGCCAGTTCGATCGACTAGGGCATTGATGCTCATTTTAAGGATGGTCGATCAGTTGGTCAAACTTTTGACCTTGTGAGGTTAGATCAATCGAAGGTGTTAGTGTGTTTTGGTTCGGTCAACCAAATGGTCAATTGTTGACTCGAGGATGTTCGGTCGACCGCAAGTCTCTGTAGGTTTTAGTTCAGTCAACCGACCATATAAGATTTGTGCATTTAAGTCCTATTTTTGTTTTGAAATCGCCCCTATTCACATGATAATTATTTCTAAAATTTATAAGGCCTTTTTCATGCAACATATTGGGACCTATGGTTAGTCTAAGGTCTTTGAGCATATATCCTAAAAATTTAGTGTCAGTCGACCTTGATCCCTAAGGCCCATCTATGCTCTTGATTTTTCCTATAGTCCTTACTGAGCTTATAGTCCCTACCATTCATGTCTTGTATTAATTATTATAGACTGATAGATTATTACTACAGACCCAAATTAAAATATATATATATATATATATATATATATATAAGTACCACTTAAAATAAGCAAAGGCTTCATGCTCTGCTCCTCAGCAATTCCATGGATTTCGCCGAAAGAATGGCTCGTTTAAGTGCTTCTCAGCATCCATTTCTCATCTATCATCCGTACTTAGAAAAGTAAACATGTTAAAATACTCAAAGCACACAGATGAGATATTGTGGTTTGTCATAATCAAAATAGGAGACGAACCAAAAAGTCAACATTTGCAATCTAAAATTTCCAAAACAAATTAAACCAAAAATAAATCATTGACAACAATGTAAATAAATGAAAATAAAGATAAAGAAAGAGTGGAGGCGAGGAAGAAGCATAAAAGGCCAGCTTTGCCCAAACAAGTTGTTATGCACAACAGCTGTCACACACAGACTACTACGCTTCTCTCTTTTCTG
This sequence comes from Malania oleifera, assembly GCF_029873635.1. Taxonomy (NCBI): domain Eukaryota; kingdom Viridiplantae; phylum Streptophyta; class Magnoliopsida; order Santalales; family Ximeniaceae; genus Malania; species Malania oleifera. The sequence continues at coordinate 50,171,270 of NC_080422.1, read as the reverse complement.
CGCCCAGTTTTATGTTGCCTGAATGTTGTTGCCATCCAAGCCTCCTCACTCATGACCACAACAGCTTCCTTTATAAGTTGCTGCCCTAATATTTTTGTAGAGACCCAAAAATTTGAAATAATAAGAAAATAAATAAAAGAAGGAATTTGGTTTGGTGTAGACCAAACCATCAACGGTTTGGTGGGGGTGCAGAAAACCGTCGATGGTTTTGTGTTACTGCTGCTGGTTAAGGGTAAAATAATGAAAAAGGTTTGGTTAAAAAACCAAACCATCGACGGTTTTGGGGCAAACCGTCGACCATTTTGTCCAGGTGCAGCTTGTGTGTAAAGGGGACTTAAGTTCATTTTGAGAGAAATTAAAATTCTCTCTCTCTCTTTCTCTCTCTCTCTCTCTCTCTCTCTCTCTCTCTCTCTCTCTCTCTCTCTCTCTTCATTTTCTCAATCAAAACTCACCCAAATCGATGATTGGACACCACTACGGTGTTCTAGGGTTGATCCTCGTCAGTTTAGTCAGAGCATAATCATGTTTTTAGGATCGTAGGCACCACTCCAAAGTTGAGGTAAAGGAGTTGATTATGTTGTTGTTATAAGGTTTATTGGGTTAATGGAGTTTGTGGGTCTAGGAATGTTAGATAATTATAATTTTGGGGTTGAGCTGACTAAACTTGGGCATGTGAATATAGGGGTTTGTGCAAATGTCGGTCTAGGAAACTTGAAGGCACGTTCTCAGTAAATAGGAAAGGGATAGGTTATGTCAAGAATTTTTGGAAATGTTATATAAATGTTTTTCTAATTATCTATGCATGTGGGAAATGATATTTTAGCAAAATCTATATTTTTCTCGATGGATATAATATTATAATTTACCAAACAAAAATGTGTGGCATAAGGATGATGTTCTTATGGATTGGATAAATATGATGATTTTACCAGTTACGATATGGTGGCAATATTGTCGAGTATGATATGTGATTTATACCGAAATGTGTTTCAACTGATTGTTGAGTTATATGGAAAACTGAGAATGATGGTTTTATGCTAAGATGTATTTTAATTGGTTGCTGATTTATACTGAAAACTAAGAATGATGGTTTTATATGAGAGTTGATTTGTCAGGCTATTTACTAATTTATGAAAATGAGATTTTGATACTGTTGTTCTAAAAACCACCATATAACGTTGGCAGGTTATGAGGAGTTCATTATATTGTTGGATATGAAAATGGCAATATAACATTGGTAGGATATGAGGAGTTGGTTATATTGTTAGTTATGAATATAACGTTGGCAAGATATGAGGAGTTCGTTATATTCTTCATTATATATATACTAATATAACGTTGGGAAGATATGAAGAGTTCATTATATTGATATTATATAACACTATGTAAATGGTAATATATATATATATATATATATATGAATTAAGAACCCTGGTGGACGATTGATGTGAAGAGCACGGTACTATAGCTACAATATTAAAGGAGTGAGTGCAATGACACTGACCTGAGATGGTTGTGTAGGTGATTGACAGTCGATTAGGCATGCGAAGAGTTGTTGACTGCCCTGGGTCCGTACTAGTTACAGTAGGCCAATCGTACTGCAGACATATATTGAAGTTGACTTATCTTGGTGGTGGTGAGCCTCGGTTAAGTCCAGCCTTCGGGCCGCACAACCCTGTCATGGGGGAAAGTATGACGTTAGCCAATGAAACCTTACGGGGGAGGTTCTTGATAGAGTATATGTTGTTTTATTTACATAAAGCCATTTTACTGAACTTTAACATGTTTGAGAAAAGTATATGTTATCAAAATATATCTATATGCGTGAGTATAGTTTTTAAACATTTTCTTAGTTGAATTAATGATTAAATAAATGTGTTTTATTATATTAAAAATCATGTTGCCACACACCGATAATAACCTATCCTGTTTTACTAAGAGGTGTCTCACCCTGATATTTATTCCAACATTTCAAGACCTCGAGAGGATCAAGCTTAGCACTCTAGGGCAAGGCATAGAGAGTGTGTACAAAATAAGTACTAGTAAGAATTTTTTTTGTTTGTGGAGAGGTTTCTGTACAGTTGAGATTGTAACAATGTTTTGGGGAGTGACTTATATGTATATTATAGTACTAGAACTCTGGTATTGTATTCTAGCTTTGATGATTATGATTCCACTGCATATGTGTATTAAATGGATTGTGAAGCTATGGTATTAGAAAAACAAAATGGCAGAAATTTTGGGTTGTGACAAGTGCGGTATTAGAGCCTAGGTTGTTAGGTTCTGCAAACTTTAGTGGATACAATACCAGACTATAGGAATGGATCTTGATGAGGGTATGAAATGGGTGGATCAAGTGTACAATAGGACATTGTTATGGAAGTTAAAGTGGAATTTAGGTTTTTGTCTCATAGCCTAGAGACAAGAAATTCTGTTGTGGTCTCTTTGTTTTTCCTAAGGTGACGATTTCAAGAAAGCCATGGTAACGTTTCATCGGTTCTTTTTTCTAAGCAGTTAGATTGAATCTTAAATTAGGAGTATGGACATTGAGTTAATGGGTTATAGGAGGATATCTTAAGGTTCTTAATTAGATAGTAGTACTGTCATATTAAGAAATTGAGATTCTAAGATTGTTTCTATCCTATTTTTAGGATGGACCCCAGAAATAATAACATGAATGCTGGGGGTAGTAGCCATGTGGGGGCATCCAGCTCGGGTGCTGGTGACTTGGATCAGCTCCTTCGTAGTTTGCTCGGTAGGTTATGGCTAAGATAGCACGAAGTTCTTAGGAACAGGGTTGTTTGTTGGTAGATCAGGGCTGCACGATAGAGCAGTTCACCCGAATGAATCCTCCATCCTTTCTAAGGAGTGCCGATCCGATTATGGAAGAAAATTGGCTGCAAGAGATTGAGAAAATCTTGACAATTCTACATTGCACTGATGAACAGAAAGTACTGTATACCACTTTTAAGTTGACAAGGGAGGCATAACGATGGTGGTCAGCGGTAAAGCTCCTGGAGGAGCAGAGACCAGTACCTGTAGCACTGACTTGGGGACGATTTAAGGAGATCTTTTACGTCCGTTACTTTCTCGCCTCTGTTAGAGATGCCAAAATGGAGGAATTCCTGAATTTGACCTAGGGTCATTTGACAGTGCCACAGTATGTTGCTAAATTCATGGAGCTGTCTCGTTTTGTTGCATTATGATTCTGGATGAATTGAGAAAGGCACAGAGGTTTGAGATAGGGCTAAGACAGAAAATATATGAGCAGGTGGCGGTCTTGCAGATACGGGATTTTTCAGAGCTGTTGAATAAAGCCAACATAGCTGAGGTGAGTCAGCAGAGGGGCACCGGAGTGCAAAGTCAAAGAAAGAGGCCCATGCCTCCTAGTTTTTAGGTGGGCATTACTTAGGGCCAGTGGAGGATATACGATGGTGCCCAGCAGGAGGTAGTGGGACACGAAGTCCCTCAAGCTAACCTAGCACCCCCTTTTTGCCTGAGGCGCAACAGAAGACACCCAGGTGAATGTCGATCCAAGGTGATTGTCTGCTATCGTTATGGTAGAATAGGACATACTATACGAGATTGCCTTATGTTGTTGAATCTGACGCTCATTCCAAATCGCTCTTGGGGAAACAATCAAGTACCCCAAGGTAATTCGTGAAGGAATACCGCCCCGGCGGGGCGTTTTTTCATAAAATCATTCTGTATACCTATTTTCATCATTTCCATATAACAATCTCATTTCATCACAATTATGTATATAAAACATAATTAAATTTCCATAACTTCATTTATGCATAAAACAGTTCAATATATATATATATATATAGTTCATAATCTCATTTTCCTCAACTCAAATCTTATATCCCAATTTCAATTTCATTCCTAGTATAAACCTATTATATCATATTTCTCATGCAACATAGATTTTTTTCTAATATTTATAAGATATTAATCATAGGTAAAATACTATATTTCATTTTTCACATACTTTAAATCAGCAATTCCTTTCCAAAAATAGCTGCAATAATTTATTCCCCTTAGTTGGCTTACTGAGAGGGCTGTTAACAACCCAATCCCATGTCTTCAACATTCAAAATTCAAAACCTTGACATTCACATTTTTCCCAAATCAATCAACTTATTTCCCAAAATATTTCTCATTTAACACTTCCTAAACCCTATATACTCCGAATAAACATTTAAACTCTAAAATACCTTACTTACCCTGATTTTAGGATGGTTCCCAAGGTCTCCAAATCAATAATCTGCTCCGGCTAAGTTGTAAAGAATCTCCCCACGAGCCCCGTGGAAACTTTTGATCGTCGATTCGGGTGAGAATCGGGCCAAAAATTAAGAGAGAAGGGCAAGAAACCGAACCTAGAGAGAGAGAGAGAAAAGAGAGAAATGATTTTTTTTTACACATAAACCCAATTTTAGAATATTTATAGATCGTTGGCCACGTGACTTCATCGACGAGACATATAGTCTCATCGACAAACCACAGAAGAGCGTTCATTGACAAAGGTATTGGGTTCATCAACGAACCCTTAATAGCTAGAAATTCTCTGCTTTCAGTGTCTATTTGTCAACGAGACATGTGCCCTTCATGGACGAGGCCTAGAGGGACATTCGTCAACAAAGACCATTGGTTCATCGACGAACCCCTGCTAATCCCCTTTTTTTTCCTTTTCCCTTCTCTTTCATTTCTTTTGTTTTATTATTTCCGTAACTTAAATTTTTCGAGTCTTTACATTCTCCCATCCTTATAAAATTTCATCCTCGAAATTGCTATTTATCACCTTTCCATCCTTGAAGAAAACACCTCAATTTTTATTAATCACCCTCACTTATGGTGGAGGAATAGTTACAGAAAAAGGATTCCAGGAGATTACAGTCATATACCATACTACATTCAAAATAAAACTCCCCCAAAACCATTCATAATCAAAACCAAAACACTACCTATCCTATACTAATCAAATCAAATCAAAATACATACCTCGTTATTCACTTTCTTTTTCCCAATTCAATCCTGGGTTTCATGGAACAAGTGTGGGTATCTCTGACACATACATGATCTCCTAGGTCAAACTCCAACTCACGCCGGCGAGTATCTGTATAACTTTTCTACCGACTATGTGTTGTTCTGATCCTGTCTATGATGAGTCTAACTTTATCATGAGTCTGTTGAATCAACTCTGCCCCAAAATCTATTTTTCCCCAATCTCATCCCAGTACAATGGGGATCAACATCTCTTGCCATATAATGCCCCATATGGTGCCATCCCAATGTTGGCCTGATAGTTGTTATTATTCGCAAATTTGACCAGTGGCATAAACTGTATCCAATGGCCCCCAAAGTCTAGCACACAAGCTCATCGCATATCCTCCAGTATCTATATCATCCTCTTCGTATGCCCATCTATCCGAGGATGAAATGCTGGGCTGAACATCAACTGAGAACCCATGGCCTTCTGCAAACTCCTCCAAAACTGAGATGTAAACCGTGGGTCTCGGTCCGATACAATGGACACAGGCATGCCATGTAGTCTAACTATCTCTTGAATATATAAATCCACTAATCTGCTCATGGAGTAGTTAATTTTGATAGGCAGGAAATAGGCAGTATTCGTAAGTCGATCTACGACTGCCCAAATGGTGTCTTGTCCATGCAGTGCTGGCGGTAATCCTGTGACAAAACCCATCGCTATATGCTCTCACTTCCACTCAAGGATGTGGAGTAGTTACAATGATCCCGTTGACCCCTGATACTCAACTTTCACCTGCTGGTATGTCAAACACTATGTTACAAATTCAGCGATCTCTTTTTATATATTACCCCACAAAAAAGACTCCCGAAGATCCCTATACATTTTAGTGCTACCAGAGTGTACAATATACATGGATTGGTGCACTACCTCCAGAATAACTTTCTTAATCTCAGGGTCTGCAGGCACACACAGCCTGATACGGAACCTCAGAGCCCCATCATCTGAGATACTGAAGTCTACCTCTTGACCATTTTGTACTTTATCCATAACTTCTACTAACTCTGCATCAATCCTTTAAGCAGCTTTAATCCTTTCTTACATGGTTGGCTATAATACCAAATTGGTAATAAATGTCTGATGATCACCCTCTACGAGTTCCACCCCAAGCCTTTCCAAATTCATCTGAATCGAATGTTGAGTCATCCCTGCTAACACTGCTGCTCCCACTGATTTTTGGCTTAGAGCATCAACTACCACATTAGCCTTTCTCGGGTGGTAACTGATGGTGCATTCGTAATCTTTTATCAACTCTAGCCACCTCCTCTACCTCATGTTTAATTCTTTCTATGTGAAAAATTATTTCAAACTCTTATGATCAATGAAAATCTCACACCTACCCCCATACAGATAGTGTCTCCAAATTTTCAGTGCATTAACTACTGTTGCTAACTCCAGATCGTGGATAGGGTAATTCTTCTCATATTCTTTTAGCTGTTATGAGGCATATGCTACAAATCCGCCCTGCTATATCAGCACACATCCAAGCCATTTATGTGACGCATCACTATAAATAACGAATCCCTCTTCTCTTAAAGGAATCATCAACGCCGATATTGTGATAAGCCGTTATTTTAACTCCTGAAAGCTCCATTCACATTCATCGGTCCACTTAAATTTCACACCTTTCTTGGTCAATCTCGTCAAAAGACCCGACAATTTAGAGAAGCCCTCAACAAACCTATGGTAGTACCCAGCCAAACCCATGAAGCTTCTGATTTATTACACATTCTTTGGTCGTACTCAGTCCACCATTGCCTTGATCTTACTCAGATCCATCGAAATACCACCCTTGGATATCACATGTCCAAGGAAGGTAACTTGCCTAAGCTAGAACTTGCACTTTTTGAATTTTGCATACAACTTTCTTTCTCTTAGTACCTCAAGCACTATCCTCAGATGTTCCTCATGCTCCTCTGGGCTCTTTGAATACACCATTATATCGTCAATGAATTCCACCACAAACTGGTCCAAATACTGGTGGAATACCCTGTTCATTAGATCCATAAACACTGCAGGAGCATTTTTCAAACCAAACGGCATAACCAAAAATTCATAATGATCATACCGAGTCCTGAATGCTGTCTTCGAAACATCTTCCTCCTGGACCTTCACCTGATGTTACCTAGACTGCAGATCTATCTTTAAGAAAATATGTGTCCCCTATAACTGATCAAGCAAATCATCGATGTGGGGAAGCAAGTACTTATTATTGATGAACACTTTATTAATCTCTCTGTAGTCGATGCACATTCTCATCGACCCATCTTTCTTCTTCATAAACAATATCGGCGCTCCTCAGGGTGACACATTGGACCAAATAAACCCTTTGTCTAACAATTCCTACAACTATTCCTTCATTTCTTTTAATTCCGCTAGTGCCATCCTGTACGACGCTTTTGAAATCGGCGTTGTCCCCGAAATTAGATCAATTGTAAACTCTACCTCACGATCAGGAGGTAGCACTGGAAAATCCTATGAAAATACATCTGAAAAATCCCTCACTATCGGGATATCCTCTAACCTCAACTCCCCTTCCAACACCTCCTTCACATAGGCCAAATATCCCTGACAACCTTCCAGTAACAATCTCCTCACCTAAATGGCAGATATCAATTATGGTGGGGCGCACACACATGATCCCAAAAATCTAAACTCATGTTCCCCTTGAGGTATGAACACCACCTCTCTCTGATGGCAGTCAATACTGGCATAGTGGGCAGCTAACTAGTCCATCCCTAGAATCACTTCAAACCCATACATATCTAAGACCACCAAGTTAGCTGATAAAGACCTCCCCTAAATACAAACTTGACAATTCCTGAGTACCTTCTTACATAACATTACAACTCCAAATGGCATAGAAACGGATAAATTGATATCTAGCGATTGAGTTTCTATCCCATAATATTTAACAAACTCCTGGGCGATAAAGGAGTGAGTCTCCCCTGAATCAAACAAAGCAGTAGCTGTAAATGACATAATTGATATAGTACCTGTAACGACATCTCTTGTTCCCTCAGCATCTCCTTGTGTCAATACATAGACTCGTGCTGAGACGGTATTCCTTTACTGACCGCCTCGGTGTGCTTGGTGACCTCCTCGATATGGTCCAGGAGTAGGTGCATTTACTGGCAGTGCTTGGTAGCCTCTTTCTATATAGCCAGCCTGATAACATTGGTAACAAACTATCTCTCTGACTCGGCACTCTACAGGGTGTCTCCTAAAGCATCTAGGACAGAGAGGAGGCATCAGTCTGCACTAAACCACTCGATCTCCTATTCCCGATCTCCTACCTCCTCTATCATTATGCTTCCTCCAAGGGCCCAGGCTAGCCCCTTCCTGAAAATTTGGCGGAATGGATCACTTTCCTTGACTCTGTGCCACAACACCCCTCTATAGGCCACTCTCAATTACTGTGGCTCTAGCAACAATTTATGTAAAAGTTTGGGCCTAGAAACCCACAACCTGCTCATATAATCCTTAGTTCAGGCCCTCCTCAAACTGCCAAGCCTTCTTTTCCTCATCTGGCACTAAGTACGGAGCAAACCAAGATAGCTCAATAAATCTGGCTGCATACTATTGTACCGTCATATGCCCCTAAGTCAAATACAAAAACTCTACCACCTTTGCCTTTCTGATGGTAGCAGAGAAGTAACGCTCAAAAACTAACTCCTTAAAGTGGCTCCGAGTCACCGCTACAAGCTCCAATCTCTACTCCTCTAACAGTCTCGCTGATCTTCACCAGCATTTTGCCTCTCCAATTAACTTGAACGCAACAAAAGACACTTTCTACTCCTCCCAACAAGGAAGCACTGCCAACAAATCCTTAATATCTTGGACCCAATTCTCAACCACTACTGGGTTAGCCCCTCCAGAAAATGATGAAGGCTTCATACGCATGAGCTGCTTAATCATGCAGTTCCTCTCACCTAAACCCCTAGCCATCTCTACCATCACCTGCTGGGTGATGCTACGTAATACTGCATCAAGGTCTCTGCCACCCATACTGGAAGGCCCTACATCATCACGTTCAGCAAGTGCACTGTTACTTCCAGGCTCCATCCTAAAAACGATACCAAACAGTCTCAGAATTCTATCCTCATAATACTGTTAATACGCTTAACAAACTAGGATCCATAAAATATCCTACTATAACCATTTAACATCCTCAATCCCAACTTAAGATCCAGTCCTACCACATAGAAACAAGAACCAGCAATACTTTACTATGGTTTTCCTAAAGTCGTCACCCCAGGAAAAACACAAAAACAACCACAAAACTCCTGCCTCCAAGTCGCAAGATAGAACCATAAATTTCCATCTTATACTCTGTTAGCTTTACCGTGATCCCAAGAGGGGGGGTGAATTGGTATTTTTAAATTTTATTTCCTAGGTATTCCTCCTAGCAGCAGTATGTTCACAAGCCTAGGGTCAATCTAGTGCAAATAATGTAAATATACCAGAAATTAAATAAAGCAGTTTAAACAACCATACAAGCACCATAAAGCAGTAAAGAGAGGATGACACGCAGATATGTTATCGAGGTTTGGCCAACTGCCTACGTCCCCGCCTTGGCTAACCAGCACAAGGATTATCACAATACCTTGCTCACTTAAACGGGTGGAGCGGCACCTATACAAACCAGGTCAAATTAACACAGGGCTGACCTCAACCTTTACACCAATCCTTGCCGGGCTGGATTACCGCCCCCTCAGGCCACGCCTAGAATCTCTCAGATATACAATCAAAGGTACAATACAAGAGTGCTTTCACGTAAAGCAGATTTGTACCACAAGTGCGCACAAACACAAACACCACAGATGATTTAATAATGTAAGCTCTGTGTGGTCTGAATATGTCAACTCTCAACAATGTTTTCTATCTGTGTAGCAAGTACGTGAGAGTGTCAATAATAATCTGTGTACTTCAAAATATTCAGTCAAGAGTGTTCACACAGAATATCAAACAAGCCTCAATATTATCAATCAATAGAATGCGTATATGCTTGGATGGCAAAATAGATAATCTTTGTTTTCGGCAAATGATATATATACTTGTATAAATAATACCACAAAGATTGATATATCACACACACACGAATATCTTTTCACAAATATATCAATATGAACACCACAAGATATTCGGATATGTTTGAAAGTATTTTAGCAATCTCCAAACAAAAACGAACTTCCTAAGATATTGCAACGAGAATGCATTACTTGGGATGTCACAACAAGTCTTTCTTAGGGCAGGCTTATTGGCAAAGCCTCCTAAGAAAACTTAGGTTATGCTCTCAAAAATCGATTCAAATATGCAACAATATGGAGAGCTAACCTCTAAGTAAAAGTACTCAATACGCTTACAAATGATTTAGATGGATGAAGAGTGTAAGCTTGAGTAGGTTTCAAAAGAAATGTGAGTAATGAGAGGCAAAAATGATTATTTTGGCTTGAGAGAAAATTTTTTAATCTTTTTGCTAATCCCTTTTTTAAATCACCAAATGAAGGAGTATATATAGACATACTAAAAATTTTGACCGTTGGGGACTTATTAGGGATTTTTGGAAAAGATTAATGACACTTAAGATAATTTAACCCCGTTAAAAAAATTATTAACTGCGGTAAAAAATGGGAGCAACCCGAGAGGTCCGGTCGACCAGAAATGGTTCGGTCGACCGGGACTCAAGTAGCTCGGTCGACCAGGGCAATTTTGAACTGAGTGGCTCGGTCGACCGGAGAGGGCGATTAGCCAAATTTCCGAGGTTCGGTCGGCGGGGACCTTTTTGAACTACAGGGCTCGGTCGACCAGGCAGTTGGGAATTCTCCCAAGACCCCTCGGTCGACCAGGTAGATGGAGTACAAATCTGGTCGGTCGATTGGGAGGTAAAAAAGTTGACTCCTAGGAGGTTCGATCGACCGAGGTCAAATGACCTATAAGGGCTTGGTCGACCGGGCCTGGGTCAAACAGTTGACCCGGACCGGTTTCGGTCGACCAGGCCAGATTGAACTGAGTTGGCCGGTCGACCGAAAGTGCACCAAGTGTGCATTTCGGTCCCGAATTGACCCAAATAAGTCTATTTCAAGTGCCTAATAAACATATGTGCATAAGTGCGTGTCCTAAGGTCACTTGGGGTCCAATTTGGAAACACCAAAAAAGTCCGGTGTTGGTTGACCTTCGGTCGACCGATGGTTCACCCTAAAGTCTTTCTATGGTTCGGTTTGAGCTTACAAATTAAATCATGCATGTGATGTGTGTGAGCTTATCACAAACCGAAAACCCTAATTACAATTACAGACAAATTTCATTTAAAAACTATTACAATTAAGAGTATGAAATTGTCTTCAAGTCTTTAAGCTTTTCACGTGCCACTGAAGATATGCTAATATGAAGCTCGCATGAACTAGATATTTATTAAATACAATTGTATTTGTCATTATCAAAACCAAGGTGTGACCTGTAAGGTCAACATACTCGACAATGACTAACTCATATCCTAGTCTAACCAAGCTCAACTCCCATTAAAATTCATTCCTATACTCTAGTATAGAATTCTGTTGTTTTACTAGAGTCTGCAGAACGTAACAACCTAGGCTCTGATACGAAACTATCATGACTTGATTTTTCCACCAATTTTTTTTTATAAACAATAATAATCATCATTATCATCATATTAAAACCATGATACCATATATTATTAAGACCCGAAGTGAGATACCGGGTAATCAGCCCATCATATAAAATGCATACCTAAAGTCCATATTTACATACCATTTGGAATACAAATAACTAGAGTACTAAACATCCATAAACATCTCCAAAAATCCATAATATAACCCAAGGAATTACACAAACACATTCCCTAACATAAAATGCTTACCTTATCTATCAAGGTACTAGCTCCCCTCTATCTCGAAGCTCTATCCCTTGGCCTGTTACAATTCCCTAAAATATTTAAATATTTGGGTGAGACAACTCTCAAAGACTAAATAAATTATTCACAGTGTGTGGCAGTATGAGTTTAATTACGTCATATCACATTCCATTTTAATAAATATAATAGTTAGGAGTATATACATACATACATATATATACATATGTGTGTGTGTGTGTGTGTGTGCGTGTGTACTCATAATTATATACAGATGTAAAAAAATATTTTCAAAAGCTCTCTTATCATTTTCATATCATATACATACTTTCTCGTTTCTCAAAATCATATTCACATTTTCTTTCATAGTCTATTCTTTTTCATATTCACATTTCAATAGCTTTCATAAAATTTTCCTTCTCATTCTCATTTTCACATTCTAGCCCATGGGTATCCCCATATAAATATCTCAACGTGTCTATAACCCATGGCTATTCATTATCGCGTCTGTAATGAGTAATCATAATCCGGCACATGAGTATCTGCTAGTAACAAAATCTACAACGTGTCTGTAACTCATGGCTACCCTCAAGATATTCTCCACGCCATGCTTCCCCCCATGGTCAAGGTTGTGCAACCCAAAGGCTGAATCTAAACCGCGGTTGGCCTACTTGGTTAGATCAAAACAATGTAACCACGTGTCTGTAGTACAATTGACCTGCCTACTATTGGTCTGGATGCCAGGTGGCAAAACTACCCTTCTCACTAGCTCAATCGACTGCCATGCCACACTCTCCATAAGACCGTGTGGTTGCACTAACACCTCGCTAGCAATGATACCGTGCTCTCTATCAACAATAGCCCATCAGGGTACTCATTTCCACATTTTTGAATTCGTAGTTCATTATTCTTATTTCAGTATTCATAATTTAGTAATCACATTTTAGTATTCACAATTCAGTATTCACATTCATTTCATCACATCAATGGTATTCTCTTAATTTTTTGTACACATTCCATTCTCATAATAAATATCTCATTTCTCGTATTTCAACATTTCTCAGTAAAAACATATCAATACCACATTTCATTATTTCCTAGTAAATTGCACATCTATATATATACACATTTCTTCGTTTTTCCATAAAATCATTCTGTATACCACTTTTCATCATTTCCATATAACAATCTCATTTCATCACAATTATGTATATAAAACATAATTAAATTTCCATATCTTCATTTTTTTATAAAACAGTTTAGTATATATATTTCATAATCTCATTTTCCTCAACTCAAATCATATATCCCAATTTCAATTACATCCCCAGTATAAACCTATTATATCATATTTCTCATGCCACACAAATTTTTGTCTAATATTTATAACATATTAATCACAAGTAAAATACCATATTTCATTTTTCACATACTTTAAATCAGCAACTCCTTTGCTAAAAATAGCTGCAATAATTTATTCCCCTTGTAACGACTTGGTTATCTTAACATATAGTAAAACATATTTAATAATAAAGTCAACCCGAACTTGTGGGTAACGGGGACACCTGACATTTACAGTGAAAATCTAAGTAGCAGTAAATAAAAATCACATACTCATAACCACAATACACATAATACCAGAGTCAAATGTAATCCCAAACATGGTGTTTATATACAAACTCCCAAAAAAAAAAAAAAAAATGTCTCTAGGATCCCACATCAAAATCTCCTGATCCTAGTTCAAACTTACCTTCCTAGTGGGGTAGCACAACTGACTCAACGGCGGCCTCGATCAGCCGGTCTTTTTGGGTTTCCTAAAAATTATTTAAATTTGGGGGTGAGACTCTTCTTAAATAAGGGAAAATAAACTAAATATGTGGCAACATGAATATTTGATATTATAATATATATATACAGTACATTTCATATTCTGGAAAACACTCATGATAAGATATCTGAATAAACATAAACTTTCATAATTTCTAATAATTCACACCGATCATGAAATATCTGATAATATTGAAATTAACCCAGGATGTATAACTACTTGATGTCATGTATAACCCCCCATGACGGGTTGTGCAGCCCGAAGGCTGGACCCGACAATGGCTGGCCGACCACTGTCGAGTCAAAAATGTCTATAAGTACGATGGCCCACCACACCCTGGTTTGGGCTGCCAGGTGTACGTCTACAACTCAACATTGAAAGTCACATCAACTATCCATCTCCCACCCCCTTGTGGGGTGGTTAGCACAAGTCTGAACATAAATATCTGATCTGTATAGCAACGGTACCGTGCTCCTGTAACTGAACTAAACTAACATCCAGGATCTAATAACATATAACACATGATAATATACTTTTCTAACATAAATATATTGATAGCATTTTCTAAAATAATATACATGCATATGGCCTTGCGCCAGTTTCTTTCATATCTACAGCCTTGCACCGAACATTCATAAATACGGCCTTGCACCAAAATTATACGTAAAACACGGCCTTGCGCTGGCTATCAATCACAGCCTTACGCCGAATATACATATCATTCTAAATAATAATTCATTTATCATGTATTTAGAAGCTATAATGTACTGCATTATTGCATAATTTCTGAAAACATACTTCATTCATAAAATTTGCCATAACTTAATACTTTTCACGTAAAATAATATTCATGCCACACATTACTGTATAAAACCATACATTCTATTCTAAAATCATAATTTCTGCCATTTCATACATATGCATACATATTTCAACATAATAGCAGTATTTTCCCAAATATGTATTTTCTCCATAATATACAAATATAATACATGCTTTCCTGAAAATTAATTTTCTAATAAATAATAATAATTTGCATGGAAAATAACTGCTTTAATTTATTCCCTTACTTGATACTAAAAAGAAACCCCCTAAAAAAATACGCTCGTCCTACACCCACAGGGTTCCTTATTCAACACCCTGAATCCAATGAGTCCTAGAACTAAACTTCAGTATTTTTCTGTGAATAACATTCCCTATAACTACGGTAAGACCAAATTTTGCGTAAAAAGTCTTACCTTAAAACAAGGATGAATTTCAACTCCGCCCCACCAATGATCCGCTCCGGCAAACTTAGAGAGAACTTCCCCAAAAGTGTTGTGGTGGCCTCAGATCGTCGATGCAAACGATGGAGCCGAAATCGAAGAGAGAGGAGAGAGTAACCATAGGGAGGAGAGAGAGAGAGAGAGAGATTTCTGCCGATTTTTTCTATGTAAAATCTGAGGTTTACACTATTTATAACAGGGGCTTCGTCAACGAGCCACGTCACCTTGTCGACGAGGTTAAGAGGCAATTCATTGATGAACTCTCCCCTTCATCAACGAAATTCAAAGGCCCAAATATCATCTTGGTATCTTCTTGTCGACGAAACACACCATCGTCGACAAGCTCATAATGCAATGTCGAAGCCTGCTGCCTCCTTCTATTACTGTTTCCCATTTTCCCTTTTCTTTATTATTTAAATATCATTATTCTTCTGGTCATTACACCCCTTACCTGGCTTACTAAGAGGCAGGTTAACAACCCAATCCCACACCTGCAGCATTCAAAACTCAAAACCTTGACATTCACATTTTTCCCAAATCAATCAACTCATTTCCTAGAAAAATTCTCATTTAACACTTCCTAGGCCCTATATACTTTGAATAAACATTTAAACTCTAAAATACCTTACTTACCCTAATTTTGGGATGGTGCCCAAGGTCTCCAAATTAACAATCTGCTCCAGCTAAGTTGTAAAGAATCTTCCCATGAGCCCCGTGGTAAATTATGATCATCGATTCGGGTGAAAATCAGGCTGGAAATGAAGATATATGGGGAGAAACCGAACCTATAGAGAGACAGAAAAGAGAGAAATGAGTTTTTTACGCTGAAATCCAATTTTAGCATATTTATATATCATTGGCCACGTGGCTTTGTCGATGAGACACGTAGACTCATCGATGAACCACAGAAGGGTGTTTGTCAATAAACCCTTAATAGCCTAAAATTATTTGCTCTCGGTATCTCTTCATTGATGAGACACGTGTCCTTCGTTGACGAAGCCTAAAGGGACATTTGTCGACGAAGACCATTGGTTCATCGACGAACCCCTGCTGATCCCTTTTTTTTTTTTCCTTTTCCCTTCTCTTTAATTTCTTTTCTTTTATTATTTCCATAACTTAAATTTTTTGGGTCTCTAGAGTGTTACATTGCACTGATGAACAGAAAGTATTTTATGCAACTTTTAAGTTGACAGGGGAGGCAAAACGATGGTGGTTAGAAGTAAGGCTCCTAGAGGAGCAGAGACCAGTACCTATAGCGCTAACTTGGGGATGATTTAAGAAGACATTTTATGACCACTACTTTCCCACCTTCATCAGAGATGCAAATATGGAGAAGTTTTTAAGTCTGGCTCAGGGACATTTGACAGTGCCACAATATGCTGCTAGATTTGTAGAACTGTCACGTTTTCCCCTTTCATGATACCAGATGAATTCAGAAAGGCACATAGGTTTGAGAAAGGGCTAAAACAAGAAATATATGAGTAGGTGGTAGTGTTGAAGTTGCGGGATTTTTTTGGAACTGGTGGATAGAGCCACCATGGCATAGACTTGTCGACAGAGGGGTACAGGAGGGCAAACTCAAAGGAAGAGGCCCATGCCTCCTGGATTTCAAGCGAGTATCATTTAGAGGCAGTTGAGGAGATACGATGTAGGCCATCGGAAGGTGGAGGGACACCGAGTTCCTTGAGGTAAACTAGTGCCCCCCTACTTGCCCTCGATGCTACAGGAGACATTCAGGGGAATGTCAGGCGAGAGCGGTGGTTTTTTGTCAATGCAATACACTTGGCCATGTGGCACGAGACTGTTGTGTGTAGCTGAGCAATGAGCCTACTCCTAGACCATACCAGGGAAACAACCAAGCACCCCAAGGCAATCGACAGAGGAATACCGCCCCAGCACGGGTTTATACACTGACACTGGGAGACGTAGAGGTGGTAAGCGAGGTGATGACAGGTACCATTTTTATTCTATCATATAAAGTTGTTATTTTTTTTTATTCAGGGGTGTCACATTCATTCATAGCGCAGAAGTTTATTAAGTTATGTGGGTTAAAAGCTCAGCTAATGGATGTCGGTTTGTCAGTAGCTACACCGATAGGAGCCGTAGTGGTGTTTAGAAGAATTCTTAGGGATTGTCCAATTAGTAGTCAAGGGAGGTATTTTCTAGTTAACTTGGTAGTTCTAGACATGCATGGTTTCGAGGTAGTTGTGGTAATGGACTAGCAAGCTGCCAATTATGCTAGTATCAACTTCCATAAGAAATAAGTAGTATTCAAACCCCTAAGAGAGTAAGAGTATCGATTTGTGGGGACGTGTGTGCTCCCCATCAAATATATTATTAGCTATTCAGGTAAGGAGGTTGCTGTTGGAGGGATGCCAAGGGTACCTGGCATGTGTAAAGGAATCTCCAGCAGGGGAATCCAGGTTGGAAGATATTCCAATTGTGAAAGATTTTCTTGATGTGTTTTTGGAGGATTTGCCGGGACTACCTCCTGATCGTGAGGTCGAGCTTACTATCAAATTATCTCTGAAAATAGTGCTGATTTCTAAAGCGTCGTACATAATGGCTCCAGTAGAATTGAAAGAGTATATACAGGATTTGCTAGACAAGGGGTTCATCAGGCCCAGCGTGTCACCCTAGGGAGTGTCGGTATTATTTGTGAAAAAGAATGATGGGTCGATGAGAATGTGTATTGACTACAAAGAGATAAATAAAGTGACAATTAAGAATAAATATTTGCTTCCCCGCATTTATGATTTGTTTGACCAGATTCAGGGGACACAGACTTTCTCAAAAAATTGATCTACGATCTGGGTACCATCAAGTAAAGGTCAGGGCAGAGAATGTTCCAAATACGACATTTCAGACTCGGTATAACCATTATGAGTTCCTAGTTATGCCATTCAGACTTACCAATGCTCTGGCTGTATTCATGGACTTGATGAATAGGGTCTTCCATCAGTACCTAGATCAATTCGTTGTGGTATTTATTAATGACATATTGGTGTATTCAAATAGCCCCGAAGAGCACATAGATCATCTGAGGATAGTGCTTCAAGTGTTGAG
Source organism: Malania oleifera (assembly GCF_029873635.1). Taxonomy (NCBI): domain Eukaryota; kingdom Viridiplantae; phylum Streptophyta; class Magnoliopsida; order Santalales; family Ximeniaceae; genus Malania; species Malania oleifera. The sequence continues at coordinate 50,153,187 of NC_080422.1, read as the reverse complement.
GGAAAGGAGGTTGTAGGCGAAATTTAAGAAATGTGAGTTGTGGGTGGAACATGTGGCATTCCTGGGGCACATGATATCCAGGGATGGTATTTTTGTGGATCTGAGCAAGATAAAGGCTATAGTGGACTGGGTAAGACCAAAAAATTTGTAGGAAGTCAAGAGTTTCTTGGGACTGCCTGGATACCGCCACAGGTTTGTAAAGGGATTCTCTAAATTGTCAGGCCCGTTGACAAAGCTTACCAGGAAGGGTGCGAGGTTTGAATGGACAAACAAAAGTGAACAGAGTTTCAGGACTTGAAGCAGCGACTCATCACTGCACCAGTTCTAACAATTCCTTCGAGAGAAGGGGATTCATAATCTATAGTGATGCATCATACAAAGGGCTCAGTGGTTTATGCATTGAAAAATTGGAGACATTATTTGTGTGGGGTTAGGTGTGAGATCTTCACCAACCACAAGAGTTTGAAGTATTTCTTCACACAAAAAGAGTTAAATATGAGGCAGAGGAGGTGGTTGGAGTTAATCAAAGATTATGACTACACCATCAGTTACCACTCAGGAAAGGCTAATGTGGTAGTTGATGCTTTGAGCTGAAAATCAGGGAATGCCTCAGTATCAGCAATAGTGACTCAGCATCCGATCAAGATGAATTTAGAAAGGTTTGGTGTGGAGTTGGTAGAGGGAAATCACTAGGCACTCATTGCTAATCTGATACTTCAACCCACCTTATAGAAAGAATTAAAGTTGCTTACATGAAGGATGTGGAATTAGAAAAGATTAAGGATAAAGTGCAGAGTGGTCAGGGAGCAGAATTCAGTATTTTAGATGAGGAAACTTTCAGGTTTCATACTAGAATTTATGTGCTTATAGATGCTAAGATTAAAAGGACCATCTTGGAGCAGGTGTACCGATCCCTTTATACAGTGCATTCGGGAAGCACAAAAATGTACAGAGATCTATAAAAGTCTTTTTGGTGGAGCAATATAAGGAATAAGATTGCTGAATACATGAAGTAGTGCTTGACATGTCAGCAGGTGAAAACTGAACATCAAAGGCCAACGGGATCATTACAGCCACTTCACATCCTCAAATGGAAGTGGGAGCACATTCCTATGGATTTTGTCATAGGATAACCGTTGGCACTTCATGGATAGGATGCCATTTGGGTAGTCCTTGACTGATTGACAAAGACTGCCCATTTTCTACCAATTAAAGCGAACTACTCTATGAGTGGACTTGCGGAGTTGTACATGCAGGAGATAGTTAGACTGCATAGCATGCCAGTGTCCATTGTATCGGTCTGAGACCAATGGTTCACATCTCAATTTTGGAAGAGTTTGCTAAGAGCCATGGGTGCACAACTGACATTTAGTACAACTTTTCATCCTCAGACCAATAGACAAATAAAGGGGACCATACAAATACTGGAGGATATGTTACGAGCCTGTGTGGTGGACCTTGGAGGTAGTTGGATCTAGTATTTACCACTGATTGAATTTGCTTATAAAAACAGCTACTAGGCCAGTATTGGGATGGCACCATTGAAGCATTGTATGGTAGGAGGTGTCGATCGACATTATATTGGGATGAAATTGGTGAAAAGCAGGTTTTGGGGCCAAAGATGGTTCAGCAGACTTCATAGAAGATCAGACTCATCCAAGACCGTATCAAAACAGCTCAAAGTAGACTGAAAAGTTATGCAGACACTTGCTGATGAGAGCTAGAGTTTGGTGTGGGAGATTATATATTCTTTAAAGTTGCACCGATGAAAGGAGTTATGAGGTTTGGGAAATATGGTAAGCTGAGCCCTAGGTATATTGGACCATTTGAGATCTTGGAAAAAGTGGGTCTAGTTGCCTACAGGTTAGCATTACCTCTAGTGCTATCTAATATCCATGACTTATTCCATGTATCAATGTTGAGGAAATACATCCCAAATCCTTCACATGTAATCAGTTATGAGGCACTAAAGCTTAGAGATACCCTATCATACAAAGAAGTGCCAGTAGAGATTCTGGATTTAAAGGAACATGAACTGCGCACTAAAAAATCTCGTTGGTAAAAGTACTCTGACATAACCACACAGTTAAGGAGGCTTCATGGGAGCTAGAGGATAAAATGTGCCAGAGATACCCACACTTGTTTGGCGGGGCACAATATTAATCAAATAAGTATAATAGTTCAAGTAAAATCTTAGGTTATTGTAGTTTATATAGTTAATTGTATAGTTATTATGTTTCTGTTTTGGTTAAGTTTTGAGAAGTTTTGGGAGAGTTTTAATTTGACTGTTTGTAATCTCTCATAACCCATATATGTAACCATGGTATTCCTTTGCCATAAGTGAGGGTTATTAATCAAATTGGGACGAGGCCGCTATGTGGGTGGCCGCCAACTCTTCCTAGAGTCGGATAAATAATTCAGTAATTCCCAATGGAGATTGTAATAAGTAATGGTTAGCAAATTTCGAGGATGAAATTTTCATAAGGAGGGGAGAATGTAGTGATTCCAAAAAAATGAAAAAAATAAAAAATTAATAAATAATAAAAAATAAAATAAATAAAATAATTAATTTATTATTATTAATTAAATAATATAATATAAAGTATTAATATATTAATATAATATAATATAATATTATATTATATATATATATATATATACACATATTTAAATCATCTTAAAGGGTCTTATTTTTCAGAGAACAGAAGAGACCCCCCCTGTGTTGCGTAGCAAACTCTCTCTCTCTCCTCCAACAACCTCACTCTCTCTCTTTGATTTCTCACTGTTGGTAAGCCGGATTGAAAAACAAACACCACCATAGAGTTCTAGGGCCGATCCTCGTCAATTTAATCGGAACGGATTTTAAGTTTGGGCTTCCTAGGCACCACTCCAAGGCTAGGGTAAGGATAACGAAATTATATCAGTCAATTATTTTTAAATTTTAATAAGTTATTGGGAGTATGTAGGCCTTGGAAATGTGAATATAGTTATCATTTTGGGGTTTAATTGATTAAACTAGGGTTTATGAATACAAGGTTTTGTGCGAATGCCGTAGGCATCGTGTTAGGTTCCTCGTGGGTATATTTTCAGTAATTAGGTAAGTGGAATAAATTAAGTTAGGCATTTTGGGAATCAGTTGATTAATTTAAAGCATGAGAAAATGATAATGTTGTGAAGGATTTGCTAACGTATTCGGTATTTGAAAACACTGGTTTTGGAATATTACATATTTATTTGAGCAATTACTAATTTATGAAATATTATTTAAAATTTTTGTGGCATGAGTATTGGTTTTGTTACCGTATATTTAACATGTGGAAATATTTTATGATGAGATGTAATTTATATTGGCAAATATTGTGAAATGATAGAATATGATTTATACTGGCTTAGGAGAAATGTGATGTATACAGACATGATATTTTTTATACTAAGAAATGTGATATATACAAACAATATATTTTTAATATTGATATTACTATGGAAATTGTGGAAATGAGAACCCTGATAGACCAGTGAAGTATTTGAGAGTATGGTACCGTTGCTAGGAAATAAGTCATTGCATCCTCACTTCTTGGTAAGAGTGTTGGTATTGGAAGTCGATTGGGCCTGCGGAGAGATGTTGACTGCCCCTGGGTTTGGACTAGGCTACGGTGGGCCAATCGTACTACAGATGAGGAATGTTTTGACTTAACCTGGTAGACCAACCATGACTAAGTCTCGCCTTCGGGCCGCACAACCCAATCATGTGGGGTGATTAAATGACGATGATATATGGATGTCCATTCAGGTTGGTTCCTCATTATAGACAGAAGGAACTATGTTTAAAATCATGTTTGGTTTCGAACCCAAGAAAACGTATTAAGCACGTACATATTTTTTAGAAAAATATATGGTTGCAAATGTGTGTGTGTGTGTGTGTGTGTGTGTATGGATATAGGTATAGATTTCATAATTACTTAGCTATATTTTTTAATAAATGAACGTGTTTTGACTCATTTAAACTCATGTTGCCACACATTGACAATAATTTATTCCATCTTATTGGGACATGTCTCACTCCTTAATATTTTAACATTTCAAGAAATCCAGAGAGACGAACTTAGAGAGCTCTAGAAAGGATTAGTAGTTGGGTTGGAAGATAGTGCTGGTGAGACACTATTAAGTATATGTATATGGATTTGCTTAGTAGTACCTTTGGTCGTAATATTACCTAGTTTTTGGAAAGACATGTGTATATGTATGATATGATGGTTCTAGAACTCTGGTATTGTATTCGGGGTTAGGTATATGTTTCCACTACATGTTTTATTTGAGTTATGGTATCAGATAAATATGAAAAAGAAAAAAATATATATATATATGGTAGAAATTTCGAGGCGTTGCAATTTCTATTTGTTTTATCTTTTCCAATATGTAAAGTAGACAACACTTTTCTATTAAATAAACAAGGCTCTATATTGGTTCAAATGATAAATATTTAGCAATAAAATATAAAAATAAATATAATATATCTAATAAATTAACAATGCAAACATGTACAAGTGTATTGAATGCAATTGTACATATCATACAGCCTATTTGATTGACTATTGTTTTTGTTTGGACTTGACTTATAGGCATATGGGTTTTATTGATTATTTGAAGCATTCTTAAGCACTTGGTTGATTCGTGACACTCTCCTGGCTATTATTGCCCTTTGAATGCTTATTACCCACCAAGGTTGTGCTAGTTTACATATACAGTTTAGTAGAAGTTTGATCATTGCTGATTATAGTTTGAGCTTATCAACTGTTATTCCAAGTTTTGCTCCAAAGATGGGAACCCAACTAACTAGACATGCAGTTTTAAATACCAAGATCAAGAGTTCTTTTCAGGTTTACTTGTTCCTTGTTGACATTGACCATTTTGCACACCTTACTTCAAGAATGGCAATTAATTGTTATAGAGAACCTTGTCTGGGATTGCAGAGTCGATGGATGACTAATAGTAAGCAAGTTCAAGACCAAAGCTAGAAGAAGAGGGTGTATGATCTTGAAATTGCAACTAAGAAGTGGAAAATTACCTCCAAGATATTATTCTTTATAAAGGTTTTGAAGGGGGAACCAGAGTAGATAATCCCTATAAGGTCATTGGACCAGTGCAAGAGATAGATTAATCTTCCAAAACCTTATAAGATCTCTGACTTCCTTAAGAAATCCCCTAAGTTGTTTGAATTGTATAAGGATCACAAAGGAGTCATGTGGTATGGTTTGACCAAGGAAGCTGAGGATTTGGTGCAAGAAGAAAGGAAGATCCTTGAAGAGAATTCTAATAACGCCGCTGAACACGTTACTAGGTTTTTAATGATGTGAATTGATAAATGACTATCATTGGACAATATTGCCCATTTCAGGAGAGATTTTTCTCTCTCATTTGATTTTCAGAACCACTTGGGTGCACTAGTACCCACAATATTTTAGGGTTGTGAAGTCGGAGGATGATGTTGAGCATTTGGAGCTTATGTCTTGGAATCCTGATTAGGCTGCAATGAGTGAGAGAAGAAGGTGGGCAAGGTAAATCCATCTACTCCTCCTACTCCAGGGATGCTTTCGCTTCCTTTCCCTATAAAGTACCCACCTGATTACAAGAAGGTGTATAGATACGGAGGAAATATTGAACACTTTCAAAAGCGGTCTTACTTGTCTCCATATGCTAATGCATCAGACCTAAAAGCTGGCTCTCAAGAATTTGATAAGAGGGCAATTGTTGTTATGCACGTTCTTAGCTTTACTATTAAGAAAAGGCACGTTACTGATCACCTCACACACTTCCGACGGGAACTTGTGATGCCCCAAAATCTTATGAGACTTCTTCTGAAGCATTTCGGTATTTTCTATGTCTCTAAGAGGGGAAGGAGGTTTAGTGTGTTCTTGACTAAAGCTTATGAAGGTTTTGAGCCAATTGAGAAATGCCCATTGGTTGTTTCGAAGGAAAAGGTCCAGAGTCTTACTAGTTATAGAGGGTGAAAGAAGAAAATTCAAACCTTTAATGACTTTCTAGACATAGAGGATCTTGATTTGTTTAGCAGTGATTCTGAGAATAAAATTATTTGCACAGAACTTGAGCAGGAAGAGACTGTTGGGGTTATCCCACATCGGTTGTGGAGGGGGTTGGTGGTTAGTTATTAAGTGTGAGGGAAAATCTCACCCCATGAGCTAGCTTTTGGGGTTGAGAAGGCTCAAGACTACCCAACACTGGTATCAAAGCTCATGGTTCAACAATCTCCCCGGAATGCCGAGTGTGTGGCCGATTTGGAGCCTGATATGTGAGGGGTAGATTGAACAAAAGCTCCACCACATATGAGCTCATAGGCCTAAAAGAGCTAGAGAAACAGGGGCTACTTGAGGATAGGAAACTTGAGGAATTATCATTCTGTGAGGAGTGTGTCTTGGGTAAGTCTTCTAGGGTTAATTTTAAGAAGTCCACTCACACAACAAAACAGACTCTTGATTACATACATTCAAACTTGTGGGAGCCTGCTAAGGTTATTTCTCATGGTGGTTCTAGGTATTTTCTATCAATAATAGATGACTTTTCTAGGAAAGTATGGGTCTATGTTTTAAAACATAAAAGTGATACTTTTGGGAAGTTTAAAGAATGGAAAACCTTAGTTGAAACTCAGGTTGGTAGAAAAGTTAAAACATTGAGAATAGACAATGGATTAAAATACTTGTCAAATGAATTTTCTTAATTTTGTAAAGCTGAGGGCATTGCTAAACATAGGACTATTAGGGAAACTCCCCAACAAGATAGATTAGCTAAACGAATGAATAGGACCATTCTTGAAAGGGTAAGATATATGCTAGCCACTTCAGGTCTGCCCAAGACTTTATGGGCAAAGGTTGTGGCCACTACTATATACCTTATTAATAGGTGTCCCTCCTCAACTCTCAACTTTAAAACCCCTCAAGAAATCAGGTCTGGGAAGCCAACTAATTATCAAGGATTAAAAAGTGTTTGGGTGTATAGCCTATGCCAACATTAGAACTGATAAATTAGAGCCCAAGGTTATTAAATGCATTTTTTTTTTGATACCTAGAGGGGGTTAAAGGCTATAAACTCTTGGTTAGATAACATGAAAAACAAAAATGCATTATTATTAGGGATGTAGTTTTTAATGAGACTTCCATAGGGGAAAAAACCAAAAAATTCAGATGAATTTTCTTGGTACTCTTATATCAATGACCTGCAGTTTAAGGTAGAGCAACCCTCCACTTCTCACAGCTGTTCAGAAACAGATGCTGCAGATTCTGAGGTGCAAACCATAGAAACTAGAATCTCTAGATCAAATAAAACCTACATTCTAGCAAGGGATGCGGAAGGAGGGTCATAAGAACTCCTCAAAAGTATGGGGAAGCTGATATAATACCTTTTGCTCTTTTTGTCCCTGAAATAGAAATTGAGGTGGAGCCTAGGACTTTTAGAGAGACCATAGATAGTAAAGAGCCTGAGAAATAAATTCTTGCAATGCAAGAAGAAATGGAGTCTCTAAACAAAAAAAAAAAGACATGGGTGATGGTGCCCTAAAAAGACTGGAAAAATAGAAACTTGTAGGATCTAAGTGGATCTTTAAGAGAAAAAAGGGAATCCCTAAAATTGAACCACCTAGGTATAAAGCTAGGATAGTGGCTAAGGGATTTACATAATGGGAAGGGGTAGATTATAATGAAATATTTTCCCCTATTGTGAGGCATACTTCAATCAGAATTCTATTATCTTTTGTTGTTATAAATGACTTGCATTTAAAACAACTTGATGTTAAAATTGCTTTCTTGCATGGTAGTTTAGAGGAAGCAGTTTATATGCAACCTCCCAAGGGCTTTGATACAGAAATGAATAAAAATCATGTATGTTTATTAAATAAATCTTTATATGGACTGAAAAAAATCACCTAGACAATGGTATAAAAGATTTGATCCTTACATGATTCAAAATGATTTCTGTAGAAGCAATTATGATAGCTGTTTCTATTATAAATCATGTGATGAATGTCATTTATATTTGTTATTATATGTTGATGACATGTTAATTGCTTGTGGAGACTTGGATAGGTTAAATCAAGTTAAATGCATGCTTAAATCTAAATTTGAAATGAAAGAGTTAAGCCCTTCTAAAAGAATACTTGGCATGGAAGTAACTAGTGAAAGGGATAAAAATCTTCTCTACTTGTCTCAAGAGTCTTATATTTGACAAGTGTTAAAAAGATTTGGAATGAGTTAAATTGTCTGTTCCTATTGCATAGCATGTTAAATTTTCTAGGAAATAGTGTCCTGAAACTGAAAATGAGTCACTGTTTATGAATAAAATACCTTATGCTAGTATGGTTGGAAGTGTAATGTATGCTATAGTATGTTCTAGACCTAATTTATCTTATGTTCTAAGTCAAGTGAGCAGATTTATAAGCAAACCTGGAAAACCAAATTGGCATGCTTTAAAACAAATTTTTCAATACCTATCTAGAAAAAAATAGCAAGGATTAATATTTGGAAAAAATTATATGCATTGTGAAATAGGGTTAAAAGGATATGTAGATTCTGACTACGCTGGAAATCTAGATACTAGGAAATCTTTGTCTAGTATGGTCTTTTCTTTTTTGGGTAGTGCTATTAGTTGGAAATCAAGCATGCATTCAGTGGTAGCTTTGTCTACCACGAAGGCTAAATATATAGTCATGACTGAAGCCTTTAAGGAGGTTATATGGATAAAAGGGTCGTGTCTAGAATTAGGAATGTATAGTGGAGCTGTCATAGTTTATTGTGACAATCAAAGCACTATTCATTTGGCTAAGAATCATGTTTATCATGAAAGGTCCAAACATATAGATGTAGGCCACATTTTGAGAAAATTCTAGGGGTGAGCAAACAGTCAGTTCGGCCAAATTCGGTTAATTAACCGAATTAACCGAAATTTTTGGTTAACGATTTCTGATAACCGAACCGACCGAACAAAGGAAGCTCACCGAACCGAACCCGACCAAATTACCTTTTCGGGTAATTCGGTTAACCGAATTTAACCAAAATAATTTGAAATTAATTATTAAAAACAGAATATAATTATAACTTTTTTACTAATTCGAGCTTAATTAAGCATCTCATCTATTAATTTTATTAATAAAAAAGATATTTTAGTATTAAACTATAAGAGTAGAATCACTAGAATCATTAATTATCAATTCGGTTAATTCGGTTAACCGAATTAATAATTCATATTAACCGAACCGATAACCGATTAACTGAAAATTGGTAAAATCGTAACCGAACCAAACCGACCCTATTTCTTAACCGAACCGAATTGACCGAAATTGGTCAGTTAATTCGGGTTTCCCTGAATTATGCTCAGCCCTAGAAAATTCCAACATAGGATAATTCCTATGACATGATGACAAAGGCAGTACCAAAATCAAAGTTTCAACGTTGTTCAAACTTGATTAATTTAGGAAGTTGCTAGTGTTTTGATTTGCAGGAACAGCCATAGGAGAAGCAAGGGAAGAGCAAGGGCTACAAGCATGCCAAGGTGGAGAATTTGTTGCATAATGTTAATCTTGTTGGGAGTCAACTGAATCGTCAAACGCTGCTAGAAATCCAACGGTTGTAATTTATTTGTCATTTAAGGGCAATTGTGTAATTTTCTTAGTCTTGCATTTTATATGTAAAGCATTTAATCTCTAGCAGTAGTTCTAGAGACTTCAGATTGTAATTATTTTGAAGAGGAATTTTAGGAGATTCAAGAAAAAAAAAAAAAAAACCAAGAGCTCTGGCGATAACGAAGGTTAGGGTTTTCTGGGAGGTTTTCTTGTGATGATTCTTGAAGGAGATCTGTAAGCTCGAAAGGTTAGATCTATGTATTTGTAAATCGTTCTCCACCATTTAATGAAAGCACATCCGAGGTGAGGTTCCTGTTGTGGATGTAGGCCTTTAAGTCTAAACCACATTATATCGCTTGTGTTGTTTGTATTATGTTTGATTTGTATATTTCTTACTGTATTTTGTGCTTTGTTTTTGTCTGATTTAAATATCCCCAATCAAGCTTGGTGGAAAGCAATTTTTTCTCTTTTCTTTTTTTCTTAAACTCTGATTTTCTAAAGAAGTGGTAATTAGATACCACAACAAGTGTATTGATACACATAGGTGAGCACCAACTTGACCCAAAAGCTTAAGCCTATTGGGTATTGGGCTACACCATGTATATAAGCACCCATCAATTTTTCACTTTTTCCAATATGGGACAAACTTCACAAGTGGACTTCTCAACAATCTCCCCCTCACTTGTGAGTTCCAGCTGCTCCCCCTTGAACAGAAGTCATCTTCTCCCTCATGGGACTAATTTTCCAATAGTTTGCTCAAGTAAGCCTTACCATTGCATCTTATGTGTCTTAGATTGTATTCCAAGTGGGACCTCCAAACCAATCCTACCTCTTACATCTTGACCCCATTTGGATCCATCTTGGCAGCTTAGATGGATTTCTTTAGCCTCGGTCACACACTCCCACACCTAGAGTTATGAACCGTTGGCTCTGATACCACTTGTTAGGGCAAAAGGAGTCCAAAGGTGTGCTTGATAAACATGGGGTGAACACCAACTTGACCCAAAATCTTAAGCCTACTAAGTCTTGGGCCACACCATGTATATAAGCATCCATCAAATACTTACTTTTTCTAATGTGGGACAAACTTCACAAGTGGACTTCTCAACAGAGACCATGGGAGGTTTAGAGGACAGTTCACTTAAAATCAACACCAAGATGGAAATTGGAGAGATTCACAATGTGTATAGGGACATTAAAACATCTTGAGGTCAAAAATTATTTTCTTTTATTAAAAATTTACATTTAAAATAATTTTAGCTTTGAAGGATTTGTGTCGTTCATTCATTTTAATAAAATTTATCATGTTATATTAATTTTAAGAATGCAAAGACATGTCTTGATTATGATTCATATCCTATAGCCTATATTATGCCAATTGATAGTTGTAACTCGAAACTATGATGTCTGGTTGGTATAAAAATGGAAATAGGAATGACTAGGAGACTTGCACCCAATTCTCTGTGTTTTACTATGGTTGGTTTGCCATCATGGTATTATCCAATTAATTAAATCCTTCAACAACTCAATTGAAATTAATTATTTAATTGTGCTTGGGCTCTATATGAAACTAGGTAAAGTTTGAACTACAACAATTTTGAGATTTGTAGGTAAGAACTTATAAGATTATGTTCTAATGAGAATTTACTATACGTGGAATTCTCTTTCAAATTCATTTCAACGGTATATTCATTTGTTAGTTAATCTCTCATGTGAAATTTTTAAGCATTTAAAGAAAGAGTTGTTTGAGTGTTTTAGTTGGGGTGTATGTGTGTGTGACTATGAGGTGGTAGAGATTAGAGACATGCATTGTGTCATGCATATTAGGAAATAATTATACAATTATCAAATAGATGAGGCTGGATGTTACGAATTGAGGATGCCTAGACCTCAGCTCTAGCTCAGACTCTAGCTCAACTCCCTAGCTCACACCAGAAATATAAAGGAAGGGCCCCACGTGAATGGCTTGAACAAATCTGTTTTTCTATTCATATTATTCCTTTTCTGTTATCAATTTTGCTTGGTTAGTTGTATTTGCTCGAGATGCTATAATTTTGTTATTCCCTCTCCCTATTTATTTAGATCGTGGTGTACAATTCAAGGTGTGAAAATGAGATGAATTCTTGAAGCTCCTTCAGCGCCATATCGCCTTCCTATATTTTCCTATACTGCTCTTTCTTCTTCCTGTGCTCTCTTCATTTTGTTTCAATCTATTTTATGGTATCACAACCAAGTTGGTCTTAATGGCTTAAACTGATTCTACCAATTCTGATCAAGATGCCAATCAAAACCAAAACCAAAACACCAATTCAACGGCCTCAAACCATCATTCAAACCATCTCAATCCATCACAACATAGCAGCCCATACTTCATTAGCACTAATGACCACTCTAGAACTTTACTCGTCACGCAAGTGCTGGATTCCAGCAATTATCATCCTTTGGCAAGGTCAATGAAGCGTGCCTTGCATATTAAGAGCAAGCCGGGTTTCATCGATGGCAACATTTGTGAGCCAACTGATCTTGATAGTCCTTTCATGGATCATTGGCTTTGATGCAATGATTTTGTTATTACTTGGCTGCAAAACTCCATGTCGGTTAACATCAAATGCAGCACTCTATATGCAGAAAATGCACATTCGCTGTGGGTTGAGCTTGAGCATCATCTAGTGGAAAAAAATGCCCCAAGGATTTATGAAATCAAATAAGGGATGGCTACCTTGATGCAACAACAAGATTCGGTGACTTGTTACTCCTCCAAGCTGAAAACACTTCTCGATGAACTAATGAACTATGAATCCATCCCTAGCTGTAGCTGTGGTGGCTTGAAAACAGTGATTGAAAATCAATAGAGGGATGGGGTAATGAAGTTCCTAATGGGACTCAATGACTCCTACAAAGGTTTGAAAGAACATATATTGCTTATTAAACATTTTCCCAATTTGAATGAAGTTTACTCAATTATCCAACAAGAAGAGAAGCATAGAGAGATATCTTCTGACGCTTCTCCCACTGAACCTCTTACTCTCGTAGCTAGGGATAGCACCAGACAATTCACAACTCAAAACAACTCTCAGAGACGTGGCAAATACTACTATTCTCATTGCAAAATTCATGGTCACTCTTTGGAGAGATGTTTCAAGGCCAACCCCAGCAAACTAGTGTGCAATCACTACCATATTTTTGGTCATACTGCAGAGAAATGTTATAAACTTCATGGATATCCTCTAGGGCACAGACACCATGGTAGGATTCCACCTATTGGCTTATATGCTTATCAAATTTCAGCATCTCCTCTACCTGTTTCAAAACAAGGAACTAATGAAGTTCAAAGCACTATAACCCAAGAGCAATATCACCAACTGATGGCCATGCTCCAACAGACTAGTCAAGCCTCGGTTTATTCTATTTAAGCTTCTATTGCTACTCCTCATGATGCACACATTCCTCAGTTCTCTGGTATACCTTTATGTCTCTCAGCTTACACCACCAAGCCCAAAGATATTTCAACTATTCCCTGGATAATTGACACAGGTGCAACCGATCATATGGTCTGTGCAACCTGCTTCTTCACCACCATAACAACTAATGTCTCCTACTTTATAACCTTGCCTAATGGAGAAGCTGTTTCGATGACCCATATTGGTATAGTGATAGTAACAAAAGATCTTATCCTTCATAATGTTCTTTGTGTTCCATCATTTTCCTTTAATCTCATCTCTTCCAGAAAATTAGCTCACATCTTGAAGTGTTGTCGCATTTTCTTATCTAAAAATTGTTTTATTTAGGACCTTTTGACTGGGCGCAAGATTGGAATGGGTGAGGTAAAGAATGGGATATACCATTTGCTACAGAATGAAGTCTCTCCAACATCTTTGACTCAAGCCCTGCCCAAAGTCACCAATACACCACCAAAAGCAGTTGCCATCACCAACAGCTAGAGCCTGAACCTTTGACACTATCCCCCAGGACACCCTTCATCAGTCAAATTAGATTTTCTTAAACCTGAACTTGTATGCAAAACTTCACTAAGTGCTAAGCCTTGCTTTGTTTGTCCCATAGCCAAGCTTCACAAGATTCCTTTTCCCTATAGTCAACACAAATTTGAACATCGTCTTGAACTCATTCATTGTGATCTTTGGGGGCCATGTAATGAAATTTCTTATGATGGTTTCTGATACTTTCTCACTATAGTTGACGATTTTAGCAGGTGCACCTGGGTATATCTTTTGAAATTTAAATCTGATGCAAGTTCTACCTTAAAAGGATTTTGTGCCCTGATAGAAACTTAATTTGCAACAAAAATCAAAACCATTCAAAGTGACAATGGAGGGGAGTTTGATCTGAAACAATTTGATCATGAGAAAGACATCATTCACTAAAGAACTTGTGTCAAGACTCCTGAACAAAATGCCATAGTTGAAAGAAAACACCAGCACATTTTAAATGTTGCAAGAGCCTTAAGATTCTAAAGTGGACTTGCTGTTAGATATTGGAGTGACTGTGTACTGATAGCATTCTACCTCATTAATCGAACCCCATCTGTCATCTTAAAATCCAAGCCTCCTTTTGAACTCCTTTATATAGCCAAGCCTGCATATGCCTACCTTAGAGTCTTCGATTGCTTAGCCTTTGCCTCAACTCTTTCAAAGAACAGACACAAGTTTGATGCTTGACCCAGAAAGTGTGTTTTCTTGGGATACCCCTTTGGCATAAAAGGATACAAACTGTTAGACCTCAAAACTAAAAGAATCTTCATCTCAAGGAATGTTATTTTTCATGAAGACATTTTCCCCTTCCAATCTGGAGAAGTCACATCTCTCCCTACTACTCAACTTCCCTTTCCTCAGCCTACTATTATGGACTTCTCCTATGAAGACTCTCCTACACCAACTAATGCCACTGCAGAACCTAATAGCCCATAAAAGACACCATCAGTCATCAACATCACCTCAACATCCTGGCGAGACCTCAGACCACACTATAGGCAGTCCTCATCTCCCAAGGAGATCTACCAGAACCAGAAGGCCACCATCCCACCTTGAACACTTCATTTGTCAGCAAGCTAGCTCTACTAGCTCCCTCACCCATTCACAAGAGTCCAATAAGGAACAAGGTCCTGCAGCTCCAAGTAGTCCTTTTTCTCTTTGTGCCACTTTATCCTATCATAACATTTCACCTAAACAAAATACCTTTGTCATCTCTACCACTAAAAAAACTGAATCTTATTCTTATCATGATGCTGTTGAGAATCCTAATTGGGAGAAAACTATGCAGACTGAGGTTGTAGCTCTTGAACAAAAGAAAACCTGGTTTATCACTGATCTTCCTCCTGGTAAGTAGACCATCGAATGCAAATGGCTTTACAAGATAAAATACAATTCTAATGGGACCATTGAACGATACAAAGCTAGATTGGTCTGCAAAGGATACACACGGGAAGAAGGTATAGACTATCATGAAAAATTTTCCCCTGTAGCTAAGATAGTGTTTGTCAGAGCCTTACTAGCATTGGTAGCAATCAAAGGCTTGTATTTACATTAATTTGACGTCAAAAATGTCTTCCTTCACGGTGATCTTGATGAAGAAGTATACATGAAGCTGCCACCTAGTTACCCCACATCAGATGAAATAAAGGTCTGTAAGCTGCTCAAAAGTTTATATGGCCTTAAACAAGCCTCGAGGAAATGGTATGCCAAACATTCCTCCTTCATCATCCAGCATGGTTACACTCAACCTAAGGGAGACTATAGCTTGTTTACTCGAATGTATAATGGTTCCTTCACTGCCATCTAAGTTTATGTTGATGACATAGTTATAGCCAGCAATGACATAAGATCTATTGAAGAACTTATGGGAGCTTTGAACAAAAAGTTTAAGATCAAAGATCTTGGGCAACTCAAATATTTCCTTGGCATCAAAGTTGCACGATCAGTAAAGGGAATTCATCTTTGTTAACAAAAATATGCATTAGACATTCTATCAGATACGGGAACTGTAGACTTTTTAAGTCCGATCCCTGTTTTGATGCTGACAAAGAACATATATCTTATGTGTGTGCGTAGTGTTTTGAACAAGTTTATAATTCATAATGCACACACAAAAGAGGAAGATGGAAGTTAGAAAGCTCACATCAACTGGCATTTTCCACGAAAGACAGAAGAGCAAAGAAGAAGACATTTGTTTTATAATTGTATTACATTTAATTTTTATCTTTGGTTTGTAATAATGCATGCATCTCCATGATATGGATTATATGCTCAGTTGGCCATAGTTTAACCATAGGGAACCGAATGACCTTAGGGCACCCTTCAGTCGTCCGACGCTGGATTTTTAGGGTTATTTCTCAAAGGCCTTAGACTAACCTTAAGACCCTGAATATTGCATAAAAATGATCCCCATAGTCTTGAAAATAAATATCATATAATTAGGGACAATTTAATAAAGGAAAAAAGATCGAAAGGCCTAAGGATGGCATGTTTGGTCGACCAAACTCAGTTACACTGAGATCTTCGATCGACCAAACTCCCACTGGGTCAACAAGTTGACCTCTCGCTCGACCGACCAGAAACATATAGCAACACCCAGGTCGATCGAACCTCCACCAGGTCAACAAGTTGATCCTTCGGTCGACCAACCAAAAATGTAAAGCAATGCCCTAGTAGACCAAACCCCCACGTGGGAATTTCCAACCGCCCAGTCAACCGAACCTCCAAGTTCAAAATGACCCAGTCGACCGAACTGCGCATATTTGGAAAATAGCCTTTGCAAAACCCTTAAGTACAGTCAACCATCCTTCTAATTCAAAACACTCTCGGTCGATCAAACTTAGCCACTCGGTCAACTGAACCTTAAGTTCGGTCGACCAGTGCTCTCGGGTTGGCGAATTTTACTGAGGTTAAAAAACACTGTTAAATTTTATTAACCTCATTTAAACCTTTTCTAAAATGACTAATATGTCCCTAACGATCAAATTTTCTAAAAAATCTATAAATACTCCCTCCATAACTCAGATTAGTAACTTTGATTAACTCCAAATTCTCTCTAAGCCCTTTGTTAATCAAAGTTCTCCCAAACCATTTCTATTATAAAAATCTCTTCTTTAGGGGCAAAATTTTTCAAACTAAACTCTTCAACTCTCTTCCCATCCATTCATTTCAAAATCATTTTGTGACAGAGTATATTTTTTTTGGGAAATTATTTTTGTATTTACATGCTATACTCTCACATACTATTTATTTTTAAAAATCATTTTTTGAGAATATAGCTTGGGTTTCTCCTGATTATTTTCATGATAAATACTTTTCAGGAGAAATTATTTATTGCACAAACATTTTCTTGGACATAAAATCCTAGATTCTCCAAACACTTTTATTTGCAAAAATACTTGTTGGAGAACATATTTCTCATTTATATATATATTCATATATATTATTTGTGCAAAAATTATTGAAAGAGCAAAATCTAGGTTCTGCTATATTATTATTGAAATATCTTTTTGGAAAAAACTTTTGATTAGGGTTTAAATATATTTAAGCACCCTTACTCTACTGAGCATATTTCATATCATATTAGAGTGCATGTATTTTGAGATTTATTGTGCACATGTCTGCTTGTATTTTAGAAGCATTATTATATGTACAAAAATGTTTTTTATTGAAACTAGTTGGGTTTAGTTCGTTAATTGAACTGGGGAGTCTCAGCCCCATAAGTGAGACCGGTTCGGTTCAACCCAAAAATTGAACAGAGGAGTCTCAGCCTCGTAAGTGAGACCGGTTCAGTTCAACCCGAAAATTGAACTGGGGTTTTCCTCACCCTGTAAGGAGAGGATGTAAAATGCTCCTGCTCCCCCCGTTCAAGTGAGCAAGGTTAGTGGAATCTTGGCGGGTATGCGCAAGGCAGGGACATAAGCTGGTTTGGCTAAACCTCGATAACAAATATCGTGTGTCACTCTCTCCCAATCTCATTTACTTTCCATAATTTAATTTCAGTATGTGTATGCTTGTTCATGTTTTTTTATAACCATCTTGCATGTACACAGAACTAATTTAAATGAGATATGTAGCACACGTGTATGTACGCACACACTGATAACTTAATCGTTGTACATACACGTTTTCAATATTGAATGAGATATGAACTGTGGTGAATCGCCGTAATTGTTTAAATTAGCGAAAAATATTTTAAAACCTAATTCACCCCCCTCTTGGGATCACACCAATTCCAACAATTGGTATCAAAGCCAAGTTGCGATAAGCTTAATCGCTATTTGCATAAAAATTGTAATGGCTCATATTTCGGTGTATCCCTACTTTGAGGGTCAAGTCTTTGCAAATCCTCCCGTGGTTTTACTGTGTAGATTTTACGGTTTGAAATTTGAAAATGATTTTTTTAAATCAATTGATTGGAGGATTTGGAAAGTATTTGTGAATGTTATCATATCCCATTGAAAAATGATTTTAAAAATGCATAATTTCCCAAAACTTCAAAATGAATTAAATTTGCATGACATGTGTTTCAATGCATATCATCTGTGTTGCATACTTTTTCTATGCCTTAGTCACTAATGCTTTTGCAAGTTTATATCTTTCTATGTGTTAAGGATTTTGGGAATCATAAGGATTTTGAAAAATTGAGAGAGAAAAAGTCACCACTCCGAGCTCAAACGTTTAAGAATGAGTAAATTAGAAAGGTATGTATTTATCATCCCTCTAATTTATTGTATACTTCATGCCATGATTCATGATGCTTATATTGTGTAAAATATTATTTGAATCATGTAAATTTATTTGTGATTGCATACCAACTTATGAGGTGCACTTAAGAATAAAATTTTATTAATACTCATAAGATTTTTAGAAATTGTTGTAAATAGGGGTTACTATGCTTTGAATGCTTAAATAGTATTTGTGCTTAATATTCTAAATCTTAGTAAACACTATTACCATACTAAGAACCCTAACAAAATCTAGCCAATACTGAGTTTTAGTGATTATATCCAATCTTAGCTTAATATGTACATAACATTTTGATTGGTGAACATGTGAAGATATTGGCTATCCTCCTTGAATGGACAAAAGGTTTTAATTGCTAGAAGATTCTTAATGTTATATATATGCTGATGTAGAATATCTTGAATATAGCATAATTTGTGGGTTTAGCAAATTAATTTTCTATATAATTTATTTTCCTAAACTCAACATTGAGCTTAAATGATAAATCATTTTCAAATGATAAAACAAATTTAAGAAACTCATAAGTCTATCCCCATATTAAAACATCAGTTATGCCAAATAATATTAATTGAACATATAACTCTTTGGCTGCATAATTGCAAGGGGAGCAACAATTTTTAGAAAATTCATCCAATATGCATTTTATTGTAATGAGCTTATACTTTTTGGATCATTTGTTGTTGATCTGAATGCAAATATCTATCTCTACTAAATGAATATATTTTTTTATGGAAGAATATTTTTTAAAATTTGATCTTCTTTGAGTTGAATGTCACTATCCATTAGTTGCCTAATGATTATATCTTTGTGTCGATAGTTTATATTTTATTTGATATATTGATTGAACTACCAAACGCATGCCTGTATTGAATGCCTCCTGTATGGCAGATGTAGTGATGTGAATTGCATACTGGTAGTGGATATAAGTTATCGCATGCTTGAACTGAATTATAAATTGATTGCGTGAATCTATCAAGTTTTAGATACATGGGAAAATGGGAAAATGTTCAATTTACAGATGAAATGCTGCCAAAATTTTGATAAAATTTTTCCTATAAGTGAAACCATGTATTAGGATAGATAATTTAATGCATGCTAAAATATTTTTGAAAGGATGAGTGAATCATAAAAGAATATTAATTTCCATCCTTAGTTATAGGTGCATGCCGAACTGTCTGTTGGTGCATGTTGAATTTTTTAAATGATATATGCTAAACTAAAAAACATGCACAATCTTCATATTTGTTTCCTACGATGCTAGATAACTGAATAGGTAGTACATGTAAAATTCAAACCGCTATATAAATTGAAGACATGAACACATTATGTTATCCTAGGAGAGACTAGTTCATGGACACCATTTGGTCCAATTCTTGGGTTATACACTTTCATTCTGGACCCAAATGGTAAAGCATCATCCTTGTAATTAATCGTCACATGTTTTGATGATAGTCCATAAACTATGAACAATTGCATGACTTAGGGTGAATTTTTCATTTCACACACACTCATTGTGAATTTTGAGTTGTGTCGTCCTTATTAAACCCCTATTGCATTACCCCTAAGTATAACCTTGATTGGTTACTGTGTAATTAAATTGAAATGCAATAAGTCATGCTTGTATGTGCTAAATGTCTAATATTTGCAACATATTGAAATCCCTTGAAAAGGACGAATATTTGATGAGTTTCCTTTATTGTCTACCATCCTTGAACCATAATGTAAGTATGTGTGCACGCAAATATACAGGGGAGTTTAAGCCCTATTGTTAAGAAAAATGAACTTAATGCCTATCATCTCTTGCATGCTGAGTAATATTTAGAAGGATGAACATGTGATGAATGTGCTTGAATGAAATTTATCCTTGAGCGTAAATGCACTCGTGTGTGCGAGACTATACTAGGGAGTTTAAGCCCCATCCTTGAAAAAGGATTTGAATCACCTGACCCATGGACTCATATTTTTCATTGTTTCCACTTTTTGAGTCTGAAGCCTTTCTAAATACCTTGAACATCATATCATATCATATTTCTACTGAATATCTTTGATATGGATTGCTCCGGGTACACATGAACACCATGCATGACTTAGTATTTGATTTTTAGCACGTGTGTTTAGGGATATTTTACTAGTGGAAACCAAACGATTTAACCTATACCAGTAAAATTAGTTTATAAATGAAAAATAGTACTTATATTGCTTAAATGCTTAACTTTTTTTTTTTTATCAGTATAAGTAGTTAAAAGGATCTAAGCACGAACTCAAATTTATAGGGGGGAGCATCTTGGGCTAAATTTCTATATTGTTATGCTCACCAAATTTTTGGCTTAGATCTGTTGTTGAATTCATTGTGGCTTATGCTTAAACGAAATGATTTTATTGAAAATTTTGATTTAAAATATACTTCTTAGCCACGTGTGTCTTAGGTTTTGCCATATGATCCTTATTTTAAATTTATTTAATATATTTGGATTTATATGGTTGCATTTTTCTGATACTCTGTGATTTGTGCTTAAATGATAAACTAGAAAAATAATGCTTGCTTAAGTTTAAATTAAAGTTTCTTTTTCAACAAGCATGAGCCCCCAGTATTTATCAAAAACTTTAAGGGGATATATTTTTATACATATATATATTTATACTTATATACATATATACATTTATTTATTTGCAAGAAATGAACTTGCATAGAACATATCATGTTTTCTTGCTTTGCGATTGAATGTTTTCATGACTGTGCTTGTATTGTATTAAAATTTTATGTCATGAAATTACGTTGTTTATAAATTTTTTTAAGGGGTGTTGTATAGCTGGTTCATGGATCATATATAAAATGCATATGAACTTGTTAGACCGCTTTTACGCTCAAACCTACATTTGTTATCATATGTCGTGTGTGTTGAACTCAAATCTTTCACGGGTTTTATGATATGTTTAAATTGCCATGGTTTGTGGATAATCCTGGTCTGATCTTGTTTGTCATGTGCCTTTCAATCTCTTATTGACCAGTTATACCGTTGTGTGCTTTATTTCCATATTTTTTCAAGAAAATATAAGAATGATTTTCTATGCCCAAATCTTATGCCAAAAAGATGGAGTATTTATAGGAAATATATATATATATATATATATATATATATATATATTTTAAAATGGGGAGTTCTCTTTGCTAAGTTTGTTTCTAAGTGATTAAAAATTTATCTTGTTAACTTAGCATTTTTGCTGATGATAAAAGAGAGAGAATATTTTTTAGTAAAATGATAATGGTCGTAAGGGAAAATTTTAAGGGCAAATATCTAAGCTTGTGCTTTAACGTAAAAATTTAAATGCATAATTTCTTGTAATGCCTTCTTTTGTGAATATGCCTGAGCTTTACTCTTTATTTTTACACTATGCATATTCTTAGGGGGAGCATTTTCAGGTTGTACCCATTTTGCTTTTAGGTATTTGTCATCATCAAAAGAGGGAGATTGTTGACATTTTGAGTTCGATCCCTATTTTGATGTTGACAAAGCACATATATCTTATGTGTGTGCCTAGTGTTTTGAACAAGTTTACAATTCAGAATGCACACACAAAAGAGGAAGATGGAAGCTAGAAAGCTCACATCAACTGGTGTTTTCCACGAAATATAGAAGAACAAAGAAGAAGACATTTGTTTTGTAATTGTATTGCATTTATTTTTTATATTTGGTCTTTAATAATGCATGCATCTGCATGATATGGATTATATGCTCAGTTGGCCATAGTTTAACCATAGGGAACTGAATGACCTTAGAGCACCCTTCGATCAACCGACGCCCAATTTTTAGGGTTATTTCTCAAAAGCCTTAGACTCACGTTAGGACCCTAAATATTGCATAAAAATGTTCCCTATGGTCTTGAAAATAAACATCATATAATTAGAGACAATTTAATAAAGGGAAAAAACCGAAATGCCCAAGGATGACATGTTCGGTCAACCGAACTCAATTACACTGAGATCTTCGGTTGACCGAACTCTCACTGGGTCAACAAATTGACCTCTCAGTCGACCAACCAGAAACATATAGTAACGCCCTGGTTGACTGAACCTCCACCGGGATAATAAGTTAACCTTTCGGTTGACCGACTAGAAATGTAAAGCAACGCCTTGGTCGACCGAACCCCCATGTGAGAATTTCCAACCGCTCAGTCGAGCGAACCTCCAAGTTCAAAATGACCTAGTCGATCGAACCGCGCATATTTGGAAAATCGCCTTTGCAAAACCCTTAAGTACGGTCAACCATCCTTCTAATTCAAAATACTCCTGGTCGACCGAACTTAGCCACTCGGTCAACCGAACCTTAAGTTCAGTCGACCAATGCTCTCGAGTTGGCGAATTTTACCGAGGTTAAAAAAAACTGTTAAATTTTATTAACCTCACTTAAACCTCTTCTAAATTGACTAATATGTCCCTAACGGTCAGATTTTCTAAAAAAATCTATAAATACCCCCTCCATAACTCAGATTAGTAACTTTGATTGACTCTAAATTCTCTCTAATCCCTTGTTAATCAAAGTTCCCCCAAATCATTTCTATTACAAAAATCTTTTCTTTGGGGAAAAGATTTTCAAACTAAACTCTCCAGCACTCTTTCTATTCATTCATTTCAAAATCATTTTGTGAGAGAGTAAATTTGTTTTGGGCAATAATTTTTGTATTCACATGCTATACTCTCGCATACTATTTATTTTTGAAAATCATTTTTTGAGAATATGGTTTGGGTTTCTCCCGATTATTTTCATGATAAATATTTTTCAGGAGAAATTATTTATTACACAAACATTTTCTTGGATTTAAAATCCTAGATTCTCCAAATACTTTTATTCGCAAAAATCTTAGAACATATTTCTCATTTATATATATTCATATATATTATTTGTGCAAAAATTATTGAAAGAGCAAAACCCTAGGTTCTCATATATTATTATTATTAAAATATCTTTTTGGAGAAAATTTTTTATTAGGGTTTAAATATATTTAAGCACCCTTACTCTACTGAGCATATTTCATATCATATTAGAGTGCATGTATTTTGAACTTTATTGTGTACATTTCTGCTTGTATTTTAGAAGCATTATTATATGTACAAAAATATTTTTATTCAAATTCGTTGGGTTTAGCCCATTAATTGAACTGGGGAGTCTCAGCCCCGTAAGTGAAACCGGTTCAGTTTAACCCAAAAATTGAACTGCGGTTTTCCTCGCCCCGTATGGAGAGGATGTAAAAGGCTTCTTCTCCGCCCGTTTAAGTGAGCAGGGTTAGTGGAATCCTTGAGGGGTATGCCCAAGGTGGGGACGTAGGCTGGTTTGACCGAATCTCAATAACAAATATCGTGTGTCACTCTCTCCCTATCTCATTTACTTTCCACACTTTAATTTCAGTATGTGTATGTTTATTCATGTTTTGTTATAACCATCTTGCATGCACACAGAACTAATTTAAATGGGATATGTAGCACACGTGTATGTATGCACACACTGATAACTTAATCATTGTACGTACACGTTTTCAATATTGAATGAGATATGAACTATGGTGAATTGGCGTAATTATTTAAATTAGCAAAAAATATTTTAAAACCCTATTCCCCCCCCCCCTTCTCCCCCTTCTTGGGATCACACCAATTCCAACAGGATCCATTGGGTATACACCTGCTAAAATCCCCTTGGATCAAAATCTCAAGTTGTCAAGAGATGAGGGAGAACCTATTGGGGATCAGACCATTTACAAAAGACTCATTAGTCGATTAATGTACCAGACCATCACTCGAGCAAACCTCTCTTATTATGT
This sequence comes from Malania oleifera, assembly GCF_029873635.1. Classification (NCBI taxonomy): domain Eukaryota; kingdom Viridiplantae; phylum Streptophyta; class Magnoliopsida; order Santalales; family Ximeniaceae; genus Malania; species Malania oleifera. The sequence continues at coordinate 50,129,013 of NC_080422.1, read as the reverse complement.
CCAACCTCTCAGCCAATTCATGGAAACTCCATGAGTCCCTCATCTAAATGCAGCACACAAGATTCTTAGATATATCAAGAAGGCACCTAGTCGAGGACCCTTCTATCCATCAGATTTCAGTCTACAGTTGAAGGCTTATAGTGACAGTGATTGGGGTTCGTGTCCTGATAGCCGAAAGTCCATAATTGGCTACTGTGTTTTCCTTGGTTCTTCTTTGATCTCTTGGAGGTCCAAAAAGCAAAACACCATCTCCAAGTTTTCTACAGAGGCTGAGTACAGAGCCATGGCAATGGTATGCTGGGAATTGACTTGGATCCGTTACCTTTTTAATGATCTCCAAGTCCCTTATCCTCAACCTGCCACTCTCTTCAGGCTACTATTGGGAAATAAAACCTGGAGCAATAATCACACATGAAGAAAAATTCAAGCACATCCACAATGGAACACCGGATTTACGTGGTTCGGTCCAAACTGACCTACGTCCACGGGAGCACACACCACTGCACTATAAACTAGAGAATAAATACAAGGAGGAGCCACTGATCAACTCTATCTCACTATCACACCTCTCTGCTCCCTGCTCTCTGCACTCTGCACACTACAATACACACAATACTCACGCAGCTCACAGCTTACCTCTGCCTCTCACAGCTACACTACTGCACAACTCCACTACACTCACACAAAGCTCTCCACACACACACACGTATATATATATACAAGAGGGAGCGACGAGTTCAAAGAGGGTGGCTGCAGATTCAACAAAATCTGCAGCATAGGTGGCCACCGGTCTTTAATGTCAAAGGTGGTGGCTGGGTTGGTGCGGCTGTCGGTGGCTTCACACCTGCAAATTCAACAATCTCCCACTTGGAGGTGGAGACAGCATCTCAACCATTGTATATGCAAATGTCGTGCTCATGTCTATCTTCAATCATGAAGACCAACTGAAGTTGAGCATAACTTCAGTTTCTCTGTAGTTACCACCTTTGTCAACATGTCAGCTAGATTTCTGCTACCTTAAATCTTTTCAAGTGTCAGTACTCAATCCTCTAATAGAGATCTGATGAAGTGATAATGCAATCCGATATGTTTGGTTCTGGACTGAAATCTAGAGTTCTTTGCCAGATGTTTCGCACTCTGACTGTCGCTGTACAAAACATTCCTCTCCTGCTTTAACCCAAGCTCTGTCAACAAACCCTAAAGCCAAATCATCTCTTTGTTGGCTTCTGTCACTACTACGTACTCAGCTTCTGTAGTGGATAGGGCTACAATCTTTTGTATCTGCGACATCCAACTAACAGCTGTTGTGCCAACAATGAATACATATCCGGTGGTGCTCCTGTGGTGATCAATTTCACCAGCAAAATCGACATCTACATATCCTTTGACTTTCAAGTCTCCTTTGCCGAAACATAAGCACTTATCAGTAGTGCCTCTGAGGTACCTTAAGATCCACTTCACTGCTTCCCAGTGAGTCTTTCCTGGATTAGACATGAATCTATTAACTGCTCCTACTGCTTGGCCAATATCCAGTCTGGTACAAACCATAGCGTACATAAGACTTCCAATGGCTGAGGCGTAAGATACCTTAGCCATGAAGTCCTTCTCTTCATCAATCTAGGGAACCTGATCCTTGGAGAGGCGAAAGTGTCCTGCCAAAGGTGTATTTACTGCTTTGGCATTGCTCATGTTAAACCTCTGTAGAATACGGCCAATGTACTCCGACTGAGATAGTTGCAATGTTCCCTATCGCTTATCTCTGGAGATTCGCATCCCAAGTATCTGCTTCGCTGAGCCTAAGTCCTTCATGTCAAATTCCATTGAAAATTGCTGCTTCAATTTCCTAATCTCTTCTATATCTGGTCCTACGATCAACATGTCATCCACATATAACAATAGAATGATATAGTTACATCGATACCTCTTGAAGTAGCAACAGTGGTTGGCATTACACTTTAGAAAATCATTCTTGTGCATAGAGCCGTCAAATTTTCTGTACCATTGTCTGGGAGCTTGTTTTAGACCGTACAAGCTCTTCTTTAACCTGCACACCAAATTCTCTTTACCTTTCTCTAAGAATCCTTCTGGTTGATGCATGTAGATTTCTTCATCAAGTTCACCATGAAGAAACGTCATCTTTACATCTAATTGCTCAAGATGTAAACCCTCTGAGGCAACAATACTCAGAACAGATCTGATGGTTGTCAACTTCACAACTGGTGCAAAAATATCGGTGTAGTCAATTCCTTCCTTCTGCTCGAAGCCTTTAACTACCAACTGAGCCTTGTATCTCCTGGAGCCGTCATGCTCCTCTTTGATTCTGTACACCCACTTGTTGTGAAGGGCCTTCTTACCTTTGAGCAACTCAGCTAGTTTCCACATTCTATTGGAGGTGAGAGACTTCATCTCGTCCTTCATTGCAAGCTCCCACTTGCTCGCATCTCCTACCTGACATGCTTCATCATAGCATTCGGGCTCTCCTCCATCTGTAAGAAGTAAATAATCTATATACCTTTTGTTTGGTATATGGGGCCGAGTAGATCTCCTAAGCTCCGAAGCTGGAGTAGGAGACGGTGATGCGACGATCTGCTCCACTGGTTCCTCCACCTAAGGATTCTTGGCATTTTGCTGTTGTGTCCCGACACACTCTAGGACATCATCCATATCTACACAGGTTGGTTCTCTCTGAACTGGTTCGATGGATTCAGCTGTGTGCCTATCTTTGTACATCACCTTTTCATCAAAAATCACATCTCTGCTTCTGATCACCTTTTTGTTTTCATCATCCCAAATGCGGTATCCAAATTCATCTCCACCATAACCGATGAAAGTGCATTTCCGAGATTTCGGATCCAGCTTATCCCTGACATGATCATTGATATGTACATATGCAACACAACCAAAAACTTTCAAATGTGAAAGTCTTACCTCTTTGTTACTCCAAACTTCTTCTGGTAGGCAATAGTCCAATGGTACTAAAGGTCTTCTATTAATCAAATAAGCTATTGTGTTGACTGCATGTGCCCAAAACATCTTTGACAAGCCTGACTGCATACGCATGCTTCTGGCTTTTTCTGTCAACGTTCTGTTCATCCACTTCACTACGCCGTTGTGTTGAGGCGTACCTGGCATAGTCCTTTAAATTCTGATACCATGCTCATAGCAGAATTTCTTGAACTCGGTGTCAACATACTCTCCACCGTTATCAATTCTCAGCCTTTTGATTTTCAAACCAGTTTCATTTTCTACCATCGCTTTCCAATTTTTAAAAGCATCAAAAACATCAGATTTATACTTCAGGAAGTAAACCCATACCTTCCGTGAATGATCATCGATAAACATGATGAAGTAATGCTTTCCTCCTGTAGACGAAATGGTTGTTGGTCCCCATACATCTGAATGGACTAGCTCAAGTCTCTCCCTCTTCGGGGTACTGAGGTTTTTCTGGAAACTGACACTATTCTATTTTCCAAATATGCAATCCTCACATGTGTCGATCTTCACTGACTGTAAATCACTTTGAGTGCATCACCCTAAGTCCCTTCTCACTCAGGTGTCTGAGTCGTTGATGCCATAGGTTGCTATCATCATTTCCTGTAGCAACTGTAATAGACATACATGTATCAGGAGTTACATAAAGAGTACCACTTTTCTTACCTCGAGCAATTGTTAATGCACCCTTCGAAATCTTCCATTCATCACCAATGAAAGATGTGTTATAACCTTCATTTGCCAATTGACCGACTGAGATCAAATTCTTCCTCAGGTTTGGAATATGTCTTACACCTCTCAGTTTCCATACTGACCCATTTATTTTGATCTTCACTGTCCCTTTACCGACAATGTCGCAAGGTTGATCATTGCCCAAATATACTTTACCAAAATTACCTGATGTATACTCCTCTAGGCAATCTCTGCTGCAAGTGGCATGGAATGAAGCTCCAGAGTCTAACACCCAAGACTCCTTTTTGCTCTCCAAAGAGCAGATCAACAAATCATCATTCTCGAAAGCAATATTTGCTTCTGTCTTTGCCCTCGTATCTTTCTTCTGACTTCTGCACTGGTTCTTGTAATGACCAGTTTTTCCACAGTTCCAGCACTCAATAACTTTGGTGCTCTGGGAACCTGTGTCCTGAGTGCCTCTAGGATCTCTGGATTTGGACCTCCTGGTCCTGGATCTGCCACGATTGTTAGATCGTCCATGCCTGCTTCCCTTTGCTCGACTTTCCATAGTCAAAGCTGAACTTGAAGTGGAGGCATTGTTCGACTGCATTCTGATCTCCTCTATCAAAATCATGCTGATAACCTCATCGTATTTCAGCTTCAATTTTCCTACAGAGCTACTAATCGCAGTGACAATACCTTTCCAACTCTCAGGTAGCTGACTGAGAATTAGAAGGGCACGGATTTCACTGTCAAATGTAATCCCGACCGAGGCGAGTTGATCTGACAGCTCGTTGAAATTATTCAAATGCCTTTTGAAACTTTCACCTGCACACATGCTCATTGTAAACAGTTTTTTCATGAGATGTACCTTGTTCGCGGCTGATGGCTGCTCGTACATGTTAGATAGCGCATCCATAAAGGACTTGGTGGTTGTCAAGTGCTTGATGTTGAATGCCACAGGTTTCGACAACGTCATTCTGATGGCTCCGAGGGCTTTTCGGTCAAGCAACTCCCACTCACTCTCCTTTATGGATTCTGGCTTCTCCATCAGTGGTAAGTGCAACTCCTTACCAAATAAGAAGTCCTCGATCTGCATTTTCCAGAAACCGAAGTTCGTGCCGTCAAACATCTCGATGTGAGAGTTCTTTTCGTTCGACATCTTGATTTTCTGATCTAGAGATGGAATTAGCTTAATCGGATAGCACAATTGGATCCGGAACGGCCGAAAACCCTAGAAATGGCTTAAGTTGCTCGAAAAACAAACCCGAAATGGCTTCGAAAAACCAATTCAAACTTTCGGTCAAACCTAGTCAAAATTGGTCAACCCTGCTAACGTGGCACGTGGGCCCACTGCTGACGTGGCACTATGGGGCCACTACTGACATGGCACTGAGCCCACTTGATGATGTGGCACTGACATGGCGTGGGTCTGGGGCTGGCATGGCGGCTGACTCTACCGCTGACGTGCGCGATGCCGTGTCACTGGTCCCCTGCTAACGTGGCGCTGACACAGCACTGACTCACCCGCTTACTTGGTGCCATGTGGCGCTGACAAGGAGCGCTGACGAAGCGGGTCTCTGCTGCGGATCAGATCCGGTTCTCGCAGAGCGGGTTACAAGTCAACCCGTTATGACTGTGTCTCCGGATCGGGTCAAGTTCCAAACGGGTCGGGCTGAGTCTATCCGGGCAAGGAAGATGCGTGGGTGTGCGTGTGGCGCGTGACGGGCAGGCACTGGCGCGTTATCGGTGCGTGCGGAGGCGTCTTTCTCCGGCTCAACGCGTGGTGGCACGTGCTGGGTCTTCCAAGCTCTGTTCGAGCTCCGGTTACCTGTGTTAGCTTCGTCTCGTCGAGAGGAGCTCGATGGTAGCCTCAAAATCAAATTTCGAGCTACTGGACAGAAGGTCAAAATCCAGAATTTTTCTCGATCTGGCGATTTTACTCCAACCAAGCTCTGATACCAATTGTTGGGAAATAAAACCTAGAGCAATAATCACACACGAAGAAAAATTCAAGCACATCAACAATGGAACACTGGATTTACGTGGTTCGGTCCAAACTGACCTACGTCCATGGGAGCACACACCACTGCACTATAAACTGGAGAATAAATACAAAGAGGAGCCACTGCTCAACTCTATCTCACTATCACACCTCTCTGCTCTCTACTCTCTGCACTTTGCACACTGCAATACACACAATACTCACGCAGCTCACAGCTTACCTCTGCCTCTCACAGCTACACTGCTGCATAACTCCACTGCACTCACACAAAGCTCTCCACACACACACGTATATATATACAAGAAGGAGCGAAGAGTTCAAAGAGGGTGGCTGCAGATTTCAACAAAATCTGCAACGTAGGTGGCCGCCGGTCTTCAGTGTCAAAGGTGGTGGCTGGGTTGGTGCGGCTGTCGGCGGCTCCACACCTGCAAATTCAACAACTACCTTACACATTGCTGCAAACCCAGTATTCCAAGAACGCACAAAGCACATTGAGCTAGATTGTCATCTTATTCGCAAAAAAATTCAAGATGGCAGTATGATTACTCAACATGTCAGCAACAGCTTGTAAATGGCAGATATGTTCACCAAACCGATAGGCTCTTCCCTGTTTTATTCTCACCTGTCCAAGATAGGAGTAGAAAACATCTACTCTCCATTTTGCGGGGGGCTGTTACGAATTGAGGATGCCCAGACCTCAGCTCCAGCTCAGAGTCCAGCTCAACTCCCTAGCTCACACCAGAAATTTGAAGGAAGGGACCCCACGTGAATGGCTTGAACAAATCTATTTTTCTGTTCATATTATTCCTTTTCTGTTATCAATTTTGCTTGGTCAGTTCTATTTGCTCGAGATGCTGTAATTCTGTTGTTCCCTCTCCCTATTTATTTTGATCATGGTGTACTCAAGGTGTGAAAATGAGATGAATTCTTGAAGCTCCTTCAGCACCATATCGCCTTCCTCTGCTTTTCTGTAATGCTCTTTCTTCTTCCCGTGCTCTCTTCATTTTGTTTCAATCTATTTTACATGGTGCTTGAATTTTAAATGTTCAATGTGTCTATTTTATGAGAGTTTGCTTCAAATACAGATGCGCTTCCAGTACTGTTCATCAATTTTGTACCCTTTGATGCTAATCCATGTATATTTGAAGCTTATCTGGAAAGTGTTATTGTTAAAGCTTGTTTGGGAACACCAACAGAAGTTCTTATATTCATTTTCACTTTAATAAGCAATTGTGAGAAAAATATGTGTTGTCTGGATTGTATCAAATAAGTACTTATATATCATGAATGTTTATTTATTTTTCCACTTAATTAACACAATAAGTAAAAGTTAAAAATCGTAATTTCTACTTCGGAGTCAAGTGCTTCAGATGGAACTACTTTTGCTTATTAGGCTGAACCGCTTTCTTTTTGTCTTTCCTTGCTCTTCCCAATGAGCTCTCCAGTCTCCAGTCAGTGTCAAAGGCTTTGATTGCATTCCTCCTTCCCTCTCTTGGTTATGAGCTGATTTGATCTTCTGATTTTAGGTTGTTGTGAAGATCTCTGTGAGATAGCTGATACAGCCATAGCAAGCCAGATTTGATAGGCTGCTTCTTCCGGGGGTCTCATATCTGCTTTATGAATTTGATTTGAGGGAGGGATATATCTTTAGAATTACTGCAATTCTTTGATTTATTGAGCTTCAGGTTTGATTTGAGCTTCAATCATTCTTCGGTTTTCTTGCTATCATGATTGGCTGTCAGAGATTTGCATTCTCCTGATTAGTTGGGTAGTTTATTTTGAAAAATTGCATGCCGATATTGAGTCTTTAATCTCTTATATTGAAGCATTAATCACTTGTTCTTTATGTCTATGATCTTTGAACTACTTGCTGCAAATCTTACTTGACCAGTATTTTAGAGTGTGCCAACACTTTCTGGAGTATATCACCAAAATTGTTCAGCACCAGTAAATTTCTTGCCCCATACAAATTTTACTTGCATCAATTTTTCCACAAATTATTTGTTCTTTATATGTAATAACGTTTCCAACAATGTTCATGGCTTTTATACTTCTCTTCTGGCTGGAAATATTGTACGCAGACGGGGTTAGCTTATTTGTAAATAAAGATAATATATTTTTGAATTGTAATGCATGTAAAAAAATCATGTTTATGCTGTGAACTTCATTGATGGACCAGAAATTGGATTCCTTGAGATTTGACACAATGAACAGAATGCAGATTTTTTTTTTGTTAGAAGTAAGTTTGGCTGGTATGATGTTCCATGTTTGGCACTATAAAATTATGCGTCAATCAGGCTGTTAATCATGAGCATTCTTATGCACCTTAATTTGATGTAATGCAAATCAGTTGCAATGGCAAAGGATTGGTATCAACCGTGTAAGGAGCCTTTCTTAATAATGGCTCTACGCTACAAAATAAACAGGTTAGATTGAATGATTGAACAGAGGGTTGGTATCTGTCCATCTTTTTTTGGATTTTGTGGAGAGATTCTTTTTCAACTTCTCTCTCTGGTGGCTTTTGGGTGTGCCTTGATGCCTTTGTGTACTTGTGTCGGTTCCTGTCTGGGCCATTTGAATGGTTTATTTTACCTATAAACCAAAAAAAAAAATTAGTGGGTAAAGCATATAATTCTTGGTGCAAGTACTGTATTTGCTAACATGAGATTTTACACCAAAAGTGAGGGAGGAATCTCACATCATTGCTAAGTCCTCTGATACCAATGGCGGAGCTCAAATTTGGTTCCCTACCACAATAACACCATTCATATGTAAATTTATATATCATATAATTCTGACTTAAGATAACTGTTTCATTTGGCTCTTTCAAGGACTATTAGGAGCAGGAGTGAAACAAGAAATAGAAATTGCGAATGAAAGTGGCAGTTTAGTTTGATAGGATGTGTTAGAGGGGGATTTGGGAGTTAAAGATAGAAAGTAATTACAGGGGCATATTTGGATTTCAAATGACCATAACTATTAGAGGGGAATTCCGCTAAGAGTTTAAATTCAGTTTTATCATATTGGGTTTGTTTTATAGGAGCAGTGACGAGCAAAGATTTGATTCTGTTCACTTTGGCGCAAACTTACAGGTGAGACACACACTGCTTTTATGAACTGTGGCTTATCTTTGATATTGAACATGATGAAAATAGCAGGGAAAGTATATTTTTAAGTGGTTCTCTTCTCTTGTAAACCTCTGGGAAAAAGTTTATTGACATTGTTATTAGACAACTTTCAATGGTTGGCGCAGAATTTGAAGTTGTCCAGAAACTAACCTCATGCAAAAGGTGGGGGCTGGTTTGCTTTTCTTTTCCTCATGATTTGGGAATTTCTGGTTTTCATCTAGCTGCACACCTCTTCTCTACTGCTTCACTTCTATTAAACATCTTTCGACTTTCAAAGAATTCAATGAATCTAAATTCTGTCTTAATCATGCACCTGCATTATGCTAGATGGGAGTTAATCTAAATGATTTCTTGGTCTAAATTGCTGTCTATTTGCATATTCAGCTTCAACAAATTTTTTATTCATATTCGGATGCTCGAGGATGGGTGGGTTAGACTAATTAGTGTTAAAATGAAGAAAGGCTTTCTCTTCTATTTAATATTCAACATAACAAGTTGTATATATAATACATGAAAACGGGAACAAGATCCTAGGTTTTGAGGATGAGCTTTCTAACATGGTATCAGAGTTGGGCCTTGGGCTGCTTGGCTCCTCCGTGAATTGGACTTCTTGTCACGACCCCACTTTTTTACCTTTCCATAATTATCGCAATATTACATATATTCACAATATTCTAGAATATTACATCTATACCATTGTATGGCCAGCGGAATTAAAAAAAAAACCTTCCAAACATTCTACATGCCAGAGTACTACCTCACAACCACTACCATACAATTTCCCAAAAACCATGTTATAACCCAAAATTACCAAAAACGTTTATATATACAAAAATCCATACCAGCACTTACCCTAACTGTATTATTTACACCTCGACCCTGAGCTCTTAGACTTGATTTCTTGGCGGTCCTGAAAAGTTGAAATATTTATTAGAGTGAGACATCTCTCAGTAAGTATCAGTGTGTGGCAAATGAGTTTTTACGTAAGCAAATATATCCAATAATTAACTTTAAATGAAATTGCATTCAAAATCTGTACTCACATCTATAAAACTAAAAATAAATACTTTTCTCAAAATCATACTTTGACTTTATAAATTTCTTTGTGTACGTAAATCATTATATATGCATAAAAGAAAATCTCTGAATAGACAATCATATAACATTATGTATTAACCCCACATGATCGGGTTGTATAGTCTGAAAACAGGACTTAACCATGGCTAGCCTACCACCAAGCTAAGTCAACGTAATATATGTCTGTAGTTCGATTTGCCTACCATAGTCTGGTTCGGATTCTAAGGGCGGTCTACAACACTTAGCATGCCAAATCGACTATTTACTGCCTACACTTTCCATGATAGTGTGGCTACACTAACAACTCCACTAGCTACGATACTGTGCTCTTAACATATTTGGTCTATCAGGGTTTTTAAACTATATAATACAATTTATATAATATTATATAATAACAATATAACGACCTTCTCATATCCTACCAACATTATATTGCAATTAACATAATATTATATAATAACAATATAATGACCTCCTCATATCCTACCAACGTTATATTGCAATTTTCATGATAAAAATAGTAGCATGATCTCATTTTCATAATTCGGTATAAAACCGTCATTTCTCACAATTCCACAGTATTCTTAATATTTCCATTGATCAGTATAACACCACATTCTCTGTATACAATCATTACTCATTATAAAATCCATACTCAGTACAAAATCACATTTATGTATAAAATCACAATTTCACTATATAATATCATAAAAGGGATTCCAACCAATTTAATTCTACAATTAGAACAAATTGTTCTCATGCCACACAATTTAAATGCTTATACCATAATATAATAAACTGCCCAGGGAAAATATATTTTACAGGAAACAAAGGTCTGATCATCTCCATAATTTTATTCAACTCACAATATAAATTTTTCAGGAAAACGGGAGATGATTACCCTACTCACTTTGGTTTTCCCTCAATACATATATAATAACTAAAAAAAAAAACATTATTTCCATATGCCTAAATAATTCAAAAAACTCGACATAATCAGATTCGTGCTGTTTGATTTAATTCCAAAATATTCTCAAAAATATGATATAATCAAATCCCTACAATTTAATTTAACTCAGACATATTTTAATTAACATCAAGTTAATTAAATTCACGTACTAAAATTTAATCAAAAATATTTTAAAATAACTGACATAATCTATTACATTTACCTTATCCCAAGAGTGGGGCCTACGATGCTTAAATCACGAAATCTCCCTAATTAAAATGTTGGTGGCCGAAATTGGAACCCAAGGATATTTTTCGTTCTTCAATTGACACACGTTTGCTAAAAAAAATTGAGGAAAGAGAGAGAAAGTGCTTGAGGAGAGAGAGAGAGAGAGAGAGAGAGAGAGACGAGAAAGGTGGTGAGAGAGAGAGAAAGAGAGAGAGAGAGAGAGAGAGAGAGAGAGAGAGAGAGAGAGAGAGAGCTGGAGTGAGAGCAAAGGGAAGGGGGGTCTTAGGATTTAATTGAAATCCTGAAGCTCAAAGAAGCTTCAGGATACTTTACTTATATATATATATATAATATTATATTATATTATTTAATTATTTATTTTATTTTATTTTAGTTTTCGAATCATTACACTTCTCCTCGCCTCATTTCCTCCCATGGGCTCTCCTCATCTCATTTCTCTCATGGGCTCGAGGGGGAGTATTACTATGCGTCCAGTCCCACATCGTCTCTGTAAGCAGTTCCAAAGTTAGTATAAGATCCTCTTAACTCTCTTTCCTCGACACCTAGGTTTTGAGGATGAGTTCTCTAACATCCTTTATTCAATATTCAACGTAACAAGTTGTATATAATACATGAAAAAGGGAATAAGATCATAAATTACTCCTAAATATCTGCTCTATAATAACTGTACAATAATTGAAAGATGGAATGTAACGCCCCAAAATTACTATCATTTTTTTTTCACCTCTGATGCCATAATTGTATAACCCAAAAAAACATATATGTAGCGGAATCATAAATATCAAGCCAGAATACAATATACCATAGTTCTAGTGCTATCTTATACACACATAGGTCGCTCTCCCCAAAATGCTATCATAATTCCAGGTGTACAAATACATCTCCATAAACAAAAATAATTCTCTCCCATACTTTCAACACTCTCTCTCAATGCCCTACTCTGAAATGCTAGGCTTGATCCTCTCGAGATCCTGAAACATTAGAATAAATATTGTGGTGAGACACCTTTCAGTAAGATTGAAAAGGTTATCATCAGTGTGTGGCGACATAAGTTTAAATATTATAAACCATATTTATTTAGTCAATAATTCAATCTGAGAAAAATGTCTAAATTTGAATTCATATATATATATATATTGATAAAACATTCCTTTCCCTAAACATGTTCAATTTCAATAAAATACTTCCATGTAAATAATCAATATATGACGAGTGAAGCCATTCTTTTTGAGTATTTTTTAGGGTATACCAGTTAAGCCAAGTCAAAATGACTGTTCTGTAGGTGTCCACTGGTATCTTGGGTATAACAAGTCATACACATTACATATACCTCGATATTTCACTTGTTTATACTCGAATCTATATGACTACCTTAACTCTAAATTGTATTTCTAGTTAACTTCACGTGAGTATACTGTTCTTAACGGTCATATAACGATAAGACTTGCATGAATGACTTACTTTGGAGTTGCGTGCATTATATATGATGAGATTGTGTGAAATATGGTTACTCCTGTATGTGAAACGATATGGTTTTGTCGTATGTGCAGTCGTTTCATATTTGTTGGAATTAGTATTTGTGGATACCGCCCTGAATTTCATTCACATTATTTACTAGAGACTAGCAAAATGTTAGTTGGGGGGTGTGATTACAAGTCTAAATTGCGTAATTTGGAGTTTAAAATTATGCATTAAAGATTATATTTTTAATTAAACACTTAACTATGTTCAATAATTTAACATTGAGCTAAAATTAAAATATTTGGATCATTACTCAATAATTTATGATTTTTTGGTAACTTATTATTGCATGATATTTTTTGGACATTAAAGTCGAGATTAAAAATGTACGTGTGTGTACGTGAGCTAGAATTCAAATCAAGGTCATGTGCATGAAGCCAAATATCAAAGACCGGACCGTGAGCCACATGCCTACAAATGACAAGCCATGCACGCAGTTGTTTGTAGTCGTGTGCATGTGTAGAAATTGAAGAATTCGTGCTATGCAATGTGATAATTTTTGAAATTAAAGGAGATATAAAATAGAATCTGGTGTCGTGTGAGAATACTATGTGGGCTTCATGCACATGAATCCGTGTCATGCAATGAAAATTGGGCAACAGTCCGAGTCCGAAATTTGATAGGAGACAGCCTGAACGTATTTCAGTATTTTAATCATAACTCTTTCATATGACATCAGATTTGTGTGATTCACGTGTATTTGATAATATTACTAAGATACCTACAATTCATTTTGAAATAGCCTTTTGCTAATTCGAATGTTTACTGGGTCAAAATTGGGCTTGAAAGTGAAGTTACTGTGTTGGGCCGTGTGCAGTGCTTAAGGAAAAAAAGGAGTAATGGGCCACCAAAAAATGACCCATGCGCCTATCTCAAGAGGAGACATAGTTAGGGCAAAATATTAGAGGAGGAATAGGATATTTTATGGGGGAGAAGGGTTTATGGGGGAAAAGGGAGCAGCAGGAGGCGGCGGTGGTGTGTTAGACAATAGAAGACTCTCGGCCTCTCTCAAATTTTCGGCTATCTCTCTCTCTCTCTTTCTTTCTTATATCTCTCTTATTCTCACTTTTCTTAGTTTAATGTTAGATTTATTTTCATTGTCAAGCTTTTATTTTTCTTCAATTTAAAGTTGGGATTATTAATACTTTTAGTTTTGTTTAAAGTTTCTGTTAGAATTTTTATTATTCTCTTTTTCATTGTTGAATCTTAAATTCTATTTGGGTTATTTTTTGAAGTCAGTTGTCAATACCATTGTTGGAAATAATTTTGGTTTCTTGATTGTGTTAAGTTTAAATTTAAGTTAGTTAATTAATCAATTTACGGTTGAATGTTTCACTTGCGTAATAAAGTTTTCGTTTTTAGGCTTTTGTCCGAAATTTCAAACGTAGGTTTTATTCCCTATCTAAATGGTTAGATGTAGGATTATTTTTCCGCAGTTAATTTTTTTATTACCTATTTTAATGTGCTTGTTTCCTATTTCTTTAGTGCGTGTTAGGTTCATAAATTAAATTTCACATTGTTTTAATTTTTTCACAAAATCTCGAAACTCCCACGAAATTGAATCTGAACTATGTTCAGTAAATTTTTCTTTTCTTAATTTCTTTTGGAATTACATGAGTTTGGAATTAAAATGCATTCCCTGAGGAGAAGATCTAGCCCTTGGGCTAATTATTACACGACTGAACTCCTATACTTGGGATAGCTTCCAAGCTGCTCATTTTTCGAGTAAGTCGGGTTTGTTGATGAAGCTTCTTCTTTCGTCGACGAACCTCCTTCTATAATTCATCGACAAAGACGTCATTTCGTCGACGAAGGTGACCAGGTCAAAGGGTTACAAATTTATTTTTTGGTTGCTTAATCATTAAGAATTTGAATTTCTCTCTCTCTCTATCTATCTCTCTCTCTCTCTAACCAGCGCCCTCTCTCTCTCTCTCTCTCTCTCTCTCTCTCTCTCTCTCTCTCTACAATTTCACGTCGTTTTTTTCTAGATTTGACAATCGGAAGTTACTATGAGGATCTAGGGGAGATTCTCTACAAGTCTAGCATAGTGAATTTTTTATCTGAGTTTTTTAGGAATTACTCCAAAATCAAGGTAAGTAGGATATTTTAAGGCTTTATAGTTATTTTGGAATATAGGAGGCCTAGGAAATGCTAAATGAGGAATATTCTGGGGTTAGTGTTGATTTATCTAGGGAAAATGTGATTTCAGGATTTTGAACTGCAAACACCGTAGGGCGTGAATTTTTGGGTTTTCAGTGGGCTTTCTTATAAGCCAGGTAAGGGGATTATATTATGTCAGCTTTTTGTGGACCGCTTAAAATGTAGTATATGTTTTTTGGAAAATTTATTGTGGTTGGTTTGATCATCCCCTATTTTCTATTAAATATATAGTTTGAGTTAAATAACACCCTGGAGATGCTCATACCCTATTTTCAGCAACTTATGTTTTTCCCAATAAGGTTATTTTATTTATGGTTAACAAATGAAAATTGTGTGCAAGGGAACGGTTTTAAATGGCATATGTGAATAGAATGTTTTAATTGGTTTTTACACTATATATGATATAATGGCCGAGGACAAAGTTTTGATATAACAGCTGGGGGCCGAGTTTTGATATGACGGTCAAGGATCGAGTTTTGATATGACGGTCGGGGGCCGAGTTTGATATGATGGCCGAGGGGCCAGTTTTTTGTTAAATTACAGTTTTATATGAAATGAGTTATAATACAGTTTTATTATGTAAGTTGCCATATATGATTCTAGAACCATGTGGATTTGCAATATGCGATAATGTGAGCACGGTACCGTAGCTATATGTGGTAGTGAGTGCAATCACACGAGCATGGAGGTGTGATAATTCGATTGGAGACCTGGGCCGCAATACTACTCCGAGGTTTCTGCCGGGGGGCCTATCCATGGTATACCGAGTGACCATAGGTAGGCACAATCGTACTTGTGATGATAGTTTGACTCAGCTACGGAACCACCAGTTGCAAGTTGAGTCCAACCTTTGGGCCACATAACCCATCATGAGGGGAAGTATGTCGTATAAGTATGTGATAGCATGACGACGCTACTTTGGCAATCCAGGTTGTGTCTTTTATGCATATATGGGCAGATTTACTATAAATGGGATATATTGAGCCAACCATTATTACTAGTAAATTACATATCTTCTGATATACAGTATAGTATAGTTTTCTTTAAAAATGTCATTTTTGTGCATAGTTAAATGATGGGATTTATTTCACACGAGAACCCATGCTAGTCACATACTAATGTTAATATAATCCGTCTTACTAAGAAGTGTCTCACCCCCATTATAAAAATGATTTTTCAGGTCATTCAAGGAACCGTTCCTAGTTTGCCTCAGTGTGGGAATTAGATTTTTGGGAGTAGTTATCAGTGCTAGTAAGATACCAGTTATCATATTTTATTGTTTTGAGGATTGTAATATGTAGATGGATAGTGGTATGTATATATTTGAGGAACAATTAAAACTCTGGTAAAGAATGTTGATGTTTTAGAAATCTTTCGATGTATGGTTTTATTTCCAGTATTGGCAGGTGCACCCGGGATTCCCTGGTTAGGGCGGGTTGCATAACATAAATAAAAATTTTATGATACCACACATACATATATATACCACACACACACACACACACACACACACACACACATATATATATATATATATGTGTGTGTGTGTGTGTGTGTGTGTGTGTGTGTGTGTGTGTGGTATCATAAAATGTTTATTTATGCTTCTAGCAGCCCCGGGCCCACATGGCGGGTCGGGGCACTACATCTTGCATGAGAATTGCAATGATCCAAAGTTATTTACACTTTGGCATGATCTTCTTGGACATCTTGGAGATGTAATGATGCGAAGAATCATTGAGAATTCACTTGGTCATCCACTAAAGAACTAGAAGATTCTTTTATCAAGTGATTTCATGTGTACAGCTTACTCTCAAAGGAAATTAATTGTCAAACCATCTATTTCAAAGGTAAATATTGAATCTCGTATTGTTTTACAAATAATTCATGGTGATATATGCAGACCTGTTGGCCTAAACAAGGCTTACGACTCTTGATTTTGATGATAACAAAGTAAGGTTATTTAATTTGTTTCAAAGCTTTGATGTTTCAGGAAAAGTAGATATCTGAGCTTAGCATACTTCATAAGATTACAAGGAACAACTTTTGAAAGCTCATATCAATTCAAATGATCAATATTGAAAGCTCAAAGCAACAAAGACTTGAAGCTCAAAATCGAAGGGAACTCAAAGCAATAAATTCAAGATTTCAAGGAACTCAAGAAATGAAGAGTCAAAAGAGTCAATAGGACATGCTTTGTAAGTAATTCAAAGAATATTCAAGCATGAAATTTTTTGAAACTCATTAGGAACAAAGGCTTAAAGACCTAAAACTTAAATCTTGGAACATATTTTTTCAAGAAAACAAATTGAAATTCCAAGAATTAAGAAGCAAAGAGAGTTCTTACAAAAATCATTTTAAAATTAGCATTTTGTCTTGACAGGAGCCTAACTGGAATCATCAGTAGGCTTCCAAATTAAATGGTTTTAAAATGCACAAATAGAAGGTCATCAGGCTACTGCGTAGACCATGACAAGCGCCTGACGAGGAAATCTGAGAAGCTTATCTGGGTTCTGCCAGGCTACTGCCACTATACTGAATTTGTTTTAAACTGAGAAATTCAGTGACAAACGCCTAACCAAAAGGTGACAGGCAACTGCCAACCTACTGACTTTGTTTTTAAACTGAGTTTTAACGTGATAGGCGCCTGACCAAAAGTACCAAGCTACTACCACACGGCAGATTTCAAATTTTAACGGAAAGTTTGTTAAAAATTTTGATTGCTTAGGGCTCAAGCTTATTTAAACTTGGGCACTACTCCAAGTAAACTTGGTGATCAAGTTAAATGCTTTTCTAAATCTATAAATAAGCCTCAAGATCATTGAATTAAACCACGAAGCATCATATTCAGCATTCATACTCTTAATTGCTCTCAAGTATTCAAAGGCTCTCTTGCTCACTCATTGCGCAAGAATTCTACTAAAGCTTTGCTAACTCTCAACACTGATCTTGTGCCTCAAATCTGAATCTTTCAATCATTGAAAGACTTAATCGGTGATACACTCCCTTGAGCTTCAATTTAAATTTCATATTGAATTACTTTGAAGTATATAGTTTGAAACTATACTAATCAGCTCTTTTGAGAGCATCTCTTGCACAAATTTTCTTGAATCTCTTCTTGTAGATTGATTGATGGTTCAGGTCCTTGAATCGTTGTTGGACCAAGTGAGGGTTATCGTTTGGAGAGGCACACTCTAGCCTAATTAAAGGAGGAATTGTAACGGTGTTGTTCTGCCCGAAAAGGAACTGATTTAGTGGAATCCTTTGGTGGTTTGCCAAAGGCGAGGACGTCGGCTAGGGATAATTCGAACCTCGTAAAAAACTTGGTATTCTCCTCAACCCTACTCTGTTAATTTCAGCACTATATATATTCTTGTGTATGCTAAGTGCAAGTTACAGGGCTTAAACACTGAATTCAAAGAAGACTCTTAATCCATAGAAAGTACATTTCAATTAACCGTTTGCGGAAACCCACAAGGGAGTACATTGGTTAATTTGCGAAAATCTTAATTAAGAGAAATACAATAAAAATCAATCCAAAGTAGGGCTTGCATACAAATTATAGGGCTAATTACAAAAGCTAAAAGCAATTCAAAGAGTTGCAACTTCTTGGTTACTTTGGTTGTTGGTATTGTGTGGTTGATTGGATTGTTTAAGTTTTCAGCAAATTGTTGTGCATTTTGGTTTTGATTGATAATTGATTAATTTACTTAAGTTTTGATGTGAGTACTAAACAAGTAAGTAAAAGAATTTAAAAAGAACTTAAATTTTTAAATAACCCAATTCACCCCCCCCCCCTCTTGGGATCACTATTCTACTTTCGGGACCAATACATCCATCATCTGGATCATTTAGATATTTCAAGGTCTTAATTGATGCACTACTAGATGGTCACATGTTTCTCTATCATCAACTAGACTTTTTTCTCAACTGATTAGATTACGAGCTTATTTTCTCTATTATCCTATTAAACCAATTCATTTGGATAATGCTGGTGAATTTACATCCCAAACTTTTGGTAACTATTGCATGACACTTGGAGTAGATGTTGAATATCGTGTTGCTCATACGCATACACAAAATGGTTTAACTGAATCTTTTAATAAGAGACTTCAATTCATTGCTACACCTATGATTATGATAACCAAATTGTTTTTATCTGTTTGGGGACATGTTATTCTTCATGCTGCATGTTTAGTCCGTATAAAGCCAACTGCTTACAATAAACTTTCATCCATTCAATTATTTTATAGGCAACAACCTGATATTTCTTATTTAAAAAACTTTTGGTTGTGTAGTATATGTTCCTGTTATCCCTCCTCAAAGAACTAAAATGGGTCCTTAACGTAAGTTTGGTATCTATGTTGGTTTTGATTCTCTTTCTATAATTAGATATCTTGAACCTTTAAAAGGTGATTTGTTTAAAGCACGGTTTCAAGATTGTCATTTTGATGAAACAACATTCCCTACATTAGGGGGAGCAAAATCAATGTTTGAAGCACAACATGAAATCACATGGAATGCTATGAGTTTATCTCATTTAGATTCTTGCATAAATCAAAGTGAACTTGAAGTTGAAAAGATTATACATTTGCAAGGGATTGCAAATTAGTTACCAATTTTTTTTGTAGATACCAAGACCATATTAAAATCTCATATTCCTGCTACAAAAATTCCAGCATGTATTAATGTCCTTGAAGGACAACAGCCGGCTAATAAACCTAAATCGCAAGTTAAGAGTGAAAGGCCAATTGGTGCAAAATATAAAACTCTCAAAAGGAGAAAATTGAAATCTATAAACACTCTAGAAGAGGTTACAGAGGTGGATAATCCATTCTATATTCACAAACTCATTTCTCTTAAAAATGAAATCCCTATTATAGAACCTCCTAAAGAGAAATCTCTTTATAAGAGAAAACTCCTGAAGAGACATCCCTTGAAAAAGGATAGGTACTTGGAAATAATAATGAGATCTTAATTCATTATACAGGAGAAATGTGGGATAGAAATAAAGTTGTTGTCAACAACATATTTGCATATGCAATAACTACTGACATTACCTGAAGTAATGAGGATCCTAAATTTAAATATGTTAATGAATGTCGATATGGAAGTGATTGGCTAAAATGGAAAGATACTATCACATTAAAATTAAATTCTCTATTAGAAAGAGAAACTTTGGAACCTATAGTCCAGACACTAGAAGATGTCCAACCCGTGAGATACAAATGGGTATTTGTGCGCAAACAAAACGAAAATAATGAAATTACTCTATACAAAGTAAGGCTTGTGGCACAAGGTTTCTCATAGAATAATGAAATTGATTATGAGGAGACATATTCTCCCGTAATGGATGGAATCACTTTTAGATTCTTAATTGGGCTAGCAGTTACTGAACAACTGAGCATGCGTCTTATGGATGTAGTAACAACATACCTATATGGATCGTTGGATAGTGAAATTTATATGAAAAATCTCTAAAAGGTTTAAATTGCTTGAAGCAAAACTCAGAAATTTGTATTCAATTAAACTTCAATGTTCTTTATATGGATTAAAGCAATCTAGAAGCATGTGGTACAATTGATTAAGTGAGTACCTTGTGATAAAAGGATTCATAAATGATCCAATTTGTCCATGCATTTTTATTAAAAGATCAAAGTCTGAATTTGTTATAATTGTCGTTTATATTAATGATTTGAATTTAGTTGGGACCCTTGAAGAGCTCACTAAAGCTATTAATTATTTAATGACAAAATTTGAGATGAAAGATTTAGGAAAGGCAAAATATTTTCTTGACCTATAGATTGAACATGTAAATGGTGTAATTCTTGTTTATCAATATAAATATATCGAAAAGATATTAAGACAATTCTATATGGACAAAGTTCATCCTTTGGGATCTCCAATGATGGTGTGATCACTTGATGTTGATCTATTTCGACCTCATGACGATGAGGAGGAATTACTTAGTCCTAAAGTACCATATTTAAGTGCTGCGAGATCTTTGATGTATTTGGCCAATTGTACAAGACCCAACATCGCATTTTTTGTAAATCTACTAATAAGATATAACTCTACTCCTACTCGACGACACTGGAATGAAATTAAGCACATTCTACGCTATTTGAGAGGTACATCTGATTTGGATCTATTCTACTCATTTAATTCCAAATTTCAACTAGTAGGATATGCAGATGCTACATATCTATTTGATCCTCATAATGTTAAATCTCAAACTGGATATGTATTTCTTTACAAAAAAACAGTTATATCTTGGAAATCAATAAAGCAGATGGTTACAACAACATCCTCCGATCATTCTAAAATATTAGCTATCTATAAAGTTAGTAGAGAATGCGTGTGGCTCAAATAAATGATTTCTCATATCCAAGAAAATTATGGTCTTCAATAAATCAAGGGTATTGCAACAGTTTTATATGAAGACAACGTTGCATGTATAGCTCAACTAAGAGGAGGATACATAAAGGGTGACTGAATGAAACATATCTCTCCAAAATTCTTCTATACACATGAACTCCAGAAAAATGGTGATATAGATGTTCAGCAGATCCAATCAAGTGATAATCTAACAGATTTGTTCACCAAAGCTTTGTCTACTATAACATTCAAGAAATTGATTCATCTCATCGAAATGAGACATCTTAAAGATCTTAACAGAGTAAGTTAATATATGAATGACATCCAAGGGAAAGTGTTATGAAAAATATAAATGGTTGTCACCCCTTCATCTTCCACTCCTTCCTCTTCCACCTCTTCATCTTCCATCACCATAAATAATGTACTATCCTTATTGCCCTATAAAAGGGCCCTCTCTCTCTCATTCAAATACAAGAAAAATACTTGAATAGAATAGGCATATGGAAAGGATAAGAGAAGAACAGAGATAGAGAGAAGAAAGATATTTTGTATAAGGTCGATTCCAAATCATCTTGTAATTCCTCTAGAAATAGTGAAGTTTTTTATCCCATCCACCCGTGGAGTAGGCATAGCCAAATCATGTAAAATTTCTGTCTCATCTCTATTTATTTTCCTGCATCTTTTATAACAGTTCAGTCTGGAAGGTTATTAAATATTCTTCTCTTTTTTAAAACAAGTATTCATTGTAATAAAATCACACAACATGACAAAAGTCTAATATCATATCCTTAAACTCATTTTTATCTCCATATCAATGTCCTTTATATATCATCTCATAACCTTTATTGTCTTTTCCAATATGTCCATTCAAATCTACTCGCATGAATATTTTTCGGTTCTTGGTATTTCTTGTATAATACGATAAATATTTTCTCAAAATTGTTTCTTAAGGCTACTAAGCCTATTTGAGGAGCATTAACATTATGGCATCTATTATCTCTTGACCTAAGATCGAGCATTTTGATTTTTTATGAATCTATCATCTACTCTTGACATTTATAATACTATCTTTTAAGTTTGTGCTTAAAATGATTCCTTCCCTATTTTTATATTTTTCTTTTCTATTGTATTAAAGTTTGAATCCTAATTTTTCAATTTAATTTTCTCCCTTTCTTGAAGACATATTACATTTTTTTTTCTAATCGTTGTGTCTAATGTCTCCATGCCTTTTGTCCATAAGTTTCATTATATTTCAAGTCGCTAAACTAATCCTAGTCTCCTCAACTAACTTTTTTACCTACGCAAGTCCATAACAATGTGAGAATCCTCACATGCTTGACATTAGACTGGAACATCGATACAATGTGTTGTTTCAAAGCAACAATCTAACTCACACTCGCCCACTTTTTACCACACTAAGATAGTATAAGTGCAATACGTTGCTCATAGGAGATGCCTTTAGCAAATAATCAATGAGGATACATATCAATATCATAGAGATTTGATAATTTGTACATTGGCCATCAATATGTAACACAACCCTCCTCCTTTACCCAATTTTAAGACCAACTATATGTGCAAAGATTAGACCCAGAGAGCATCACAAGCCAGTTGCAACATGGAAATAATATGAAAAGAAAAAAAATCAGCTTCTATGTAATAATAAAGTATTAAAAAACAAAGTAGTCCTTCTATACTCATCAAAAAAGAAATAAGGGCCCCATTTAGTTGTGGAAAATATTTTCCACTATGCATTTTTAAGTTTTCCAAGTAATTATAAAAATTTTAAATTATTTTTAAAATTTTCAAGAGTCTATTAAAAAGATGCAAAATATAGAATTTGTTTAGTTGTACATAATAATTTTTTATTTTTTATTTGCGGACATTAGAAAAATTACAAAAAGTACAACTTCTTCTCTAATTTTCCAAAAAATTATACAAGATAGTAAATAGAATCATGCACTTGAGTTTTGATTTTTATAGATTTGAAAGAAACTCAATACATTAATCACACAAATCACAGTCCAACCATATGCAAAATAAGAGTTAAAAATTAAGAAAATAATAAAAAGATTTTTTCCAACTATCCTATAAAAATTTAAAAAACAAATTGAAAAACAAGATAATATTTTCATAATTATTTGAAAAATTATAAATAAAAATTAGAGCTATTTCCTAAGCAAATGGTGTCAGCCTTTTATTATTGTTGATTAATTTCATACAAATATTGTAAATTTAAAAATAAAAAAAAAATAACCTTTGTTGTAAATTTTTAAAAGTTAAAATGAAAAATAAAAGCCACTGAAATAATATTTATTTTATTTTAAAATTAATTATCAAAGCACCAAAGTTACCAATGTACCTTATTTTAAAATTTTTCAACATCTATATAAAACTAACAAAAACATGAAAGATTTTTCTACTTCCATATATAAATCATAAAATTCTCAGAAAGAGTGATATTTATAACTACAAAAAGGTCGATAGTTTTCAGAACCCACCCACACACATGGGCCCACACACTCACACACGCACACCCACGTGCACGCGCGCCCCACACGCACACAAATATATATATTTCCAAACGCAAGTTTATGTTTCTCCAATTTTGACATCACAAATTCATTATTGGCTCTTCATTATAAACTAAATGGAATGAAATGGCTGCTCAACTCATCATCAATAGAAAACTGCATGGGAGAATCCTACATAAAATACACACAAAACGTATAGAAATATAAGGAACCAAGAAGCAGCATCTTCCATTCTCATTCTAAGCATTTAACTAAGAAAGCACTGGCTAGCCACTAGCCACGTGCTACTAAAAATTTTCATTAGCAAAATATCAGCCCTTTCCTTCCTTGCTCTTCTGGGTAACTAATCTCCAATTAAGTCTTTCACTACAACACAGGTGTGTACATAGCCAGCACAAAAAAGAAAAATTGGAACCAAAGAAACATGAGTTAACGGCCTCGACCACGTCCACGACCACGGCCCCTGCCCCGACCACGCCCCAAAGGCCTCCCTGCATTGATACAAATGACCAAAATAAAATTAAAAATGAAATAATATTGACAGGACATAGACTTCACTAAACCCACACGCACATGACTCCAAAACGCAAGGAATTGCAGCCAAAGATTATTGGGTGTACCAGCAGTAGGCTTCTTGGGCTTGACCCTGGGTGTTTCTTCCACCAGTAATGTCTCGAGATTTATGCTGTCAGGAAGGATGTAATACCGTATATTGTTTCCCCTAACACTCAGGTGATCAAGATTTACAGGATTTTTTCCCTTTAGTGTAAGTTTCACAGTCTTCAGATGTGTGTTCATGCTAATATCCACTCCTATAATGAGCACCAGTCAGAAAATGTCACATGACCACATTTTTCAGCCTTTCACAAGCCCGTGTTTGTGGACTAAACAAGCAATTTCAACTTGATCATAAATATAAATCCATCATACAAGTCCCTCTAATTACCTTCTACTCTAGATGTACAGATTATATAAAAAGTTACCTACAAGGCTTCTACAAGAGCATGCAAATGAATTTCAGGCGATAACAATGCTTAGTTAGGGGGGAAAGAAAGGAAAAAAAAAATATTCTTGTATAAGCTCATGACACTTCACTCTCTCACAAACTAATGGAGGCCTTTATAGTCCATGTTCAGTGCACCCAAATTAAGAGATCAGACAAGCTAAAAAGCAAGGGGTGGGGTCAACATACACATTGGTTGGACAGCTATAATTACACAAATATAGCTATTTGATACAAGAGTTCGAATAAAAAAATGTTGCAACTAATATCTACATTCAAGTTTGCATAAAATTTCAAGCCTTGAAGTTAACATTCAAATCCTTCCCGATACCTCTCTTTGGAAATTTAATGATTTTGATTAATTTTGGATGACTGATGGAAATTTCAAACAGAAATTTTATTAGAATAAAATTACAATCATTTCAATTTCAAGGGGTGCGAAAAGAGGAAATTTTGAGTAAAAGTTCAACAATTTCATGAAGTTTAAGACCAAGGGTGCAAAGAGGGATTGTGGAAGTTAGAAATGACCGAGACACAATCAACTTTCGTCCAGTGATAGATAATTGGGTCCAAAAAGAAGAAGAGGATTTTAAATGCTATCTGAAATCCAAAAGAACCATATGGAGGGGCCATTGAACAGCTGAAAAGAATTCAAGGCTAGTTTTCAGAACAAATTAAGTTATCACGTGAACAAACCTCAGCATTTAATAATTAAATGGAAAGCTAACTTTGATTCACTACCAACCAATATGAGACCATTAAAACAAGGACACAGTTCACCTTCAATGCCAATTAAAGTTGGGGAAAATAAAAGAATAATACTTATTTCTGGAAAGGAATAGGAGTCTAGGAAAGAGTTTGCTAAAAATAAAAAATAAATAAAGGGGGCAAAAGACACTCACCTCGCCTGAGGTTTGGAAAAAAGACAGGGACCTCCCCTGAGGTTTCAAAAATTCCAGAAACCTCCCCTGAGATTTCAAAAATGTCACAAACCTCCCCCGAGGTTTAACAAAAAGACACAAACCTCCCCTCCAAAGACCTGTCTTTTAGCAAAATACAGGGGGAGGTTTGTGTCTTTTTGGCAAACCTCAGGGGAGGTTCTTGGAATTCTCGAAACCTCAAAGGAGGTCTCTAAGATTTTTGAAACCTCTGGGGAGTTAGTGTCTTTTGCCCAAAAAATAAAAAGGCAAGGCATATGTAATGCTAGTAGAGATGGAGAATTAGATAGCACCATTACTGTATTTCACTAGCACTACAATTACAGAGAAACCCATTGAACAATATTCTAGTCATTTTTAAATCAGAAAAGATACTACACACACACAAAAGTACTCAAACCATGAATTGCTCAAATTATTAGAAGCCTAAGGTTATGTTTAGTTTGTAGAAGACCTATTCCTTGTAACAAGATGAAACAAATAAGAATGTAATGAAAATTGTTGCATAGCAATGCAATTGATAAAAAAAAAAAAGTAACTTGAGCAAAAGTTTGTGTTGTTCCATCCAAAATGGTATAGATATTTCCATGGTGAAATATGGGAATGGTTATTCCTTGTCTAAACCCTATTATGGATTCATAAAAATTTTTGCATTGTTATTTCTTTTATGACAAGGACTCCTTTAATCTGTAAACTATCAAACTCTTCTATATAGACATTCCATGAACCAAACATAACATAATGGAAACACACACATTCACATGCATGCACACACACAAGATACAGTAGCTACTTACAATTTTGTGTGTACATAAAACAAACTAATGCATATAAATATATGATTATGTACATAAACATGCATGTTAATGCCTAAACATGGAATTGAGTTCATAAAAAAATTGATTGTCCTAGCAATGTTACAGAAATGAAAAAATATCTGACAATTACTACTCAAATTCAACTAAAATATTCTACATTTGGTTGTATATTACTCAAATGAACCTCCAGCAAAGAAAAAACCATGCAATTAGAGAAGATAATTTCATTAGAGGCCAGTTCATTAGAAACTATGCAACTTTTACTAGGGTTTTACAGTCAACTGCACCTTAGCAACCCAGGCAGCAGTTCATGTGAAATGTAAACAATTAGGTTTTTGGGCACTATGAAATGCCCATATGGCCATAACATTACAATACACAAGTCAAAAGGCCATCTATGTAGTGATCACCCCATCTAGAACAGCTAAGATCATCTATAACATGTTTACTTCAATTAACAAATTTTTTTGGACAGAAAAAGGAAGCTTCACTGAGAAACAGATATAAAGGAGAATTAGAATTCAGTTAAGAAAAAGGGAAAAGATACCAACATCAATTTAATTGACCCACCCGGCCTCAGTTGACATCATAAAAACAGCATCCCTTAAAACAGCCTGCGCTATAGGCACAAAGAGAAACCAAATATTTTATCCTATCCCAAAGAAGCCTTACTAATAATCACTTTACAGAAAAAAATTCCAGCATTCCTTTCAAATCAAGTTTCCCATAACACAGCACAAAGAGCACATTTCCACAATCTCTTTACATCCTTACCTTTCCCAAAACCAGTAAAAGAAATAGTAAAGAGCTCCTCCCCTGACTTCAGGCAAACCCACATTTCACCACAAGCCCCAAGCAGAACAATGCAGGAACAAATGCGACGCATCCTCAAAACTATTCCCGCACAAGAGACACATTGGGAAACAAGGCTTTTGAAGACATATATCACAGCAAATTGTTAGTGTTAACTCTATCAAGTCCAGTTTAAATACAATTCTCTTCTTTCTATGACGAACATCCTCCAACACCACATTTGCAAACAAGATAGCATCCACAATCTGCCTTTTACAGAGATGCACTTTGAGCAAGGGAAATGGTATCACTAAAGACACAAGCCTATTAGCAAGCACCATTGCAATGATCTTATACACACTAGATACTAAACAAATAGGCTGAAACTCCAATACTTGGTGGACCTGCTTTTCTTAGTTACTAAGGCAATAAAGTCAAGTTCACATTCTTCCTCAATTTTTCATCACCATCAAACTCATAAAAACTTTCATTAGATCCTTTCCCCACCACATCCCAACATTCCTAGAAAAAATATATATTAAAACCATCCAGCCC
The DNA here is from genome assembly GCF_029873635.1 of Malania oleifera. Lineage (NCBI taxonomy): Eukaryota > Viridiplantae > Streptophyta > Magnoliopsida > Santalales > Ximeniaceae > Malania > Malania oleifera. Next base: position 50,101,246 of record NC_080422.1, on the reverse strand, counting down.
AAGAGCCTTATCCCTCTCTAGACTACAGCCCTGACCTCCTCCCCAAAAGACCTCTCCAACCAATAATTGGCATGTCCACAATGGGACTCCATTCCAACCCCTATATCATTGGTTTTACTGAATCTTCCTCAGTAAACAAGTTTCAAAAGAAATTAGTATCCTCTTCAGCTATCAACCTAAAAGAGCGGGGGCTCTAAGCATTAAAGATTTTCGTCCCATCAGCCTGGTCGGAAGCTTGTACAAACTCCTCTCCAAAGTTCTAGCTGCCAGGCTCAAATTGGCAATTTCAGAAGTAGTTGGGAAGCACCACCATGCCTTTGTGATAGACAGATAAATTCATGGACGCTACTCTTATTGTGAATGAGGTCGTTGATCCCTGTTTAAAGGGAGGAAAAAGCAGATTAGTGTATAAACTGGATATGGAAAGGCCTTTGACCATGTGAATTGGAGTTGTCTGCCTTATGACAAAAGGATGGGCAAGGTTGGTGCAATTGGACCAGTCATTGCATTCCCACCGCTTCTTGCTCCATGTTGATTAATGGCTGCCATATGGAATTTTTCAGATCATCTCGTGGTTTGAGGCAAGGAGATCCCCCCCCCCCCCCTCTCTTATTTATCTTGGTTATGGAGGTTTTGAGCCATATGATCAAGACAAATGAAGGTGGCCTTCTTAAGGAGCTCAACATCAGAAAGAGCACATATAATTTCTAGTCTCCCACCTCCTTTTTGCAGACGATACTATTATTTTCTACGAAGGTGATCCCGCTCAAATTCCTAACCTTAGATGCATCCTTCTTGGGTTTGAAGCAGTCACAGGCCTGAAGGTGAATTTGAGCAAGAGTTTGCTATTATTCCTACGGGACCTTGTGGCCCTGGGCCCCTCCTCACAAAAATTTTTGCATGTAACCTCAGAAGCTTCCCTATTTCTTACCTTGGCCAGCCTTTGGGAGCCAAGTTCAAAGGCAAAGGGTGTTTGGGATCCTACAATTGGCAGATTTGCAAGTAAACTCACTGGATGGAAAAGGACATATCTCTCCAAGGGTGGTATACTCACTCTTGTCAAAAGCACCTTAGTCAACCTCCCAGTTTATTTTATGTCCTTGTTTCCCATCCCTAGTGCGGTGGCCGCTCAATTGGAAGGCATCCAGAGAATATTCCTTTTGAGGAACACAAGAGAAAAATTCAAATATCATATTGTGAGGCGAGGGTTGTTAAGCAACCCATGCAAAATGAGGCCTTGGTCTTAGATACCTTCTCCTTTTTAATAAGGCACTCTTGGGTAAATGGCTCTGGAGGTTCATGTCAGATAAGAATCATTTCTCATAAGAAGTTATTGCTTCTAAATATGGCCTTCATCACAACGGGTGGGCCTCCAGAAGCACAGCCCACGACTATGGTACTAGTGTCTGTAAATTCATCAAAAAAAGGTGGGAGAACCCTTTTTTTTTCTTATATTCATTCTGTGAACATAGTAGCTAAATAACCTCAACGTGTCACATAAGGCAAATATTGTATAATCGACGTGGGAAATGATGAAGATATATTTTTTTGGCCTGATGTTTGATGCAGTCACTCCCAACTTAGGGCTTCATTCTCATCTACTTAAAAAGACTTGCCTACAACAAAAATGCCCTCATTTGCCATCACACGGAATGCTCAACCCATGGGAACATTTGGAACATTCCATCCATCAGAAATGTTTTTGACTAGGAAATTGATACTCTAATTGATTTTTACAGCAGCCTTTACAATGTTCAGAGCCAGGGCTCCTCCAACAATCCCAAGTGGTCCCTGAGCAAGGAGGGAACTTTCATAATCAAGTCTCATTTTAACCACCTTAGCTGTGCAACGGAGTGCACCAGCTCTTTTCCTTGGAAGCCCATTTGGAAAACTCAGCCCCTTCCAAGGTGGTTTCTTCCACCTAGGAGTGGGCAAGATCCTCACTCTTGACAGCTTTCAAAAAAAGGGCATCTCTACCATGAATAGGTGTTTTCTTTGCATCAAAGAAGTGGAATCTGTAAATCACATCCTTCTCCACTGCTACTGGACCAGGAATCTCTGGAGTTTGGCCATTTCCTTGATCAATCAGAAATGGGTCACTGCAGCGTTGGTTGAGAGTAAGAGAAAGGGATCTGTGCTAACAAGTTCAAAAGGAGAGCCCTTACTCTTATTCCTTGGGGCAGTTTGGAAAGAAAGAAACAGAAGGTCCTGCGATGGGATGGCTTCTTCTCTGCAGGCTGTTAAAGATAACTGGTTTTCCACGATTTCTAGTTGGCATTGTGGGTTGCCTGAGAGGGACTGATGTAGGACAAGTGAGAAAATTTAGATATTGAGAGAGAATTAGAAGAAGAATAAGAAGCAGCAGTAGGAGGAGGAAGACCAAAACAGAATAGAGTTGGGGAAAGAAGAAGAAGAAGGATGATGAAGGAAGAAGAAGATGAAGCCTGCAGGAGAGAGAGAGAGAGAGAGAGAGAGAGAGAGAGAGAAACTTCAGCAATTTGATTCAAAGCAATAACTGTACATCAATTTGCAAGTCCAGCACTTAAATCACTACTACAATTAACACATATTTACAAATATGATCCAACTAAACACATAATTACAAAATACTAAAGGAAGGCACTAAAAAATACAAAGAGGTCCTCCATACACATTATTTCCTAAACCTTTTTAAACCTACACTAAAATACATATGCTGAATGGACGGCCTAGGGGATGCAGATGGTCGGTCCTCCATCAGGGACCTCTCTATTTTTCTTGATTTCCTAGATATATTAGTGACTGGTGTTTGTTTAGTTTTTTGTTTGCTTGCGCTGTACTTGAATGGCATCTTTTTGATGCCCAGTTTGTCTTTAATAAAGATTCTTTACTGATAAAAAGAATTCAATCACTATTTCCCCGTTCTCAACTCCATTTCTCTTATATAATTACAACTCAGCCCATTTGCTGCCTTATGAAAAATTTTTGAGCTACAATCCCCATTCCTTACCCATTTAAACTAAGTTTTTTGCCTCCAACTCCTACCTTATTCAACAATACATCCTCTAAAATCATTCTTCAAAAACACTTGCCTTGCTCCCTCCTCTTCTGAAAGACCTTCCTCAATCTCTTTCCTAACTAGCAAACTCAATTCACTAAAAATACTCACTTTTTTTCTCTTAACATCTTCAAACACCCATAAGTTCCACTTTTTAAGACCTGTTTAATCCCCTTCAACTTCATAAAACTAAAACCTTTCCTCCAACATCACAAATACTCCAAGTCTCCTTAAATAACGTGTGAAAACCATGATGATCCATCCACATGTTAAATTCAAATTAACACATTAACTTGTTACATACGTAGTTCAATCATTGTGGTTTGCAGAATTCAGACACAATCTTTAAAAACTTATAAATACACTCCTCCTGACAAATTGTACAGCTCTGACCAGTAACACTTGCTAAATTTGCAAATAGAAAGGTAAATTACTAATTCCATTATCCCTTTGTATAGAGTTGAAATGAAAAGATTCTCCACTGTCATTTAATATTTTTGAAAATGTAACATGAACAGAGATTCATTTCTTAAGCACACAGCTGACATCCTACAACCAAAGACTGCATGAATAAATTAGAGAAAGATACCCATAGAAGTAAGGTAGAATAAATCGGATTAATCAAACAATCCTCTATGTGTGTGTGTGTGTGTTTATGGGCACATGAATAGTCTTATTGTCTACATAATTTCAACTTGAGAGGCAAATCCTGGGGAAAAGTTGCCAGAAAGGAAATGATTAAAATTGAAAAATATCTATTGCTAAACACTGGATTGTTCCATCTGCAGCAGCACTATTTTTGGATAAGTAAATCAAATGCACAAAAATGGAAATTTTGTTTAATTAATTAACTAATTCATTGGTAGTTAGAGAGACACTTGTTGGTAAATTTAATAGAAGGAAGCATTATTCAAGTATTGGTGCAAATAACATTTTTGAGATGAGACATCACTATACATTGGCATACTATTAATTCTCTTCATCATGTTGGGAAAAAAACAGATTCACACACACACACACATATATTGTTGGCAAAGAATAATCAAGACCAACTTCATCAAGTAGAATTAACATGTGGATCCTTGTACATGGAGAATAAACAAATTCCAAATGAAATCTCCTTGTACATGGAGAATAAAGTGGAAGGTTTTTTAATCAGAGTGAGCTGTGTCAACTATTCAATCAACTTATATTTGGCATGTTTCCTATTCTTCTTCAGAAACAACTGGGCTATTTCTTTGAAAAACTGTGTCCATTTTCAAATGTAAAAATTCGGCAATGATCTCGTCGCTAGTTGGGGAAAGAATCCATGTGAACTGGATTCTATGAGAAATGACAGAGAACAGGATTTTGTTAGAAAAATGTCTGGTTGGCAAACAAGGATTGGTTCAAGGTTCAAAGTGCATATAAATATTCTATATGATCCCACAAAATCTAGTATCATTCAAGTAATGGATTCTAGTCAATTGAAAGGATATTCTGATCATTTCAAAGATCATTTGGCATCCCTTGGTAATGACAAGTTGAAATATCAGAGACATTCAAAGAGAAATTCAACAATCAAAAGTAGGAAACTAAGGGACATTCGGAACCAGCAACTGTGTCAAAAATTATGATAATGAAAAAAATAAATAAAAACTAAAATCTTAAACATGTGTGGTTATTCACCAAATTAGAAATAAATCAACAACCTATTGAATGCATGTTCATTTTTGTCTTCGAAATTAACAAAGATTAATTATAGTACCATCTTTCCAATCACCACAAATTTTTCACAAGTACTAAGCAATTTAACAGCATCACTATTAGACCTTAATCAAACATTAGAAATAAAAATATTATTATAATATTAGAACAATGAAAATACCAAGAAAATACAAATTAAGATATTATATAAAAATAAGAATTACTTGATAATTTTTTTATTTAATAATTATATTTTCAAATTCATTCTTTAATACTGCAAGAAAATGGAAATTTGTTTGTGTTGAATTCTCCTACTCATATTAATATTTTGGATATATTTACATTTTTTTATTTTAAAATTCAACTGGCAGTTTTATTTTATGTTCTTGTCATTTAAAAATTAGGTGCACAATAATCTAATCCACAAAAGTGAACTCTAGAACTGGTTGCCACAAGTAAAAACCAGAAAATATAATTTTTAATTGTTGCAACAGCAGTTAAAATCAACAATAAAAGAAAAGCTAACAACGCAAACAAACAGGTAGCTGTCAGCTGCTGCTTGTAGAAAGTTTTATGTGGGCTTGTTTAAGAAATTTTGTAGATAGGAGAAAATTTAGGTGTTCAACATGAATGGTGGAGAGCAACATTTGTGACATATTTCATCAAGTGGGACTAAGGTTGAATGGCAGGGGTTATTTGATCTTTGTTCCAGGGGTGTGAAAGAATACAATTGACGAATTTTTCTCGATGGTCCTCTGGGTCTAGTAGGGTTGGGGAAAAAAAATGAGAGTCAAGGTTTGGAACCACCCAAATGAGGTTGTCAAAGGGGAAATTCTTTGGGATCACTTGACAGTGACAGGCAATGTGCAAATTGTGGACAATATGAGGTTGCAACAATCATAGGATGGAATGGGTTTTGGTAACTCATGTTTTATTGATGAAGTTGGGATCAGAGAAGTCTAACTCGGTCGCATCCTGACACGTGGGAAATGCTAATGCCCAATTCTTTAGAAGGGAAGGATTGATGATCAAATAGGCAATCTCAGACAGGCTTCTTCGACAAGCTCTGGTCAGTTGTTCAGGTAAGGGCCATGAAATCAAGCTAAATTGCACAAAGTATTTAGAAGAGCATAGGCTCCACCAAAAATTCTGGACGGAAAAGAAAAAAAAAATACTAAAGAGAAATAACAATGGGATTTTACTTGTGTCGACTACCCAACTAGCTCAGGATGTGGTTTTGGGAATGAAGGCCGAAATTGTGGCCAGGAGATTAAGGGTGAGTTTGGCCCCTTTTTCGAAGAAGTTCTCCTTTTTGAAATAAAAGTTATGTCTAATGCATTAGGTAAACAGTTTTTCAAGATTTTAATATCTAACTCTTGCTTTTTTGAGAAGCAGATTTGAAGCTTTTAAAACTTAAAGCTTGCTTCTTCTTTTTTCCCTCTAACAGACTATTCTACTCCATTGCATAATTTGCATCCCAGATTTTTTTTTTTATATTACACACTTAAAGAAACATTATTTATATCTCTTAAAATGACAGCCATTTTGGATATTCTAAACATTCCAAAAAGGATCCTGTTTTTTTTTTTTTCTTTCTTTTCAAAAGTTTCTTTTATCAGCAATAAAGGGGCCAAACTAATCCTAAGTATTACGCTAATGTATCGAATGAGGAGAGTGAGCTAGACAGTGATTTTGACTATGGCAGCTGTTTGTTATTGGATTTGGAAAAATTTCGTGCCCTTCATGGTTGTAGGACAAACTCCTGTCCACATCATATCTCCCATGTGTCAAGGACCATGTAGTTAAATTAAGAAGTTCCAATTTTTTAGGAAGAGAATTACTTTAGAAAAATTTATTGGTCAAGCAAAGAAGAAACAAAAGAGCACTCAAGAAGGAAATGGTATACTACCAATTCCTCTCCAAAAAATACTAGTGAGAAAGGCAATGAAGTTCAAGATTTGCCGGATGGTCTGCATCCTTGATTGACCAACCCTACCAAGCAAGAAATTAGGTTGGTTTGTGGGAAATATAAATGGAAACAACAATGTTTTAAAAGGCTCAATTGAGGCAAAGCCCAATTGAGGCTCGCCTCAAGATAAGACGTGCCCTAAGGCACAATAAAAAATATCAAGTCTCAAAAAGGCAGCAAATTATGCATTATGGCTTGAGAATTTATACAACAAACACACCTTTTGCACCTTTTTAGTTAAAATTTACACATTTTGTGTGTAAAACTCAAGTTAGATTTGGTTAGAAAATTTCAACCACATATTTGAATGAAAAAGGTCCTAATATAAATTGATCTCTAAAACTCTTGAACCTACACTTCTCCAAAATAATAGAGAATTGCACCCTAAATCGAGGGAATAATTTGAATTTTTTAATGTTATAACTATCTCTAGACATGATTCACTTATTGAATTCAGGTTTTCCCACAAAGGCCAACAAGTAGTTTACAAACTATAGTTTCATTTTTAAAAATTTTATTTGTAATTTTCTTGATGCTTAAAAATAAGTGTAAATAAAGGTTTGCACTTTGCCACATGCCTTTGCCTCTCAAAATATTGGGAAAAACAATCAAAGAGTGTTATATAACTAAACATGATCTATTAATTATGACGTGAAGGCTTTTTTTGGATAGGAGAAAATATACTAACAAAATAACAAAGTACAAACACGGGAGATCAAGATGTCCTCCAAAGAAACAAAAGAAAAGTTATAAACAATTACAAAATAACTGCCTACCAAACCCTCTGTAGGTCAGGCAGCGATATGCCCCAGAAGAACCTGAAAGAATGGGCCCAAAAAGAGGCAAGAAACACAACTCTATTCCATAAAAAACTAGGAGAGGCTGTGTGGTCTTTTAAGATTCTAGAATTCATCTCAATCTAAAGGTCCACAAGGGGGCAAAAGACACACATCTCCATAAAGCCTGCCCCTTTTGGACTTGCCAAAACCCAATAGATCACTTGCAAGAAATTCCTCATAATCGACCACCCATAGAGCCACCCAAGCTTCATCAAAACCAGTGTTTTAAAAGGCAAAGGCAAAGGCGTAAGGCGAGGCGTTTTACCCTCCGTGAGGCGAGGTGTAAGCCTAAAGGCGTTGACGCATAACCATTTTGAGATTGTATTTTTTTTTAAATAATTAATAAATAAAATTAATTTATATATAAAAAAAATGTAAACAATTTTAGAATAATAGAGAAAAATATATAAACATAATTTTTAAATATCATATAGGCCAATTTTAAGTTTTAACTAACAAACACAAATAATATAAGTTAAAAAAATAGCATAAGTCATGGTAAAAAATCCAAATTAAAAATGTCTTAACTCTAATTTCTAAAAGCCAGCTGCAGCCAACAGCGGCAGAGAGTACAAGAGGGTCGCGGAGAGAGGCAAGAGACTGCAGAGGGTCGCTGCAGAGAGACAACAGCTCCGAAGAGTTCGTCAAAGGGAAAAATACGTCAGAAAGAGTCATAGGAGGCAGATAAGAGTTAGGAAGGGAACGTTGACTCCTCGGAGAGAAACGAGAAGCTTGGAGGAATTGTTGGAAGCAGCCATCGAGTCGTTGGAGAGAGAGGAGGTGCTGGAGAAATCGTTGGAGAGAGAGCAGCGGCTATCGTCGAGGAGAGGACTCGCTGGAGGCTTCATTGAGAGAGCAGAAGGGAAGAAGCTTCGTGGCAGAGAGGGAGGTTCTAGGTTTTCTTTTTCAATTTATGTTTTAAACCGAGAAGCCCAAAATGCATACGCCTTGAGATTTGAGGCGTAAAAGGCGAGCATTTACAGGAGAGGCGTACGCCTTCTCCCTTGAGGCGTACGCCTTTTAGGATTTACACATTTCTACCTGCGCCTTAGTGCGTTTTAGGCCCAAATCGCCTCGAGGCACACCTCAATAACACCTTTTAAAACACTGATCAAAACAATAGAAGAGGGCATTTTAAAGGTAGTAAGCCACTTGGCAATGAAGAAAGTGGTGTGTAGGGGTGTACAAAAATTACCGAAAACCGGACCAAAACCGAACCGAAACCATAAACAGTTCGGTTTTTCGGTTTCTGGTTTCAGTTGCGGTTTTCAAAAATAAAAAAGTTCGGTTTCAGTTTCAGTTTCAGTTTCAGTTTCGGTTTTATGTTGAAACCGAATTGAAAAAAACCAAAAAACCGATTTATATAATATATATATATATATATATATATAATATGGCTAGTAAAAATATAGCATGCAATATAGCCACTATAGAAAATAAAAATCCTCAATAAATTTTTAAGAACTTTATGAAAAATAAAGGTTATTTTTGTTAAAAGTGCCCAACATATTTTATTTTGTTAAAATTATGAGTCCCTATAAAAAATTAAAATGTTCAATAAATTTTCAACAATTTTATGAAAAATAAAGGTTATTTTTTTTGTAAAAAAAATCAGTTTAAAACCGAAAAACCGCAACCGAACCGCCACATTTTCGGTTTTCAATTAAAGTATAATTTTGGTTCGGTTTCGGTTTCGGTTTCGGTTCAGAAATCCCAAAACCAAAAATTTCAGTTCGGTTTTCGGTTCTAGCGAAAACCGAAACGCACCAAACCATGTATAGTCCTAGTGGTGTGTGTGTTTCATCGGACTCATGACAAATGGAGCACATATTATGATAAAGGGCCTTATAGGGTCTTTTGCATTATGATAGGTCATGCAAATGAAACATGTTGAGAAAGACAGTCCAAATGAATGTCCTAATCTTAAAAGAAACCTTAGCCTTCCAAATGATGTGGCTCAAAAGAAAATGACCTGGGAAAAAGATTGGAAGGAAGAGTTTGAAGGAGGTGATGGGAAAAAAGATTGGATAGAGAAAAAACTGAAGAACAACACCAAACCCCCCCCCCCCCGGGGAAAAAATACTCATCATTCCTTTAAGAAACAAAAGGCTACACAACATTAAGCACAGTGGAGAGCTCTTCAACCTCTCTTTCATAAGAATTCCTATAAAAATGGAAATCCCAAGAAAGAGATCCTTCTACACATAAAAGAAAGAGCTGATAGGTAAATCGTGATGAGTGGAAATCTTCAAAAAACGAAGCACCATCATCTCCAATAATCTCTCACCAGCCCAAGCATCCTCCCAAAACTGAACCCTCTTGCCATTACCCACTATGAAACAGGTGAGAGGAAAGAAGAAGGGTTTCTTGACCTTTTTTTTTTTGGTCTGGAGACCCCCTCTTGTGGATTATAATATTTCACTCAATAAATTTTCTTCATATAAACAAAGGGGGGATCTGAGGTAGATTCTAAGTCAGGTTCCCTTTTGATGCCAAGAGCTGCAATCTTAGATTCGGGAAAAAAAATGGCAGTGGGGACTTGGGAGAAGAGACAAAAAAACAGTAAATTTAAACTCCAGTAGATCAAACTTGGAATAAAGGATGAAGGCTTTGTTGCTTTTCACTCCATGTGCATGTTTGAGGGTGCTAGTTGCCATGCATCATCTTCAGAAACTATATATTAGTTTAGAGGGTATTAGTAGTCCGCACTAAAATAAATATAGCTACCAGGCACCCAAGAAAACCCTGGTAAAATGAATAAATAAATAAAGCACTAGTGAACCAATATTATTAAGCTTACCAATGTATTCACTCCTCTTACCCATCCAAACCAAAAACGCATATCAAAACAATGGCACAGGTTCCCTACTTCTCCACATTTTACTTCCAAACAATTCAATTGCAGAACCAACAATTTTAATAGCTCAAATTATGGAGAAAATGATAATCTAAGATCTATACCAATAATATCAACCGAATCCCACATTAAACGTGGAACTACTGCACACCAGGGTCCAAATACCTACAAATGTGCAAGCATACACATAGATAACTGAGAGAACCCAAGTACAGTGAACCCTAACTTTTTGTAATTTAAACATAGATTTAAAAAAAATTACGATCCAAGATCTTCAAACTTAGGAAAACAGAATCGTCCGCCCAACTAAGCCTAGTCCAGCTACGTGGCTTAGCAGAGTCGACAAATCAGTTCACATAAACCATAGCCAAAAAAAAACATAAGAGTAGAGATTTAACATCTTTTCATTCTGTTTTTTCCTCAACCAAAGCAGAACACCGGTCAGTAAGAATTCGTTCGATTAAAGTTGAGGAAGAAACCTGTAATGGTGCCGTTAACAACAGTTCCGTTCTTGAGCTCAATAGACACAGTCTCGTTGTTCAACTTCATCAAAAACCTGCTCATTTCATATTCAAATGTAAGACAACAAAATAGCGTAACAAAGAGAGAGAGAGAGAGAGAGAGAGAGAGAGAGAGAAGAGGGAAGAGACCTGACGAGCTTCATCGCTGACGAGAGGAGGAGAAAGGGTAGGGCTTAAGCAAACAAAGCCAGGGTAGCCAGCAGAGAAGACGGGGCTTTAGGGCTTTGGGCACAATTTTTTTATAATACGATAAAATGTAAAACCTGCCGTAAAATTTTTCTATTTGCTATTTGACCCTCCGATTTCACAAATTGTAATCTCTGCCGCATCAGAATGTGCATTTTAATGTTTTATATATTTCAACGAAAATTTTGTCTTTCTATATAATTTTTCACTATAAAATACAAAATTCCATTATATGATATTTTTTATATCTAAATCGAAAAAAAATTGCCATGTGGGGTCCATATTTTATTTTAGAATTTTTAAATATGAAAATCTTTTTCAACTTCAAATTAAAATAATTAATTTTATTAGCACAAAATTTGTTATCTTAAAATTTTTTAAATTTTTAAAAGCTAATTTTTTTAGAAGTAAATATTAAAATTAAATTATTACTAAATGTAAAATCATGTTCTATGATATGAAATTTTTTTTAATGGCAATGTTGCATTTTAAAGTCTCTAATTCGAAATATAAAATTTTCTTTGTTTCTTGAGAAGTTTTAAAATACTAAAAATATCTTAAAAATTGTTTGACCATAACTTTCATGGTTGTAAAACTCAAACCAGTTATCACTCAATAAAGTCATCGGGTTGGTCAAACCAAAAGATTAAAACATGAATATTGTGTGTGTGTGTGTGTGTGTGTGTGTGTGTTGTGTATTATAAAAGAAAAAAGAAAAATTTTTATTTATTTAATTAATTAAAATTTTCATTTAGGTCCTGTTTGGATTAAGAATTTTGGTTGAGACAAGATGTAAAGAAAATAAAAGATGATTACCTATTTTCTATTACATTTTCTCTCTAATATCAAATACTATTATAAAAAACAAAAAAAAAAATGTGTTCTATTGATTACAAATTAAGAAAAATAAAATCTTAATAATGCACAAAAATAAATTTTCCTTCATTAATTTGGTAGATATACATAATTTTATTTTCTTTCTTACTTTCCTTTATATTTTTTTCTTTCCTTAATGTTTTTCATGTTCCAAACAAGGCCTCAAGGTAAAAGAACCCAGAACCCAATTAACATGTGTGTATTGTGTTGAGTTTATCATCTCATGTGTAACTTGCACATGGTGGCCTATAAGATGCTAAAGGGTAGAGGACAGGAAGTCAACCGCTTGGTACTCAACTAACATATATATTTTTTAAAGTGAGGTGGATTAATTTGGCTGGCACTTTGAGTTTAGTCAAGTTAGCTCGAGCACCCGAGTTTGACTGGGTGAAACACATCCAGAAAATGATAAACAATAAGAACAATAACAAAATTTACGTGGTTCGACAAAGCCTACATTCACGAAAATAATGACACAAGAATTTCACTAAGGAAATTTCAAAGTGCACGATACATTTCTCAAATGACCACTTTATCTCTCAATACATGCCCAAAATGACATATATAAGAGTCTCTCAAAGGTTTCCCTCCAATTACCCAACCATCACATCGTTCAAATTCAAAATTCAAAAAGTTGCTCGCAACCTAGGCGCACTCGTTGACGAGTACAAGGATTCGTCGATGATTCAAAGAATGATACTCATCAATGAGAATAGGGCATTCGTCAACGAGCCTATTTTCTGCTCTTGGTATCTCTAGAACTTTGAGATTTTTCTGCTGTTGGGATCTACTCGTCGACAAGCACAGGGCACTCATCGATGAGTCTCTGTTGTGTTGCCCCTTTATGTTTTTCTTCCTTCTTTGTTCATGAAATCCAAGTATAAGAGTCACACCATAAACAATAATCTCCACATTGGCAATTATACGCCCCTTAGGAGAATCTCAAAAAACATGTCTAACTGCTCCACCTTGAACTTGAAACACTCGGTTGGGTTTGTCTCCCTTCTATCAAATGGAGACATAGAGTAAGTCCAAGCAATGCTTGAACTTTTCAGAAGTAACCGATTTCGTCAAAATATCTGCCACATTTTCAGACATGTGAACTTTCTCCAACACAAGCTCACCCAAAGCAATCAATTCTCGAACCTTGTGGAATCTCACATCAATGTGCTTGTGTAATGACCCGAAGAATTATGGTATTTAAATAATAAAGAGGAAAAAATAGGAAATTAAAAAAAGGGCACAGCGGGTCCTCATCGACAAACACGGCGTGACATATTGGGCTCCTTGACAAACGTCCTTCTTGACCTCGTCGACGAGCCAAGCCAGTGTATAAATAGGCAAAAACTTCATTTTTGGCCAAAATTTCTTGCGCAGATTCTCTTTCATCCCTTCTCTCTAAGTTTCTTAGCCGGATTTATGTCGATTTGATGATTTAAAGCCACACGACATTCCTGGGAAAGTTCTCTATATATCTGCTGGAATGGATCGTCGGTAGGGCTACTTTGAAATTCATCCCTTATTCAAGGTATGGCTATTTATTCAGAATTTGGTCTTCCCATGGTTATAGGAAATTTTATTCACGGAAAAATACTGAAGTTTGGTTATAAGAGTTGTCGTTTTCAGGGTGTTGAACAGGAAACCTTGCGAGTGCAAGACCAGTGAATTCTAGGGGGATTTCTTTTCAATAATCAAGTAAGAGAATAAACTAAAGCAGTCATTTTCCATGCAAATTATTATTATTAATTAGCAAATTAATTTTCAGGAAGCATGTATTATATATATATATATATATATGAGTAAATTGGTAAAAATGTATATTTGGGAAAATACTGCTATTATGTTGAAATGTATATATATTATGAAATGTTAGAAAATATGATTTTAGAATAGAATGTATGGTTTTATTTAACATTGTGTTGCATGAATATTATTTTACATGGAAATTATTATGTTATGGCAATTTTACGAATAAGGTATGTTTTCAGAGATTATGAAATAATGCAGTACATTATGATTTCAAAATACATAATAAATTAATTATTTATTCTGAATGATAAGTATGAAATGTTTGGCGCAAAGTCGTGATTGATAGCCGGCGCAAGGCCATGTATTTCAGCGCAAGGTCGTATTTATGAATGTTCGGCGCAAGGCCACAAATATAAAAGAATTCGGCGCAAGGTCGTATGTATGTATGTATGTTATTACAAAAAATGCTATCAATCTATTTATGTTAGACAAGTATATTATCATGTATTATATGTTATCAGAACTCGGATGATAATTCAGTTCAGTTTCAGAAGCACGGTACCATAGCTATACAGATCAGATTATTATGTTTAAACTTGTGCTAACTGCCCCTGCAAGTAGAGGGGGTGGGAGATGGATAGTCGATGTGGCTTTCAGTGTAGAGTTGTAGACGTCCACCTGGCAGTCCGGACCAGGGTGTGGCGGGCCCATCATACTTACAGACATTTTTGACTCGGCAGTGGTCAGCCAGCCATTGTCAGGTCCCGCCTTCAGGCTGCACAACCTGTCATGCGGGGTAAGACATGACATCAACTAGCTATACATCATGGGTAAATTACAGTATTATCAGTTATATCAGACATTTCATGAATAGTATGATTTCTTAGAAATTATGAAAGTATATGTTATTTAGTTATGTTATGATGAATGCTTTCTAGTATATGAAATGTACTGTATATAAATTATAATACTAAATATTCATGTTGTCACACAGTTGTATTTAGTTTATTTGCCCTTACTGAGAGGTGTCTCACCCTCAACATTAAATCATTTTTAGGAAACCCAGATAGACCAACGGATCGAGGTCGTTGAATTAGTTCAGTACTACCCCGCTAAGAGGGTAAGTTTGATCTAGGAATAGGAAAATTGTGTTGTGGGATTCGTAGATATGTATATATTTTTTTATTTTTGGAGATTGTATATAAACACAGTATTTTGGGATGTAGTTGACTTTGGTATTATGTATTTTATGGTTATGAGAATGTGATTTGTATTTACTACTACTTAGGTTTCCGCTGTGAATGTCAAATGTGTCCCCATTACCCACGGGTTCAGGTTGACTATATTAATAAATATATTTTACTATATGATAACATAAGCAAGTCGTTACAACTTGGTATCAGAGCCTAAGATGCTAGGTTCTGTAGACTCTAGAATGCAGTAGTAATAATACCAGAGTATAGGATAAGAGAATTTGAGGTCTGGTTTTGTAATCTAGATGCAGAACTTCCGTGGTGGTTTGTGTGATTTTTCTGGGGTGACGATTTCAAGAAAGTCATAATAA
Source organism: Malania oleifera (assembly GCF_029873635.1). NCBI lineage: Eukaryota > Viridiplantae > Streptophyta > Magnoliopsida > Santalales > Ximeniaceae > Malania > Malania oleifera. Next base: position 50,085,962 of record NC_080422.1, on the reverse strand, counting down.
ACTATCGTCAATTTAGGTATCTAGGTTGCAAGATTGAACCTTGAATTAAGATAAGGAGAAATGAATTAATTAGGAATATACTATATTGATTAGATGATATATATAGTGAAGGGGTTCTAAGTTAAGTTATTTGTTTTTTAGGATGGACCCTGGTGGCAGTAGTGCCCATGCCAATAGGAATGAGGGTGCTAGACCCTCAGGCGCTGCGGGTGGTGATTCAGATGCAGTTTTGCACAGCGTGGCACAACAGGTTATGGCTGAAATTGCCAAGAATTCCAGGGAGCTGGGTGGTTCGTCTGTAGGCCATGGTAGCTCGATCGAGAAATTCATTAAGATGAATCCTCCGACTTTCTCAGGAGGAACTGATATTGCAGTCGCTGAAAACTAGGTGTAGGAGATTGAGAAAGTGTTTGCAGTGTTGCAGCGTACAAAGGAGGAGAGGATGTTGTTTGCTACCTATAGATTGATTAGAGAGGCCGAGAGATGGTGGATGGCAGTGAAACTCTTAGAGCAGCAGAGGACAGTATGTATGGGGATGACATGGGAGCGATTTAAGGGGATATTCTTTTATAGGTATTTTCCAGCCTTGTCCAGGGAAGCTAAGATAGAGGAATTCCTGAATCTGAAGTAAGGACAGCAGACAGTGTAATAGTACGAGGCGAGGTTCATTAAACTATCTCGCTTCGCCCCGTACATTATCCCAGATGAGTCAAAAAAGGTACGGTAGTTTGAAAGAGGTCTGAGGAGAGAAATATATAAGGAGGTGTCGATACTGAAGTTGCAGGATTTTGCTGAGCTGGTAGATAGGGCCACCATAGCAGAAATTGGAGAGCGATTAGAGGCTAAGGAACAGAGACAAAAAAAAAAAAAGGTTCACGCCTTCTGGTTGCCAGAAGGGAATCAGTCGTGGATCATGGAAGAGAGGTGGCTACTACAGGGACCAGAGGCTGGAGATAGGGAATCGTGGCTTTCAGGGGATGCAGCCACTTCCAGCTTGCCCGATTTGTGGGAAGAGACATCCGGGGGAGTGTCGTGCTAGGTGAGGTATCTGCTACCGGTGTGGGGAACCAGGGCATGTGATGAGGGATTGTCAGGCTCAGATTAGTGCTGCTCCTACTCCTAGACTTGCTCGAGGAAGCTATCAGGCATCACGTGGAGGCCAGCAGAGGAATATGGCTCCAACCAGAGTTTTTGCTCTGACGTCGGGTGATGTTGTGATAGCTGACGACGTGGTGACAGGTACGATTAATATGTTTTTATTTAAAGTTATTGCACTATTTAACTCGGGGGCCACACACTCGTTTGTATCTGTGGGGTGTGTTAAATTGTGTGGGGCTGAAACACAATCACTAGATGTTGAATTATTAGTGGGTACACCGACCGGGTCAACGGTGAGGTGTAATAGGGTACTCCGTGACTGTCCAGTTGATGTTTAGGGGAGAACTTTATTTGTTGATTTGGTGGTGTTGGACATGTAAGAACCCGAACCGTGATATGTGGGTTTAAATAAATAAGAAAAGGGAAAATTGGGAATTTAGTAGGATTCGTCGACGAAGCTAAAGTTCATTGACGAAGTCCATGTAAGTCTTGTCGATGAAGTTCAGAGGCTGGTCAACAAGGAAAAGCTAAGAGATTTCGAGAAACAGATGATATTAGGATTCGTTGGTGAATTCATCGTCTCGTCGACGAGTTGTCTATGTGGCCTCGTCGACAAGGACACCATATCGTAGATGAGGACGCCCGAGTCAAAGGGCTATAAATATCAATTCTCTTTACTTCTCAACTAAGAAAACTAAATCCTATCTCTCTCTCTCTCTCTCTCTCTCTCTCTAGAACTCTCCCTACTCTCTATCTCTCTAGATTTCTTCATCGTTCATCATGAGAATCTTTAATCTGAAGTTACCACGAGGATCGTGGAAGGATTCTCTACAAGTTCTACGGATCGGAATCCTGTTTCGGAGATTTTCATGCTTTGGCGTAAAATCAAGGTAAGACTCGGTTTTTAATTCTAATCCGGTAGTTTTGTAGGAAACAATCTTTTGAGTATCTTCTTTACTGTTGTTTGTAGGTTTTGGAACTCGATTCGTTGTTTAGGGACCTTAGAGTTCGGGAGTAGCTTTTTAGGGAAAAGGTATGGGGATTTGTGTTTATATCGGTTATTTTTGAAATCGGACTCAATGGAACTGTGGTTCACGGTCCTGTGTGTGTTTTGGCTACTCATTTGGAGGGATATAATGGGAAAAACTATGGGTTTTTCATGATTATAGTTTTGGGAAAAAGGGGGCAACGTGCTGCATCCTGTTTTGTTGAAAACCTAATGTATATGTTGATTTATACTGTGTTATAGGGATGGTCGTATCTTAACTTGTTTAAACTGTATTTGTTTGGAAAACCATGATTTTAGATTACCAAATGGGTGTGGTTTTTTTGGTTATATGAACATGCATGTGTGTGTGATATATTGAAATGCTACTAGGAACGCGGTTCCAAATTGTTCCAGGTACTGAGAGTGTCCGACTCTATATTCGAGGGCATATGAAATCGCGGGCCATAGATTCGCAGAGTGTTCGGCTCTATATCCGAGGGCGTGAGCCTATTCTGACAGATCAGGCCAAGGGGTGTGGATCCACCAGTTTAGTGCCAGTACGATGCCATGGGAGTCGGGGACTAGCCATGTGTCAGTGGCACCGTGTTACACGGGTTGGTTACGGGCCAACACCGTATGTCGCGAGCCGGCTTCGGGCCAATGGGTGTGACGACGCCGGGATTGCTGATCATGTGTGTGTGTGTGTGTGTGTACACTGTGTAAAATTAGTACTGGACTGCATTTAACTGCGTGTATGTTGCATCATGATTACACTCAAATGCCACACACCGATATAACATGTGTTCTTCCTTATTGAGAGGTGTCGCACCCCTACTGTACGTACATTTTTATAGGTCCTTCGAGTAACCGGAACTAGCATCCTGGTGTAGGGAGCGTAGTGGCCGGTGTACTGTGGTTAGCGCTTGGGTAAGTGCTAGGATTGTGTTTTGGTGGGTTGCCATTTTGGGATGTGTTGGGCACTCAGTTGTACATTGTATGATAAGCCTGTTTCTGCTATTGTATAGACTCTGGTATGATACTGCATATATATATAGAATGACCTATTTTCGCTGCGTTTATTCTGTTATGTTTGGATGTGTTTAGGGTGTCTGGGAACCCCACAGGGTCGAACCCTCATCCTCTGTACTGTATCTTTGGATGCTTTAATGGATACAGGGATAGGTTAGATTACATTTTCACCCCTGGGTCCCATTTTCGGGTTCGGGGCGTGACAACTTGGTATCAGAGCTAACCAGGTTGTTAGGTCTTGTAGACTTGGTTAGGCTTAGCTGTGAGTACATACCAGAGTATAGGATGTTGAATATGGGTAGAGTTGGTTGAGGGTTGTTCCGTTGCTAGACTGGGATTTGTCAGCGGTATTCCGTGTTTTTTTTGGAATGACGATTTTAGTAAAAGAAGGGCAGACCATTGAAGACTTTCGTGTTGGTGTGATAGGACAGACCTAGACCTGGGAAGAATAGTTAACATGATTGGGAATAGATAATTGTGTTAACTATACGTCGGTACGTGTTGTAGGGATACTGATAGGTTCCTATTGTGCTGTAGAATGGAGCCCAAAGATAATGACCTAGGATGTGGCTCCAAGGAGACTACGAGTGATGAGTCTCCTTCTGCACCTCGAGGTTTGACGAGGCAAGTGTTACGGGAGATCGGGCGGAGTTTGAAGAGATGCGAGCGCTCTCCTATTGCTGCGGGGTGCACCATTGAGAGGTTCGCACGCATGCATCCTCCGACGTTCTTTGGAATACTTGACTCGACGATAGTAGAGGATTGGGTGGAGAAGACTGAGAGGATCTTGGAGGTCCTGCACTGCACGGATAGGCAACGAGTCCTCTATGCTACATTCCAGCTATCTGGGAAGGTGGGTCGATGCTGGACTGCAGTGAATCTGCTTGAGAAGCAGAGGGACGGTCCTGAGGAGATCATATGGAGCTGTTTCTAGGAGGTGTTCTTCGATAGATGCTTCCCGACTTCTACACGTGATGCAAAGGCAGATGAGTTTTCTGCTCTGACTCAGGGGAGTATAACAGTGCAGGGGTATGCGACTCGGTATATAGAGCTGTCCCAATTTGCGCTGTGTCTGATATCAAGCGAGTATGAGAAGACTTGGAGGTTCGAGAAGGGCCTGAGAAAGGATATCCGCAGATTGGTGGGTATGCTTCAGATCCGCGAGTTTTCGGTGTTGGTGGATAAAGCCACGGTGATTGAGACCGGTATCCGAGAGGACGAGGTGGATTAGGAATTGAGGAAGATGATAGTACCTTCTGGTTCTCAAACAGGATTTCGTCAGGGATCATAGAAGAAGAGGAACAAGGGCTCAGGCTACCATCAGAATACCGAGTGCTAGGGTTCTCAAGGGAGCCAGATTAGTGGTTGTTGTACCAGATGCCACACATGGCACGAGGGTGAGTGTCGGTCATTTGGGGGTAACTGTTACAATTGTGGCCAGCCAGGTCACATGTTTCGTGATTGTCGTGCACCGAAGCGAGACGTGTCTGCATCTAGTGTGAATCGAGGGAGCAATCAGATACCTCGGGGAACTGTTCAAACGAATACAACTCTGGCCAAAGTATACTCTCTTACTCTAGCGGACGCTGAGCATGCAAGGAACGTAGTGACAAGTACCTTATTATTGCTTTCAAATAACCCATTTTGTGTGACAAGAGTAGAATTTATGATGAATTACTGTTTTATGAGAATATGATAATGATATGGATTTTTATAATAAAAAATCGACGTGCGGGCTGAGAATTTTATATATATGTTTTACTAACATACGGGCCGAGCTATGGATATGATTTGCCGGTGTACAGGCCGAGCTATGGATATGATTTGCCAGCGTACAGGCCTAGCTATGGTAAAATATGAAATGTCGCGCGTACGGGGTGATGATTTTCATGATATATATATACGAAATGATGTGATGATATTGATTTGGCAATTAATAGTATGAAATATCCATGTATCACAGTTTGATTATATGTTATATGTTATCAGAACCTGGTTGGCTTGGTTTAGGCTAGCACTTGCACAGTACCGCTGCTATGTGTTCATGATCATCATGATATTGTGTTAACGCTTCTATACGGAGTAGCGTGAGGACGGATAGTCGATGTGATTTTAAGAAGTGTGGACGCCCCTGGTGTACGTGTTAGCTTTACCGTGATCCCAAGAGGTGGGGTGAATTGGTATTTTTAAACTTTAAGCCCTAGGTTAATCTCCTAGCACCAGTATATTCACAACCCTATGGATAATCTAGTGCAAGTAATGTAAACGTATACTAGAAAGTAAATAAATCAATTTAATCAATCACACATGCAATAGAAAGCAGTAAAGTAAAAGTGACACACAGGAATGTTATCAAGATTCGGCCAATTGCCTACGTCCCAGCCTTGGCTAACAAGCACAAAGATTACCAATATAACTTGTTCACTTAAACGGGTGGAGCGGCACCTATACAAATCAGGTCAATTAGCACAGGATTGAGCTGAACCTTTACAACAATCCTTACCGGGTTAGATTACCGCCCCCTCAGGCCACGCCTGGAAACACTCAAATTTTACAATCAAATGGTACAATGAAATGGTGCTTTCACGTAAAGCAGATTTGTACCCAAATAATAAGCTCAATCAAATGTGCATCAATAGCATGGATATAGTGTAAGCTCAGTGATACAAGATTTGTTCTACCAATACTCAACACAGTATAGTCAATATGAAGCTCAAGGGTATCTAACACAATACAATCAGTATGATGCTCAAGAATAATCAGCACAAGCAATGACTTGGAATCTAAACAGAATATTTTAATAACACATCAATATTCCAAGTATACTAGATAGATAATCAAACTAGTTTCAAAATGGTTTTCTTCAATGGAATAAGCACAAAGCTAGTTTAAAAAGATTGCTTACTTGTTTGAAAAATTCTTTGCACACCAAGAACAAAGCTTTTGGACACTTGCAATGGAATGCAAATATCCTCTACTTTCTTGGTTTAATCCCACACAAGATTTATAATAAGCAAATCTGTGAGACAAACCTAAGCTATGCTCCTAATAAAATAAATCTTAATCACACACAACAATGGGAGTATTAGCACGAAGCAACAATCACATAAACACAAATTGAACTCTCACAATCAAGGATTTTGTCAAGAGGATGCAAGTTTGAGAGTATTAGGGCAAAAAAATGGATTTTCAAAAAAGAGAGAATTTTTTACTAATCACTTTTTGCTAATCATGTTTGTAATCATGCAAATGAAGGCCTATTTATAGGCAGGTAGAAAATTATAAGCGTTCGGGACACAATGGGAATAATTAAGAAAGTCCCAAATGATTAAAGTTCACTTAGCCCGTATTAACCCAGTTTACCGCGGTTAAAATAATTTTAACCGTACGAGGTTCGGGTGACTGAACCTTGGTTCGATTGCCCAAACAGACACAATCATAAAAGATTTCAAATGAGATTCGGTCGCCCGTATAAAGGTTTAGCAGCCTGAACCAAAGTCAGTAGTAAAGCTACATAACTTTGGGTGCCCAGTCTTGGGTTCGGGTGCCCAAACTCATGAATTCGGTCGCCCGGGGCTGATTTGAACTTAAATTCTTGGTCGCCCGACTTGGTAAGGAGTCCCTTTCGAGGCGTTCGGGCGCCTGAGGGAGATAAGCATGTTTATGGTTTGGTCACCCGAGGTCTGGTCAACTTTTTGACCTTCACGGTTCGGGCGCCCGAGGAGATTTGTACTCCTGAAGTTTGGTCGCCCGACTCCTCTTAGCTTGCTTAGATATGTTTAGTTTTCAGCGAAATTATTTCATACTCATATATTTTATGCTATGTGTGCGTGAGTGTTGGAGCCTATGGTCTTGCTAAGGTCTAGTTGAGCTTATACTATATCATATGTGCATGATGTGCAAGTGAAAGTATACATCCACATGCCTAAGTTACTATTACAGACCCTCATTATTACAGACCGATGAATTACAATACATATTGCAAAACTTCATGGTCTTCTTGTTTCCTCAAGTATCCTCCCCTGGGATATTAATTTAAACCTGCACAAGCACTTGTCAAACATCAAATATCAGTATTTATTATTATCAAAATCGGGTGCGACCTATATGGTCAACATTCTCCCCCTTTTTGATGATGACAAATACATTTTGCAATAATTGGGTATAGCTTAAATAAGCTCCCCCTAACAGTATGCATCATGTATTACAACCTTACCCAATTATTTTTGCCTCTTCATTATCTCCCCCTTTTGGCAACAGTAAAAAGGGCTATAAGAGTGAAAATTTCATGCAATAGGTAGATATTACATTTATATATGAGAGATTTTGGAAAGATTTTAGAAAAATTTCAACAGAGTGCCGTTTGTAAATCGAACTTTCCAAAATAAATCTTGTATAAGTGTAACATGTTTGAGTTTTATATATCCTAACAATTTATCCACAACTACTCAAACAGTTCAGTATGGTCCATCAATCAAGTATAAATTTTAATATCATCATGAAATAGACAAGAAAGTTGTACATCACAAATGATAATCATTATACATTACACCAATATTTTCATGCTATAGAAATAACGCATGTGCACACTATCAATAATCAACTTTCACAAGGGCTAAAGCAAGAAGATAAGTCAACAGTAGTATTAGTTGCTAAGACTTGAAAAGTTCCCATGAGAGAGCTCCCCCTAAATTTATGCAAGTTATGAAACATTTAAGTTTAGGAAGCTTCTCTACTATGCATCAAGCCTAACTCACGTCTAATTTGTATGAACCTATCCTCAGGTAGTGGTTTAGTGAATATGTCGGCCTATTGTTCATTGGTGCATACAAACTCAAGAGCCACATCCCCTTTTTGCACATGATCATGAAGGAAATGATGTTTAATCTCAATGTGTTTAGTTCGTGAATGTGAGATAGGATTTTTAGAGATGTTGTTTGCACTAGTATTATCACATTTAATCAGTATTGTTTCATAGTGCAATCCAAAATCCACAAGTTGTTGTTTCATATAAAGAGTTTGGGCACAACAACTTCTAGCCGCAATATATTTAGTTTCAGCTGTGGATAAGGCAACTGAGTTTTATTTCTTGGAGAACCAAGAAACAAGAGATTGTCCTAAATAATGACAAGTGCCGCTAGTGTTTTTTCTATCAACCTTACTACCGACAAAGTCAGCATCAGTATAGCTACCAATCTCAAAGGTAGTATGCTTAGGGTACCACAAGCCTAACTCTATAGTCCCAACTAGATACCTAAGGACTCGTTTGACAGCTTTTAAGTGAGATTCCTTAGGAGCAGCCTGAAACCTAGCACACATACATACACTAAACATAATATCAGGCCTACTAGCAGTGAGATATAGGAGACTCTCAATCATGCCACAATACAATTTTACGTCAACAGGGATTCCTTGCTCATCTTTATCAAGCTTAATGGAAGAGTTAATAAGTGTACCAAGAATTTTGCAATCTTCCATATTAAATTTCTTTAGCAATTCCCTGATATATTTTAGATTGGCATATGAAGGTTCCATGATTAGCTTGCTTAATTTGTAGCCCTAAGAAGAAACTAAGTTCACCCATCATGCTCATTTCAAATTCACTTTGCATGCATTTGGCAAACTCATTACACAGTTCATCATTAGTTGCCCCCAAAAATGATATCGTCCACATAAATTTGAACAAAGAGCATATCATCATTTTTGGATTTGATGAAAAGTGTAGTGTCAATTTTGCCACGGGTAAACCCATTTTCCAGTAGAAACCCACTAAGTTTCTCATACCAAGCTTTAGGAGCTTGTTTCAATCCATATAAGGCTTTAGACAACCGGTACACATAATCAGGATATTTATGATTTTCAAAACTGTGTGGTTGTTCTACGTATACCTCTTCATTAATGAAACCTTTTAGAAAAGCGCTTTTAACATCCATTTGAAACAATTTAAAATTTTTAAAAGCGGCAAAAGAAAGTAACATGCGAATGGCTTCTAACCTAGCAACAGGAGCATATGTTTCATCAAAATCAATCCCTTCCTATTGGTTATATCCTTGGGCAACTAACCTAGCTTTATTCCTAGTTACTACCCCATTCTCATCTTTCTTATTTCTATATACTCATTTAGTTCCAATGATGGTATGCTCATTAGGTATAGGAACTAGAGTCCACACTTTGCTTCTTTCAAATTTATTAAGTTCTTCTTGCATGGACATCACCCAAGACTCATCCTTTATGGCTTTTATAATATTTTTAGGTTCTTCTTGGGATAAGAAAGCAGAGTGATTTACTATATTTCTTAAGGAGGATCTTGTGGCTACTCCACGGGATGGTTTGCCTATAATTTGATCTATAGGATGACTTCTAATGAATTTCCAATCTCTAGGTAACTCTGGATGTTCATTATCTTCAGATGATTTTTCATTTTTTTCTAGGTTTTCACTTGCATTATTTTCAATAGATAGTTTGTCTAAGCATTTTCTAATATCAATATCATCTTCATCATCTTTCTTAAAAAATGGATTAGCTTCATCAAACACAACAGGAATAGATTCAATCATAGTCAATGTTCTTTTGTTGAAAACCCTATATGCTTTACTATTTAATGCATATCCTAGGAAAATACTTCCATCAGAATTGGAGTCAAATTTTCCTAGATGCTCATTATCTCTAAGCACAAAGCATTTATAACCAAATACATGAAAATAGGAAATATTAGGCTTATGGTTGTTCCACAATTCATAAGGGGTTTTATTAATCGAAGGTCTAATCAACACCCTATTCATAACATAGCATGCAGTATTAATGGCCTCGGCCCAAAAATATTTAGGTAAGTTATACTCATTCAACATAGTTCTACCCATTTCTTGCAGTGACCTATTCTTTCTTTCTATTACACCATTTTGTTGAGGTGTCCTAGGTGCAGAGAAGTTATGTGATATGCCTTCTAAGTCACAATATTTTTCTATGCTTTCATTTTTGAATTCCGTGCCTCTATCACTTCTTATGTGAGTTATTTTATATCCTTTCTCATTTTGGATTCTCCTACAAAGTTTGGTAAATCGTTCACATGATTCATTTTTGTGTGCAAGAAACAATACCGATGTGAATCTAGAAAAGTCATCCACAATTACAAAGGCATAAGATTTACCACCGAGACTTTGCACAGAATTAGGTCCAAAAAAATCTAGGTGAAGCATCTCTAAAGGTTTAGTAGTAGATATGAATTTCTTTTTCTTAAAACTAGATTTTGTTTGCTTACCCATTTGACATGCATCACATATTTTATCCTTTGTAAAAGACATTTTAGGCAAGCCTTTAATTAATTCTTTTCTAACAAATTTAGACAATAAATTCATGCTAGCATGTCCCAAACGTCTATGCCATAACCAACTAGCTTCATTTATAGCAGAGAAACATGTTACTTGTTGTGAAGCTAGATTATCAAGAGAGGTAGTATAAACATTTTCATGTCTATCAATAGTAAAAAGCACTTTGTGATCTGTTTTATTTTCTACTATGCATTTGTCATTTTCAAAAGATACTTTATATCCTATGTCACACAACTGACTTATGCTAAGTAGATTATGTTTCAGTCCATCAACCAACAAAACATTATCAATAGTAAGAGAGGAATCCTTACCAACCTTACCTACCCCGTTGATACGTCCTTTAGCATTGTCCCCAAATGTTACATAGCCTCCATCCTTGGGAACAACTTATGTGAATTTGCCCTTGTCGCCGGTCATGTGTCGTGAGCACCCACTATCCAAGTACCATCTGTCCTTGGAGGATGACGATCTTAGGCACACCTGCAAAATAAGCTAAGTGACTGATGTTGGTCCCCAAATTTTGTTGGGTCCACGGGGGTTGGTAGCAGGATCTCCCTTAACTACCCAAACTTCCTAATTCTAACATACTTATTCTTAAGTGGACAATCAAATTGAATGTGACCAATTTGTTTACATTTAAAATATCTTAATCTACACCTAGGTTCTTTAGGAGGAATATGAGATTTTGACTCACGTGTAAAGTGTCCTAAGTAAATATTAGGTCGTCTAACATTCTCAATACCATTAAAACCAAGACCCTCTTTACTTAAGGAGTTTCTTTGGGCACCAAGTAATTTTTCAAAATTTTCTTTACCCTTAGTGAATTTAAAAATGATTTTGGAGCTATCCTCCAATTTCCTCTCAAGCTCAACAATAGTAGCATCTTTTTCTTTTAAAATAGAAGCATAAGAGGTTTTTATCATATTAAATAATTTTGACCAATTTTCACATTTATTTTTCAAATCATTATTTTTTTTTGTCATTTTGCCTAACAATTTTGAAACACGAATATATTTAAACTGTAATTCTCTAAATGTAGGCATGCAATCAGAATCATAATGATCAGATGAATAATAAGAAGATAACAAAGTAGAAGACAATACCGCATCCTCGTGTGCCATCAAGCACAGATTAGCGACCTCCGTGTCACTATGATCTAAATCAGAGTCGCTGCAACTGAATTTTTCCCATGAAGTCCCAACCTTCATGGCTTTCTTCTTTTTCTTAGCCTCCTTTTCAGTAGTGGGCAGTCGGATTTGATGTGCCCCACCTTGTTGCAGTTATAGCATGTAGGAGCATTTGATTTTTCTTTTCTTTTGCTGGACTCTCCCTTCTTATTAGTAAAGTCTCTGTATTTTTTAAATGACTTCCTGTTCTTCCTGAAAAATCTGCTAAACTTTCTGGTTAGCATAGTCATTTCATCATCAGTATCAGACTCATTGCACTCACTAGATGTGTTATTAGATGCTTTCAGTGCAGTCACTTTCTTAGCCCTATTATGTTCATTAAGTCTTTCATTTATGGACAATTCATAAGTAATCAAGGAGCCTATCAATTCATCTAAGGTCATGGCCTTAAGGTCTCTACCCTTAGCAATGGTCATAGCCTTGGCTTCCCAAACGGGAGGTAAGCCTCTAAGGATCTTCCTAATCATCTCATATGTGGGATAGGTCTTTCCTAATGCATGCAGTGAGTTTATGATGTGTGTGAATTTAGTGTACATGCTCTAAATGGACTCACCTATATTCATCCTAAAGGCCTCATACTCACTAGTCAACATGTCTATCCTACTGTCTTTCACATCTCTAGTATCCTCATATGTGACTTCTAACTTATCCCATATTTCTTTTATAGTAGAACATGTCATAATCCTGTTAAATTCATTTACATCAAGACTACAGTATAAAATATTCATGGCAGTGGCATTAAGACTAACAACTTTCATAACATAATCATCATATTCATCCTCAGTCTTAGGAACCCTAGTTGTACCCTCAGTTTTCATAGGGACATAGTTTCCCTTATAGACAATCATTCACACCTTCAAATCAGTATTCTGAAGGTAAATGCGCATCCTCTGCTTCCAGAAGGTGTAATTAACACCGTTGAAAACAGGAGGTCGTGTGGAAGATGATCCCTCAGGGAAAGGAATCACGGAGCTATGAGCCATGAGTGATCTTTTAGAAAAATAACAACTAGTCTATGCTACGTGGCTCTTATACCAATTGTTAGCTTTACCATGATCCCAAGAGATGGGGTGAATTGGTATTTTTAAACTTTAAGCCCTAAGTTAATCCCTAACACCAGTATATTCACAACCCTATGGACAATCTAGTGCAAGTAATGTAAATGTATACCAGAAAGTAAATAAATCAATTTAATCAATCACATATGCACTAGAAAGCAGTAAAGTAAGAGTGACACGCAGGAATGTTATTGAGGTTCGGTCAATTGCCTACGTCCCCGCCTTGGCTAACAAGCACATGGATTACCACTATAACTTGCTCACTTAAATGGGTGGAGCGACACCTATACAAATTAGGTCAATTAACACAGGACTGACCTAAACCTTTGCAACAATCTTTACCGGGCTGGATTACCGCCCCCTCAGGCCATGCCTGGAAACACTCAGATTTTACAATCAAATGGTACAATGAAATGGTGCTTTCACGTAAAGAAGATTTGTACCCAAATAATAAGCTCAATCAAATGTGCATCAATAGCATGGATATAGTGTAAGTTCAGTGATGCAAGATTTGTTCTACCAATACTCAACACAGTATAGTCAATATGAAGCTCAAGGGTATCTAACACAATACAATCAGTATGATGCTCAAGAATAATTAGCACAAGCAATGACTTGGAATCTAAACATAATATTTCAATAACACATCTATATTCCAAGTATACTAGATAGATAATCAAACTAGTTTCAAAATGGTTTTCTTCAATGGAATAAGCACAAAGCTAGTTTGAAAAGATTGCTTACTTGTTTGAAAAATTCTTTGCACACCAAAAACAAAGCTTTTGGACACTTGCAATGGAATGCAAATATCCTCTGCTTTTTTGGTTTAATCCCACACAAGATTTATAAGCAAATCTATGAGACAAACCTAAGTTATGCTCCCAATAAAATAAATCTTAATCACACACTACAATGGGAGTATTAGCACAAAGCAACAATCACATAAACACCAATTGAACTCTCACAATCTAGGATTTTGTCAAGAGGATGCAAGTTTGAGAGTATTAGGGCAAAAAAATGGATTTTCAGAAAAGAGAGAATTTTTTGCTTATCACTTTTTGCAAATCATGTTTGTAAGCATGCAAATGAAGGCCTATTTATAGGCAGGTAGAAAATTATAAGCATTCAGGACACAATGGGAATAATTAAGAAAGTCCCAAATGATTAAAGTTCACTTAGCCCGTATTAACCCAGTTTTACTCGGTTAAATTAATTTTAACCGTCCGAGGTTCGAGTGACTAAACCTTAGTTCGGTCGCCCGAACAGACACAGTCATAAAAGATTTCAAATGATATTCGGTCGTCTGTATAAAGGTTCGGCAGCTTGAATCAAAGTTAGTAGCAAAGTTACGTAACTTCGGGTGCCCGGTCCTGGGTTTGGGTGCCCGAACTCATGTGTTCGGTCGCCCTGGGCTGATTTGAACTTAAATTCTCGGTCGCACGAGTTGGTGAGGAGTCCCTTTCGAGGCGTTCGGGCGCCTGAGGGAGATAAGCATGTCTATGGTTCGATCACCCGAGGTCTGGTCAACTTTTTGACCTTCACGGTTTAGGCGCCCGAGGAGATTTGTAATCTTGAAGTTCGGTCGCCCGACCCCTCTTAGCTTGCTTAGATATGTTCAGTTTTCAGAGCAATTATTTCACACTCATATATATCTTATACTATGTGTGCATGAGTGTTGGAGCCTATGGTCTTGCTAAGGTCTGGTTGAGCTTACACTATATCATATGTGCATGATGTGCAAGTGATAAGTATACATCCACATGCCTAAGTTACTATTACAGACCCTCATTATTACAGACCGATATGAATTATAATACATATTGCAAAAATTCACGATCTTCTTGTTTCCTCAAGTGTCCTCCCCTGGGATATTAATTTAAAAGTGCACAAGCACTTGTCAAACATCAAATATCAGTATTTGTCATTATCAAAATCGGGTGCGACCTATAAGGTCAACAGTATGTACCAAGTCTGGCAGACCCATCGGACTTACAAACTGTACTTTTGACTTGGCAGTGATCAGCCAACCATTGTCAAGTCCTGCCGTCGGGCCACACAACTCAGTCATGTGGGGGTAATACATGACAATAGCCAGCTAACCTACCAGGGTTGCTTTCGTATTATTATTATTATATGAGATGAATTATGCTATGAAAATTCATTATGTTCTTCCATGTTATGATTATACAGGTTTTTCCCAGAATGATACATACATATTTACTAGATATGCTTATATATGCTTTTGTGTATAACACGGTTAAACTCATGTTGCCACACACTAGTATTAGTTTATTTTCCTTATTGAGAGGTGTCTTACCCCAAATTATATGATCATTTCAAGAGCCCTTGATAGGAGAGCGGATAAAGCTCCACTGAGGTAGTTATTGCTGATCTGTCCTTTTAAAAGGGTAAGTACTTTGATAGGGTTAGATGGACTTTTGGGAAGTGACCCTAGGACATATTTTGGGTTGTGTATTGTGTATATATAAATACAATAGATGTAGTAACTCTAGTATTGTGATGAGTGATGTTGGGTATATGGTATTACATGATGTGTATGATTTTATGTTTCCTGCTACTTAGGCTTCCGTGCTATTTTCTGATGAATCCCTGGTACCCACGGGTTCAGGTTGATTATGATCTATTGGATTTACTATATTGGTTTTATTATAAAAGGAAAAAAATGTGTGAAAATTAAGTAGGTCGTTACACCGTAAGTATCTGAGTATCCATTTGATGGCTTCCCAATGCTGCCTTCCTAGATTAAAGAGAAAATTACTTACCAATCTGGCCTCGTACACACCATGACATACATTAAACTCCCCACAACACTAGCATAGGGGACCTTTGACATATCCTAGATTTCCTCATCCGTACTTGGGCAACCTACAGTAGACAACTTAAAATGATTCGCTAAAGGTGTACATACCGGTCTTGCATTAGCCATGTTAAACCTCTCCAACACCTTTTGTACATAACCACCTTGTGATAGCTATAATCTCCCTGTAGTTCTGTCATGACGAATCTTCATCCCAAGTATTTTCTTGGCCAAGCCAAGATCCTTCATGTCAAATTCCTTATACAACAAGCCCTTTAACTGATTCACCTCAGTTAAATCTTTTGCAGCTATCAACATATCATCGATGTACAATAACAAGAAAATAAGAGAACCACCCTCAACCTTGTTTACGTCACCTCTTGTAGCCAATCTTGATCATGTAAGAATCAAACTGTTTATACCATTGCCTTGGAAACTGTTTTAGCTCATAAAAAGATTTCTTCAACCTGCAAAAAAAAAATTTCTTTTCCCGGTTCAATGAATCCCTTCGGCTGTACCATGTAGATTTGTTCCTCCAAGTCACCATGAAAAAACATTATCTTCACATCCATTTGTTCCAAATCAAGATCATAATGGGCCACCAACCCAAACACAATTATGATAGAAGTATGTCGAACCACTAGAGAAAAGATCTCATCATAATCTATCCCCTTCTTTTGTGAGTACCCTTTTACCACCAACCGTGCCTTGAATTTCTCTCATTCCTTTTCTAAAATTGCCTTCTTCTTCCTATATACCCATTTGCAACCTCTCAGTCTCTTCCCATCTAAAAGCTCCACCGAATCCCAAGTTTGGTTCTTATGTAGTGATTCCATCTCCTCAATCATCATACCCATCCACCTTTCTTTCTCCTGACCGTGCACTACCTTTTGAAATGTAGTTTGATTGTTGCAACTAGTAAGGAAAGCATAAGATACTAACTCTTCAAATTCATACCTTAGTGGAGGCTTGATAGTGCGTCTGGATCTCCGTATAGGAATATTGTCGACTTGCTGGTTTCCCAAGTTAGAACTCCTTGCAACTATAGGGCTATGATCGTTTCCGTTGCTCTGAGCTTCCAATTCCACCTGCACTACATGTTCATCACTACCCCAACTTTCTCGCTTCTGTTTCTGTTCATCACACTCTTGAGGATGCTTCACCATAGCCTTCTCATCAAAGACTAAATCCCTACTGATCACCACCTTGTTTGCCACAGGGTCACATAGCTTGTACCCCTTCACACCCTCTAGATATCCTAAAAAAATGCAATGACAAGACTTTGGGTCAAGCTTAGAGCTCTACTCACTAAATACGTGAACATAGGCTGGATACCCGAATACCTTCAATCCAAAGTAGTCTACCACATTTTCCGTCCAAACCTCTTCTGCCACTCTACCCTCTAGTGACGCCCTTGGTGATCAGTTTATTAGAAAACAAGCCATACTCACTACCTTGGCCCCGAAGTTCTTCGGTAGCCCTGCATTTAATATAAGACACCGAGCCCTCTCAAAAAGAGTTCGGTTCATTCGTTCTGCCACACCATTTTTCTTAGGTGTCCGGAAAACTGTAAAGTGTCTTTTGATGCCTTGCTCCATACAAAACTCCATAAATCGAGAATCAGCGTACTCGCTATGTAACGCCCCAAAAATTCTGGCTATATTATTATTATTATTATTATTATTATTATTATTATTATTATTATTATTATTATTATTATTATTATTATTATTATTATTATTATTATTATTATTTCCATTTTACTTAATAAACTCTGATACCTCAAACTATAAATAAAGTCAACCCAGACCCAAAGTGGGGTACCGGGGATATACCTATTCATAAATACATATCATCTGTGCAGTGGGAAAACATGATATACCTGAACCTTATACACAATACTAGAGTCCGATTAACTTCATAATTATACATATACATCCCTATAAATCCATAAAAATATTCTAGGGACTCACACAAAAACCCTCTTCTAACTCAAATACTTACCTTACAGTTAGGGCAGTACTAAAACCTCTTCTATCTCGGAGCTCGCTCTGCTCGTCTAACTAGGTTTCCTGAAATGTTTGAGTTTTGGGGTGAGACACCTCTTAGTAAGAGGATAGATTAGCATCAGGGTGTGGCACATGAGTTCTATTGTGTTATAAACATATACTGTACATAATTAATTGCATCTGATAAATCAAGTAAATATGTTCTATATAAATCTGAAGTAATCATACTTCAATATAGATATACTGTATCATAATAAATTTTCGTAGGCATATAAATCTTCTGCTATATCTATATAATACTGAAATTTTGTATGCATATAAATTGTCTGCTATATCTGTATAATACTGAAATTCTGTATGCATATAAATTGTCTACTATATTTGTATAATACTCAAATTATCCTTAGGATGGATAGTTAGCTGATATCATGTATTACCCCCTACATGATTGGGTCATGCAGCTCGTAGGTGGGACTTAGCAATGGTTGGCCTACCATGCTAAGCCAAAACTGACTCGTCTGTGAGTACGATTGGCTTGCCCAGCCTGGTCTAGATTGCTAGGGGGCACACTACTACACTGGGCTCAATCGACTCTCCATACACTGAACTCTATTTGAGATGTGTGGTGGTACTAATCTGAACTGATAGCTACGGTACCATGCTCTGAAACTAAACTAAGTCATCTGGGTTATACTATCATATAGTTCATTTCATTATTAACTGTAATATAAATGTTTCATGGTTCTGTGTAAAATTTGTTATAATAATGTTTCTGAATAAACTTTTATAAATATATCTAGTCACAGCATTTGGGCAAGCTGAAATATCATGACACTTGGGCCGGATGAATTATCATGGCATCTGGGCCAGCTAAATTATCATGACATCTAGGCCGGTTGAACTATCACGGCATGTGAGCCGACTAAATAATCACAGGATCTTGGCCGCCTGAATAATCACGGTATCTAGGCTAGCTGAATAATCATAATATAGTGAATATCATAAGTTCTGTACTCTTTATAGATTTTTAAAAAATTCATTATAAAACATGCTTGTTCTGTATAACCATAAAATAACTTGACATGCTAATATCTGCAGTAAAATATTTATACTCATGCCACACAAGTGAGTGTTATTCTATAATATGCTGATTATCTGGGAAGATTATATTTTTTTGAAAAATAATATTAAATTTGTTTCCATAAATCTGAATATCTAGATAATTCATATATATAATTTCTAAATCAAACACTATATTTTAAACGATGAACTTTTTGAAAATACCTGACATAATCTATCCCCTTACCTATTTCCTGGAACTGTGCCTATAGGGAATTCAATACTATGCTTGCGGCGCCTGCACAAAACTTGTATCCATAAACCTTAATTCAATCAATTTAACCCCAGAATAACAGTCATTCAACATACCTAGGCCCACATATTACTAATAACTAGTTAAACTTTTAAAAATAACATTCTTACCCTATTTTTGGAGTGGTGCCTGAAATGCCCGATTCACGAAATTACTCCAGTTAAACTGCAGAGAATTGCCATTGCGTCTCTCCTCTTCCACCTGGACTAGACAACAAGGGGGCGGACCTTATCGGACTAATGACTGACTCCACAGACCAACACGTGTCCTTTTTAGTGTGTTTTGTCCTCACTCACACACTTTCTAAGAAAACTTCCCAGAAAGTCACTCATCCCAAGATTACTCCAAACCAAGCACGCTTAATCATGGAGTTCTTATGAGAAGGCTTTCGAAAAGAAATGTGCACCTTGTTGATATGGGTAGTAACATCTAATCCTTTTAAACCTTTCTTTTATGCGGTATCACAGAGAATATTTCATACTACTCAAAAGCTTATCTCTCTCCCATACTTGCATTTGTTGTGTATTGATTTTTGGAGAGTAGCTCAAAGTTTTTCCAATTGTATTTTATTAATAAATATTAGATTGGGAAAAACTCTTCATTGGCTTAAGAGCTTGCATCCTTATTGCAAGTTTCATAAGCTTGCTTTGCATTGAGAAAATCACTTTTTGCAAGCTTAAACCCTAATATCCATTGTACTTGATACTTGAAAAATATTTTTTAGATATTTGTTTAGGATTCTAGAGATACTTTGAACACTCATATTGCAATACATTATCTTGAAATCAAAGGTCTCGCTCTCACATATACATATTGACACACATATTGTTGAGAGTTAACATATTGGTTAACGAAATCTCACTTGAGCTTAATATCTTATCATTCGTGAGTACATTAATTACATTGTGCGTGTAGTGGTACATATATGCTTAGTGTAAGAAGTATACTTGTTTGTACAAAAAATTGAATATTTGTTGTATTCCCGATGTGTGGTCGAAAGAGGGAGACTTGCCCTGTGAAAAGTCTTGGACTGGTTTAGATCCAGTTAGGAGAACTAGGTGCACCATCCTATAAGGTGTTGTATTAGGTGTCGCTCCACCCGTTAAGCGAGTCGTAGCGGAATCCTCTTACTTGTGAGCTTAAGGCGGCGATGTAGGCAGTATTGGCCGAACCCCGATAACATTTCTTGTACCTACTTTTAATTTCCGCACTTTACATTTAAACACTTGAATGTTTGCGTTTAATTATTTAAATATTTAAGTGGGTTTATGCTTGTATATAAAGACCCTAGGTTTGTGCAATACTATTTGAGGAATCTGAATTGACCTAGGAGAAATTTTATATTTCCAATTCACCCCCCTTCTTGGGAATACACCAATTCCAACAAGAACTATAAGCTCAGTGCAACAATGTGTAATAACACTCAATCTAATATCAATAAGCAATTAATTGCAGAAGTGTATTCTCAATCTATCTTTGAAACAATATATCAAAATATATCAATCACAAGTAAGGTTTCAAAGATTTCCAAAGAGTGTAATCAAAATACCTCAAGATGATTTTCTTAAAGTTTAAGCACAAGAGATATTAGTAGTATAAGCTTGTCAAAACAATTTGTGTTTCACAATCACAATACAAGCTTAAGAGTCTTGCAATACAAATGCCAAAACTTACAAGCTGAAAATTTTCCCCAAACAATGGATTTATTAATTAAATCGGGGCGAAGAATTTTGGCTTAACTCTCTATAAAAAATCAATCAAATAATCAAGGCAATGAGAGTTTAAGCTTTAGTAAGCAATGTAGGATGATTTAGAATAGTCTCACTCAAATAGATTTTGCAAGGAAATGATCAATAGAAGAGTATTTTGGTTTTGAGTATGAAGAAGAACTCTAAAAAATTCAGAGGAAATATTTGCTAATCAAATCACTAATCTCTTCTTAATCTTGCAAATGAACTCATATTTATAGACATCCTTAAAATTCTGATCGTTGGGGATATAAGGGTAATATTTAAAATTATTTTAAATCATGTTTAACCAAAATAACCTTGATTTACCCTTAATACCCGCGGTAAAAAATTGGCCAACCCGAGAGTTTCGGTCACCTGAACCTTGGGTTCGGTCACCCGAATAAACACATGAAGAAAAGTGCATTTTTGATGTTCGAGTGCCTGGTAGATGGTTTGGTTGGCTGGTCTAGGCGATTTTCCAAACTTCTTGATGTTCGATCGCCTGGTCAAAAGTTTGGTCTACCAAACTTCAACATTCGGTCACTCAAGGTTAAAATAAACTTGAAGATCAGGCACCTGGAGACGGTAGAAAAGTCCTTAATAAAAGTTTGGTTGACCGAGAACATTCAATTCATTTCGATTCAGTCACCTGACCTTCAGTCAACATTTTGACCTTTCACACTTTCAGTTGACCAAGGTGTTTTCAACGCACAAGTTCAGTCGCTCGAAGCCCTTTCCAATTTAGAACTTAAGTCATATTTTTACCCCTAATTGCATAGATAATAGTGGGGAATTTCCTAAGTGTTTGTGTAAGAACCTAGGGTCTTTCTAAGGTCATTTTGAGCTTGTAGTTCCTACCATACAAGACATGCATAAATTATTACAGTCCTTGTATAATTAATATTACAGACCCGAATGAATTGAAATATAAATTACAACAATAAACATTTTGGATCTTTATTTCCCTTCAAGTCCATGTGCACCATATGATACTGCCAATTGATCCTACACACAAACTTAGGACAAACAATAAATACCAAGGTATTTGTCATAATCAAAATGGGATATGACCTATAAGATCAACACACTTGATGGAACCTAGAATGAAGATCAATCTTAGAATAGACCTGTGTTCCCTAGAGTTGATTGAACAAGTCATCAATACGGGGAAGAGGATACTTATTCTTAACTATCACTTTATTTATTTCTCTGTAGTCAATGTACATCCTCATCAACCTATCTTTCTTCTTTATAAAAAGAACTGATGCTCCCTAAGGCGATACACTAGGTCTAATAAATCATTTATCTAACAATTCTTGCAACTGATCTTTTAGTTCTTTCAATTCTGCTGAAGCTATTCTGTAGGGAGCTTTAGAAATCGATGCCATCCCTCAAAGCAAATCAACGACAAATTCAATCTCACGGTCAAGAGGCAATCTAGGTAATTCCTCTAGAAAGACATCTAAAAATTCCTTCACCACTAGAATATCGGTAAGTTTCAATTCTTTCTATGGCATTTCCTTCACACAAGCTATGTACCCCTGACATCCGTCCAGGAGTAGCCTCCTTGTTTGAATAGTTGACACTAGCTATGGTGAGGAACGTATGCACTCCTGCTCTTCAGGAGGTCTGAATACCACCTTTTTCTGATGACAGTCGATGCTGGCATAGTTGGCGGCTAACCAGTCTATTCCCAATATCAAATCAAATCCATGCATGTCTAACATGATGAGGTCAGCTGGTAGCACTCTCCCCTGAATATCCACTAGATACCCTTTAAGTACCCTTCAACATCTCACTACTGATCCTGGCGGCATGGCTACTAATAATTTGGTGTCTAGCAACTGAGTTTCTACCCCACATAACTTGATATACCCCGTAGATACAAAAGAGTGTGTGGCCCTTGAATCAAATAAAACAATAGCTTTAATTGAAGGCATAGTAATAATACATGTCACCACATCGCTGACCGCCTTAGCATCTCCTGGTGTCAGGGCGTAGACCCGCGCCTATGCAGTATTCCTCTATTGGCCACCACGGGGTGCTTGATTGTTTCCTCGGAATTGTCTGAGGGCAGCTGCGCATGATAATCTCGTGCCAAGTGACCCGGTCTACCACACTGATAGCATACATTCCTCCATGTTTGACACTCTCCCATGTGCCTTCTGCCACATCTAGGGCAAATAGGGTAAGTCTACTCACCCTAAAATCCACGGCTTCCCATCTCCTGTCTCTATCCCCCACTGTGCCTACCTCTTCTCCACGAGCTCTAACTGGTGCCTGCCTAAAACCCAGGAGGCATGGGCCTCTTTCTCTAACTCTGCACCTCGGCACCCCTCTGGCTACTCATCTCAGCAATGGTGGCCTTATATACTAGTTCTATGAAATCCTGTTCCTTTAGAACTGCCACATGTTCATAAATTTCTTACATCAAGCCTCTCTCAAATTTTCTTGCCTTCTTCGCCTTATCTAGGACCATGTACGGAGTAAAGCGGGACAACTTAACAACCTTTTTTGCGTACTGCTAAACTATCAAGTGCCCCTGGGTCAGATTTAAGAACTCCTCCACTTTATCTTCTCTAGTGCTGGAAGGAAAATATCGGTTAAAAAACATCTCTTTAAACCGGCTCTAGGTCATGGCTCTAGGAGTCTCACAGCAAACCACCAATGCTCAGCCTCATCTATCAATCTAAATATGGCATATAGAACTCTCTGTTCATCAGTGCAATGTAGCACTGTCAGTATCTTCTCAATCCCTTGGACCTAATTCTCAGCCACAATCGGGTCTGCACTCCTTGAAAAGGCCAGAGGATTCATCTTGGTGAACTGCTCTATAGTGCAGCCTTGGTCCACTGGCAGACATCCTTGCTCCCTAAAACTTTGTGCTATCTCAGCCATAACATACTGAGCAACACTATGCATGACTGCATTAAAATCACTACCTCCCATATTGGAAGGCCCTGCTCCATTACCCCCACTAGCATTCGTAGTATCATTCCCAAGGTCCATCCTAAAAATAGAAGACCATAATCTTAGAATCCTAACTTCATAACATAACTAATACATTAATCTAACTAAGAACCTCTTGTAACCTTTTAACCTAACGTCCTTATTCTCAATTTAAAATTCAATCCTACAATTTAGAAACAAAACCCGACGATAGTTTACCATGATTTTCTTGAAATTGTCATTCCAGGAAAAACACAGAAACCACCATGAAGTTCCTGCCTCCGGGCTGCAAGACAAAACCCTAAATTCTCATCTTAACTTCCAATATTGACTCACTAAAATCCTAATCTACTCATTTCCTGTCTTCTTCAAGATCTATTCCTATACTTTGGTATTGTTTTCCGCTGTGCACTAAAGTCTATAGAACCAAACAACCTAGGCTCTGATACAACATTGTAACGCCCCGAAAATTCTGGCTATATTTTTTTTTCCACTTTATTTAATAAACTCTGATACCTCAAACTGTAAACAAAGTCAACCCGGACCCAAAGTGGGGTACTGGGGATATACCTATTCATAAATACATATCATCTATGCAGCGGGAAAAGATGATATACTTGAACCTTATGCACAATACCAAAGTCCTACTAACTTCATAATTATACATATACATCCCCATAAATCCATAAAAATATTCTAGGGACTCGCACAAAAACCCTCTTCGAACTCAAATACTTACCCTGCAACTAGGGCAATACTAAAACATCTTCTATCTCGGAGCTCGCTCCGCTTGTCTGATTGGGTTTCCTAAAATGTTTGAATTTTTGGGTGACACACCTCTCAGTAAGTGGGATAGATTTGCATCAGTGTGTGGCACATAAGTGCTATTGTATTATAAACATATACTATACATAATTACCTACATCTGATAAATCAAGTAAATATGTTCTGTATAAATCTAAAGTAATCATATTTCAACATAGACATACTGTGTCATAATAAATTTCTGTATGCATATAAATTGTCTGCTATATCTGTATAATACTGAAATTCTATATGCATATAAATTGTCTGTTATATCCATATAATACTGAAATTCTATATGCATATAAATTGTTTGCTATATCTGTATAATACAAAAATTCTGTATGCATATAAATTATTTGCTATATCAGTATAATACTAAAATTATCCCCAGGATAGATAGTTAATTGATATCATGTATTACCCCCACATGATTGGGTTGTGCAGCACGTAAGCGGGACCTAGCAATGGTTGGCCTACAATGCTAAGCCAAAACTAACTCGTCTATGAGTACGATTGGCCTGCCCAGCCAGGTTCAGATTGCCAGGGGGGGCACACTACTACACTAGGCTCAATCGACTCTCCATACACCGACACTCTATCTAAGATGTGTGGTGGCACTAATCTAAACTGATAGCTATGGTACCATGCTCTAAAACTAAACTAAGTCATTCGGGTTCTACTATCATATAGTACATTTCATAATTAACTGTAATATAACTGTTTCATGGTTCTGTGTAAAATCTTTCATAATAATGTTTCTGAATAAAATGTTATAAATATATCTAGTCACGACATCTAGGTTAGTAGAAATATCATGACATCTGGGCCGACTGAATTAACATGACATCTGGGCTGGCTGACTTATCACAGCGTCTGGGTCGGCTAAATTATCACGACATTTGGGCCGGCTGAGTAATCACGACATTTGGGCCAACTGAATAATCACGGCATCTGGGCTGGTTAAATAATCATAGCACCTAGGTTGGCTGAAAAATCATAATATACTGAAAATATCATAAGTTTTGTATTGTTTATAGATTTTCTAAAAATTCATTATAAAACATGCTTGTTTTGTATAACCATAAAATAACTTGACATGCTAATATCTGTAGTAAAATATTTATACTCATGCCACACGAATGAGTGATATTCTATAATATGCTGACTGTCTAGGAAGATTATATTTTTCTAAAAAGTAATATTAAATTTGTTTCCATAAATCTGAATATCCAGGTAATTCATATATATAATTTCTAAATCAAATACTGTATTTTAAACGATGAACTTTTTGAAAATACCTGACATAATCTATCCCCTTACCTGTTTCTTGGAACTATGCCTATAAGGAATTCAATACTATGCCTGCCGTGCCTACACAAAGCCTGTATCCATAAACCCTAATTCAATCAACTTAACCCCAGAATAACAACCATTCAACATACCTAGGCCCACAAATTACTAATAATTAGCTAAACTTTTAAAAATAACCACCTTACCTTGGTTTTGGAGTGGTGCCTGAAATGCCCGATTCACAAAATTACTTCGGTTAAACAGCAAAGAATAGCCGCTGGGATTCCGAAATCACGTTTATCAGTTGATTTAGGCTAAAACCAGGCAAGAAAATGAAGAGAGAGAGAGAGAGAGAGAAAGAGAGCTTGTCGCAGCCCTAAGAGAAGAGAAGAGGAGAGAGAGAGAGAGAGAGAGAGAGAGAGAGAGAGAGAGAGAGAGAGAGAGTTCAATTTTTAATTAATTAAAATGATTTAAACCCTTCATATAGGGTTACTGGCGTTCCCTGGAACCGTCGATGGTTTGGTCTTTTAACTAAGCCATTTTTACTGCTTTACCCTTACCCTGTAGTGGTAATAACAAAACCGTCGACGGTTTCTTGCTCCCTCACCAAACTGTCAATGATTTCGTTTACACCAAACCAAATTCCTTTTTTTATTTGTTTTTCTTGTTATTCCCATTTTCCAAGTCGCTACACGGTCCCATTATTTGACCTTAAGTATTTGATTCTCCTTCCTGTTAGGTTTTCCACTTCAACCTTCCAAATGTTAAATTTGGCAAATGTATTTGATTTGTTACACATGAAGTAAACCCAGACCTTCCCTGAGTAATCATCAATGAAACTCACATCATACACATGTCCTGTGATGACCTGCTTAATTTCCACATTTTTTTTATAATAAAACCAATATCATATATCCAGCAGATCATAATCCACCTGGACCCATGGGTACTAGGGATAAGACAAAACCATATAACGGAAGCCTAAGCAGCAAAAAACATAAATCCATGAACATACCTTTATATCATTTAATACAATACCAAAGTTTACTCTATCCATATTACACATCCCAAAATAACCAAAAATCAACCCTAGGGTCGATACCCAAAAACCCAACATCGGACCCTAGCAAACGACTTACCCTTCAGAAAGGGTAGGTCAACTGTATCGACCTCAGTAGAGCTTTATCCGCTCTCCTATCTGGGGCTCCTGAAATGTTTATAAAATTCAAGGTGAGACACATCTTAGTAAGGGAAATAAACTAACACTAGTGTGTGGCAACATGAACATTTCTGTGATATACATATAATCATAAACATAACCAGTAAAACTGTATATACATCATTTCTAGGAAAACATGTATAATCAACATGGCAGAACATAATGGTTTCCATAGCATAATTCATCTCATATAAATAATTATACGAAAACAATCCTGGTAGGTTAGCTGGTTGTTGTCATGTATTACCCCCACATGACTGGGTTGTGTGGCTCGAAGGCGAGACCTAACAATGGTTGGCCGACCACTGCCAAGTCAAGAGTACAGTCTGTAAGTCTGATGGGTCTGCCAGACCTAGTCCGTACACCAGGGGTGCTCACACACTTCTTAAAAACCACATCGACCATCCAATCTCACACCACTCCGTACAGCGGCGTTAACACAAATATCATGATCATGATGACCATGGACACATAGCAACGGTACCGTGCAAGTGCTAGTCGAGACCAAGCCAACCAAGTATATCATATAACATATACTGAAACTGTGATACATGGATATTTTATATCATTAATTATCAAATCAATCATATCATTTTACATATATACGTGTATCCCGAAAATCATCGACACGTACGCCGGTATATCACATTTTACCATAGCTCGACCCATACGCCGGCAAATCATATCCATAGCACAGCCCGTATGCTGGCAAATCATATCCATAGTTCGGCCCGTACGCTGGTAAATCATACACATTGTTTGGCCCATACGCCGACAAACAAATATAAAAATGTCAACCCATACGCCAGTTTTCATTATAAAAATCCATATCATTAACACATTCCCAGAAAACAGTATTTCATAACAATTTCTACTCATGCCACACTAAATAGGTTTTTCGTATATTTAACATACCATCATTTTCAACAGTATTTTTCCAAATATAAATCATATATAAATATATTTATTTCCCTGAAATCAAATGCTAATATATTATACATACTTTTCATAAAAAACTAGTTTAGTTTACTTCCTTACCTGATTCTTGAAAAACCCCTACGAAAATTTGTCCTGCACCCGTTCCCCGTTCAACACCCTGAAAACAATATTTCCCAGAACTAAAGTTCAGTATTTCTACGCGTACTACGCTTTTTATAACGGTCAAATAACCAAATACTGAGTAGAAAGCCTTACTCTGGATTTGGGATGGTTTCCAACTCAGTCCCACCGATGATCCGCTCTGGCAGACTTGCAGAAAACTTTCTCAGGAGCATCGTGGTGGCTTCAGATTGTTGAACCGGCGAAAATCCGGCCCAAAATCTTAGAGAGAAGGAGGAGAAATCGAAGGATGAGAGAGAGAGAGAGAGGTTCTGCGTAGAAAATGAACTGAAAATTCACATTTAACCTTATTTATACTGTGGGATTCATTGACGAGCCACGTCACCACGTCGATGAGTACTGTAGAAAGTTCGTCAATGAACTTCAACCCTTGTCAACAAATTTCAGGCTTCCCAACATCCTCTCTCAGTATCTTCTCGTCAACGAGATGGAACTTCGTCGATGAGATCCTGAAGAATCCTCGTTGATGAAACCCCTGTGTTCATTGACAAGGCCTGGAAAATTTCTTGGGATTATCCCATCCAAAATGCAACGTCGTCGACTGGCTCCTTCTGTTCCTATTTCCATTTCCCTTTCTTTTTATTATTTGAATACCATTATTCTTTGGGTCGTTGCATGTCCACCCTTTGATGCAACTATAACTGGGCCCCAAACATTTGAATGCACATAATCAAGAATACCCTTTGTCATGTGTATAGCTAATATGAACTTTGCCATATTCTATTTTCCAAGAACACAAATCCTGCAAAATTCCAGCTGATATGATTTTAAGCCCTTCAAAATTTTCCTCTTATATAGTTCCTTCATGTTGTGCTCCCCCATTACAATCAGATTACCTTTCCATACAGTCAGAACTCCACCTTTGGACTTGTAATTAAAAACCATTACAATCCAAAGTACCAAGGGATATCAAATCTTCTGCAACTTTAGTATGTGTCTTACATTACACAAAGTTTTTATAGCACCATCAAACATTTTTATCTTTACATTTTCTATGCCAATAATCTTGCAAAAAGCATCATACCCATAAGAACTGATCTAGAATTCCCTAACCTATAAGTGTTGAACCACTCTTTGTTAGGAGTCATGTGATAAGAACATGCTGAAACAAGTATCCAAAAGTCCGTTAGATTTTTGGACCTTGCTGAAACTGATAGAACATCACCATTACTACACACTGAACCTCCTTCTTGAACAACATTCATAGATTTTGAAGTGTCCTCATGTTTCTCAGAATTTCCCTTCTTCCAATCCAGACACTCCGATTTCACGTGCCCCTTTTTACTGCATTTATAACACCGGATTTCTTTCTTCTTTTTGGATTGATTTTGGGATTTCTGACTTAATCCATGTTTGGATTTTTTCTTGCCTCGCTCGTTATTACCGTTTATCACAAGTCCTTCTCCTTCATCAAATATTTTCAATCTTTGATGAAAATTTAGCAAAGCACTTGTTAACTCTTCTAGATCAAGAGTTTCTTTTCCTCACGTAAAAGTGGTTACAAGATTTTCATAGGTATGAGTCGAGGGCATAGAAAAAGTTTATTATTGAGAGATTTGGACATGTACCAGCTCTCTAACTTTCGCTATATAGTCGTTGGGAGAATCCTCCTCCATCACCTGATAAAGTACTTCGTTGGCTAAACACAAGCATATTGTAGAAGCGGCCTTTGCTTTCAAATCTCCTCATGTTGCCTAATCCATTCAATCCGATTGAATACCAAGTAATGCCTTTCCCATTCCTTGTTGCACAAGAATGTCTTTCACTCTCCTCTGCCATAAACCAAAGTTCCCAGTTCCATCAAATTTGATGATGTCAAATCTTGCAGAAGACGATCCTGATGCCATAACAACAATCGCTCTAATACCAATTTGTTGTGGTATGGATGGGATAAATACGAAGCTCAACGGAATAAATACAACAAGTAAATGAAATACAACTAGAAAATGATAAACAACAAGAACAACAACAAGATTTATGTGGTTCGGCAAAACCTACATCTACGGAAGCAATGACACAAGAATTTCACTAAGGAAATCTCAAAGTATACAATACACTTCTCAAATGATCACTTTATCTCTCAATACATGCCCATAATGACATATATAAGAGTCTCTCGGAGGTTTCCCTTCAATTACCCAACCATCCTAACGTTCAAATTCAAAATTCAAAAAACTGCTCACAGCCCAGGCGCACTCGTCGACGAGTACAGGGATTCATCGACGATTCAGAGAAGGACACTCATCGGCGAGAATAGGACATTTGTCGACAAACCCATTTTCTATTCTCGGTATCTCCAAAACTTTGAGATTTTTTTGCTCTCGGGATCTACTCGTCGACAAGTCCTTGCTGTGTTGCCCTTTATGTTTTTCTTCCTTCTTTGTCAATGAAATCCAAAGTATAAGAGTCACACCACAAACAACATATATCTTGTCCTACCTTCCTTATTTTTCCTCTACATTGGGAATCAGTTATATAATTTTGACCCCATCTAAACTTCCCTTTTGTGCATTACTATAGTGCTCTCTACATTTTTTTTTCAAATGTAAAAATGAAAAAGGTGACTTTACATTCCTTACTTGATATGCATTGTAAAGTGTTATTGCTTGAAAGATGTTTCCAAACTAAAATTAAAAGAGAGAAATGAAAATTCATGCCATCACAAATGCAAGTAACACATTTTGCTAACCTACTTCATATGGAACAAACAAATATACATGTGATTTGAAACATTTTATGAAATTAGTTTGATCAATTGACATCTTTATAATTTGAGGCACTTAGATTGCATGGTGGACTAACCAGTATTAGTTTTGACTAATATATTTTTTGCCAAGGAGTTAGAATTTGAAGAAATTTGTAAATGACTATTAATAAACTTACTTTCCACATAACTATAATGCAAATTTATGTTATTCTTGTAATCTTAACTATGGTGGGCAAACATTTTAATATATATAGAGTATGTTTTTCAAAGTTTCTTAGTTGACATGTTTAGATTTTTAGAGTTTATTTGAACTATGAGTTTTATTTTATTTCCTCACTAATTGTTAGTCCTTTATTGGTATGGCACTATAACTTGCATCAAGATAATTGTAGACATCCCAGTTTGTTCGAGGGTCTTATATTACAAAAATAAAAATAAAAAATTTTATTTTATACAAAAAAAATACAAATATGTAAAATAAAAAAAATACAAATATAACAAAAATACAATAAAATACAATAAAAAATGAAAATTGAAGTTCTTCATGTTGGCATCTGCACGCACACACATTCAAATTCAAATTAGAAAAATCATAATTTAAAACTAATTTAACTGCTTAATTTTGATTGAATAAATTTAAATTTAGTTAATCAAATTTAATTTAGCAAATTAGATTTAATTTTGATTAGTTAATTAGATTAGTCCTTAAGTCCTTTAAATAGGAGCCTCAAACAAGCAACAGGGACACACAAGATTGATATAGTGAGAAACATACACAACATTCAAAGCAGAGAAACAAAAAAAATTGTGTGAGAAACTCGGTAGGAGAATTATAGTGAGGTGAGAATTGCACACAATATTCCTAGAAGCAAGAGAGCATTTCAGTCACACACAGGATCCACATAAGCAAGGGAGACAACATTCACATTGTAGAAGTTTGCATACAGATACTGAGGTATATAAAGGGAATTTGCACACAACGAGGAGGTCATTCAAGCAATCAAAATTCGGAGTTTATTTCAGATCGTGGGATTTCAAAATTGCAGCAAATGGGGACTCAAAGACTAGTGATGTTGAAGATTTGAGGTGTGTATCAAATTTAGTTCTATTTTATGTATTTCATTTTATGAAAAATGCATTAAGAAAGAATTAGAATTCAGAGCCGATTTGTGGATCCAATCCATTGAGTTTGACCAACAAAAACGAGACCCAAATCCAAATTGGATCTGGGTCCATCAATACGTGAGCCCATACAAGACCCAAACCCAACTCGGTGAGTTAACTCACCGAGTCAATCTGAACTCAGCTTATTGAGTTCAGGGGAATCCAGCAACAAAAAAAAAAAAAAACAAACCAAAATAAAAGGAAATCAAAGGTATTTGGTTTGCAAAAAAATAAAGAGGAAAATGGAAAAATACTTAGTTTAGGTTTTGGTGCGGATCTGAGGAACCCAAGGAGTCTGTCTCCATTGTTGAGCAAATCTACAAGAAAAAAATATGTTTAGTGAGAAAATGAAAAAAAAAAAAAGCGAGGAAAAAAATGAGAGAAAATTGATAAAGAAGAGAAAAATATAAGGAAATAAACGGATCAAAGAAGAAGAAAAAGAACATCGAAGAGAAAAAGAAAATAAAAATTGATCTGAGATCAAGAGGAAAATAGAAGAAAAAATGGGAAAATAAAAAGAAATTTGGGAAAGGAGAATAAGACGAAAAAGAAGAAAAAATAGGAAAAAAATTAAAATGGCTAAAGAAGAAGAGGAGGAGGAGGAGGAGGAGGAGAAACAGTCACTAGAAAGTGGGAGAGAGAGAGAGTGTGCAGTGAGTAGAGGGAGAGAGAAAAAAAGGGGAAAAGAAAAGAAAGGAGAAGGAAAAAGAAAGAAGGGAGAGAATGCGCAGAGAGAGAGAGAGAGAGAGAGAGAGAGAGAAAGTGAAAGAAAATAAAAATAAAAATGATTTTTTTATTTGGGGGAAAGTGGGCAACGTGTCACCACACTGTGGTGAGACGTGACACTTTCTTGACCAAGCATTAAGAGGGTTATGTGGCCTAATCTTGATCATCCAATTTGGGTTTTGTCTGGACGGTCAAATCTTCACTATGTGTCACGCCATTTCATTTTTTTTTTAAAGGAAAATAAAATAGGGCCATGTGTCACCACTGTGGGTGGACATGTGGCACCTGCTAGTTTAAATCGATTCATTTTAAATGAATTGGTTGACCTAGTTCACCATTATATGTTTATTTATTTATTTTATATACTATTTTATCTAATATTTTAAAAGTCGAGAATAATATTTTGAGTTATTTTGACTTGAATTTTTTAAAAAAAGTGGAAAATAAAATACCAAAAAATATTAAAAACTATTTTTAAAAATCCTAAAAATTTTTAGAAAATTATTGAATAATTCCAAAAAAAATTTACAAATTTTTTTAAAAAATCTGAGAATGTTTTCAAAGGTAATTTTTTATGATTTTACTTATTTTTAGTGTGGGTGCTTCCCGATGATTTCAACAAGAGTAAAGAGGTATTTCAGATCTCACCTGTATCAGCTCTAAGGGGGGTATATCTAATAAGATCCCCTTATTTGGAGGTCTTATTAAAAATTCCTAAATTGCCCTTTAATTTTCATTTCCCTTTTTAAATTTATGTTATTTGTTTATTTGTTTATTTATTTATTTAATTTAAAGGAGTTAATTAAAGACCATCAAATTTAATTTAAAGATAATTCATAATTAATT
Source organism: Malania oleifera (assembly GCF_029873635.1). NCBI lineage: Eukaryota > Viridiplantae > Streptophyta > Magnoliopsida > Santalales > Ximeniaceae > Malania > Malania oleifera. Next base: position 50,052,518 of record NC_080422.1, on the reverse strand, counting down.
AGGTACCGTTCGTAGAACGGGTGTGTAGGGGGTGCTAGTACCTTCCCCTTGTATAACTGATCTCCTGATCCCAATTCTGGTAAAGCAGACTAAGACTACTAATTCCTTAGCCTAGGAATAGTTTAGAGATCAATCAATGAGCAGTGAATTATTGGGGATATGACTCATATTCAGAGCGGATCACATGTACCAGATAAAGCTACGTGAAACGAGGGACAATTACATGAGAATAGGTTTTAGACAATACACAGAAGGACTCTAGCTCAGCAGAAAACCATCAATAGTATTCGTCGGTGCAAATTACATGATTTGAATGCGGGGGCTTGTAGATTGGGCTTATTTGGGGGTTTCACCTCTGGGGCATCACTATAGATGTAGTTTAGTTTTACTAGAACTCTTCTATCGGCATTGGGCCGCGGGTTCATACTTAAACAATATTGTAACCCAAAGATGTAAGCTTGGACATTGTTCAAAGTGAAAACCGAAGTGTTGCTCTCGTGGACGTAGGCCATTGCCGAACCACATATATCTTGTGCATTCTAGTTGTGTTTTTCTTGTTCTTCTCATTCTTTGATTGCTTCTTAAGTATATTTCATTATTGAGTGTTTGCATTAGTGGTTGTTGGTTCGTTTGTGATCGATTGTGTGCTTTCGCTGCATGTGTTCAAGTTGAATTGGAACCAGAATTCAAGTTGAACTTGAACTAGAATTCAACTTGAATGAGGAACTAGAATCAACAAGTGGTATCAGAGCTTTTGTTTACAACAATTGGAATTTCAATAAAAACACTTGTTGCTTGTGTGGGAATCGAATCAACAAGTGGTATCAGGGCTATTAGTTCTACAATGGCTAGAGTCTCTTCGATTACATTCAATGTGAACAAGTTCGATGGAACTGGTAATTTTGGGCTTTGGCAATGAAGGGTGAGGATCTACTAGTACAACAAGGGATGGTGCAGGCTTTGTACGGAAAGAAGTCAGACGACATGAACGAGTCAAGTTGGAAGGAGCTTGAAGCAAAGGCAGTTTCCACGATCCGACATTGTTTGGCTGATGACATTATGTACAACATCATGGATGAGGAATTTCCAGCGGCGATATGGTTGAAGCTTGAAAGTCGATACATGTCCAAGTCGCTTACGAACAAGTTGTATCTTAAGCAAAAGCTTTATAGGCTTAAGATGGCGGAGGGCTCGGACCTTCCTCAGCACTCAACACTTTTAATCAAATCATTAGCAATTTAAAGCGCATCGATGTGAGGTTTGAGGAAGAGGATAAGACATTGATACTACTAAATTCCTTACTGATGTCTCTTACATACGAAAACCTAGTTACGACACTAACTTGGGAAAAATAAACTCTGGAGTTGGAAGACATCACGAGTGCGTTGTTGAGGTTCCACCAAAGGAAGAATCTCACCAAATAGCTGTCAAGAGGATATTGAGCTTTTTGATAGGTACCATTGACTTAAGTCTTTGGTATCCTAAAGATACAGCCTTTGAAATAATTATCTATTCAGATGCAAATTATGCCATATGTAAGATAGACAGAAAAAGTACTAGTGGTACTTACCACTTTTTAGGACGATCTCTAGTTTTTTGGTTCTCCAAGAAACATAATTTTGTGGCATTGTCTACTGCTAAAGCTGAAAACGTTGCAGCAGATTGTTGTTATGCACAAACTTTATATATGAAAAGACAACTTAAGGATTTAAACTTGGAATATTTGGCTATACCAAAAAAATGTGATAACACTAGTGCCATAAATATTTCCAAAAATCTCATTTCTCGCTCAAGGACCAAGCATATTGACATTCAACATCATTTCCTTAGAGATCATATGCAAAAGGAGGATATAATTCTTGAATTCGTAAATACAGATGAATAATGAGCTGACATCTTTACTAAACCTCTTTCAGAGGATGGGTTCATCTCAATACAACGAGAGATAGGTTTATTACATAGTAGAGAAGTGATTTGAGAAGGAGACTTTAATGCGAATGAGTGGTTGAGCTAAAAGAATATGTCAGTCAAAAATATTGAAGGTCAGGCGACTGATCATTCATTATCAGTCGATTGGACCTATACTAACTTGTGAAATACACATGTCAGGCGACTAACTCTTCGAGCACAGTTGACTGAGTTGCGGCGTTATAAGTATTTATTATTCGTAAAACCCTAACTTTTCACACCTTAGTCAACTGACCGTATATCTACACTCTCCCAAAGTGTCTCTCTTTCATTCCCAAGTCCATTTTGAAGAAAGTCTCACCGATTAATCTTTAAAAGATCCTTCTATCTTTCATTTTCATCTCATTTTTTTTAAGGATTTACCCAGTTATTTTTCCCAAAACCATGCCTAGAACCAAGTATACGGCTAACCAAGGTCCCTTCTCTGGAAGGGATGATTCAAATGACGTTGAGCGATGGTTGATGACACCCCATGCTAAGGAAGTTTGTTAGAAACATCTTTAATCTACTGAACCCATCTTAGGTAAGGTTTTAGATCTTGAGTTCTTTAGAGATGAGTTTCTAGATATTTTGCCGATGTTTATAGCTTTGGATTGGGAAAGATTCATAACTTATCAAGTTAGAAGAATGTATCCAAATCTTGTGAAACTCTTTTATGCAAATATGGTGAAGGGAGAAACTATATGCTCCACTCAAATTATGGATAAATCGTTTGCAGTAACCCCATGAACTTTAGCCACTAGGCTTAGAATCCAAGTAGGTGAATTTGAGTGTCCACTTATTGGCACATCTTGGATAATGGCACAAGATTTTACCCCTGAAGAGTTTTTACAAATGATTATGATTGAAGCTCCTGCATATTTTGGTCATCCTCGATTGTATCATCAGCTAAACTTGCAGGCCCAAATGTTACATAAACTTATCACGTATAATATCTTGCCTAGGGTAGGGTCATAAGACCATATTTCCTACCTTAACTATTTTGTGCTGTGGTGTCTATTAAAGGGCAAGAAGCTTGATCTTCCTAGCTTAATGTTAAAGTGGATGATTTCACGAGAAGAGGCTAGAAGGGTTATTATTCCATATGGGGGATTATTGAACCAAATTTTTGACCATTTAGGCCTTACCACACCATTTACCTTATTCATCAAAAGAACCCATTACGATATGTTATCTTCTACTATGGTGAAGCAAATGAGATATGAACAACGTCCATAAGGATGGTTGCCCAAGGGTGGTAGGGGATGCAAATAAGCTCTAGGACCTCAACAGGCTCCTGAACCCCAATAAGACACACCACCAACAAATGATACCCCCTCCTAGTTTTTATCTTATCAGCAGCAATTGACTAGTTTCCGTTGTGAAGTGCATACTGGTTTCAATTCACTTCAATCAAGCCTTACTAGTCTTAATCAGAGGATGGGATGCCTAAAGAGCTATATAGAAGGTTCTTCTTCATTACAAGGCAAAGCTCCAATGGAAACAAGTTTTGGAAATGAAGAAGATGATGATGATGAGGAAGGAACTGAATCATATGATGGCAATGACAATTAGCTTTTTGATTTTTAAAGCAATTTGCATTGTAATATTTGAGCTGCTTAAAGCTCTTCTGTAATGACCTGAAATTTCATATTTTTATTTTTATTTTTTATTTTTTAAAAATATAGACTGCCAATTACCTTACTCTGATACCCCTGTAATAACTACTGGAATATACCTATACAGCGGAAAACACAAAACTGTACAACCATATACACAATACTTTAATTCAGTATCTCCCCAAAATATACATACACAAAAACATAACTCTTCAGTATCATCTATCAGAACTCCTAAGATCTACCCAAAAATACTTTTCTTCTGGAAACATTTACTCTACAAATTGGGCAGTACAAATATCTTTTCTATTTCCGAGCCTAATCTACTTGTCTAACTGGATCACCTAAAAAATGTTAATTCACTGAGATGAGACAATGCCCAGTAAGAAGAGATATGCTATTACTAGTGTGTGACAGCTGTTTTTACATAAATAATTTACTGATAAATAACCGAACTGAGATATCATGTAAAATATAATATTATGTAACTCACACCTATGTGGCTTAAAATACAACTGTATTATTTGAGCTTTCTATTTATTCATACTGCTAGTAATATAATATATCTGTTGTTATCCTGTAAATCCGTATATATATAAAACTGTGAAAACTACCCTGAAAAATTGTATGACATGATTTAACCCCTTAGGATAGGGTTGTGTAGCACATAGGTGGGACTTAACTCTGGTTGGCCCACTAGGATAAGTCAACTGATACTCTATCAATCCTCATATCGGCCTCACTGCAATCCCTCCAAAGGCTCGGTACTTGCCTCTCCCTCGTCAAATCGGCCACCTCTACCCAGAATACTGGGGAGCTTGTAATCCCTCCAAGGCATGGGTGACGGAAATCCACACACTATCTGAAATATGTGGTTGCACTCTAATTTGAAATAACTACGGTACCGTGCTCTGCTAACTGAATATGACTGAAATAATTAATCTGACTGAAATAATTCATCAGGGTGTGATATTATATAATACTAATATATAATTATCTTACTCTTTCATCATGATTCCAAAATAACCATAATACTTTAAATATGATCTGAAAATACTGTAATATCTAACTGAAATAACTGTAATATCTTATCTGTATTATCTAACTTAATAAACTGTAATATTTGAGTGTTATGGATTTGAAATTCTGGAAATCATGGTATTCTGTAAATATTGTAAAATATTTGTCTGTAAAATATATTTCTGTAAAATATAAAATATCGGTTTGTAAAATATCATTTTGTATGTAATATGTGAAATATTTGTGTGAATATAATATCCGTCTGTATATACACTGTAATTTATAATTCAGTAAAATCTAGTAAAACATATTTCTGTGCAAAAAATACTGTAAATCATGGTATTCTGAAAAACTATATAAACTCTGTACTGAACAAATACCTACTCATGCCACAAAATTAATAAAACTTATGTTTTGAAATTTGTAAAACTGTATAATTTATACCCTATATTTTAATAAACAAACACTATAATTTACTAATAAATTTTCTAAAATTCCCAGCATAGCATATTTCTCTTACCTAGCTAACTGAACTCGCTTATTGATTCTAACTCACGCCCACGACATTCATAATTCCATAATCCTGAAATTACACATTGAAAGTTAATGAGTTGTCCCAAGAGTGGGGGTGAATTGGATTATTAAATTTTTCTTTTAATTCTTTCAATAAATTCTTAACTTCTTGTTGATTTAGCAATCACACAAAAATTTAGTTCTTTTATTTAATCCACAACCATACAATTAAACAAAACTTAATCAACAAATCAACGAATCAATTTACCAAGCACAAGTTAACTTAGGAACTACAACACTATCAAGATTAATTCAATGGTAGATTTTGAATATGAATGCTTTTCAAGATTCAGCACTCAAGGTAAAGATTGAGAATGTATGCTTGCTGATAAAAAGCTTTGTATTAATGGATTTGATTGAAGCCCTATAGATAATGAAATTGGTCGTTTAAGAAAATAAACAATATAACATCCATACTTTTCCTAAAAGCTTAGACTTTAAATAAACTTTTAATTAAAGAGTCTTTGGGTGTTAACCAATCAACGTACTCCCTTATGGTTTTTACAAATTATTGATCAACCAACGTACTCCCTTTCGGTTTCCGCAATCCTAAAAACAAATTAAACTTCAGTTTATTTAATTTCCAAACTACGTAGTATTTATGATCATGAAATTTAAAGCATCCACGTAGTTTATAAGTATTCTAGAATTTAAAGAGAATAGGGAAAGAGAGTGACACAATTTTTTTTACGAGGTTCGGCTTATCCTCAGCCTATGTCCTCGCCTTTGGCCAATACCACCAAAGGATTCCACTATACCATTCCTTTTCGGGCCGAATAAACCTTTTACAAGCTATACCCCACGCTCAAACACTTCTTAAGTAGGCTTGAGCAACGCCTCTCCAAGTGATACCCCACACTCGGTCAATGATCCAACAACCTGGAATCGTCAAGAAACAAGAAACAAAAGCTGTGTACAAGAACACTCTCACATAGAGCAGATTAGTACAATTTCAATCACTATGTACTTCAATAATTAAATATCAATATGAAATACAATTGAAGCTCAAGAGAAGAATTCACCAAGTTCCTTCTAGATGAGAATTAGCAACTCAGAACTTAGTAGTGTGATGACCAGCACTTTAGAAATTCAGCACATCAGTTGAGTAAAGATTTGAGCAAGAGAGAGCTTTGATGGCAAGATGGCTTTCAGCAGAATTTTCAAATCTTTCTTTCTTGGTGTTTATTTGGTTTGCAAAACTATTTATTTATAGGCTTCTAAAAGTGATTTCGTGTTGCCCAAGTTTACTTGGAGTACCTTACAAGTTTTCATTAATTTTGGGGCACAAGAAACCTTAATTCGGATTTTTTTAAACATTTAAAAATTAGCTGTTAAACAGTGTTTAGACGACTAAACTATCCAGTTCAGTCTTCTGATGTTCCTTAAAGCACTGAAAAATATAGTCTGGACACAGGGTCAGACAACTAAACTTCAGGCTTAGTCTTCTGAAGTCCTAGTTTAGACAACCGAATTAAAGGTTCAGCCTTCTGATGGTGTTCAGCCTATTCTGTGTTTTAACAAATAAATCTTCAGTTGACTAAACTAATTCTTCAGTCTTCTAAAGAAATTCTTCAAACATCTGAAGTAAAACTTCAGTCGTATGAGGGTGCATCTTCAGACTTCTGAGGGTACACCTCAGTCGTATGGGCAGACCAACTTCAGAATTTTCATTTTTGTTTTCAAAAATCCTTTTTGCTCTCTTGCTTTGATTTCTTATAAAACATTTTCCAGGTTTTGAAATAAGGTCTCTAAGTCCATAATTAACCCTAGAAGAGCTTTCATCATATTTACATAAGATATTTAAATACGAAGTACTTACATAAAGACTTCTTATGACTTTTGATATTCTAAACTCTTAAGTCTTCATGCTTGTCTTTCTTTGAGCTCCATCTTGTCTTCAAGCCTTAAAATACTTTAAGCTTTTAGTAAGTCTTCTTTAACATCCATGCTCTCATATTCTTCAAGCTTTGAATCATCTTTGAATCCATACTTTGACTCTTTAAGATTCATTTGATCATCTTTCTTTGGAACATAAGCATTGAATCATCCTTATGAGCATTTTACCATTCTTGAGTCCTGAAATATCATCACTTAACCAAATACGTTAAGTTCATCTTATTTGTTATCATCAACACAAGATTTTAAGCCTTTTAAGGCTAACAATCTCCCCATTTTTTATGATGACAAATAAGGAGCAAAAAAATTGAGTAAGCCTTAAGGCTCCCCCTTACAATAAACATTATCTAAAAAATATTTGTAATCACATCATTCACATCATTCAAGATCAAATACCAATATAACAACTTAAGTATGCAGGATCATGCTCAATTTTTGCCCAAAATTTCTCCCCCTTTTGACATCAATCAAAAAGAGTAAGATATCAAGAAAAATATAAATATTAAGGCATTGAGCAACCGTAATCAAAAGTTTGTATTCATCATGCATGAAAAGATAGACAACAAAATCCAAGGTAGCATGAGAAAATACAAAAGATTTTATATCATAATTTTCAATGATTTCCATTAATAAGCATAAATCATGATATCATTATTTTAACAAGTCTAACTCTCCTTGAATGAAACGTATCTCATATTTAATAAATTCAGATTTTCATTTGAAAACTATGTATTCATAAAAATGCCAATTGTGCTTTTAAATTTATCATGTCATACTCAAGAATTATTGTATTCATCTACGTCATAACATGCTTATGTTTATCCATTAGTCAATCATGCAAAAGATATATAAAGTGATTCATCATTTAGCATGTAAACTAATATGGTCAAGAATTATTCTCATACTCATATATCAATATCATATCAATATCATCATATGCTCATGGATACAAGTATGTTGTCATGCTCAAGTATCAATTAACATACTTATAGATACCAATATATTTCAAAGATACCAATACTAATATCTTATGATGCCAAGATTCATGCTTTATAACCATGCTCAATAATTTCATGCTCAAATTTGCAATGTATAGTGAGCCTTAAATTCTCAATATGAGTCAAGTCAATATCATGTCTTTGGCAATATAAAAGTCATACATGTTAGCATTTTAGCATAGCATATCAGCGTATAGTTCATATTAGTATCTCATCACACACGCATATCAGAATATCAGCATTTAGCATGTAGCATATTAGCATATATAAGCATGGAGCATATTATTGCATTGTGCTTCAAATTGTTTCTCCTGTTTCTTAAGTATTTCTCATTCAGCTTAACTACCTCTCCATTTGCTAAAATATTTTTCATTTTTCTCAAATAACTTTTGCAATGAGCTTAATTTGATTCTTTCTTTTGATACCGATTCATATTGCTTTCCAAACCTTAGTATTTTCTAAGTTAAGCCTTATACAAATCATCCTATGATTTTAGCCAACAATGCCATTTTGTTTGTATTTGTTTTAATGATATAATTGTCAATGAGCTCTTAAACTATTCTTTGAAAATTTTCATTTCAACTAGTTTAATATCCTTGATTTGGATTAAGTAGCTTTCTTAATTTCTAAGGGGAATAACTTAATCCATGGAATCATTTGTTTATGAACTAGTCTTTCATCTTAGTACCCTTACTTTCTTGGATCCGGATGGTTTAGAAAAAGTTGTTTCCTTTTCTTTCCAAACTTGTTTAACTTTCACATCTTTCCTCTTTAATGGACATTCAAACTTTATATGTCCTTTCATATACATAGGTAGCATATAGTGTGAGTATAGGCATTAGAGGAGGTGCTAGCATAGTTTTTGGATGCTTTCGTAAAGTACCCCATATAAAGGTTCTTTTTCTTTGTATTTTCAATTCAATTGAACCATATGCCCTCTTTATTTAAAGACATTCTTTGTGCACCTATCATTCTATCAAAGTTTTCTTTTCCTCTTGTGAAATTGTAGATTATTTTAGCTTGATCTTCAATTTTTCCTTTAAGATCGCATATATCTGAATTTTGTATATTTTTGCTTTTTTCTTGTAGTTTAACTTGGTTTTGAGATATCTTGTTGATTTTATTTTCTAATTCAGAAATATATAAGTCTTTTGCATTATCCATGGAAGTTTTGGACTTTAGAATTTCTAGTTCTTTTATCACCTTTTCATTCTTGCTTTCTAATCTATGAATTTTTTAATCCTTTTCTCTTTTAGCAAGTTCTAAAGATTCTAATTCTTTCATTACACCTTCATTCTTGTTCTTCAATGATGTGTATTGTTTAGTCACATTAACTAGAATTTTATGCACCTCGAATAGATCATTTTAAAGTTCTTCATAAGATGGCATACTTTGATCATCGGATTCATTAGATGACTCACTGCAAGAATCATTAATTGATTTGGATGAGGAGCTTTCCTCATCGTCCCAAGTCATATAGTAAGTATAAGCAACCTCTTGGTCACTCAATTCATTATCGAAACTACTTGTACTCAATTATAGCATGTAGGTAGTTCTTTCTTAGTTTCTTCCTCATCTAAACTTGAGTTTTGGATTTTTCTTTTGAATTTATTCTTCCTGCTTAATATTCTTGCAAGTTTCTTGGATATGCATGCTAGTTCATATTCTTCATCTTCATCACTAGAGTTTTCTTTTGATGCTTTAAAGGCTATAGATTCTTGAGCTTTAGATTTATCACTTCTTTGATTCATGGCAATCTCATAGGTGAGAAGGGATCCTATGAGTTCATCTAGGGATGTATTTTTAAGATTTCTTCCTTCCATAGCTGTGGCTTTTGGTTCCCATATTGGAGGAAGTCCTCCAAGTATTTTCCGGATCATCTCATAAGTGGAGTATGTTTTTCCTAAGGCATTTAGGGAGTTTATTATGTGTGTGAACCTAGAGTACATATTAGTGATGGGTTCATCCGAGTTCATCCGTGGCGGTTCCTGATCGTTGAAACGAGGCTTAACGAAGCAGAATTTGTAGAGAGAAGGGAAAGGGGTCGTGGGTTCTCGAGAGAGAGAGAGTAATTTAATTTGGTTAAAAAAATGAAGCTCTCTCAGTTCTTTATAACTTTTAGCACTGGCCAGAAAATCGTCACCGGTTTTTTATGCTTCTCAGAAAATCGTCACGAGTTTTCTATTAACCGACTCCAAAATTACTGTTTTACCTTTACCCAACCGCAGTTAAAACCCAAAATTGTCGCCGCTTTTCTGGCTCCTTCAGAAAATCGTCACCGGTTTTCTCTTGCCTTAACCAAAAATCCATTTTTCCATTTTCTTTTATTATTACAATTTCCGGGTCACTACATCTTCACACTGCTTTCTTATCTTCTCTTTGCTTATCTTGGATATGACTATTTTCATGCAAGAATTTGATTCTATCGACCATCCTTTGCATGATGCTTGAATATTTGATGAATAATTGACTTGAGAAATTGCATGTTGAATTATGGACTATGATTATGCACTGAATTCTAATTTTAGGTCCTATGTTGCAATGCATGTTAATTTTCTTTAGGTACCCTTTTTGTTGATGTCAAAAGGGGGAGAAATAATGGGAAAAATGAGAATTTATGATTGACATATGAACATATATTCAGGGGGAGTTGTTGAGAAAGCATGATATTAAATTGAAAATTCTGAATGCTTGAATGACATGAGTTATTGGAAAGGATGATATATATTGAAAATTCTGAATGCTTGAATGATATGAGCTATTGGAAAGTATGGTATATATTGAAAATTCTGACTGCTTGAATGATATGAGTTAATGGAAATCATGATATATATTGACAATTCTAAATGCTTGAATGATGAGTTATTGGAAAGCATGATATATATTGAAACTTTTGAATGCTTGAATGATATGAATTATTAGAAAGCATGATATATTGACAATTCTAAATGCTTGAATGATATAAATATTGAAAGCATGATATATACATACATATATATATATATATATATATATTGAAATTCTAAATGCTTGAAAGATATGACTATTAAAGGCATAATATATATTGAAAAATATGAATGCTTGAAATTGCTCTAACATGAATGTTGAAAGCATGATATTCTGAACGCTTGAAATATTCTGATATAAGTGTATGACTTGTTAAGGGCATGCTTATTGTAAGGGGGAGCCTTTTAAGGCTTTCTCATTTTTGGTCTTTATTTGTCATTATCAAAAAGGGGGATATTGTTGGCCTAGCGAGGCTTAATCTTGTTTTGATGATAACAAGTCAAGGTTACTTAACATGTCTATGTAAGTTTGAGTTTCAGGACTTAAGTGTTTTTGTGAGCGTACTTGAAGTGCTCAAAAGATATGTACACTTAAAGTTATAAATCATGAATGATTAAAGTAGTCAAGTTATGTGGGACATGAAATTCATTGAGGCAGTGCATAAAGTTCAGAAGAAATCTTGGAAGCTTCACAACATGAAGACTTAGGAATGTTGGTAGGAAAATCGTATGAAAGTGTCATGTAAGTACTTCAAATTCCAATATTGAATGATTAAAGCTTCTAGGATATGTCATTGGACTTAGATACCTGGTTTTATACATGGAAAATAATTTTCTCAAAGTCCAAATTAAGTTTTCCAATATATGAATTTAAGTTTGGAACCAAAAAATTGAAAAACAAGTATTGCTGAAAGGACAGGCGACTGATGATATTTCATCAGGCGACTGTAGTGCTACTGATTTTGAAAAGATGCAAACAGAATAGGCATAGGCGACTGACTTATTGGGCACAATCGATTGACCCCATTCTGACTTTCAAAATGCATTGTTTTTAAAAGAGCACAGACAACTGACCCCGTGAGTACAGTCGACTGATGCATATGTTTAAACGATTAAATGAGCTGACCTTATTTCCAACTCTTGCTTGATTAGTTTCCAAATTAAAAGAAAATTTGTGGGAAACTTTTTGTAATCCTAATGCATTATTTAAACATCATATTCTCGCATATTAAGGTAAAAATGCACAACGAGAAGTAAAATGACACGCACATATTGTTTCAAAAATTCTCTGGTTATATGACTGTTGTGTTCTTGCTGAATATTCATAGAAAACTGATTTGATCTTTTGAAACTCACACTCTTGAATTAGTTTTGGTGATATACTTTTGAGATTTAACTTTCATATTGTATTATTTGAAAAAAAAAAATTTATTCTAATGTGTACTTATCTGCTCATTTGAAGAGCTTTCTCTTGCTCAAGCAATTGTTGCTTTGGTTGTATTGTTTTGATGATTCAGGTATTGTGAATCATTGCCTGGTGAGAGGATTGTTCTCATTAGAGAGACGAACTCCGCCTTGAATGGAGAAAGGCTTTACTTCACATGGTAACAAAGTTGGAAAGGAAATCCTCGTAGCAAGTTAATTGAGACAAGGATGTAGGCTGCGGCCAAACCTTGTAAAAACAACCTGCATGCATTATTTTACTTTCATTAAGAACTTAATGAATATTGAAACTTGCTGAGTATCGAATCTTGGTGAATACTGAATCTTGCTGAATATTGAATAGTGCTAAATATCGAATCTTGCTGAGTATAGAAACTTGCTAAATATTGGAAATTAGTTCAATATCAATTTTGGTTATAAATGAATCTATATTGGTTTTTATTTAGTTGTTGGATAGAAAATTTAGACAAGTCTAAAGTTTTGAAGTCTTGTATGAATAAACTAAGGTTTAAAAGGTTTTCTTAATTAAAACATATATGCAAGGATAAACATACTTCCCAATTGAAATTGTTTTTTGAAAATATCATTAAGTATTGTTGTAAATTGAAATCTGGTAAATTTTTCAGTTGAGTAAATTGAAATTTGATCTTGTAATATAATTGTAGATTTCATATACATATTCGTGCTCATATCTAGGACTCTCGATTTGTATAGTAAGGTCGCTGAATAGATATATTGCTTGTGTAAATCATTGAAGTTTAAATAATCAAGGGTTAAAGTAAAAAGGAATTCTGCAAACAAATTTTAATTAACCCAATTCACCCCCCTCTTGGGAATACATCCTAATTTCAATTGGTATCAAACCGTAGGTTGTAGCAAATCCTAATAAGTAGCTACATAAAGATACCTATGGCACAGTTAGGAGTATCCCCTTTTGGTGAAGGTCAATCCTCATCCAGACCTCCCATTTTCTGTGGTGTAAACTACACCTTCTGGACACAATGAATGAGAATATTCTTGCAGACTATGGATTATATGGTATCGAGAGTAGTCACACATGGTGACTTGATTCCCACAAAAAATGTAGATAATAAAGAAGTCCCTAAAGAAGAAAAAGAATTGAATGACGCATACATGAAACAAATACAAATTAAATCTAGTGCAATTAATGCACTATATTGTACCTTAGATGCCAACGAATTAAATAGAGTTATGGGTTGTAAATCGGCTAAGGAGATTTGAGACAAGTTAGAGGTCACCTATGAGTGAACCATAGATGTTAGGGACAGTAGGATTGAAATGCTCACCAGCAAGTATAAGGCCTTTAAAATGAACCCAGAAGAATCTATCACTAGTAAGTAGACTAGGTTCACCCATATAAAAAATTCCCTTAATACCCTAGGTAAGAACTACTCTACCTATAAGATGATTAGGAAAGTTCTTAGAGGACTTCCTCCTGTTTGGGAATTTATGGCCACTACCATAACTGAAGGTAGAAATATGAAAAATACTTCCCTAAATGAACTTTTAGGATCGCTTCTAACATACGAGATGGCGATAAATGAAAGAACCGCTGAGGGTAATAAACAAAAGAAGACAATAGCCCTAAAAGCTTTAAAGGAGAGTTCTAGTGAGGAAGAAGGAAATGAGGCAGATGACAATGATCTAGCCCTATTCACTAGACGGTTAAGCAAATTCTTTAATAAGAATAAAAGATTTGCTAGAAAATTCAGAGGGTCAAAAATAGACAAGGGTGAAACAAATAAGAGGGAAACAAAAAAATGAACCCCCTACCTATTATAATTGTAAGAAAGTAGGACATATAAAACCTGATTGTCCACAACCTAAGAAAGATGCCAAGAAGAAGAAAAAGAAGGCGATGAAAGCAACTTGGCATGACTCAAGCTCAACTCAGAGAGTGAATCAAGTGATCATGAGATTGCTAATCTATGCTTCATGGCGAAAGACGATGAGGTAAATTCCTATTTAACCTAATCTTATGAAACTAGTGATGAATCTTGTAGTGAATCATGTGAAAGTATGCCTTCATATAGGGAAATCCAAGCTAATTTATTTTCATTACTTAATAGATTCATAAAGGTGTCCAAGAAAAACATAGCACTAAGAGAACAAAATGAAACACTAGTGAACCAACTAGAGTCTTCAAAATCAGTTGAAAAAGAAAAAGACTCAACTATTGATGAACTCATGAGTAAAATCAACCAGATGTCTCAAGAACTAGTTATGTTGCAAGAAAATGGTGAAAGTGCAAAAGACTCAGAAATTTGTAGTCTTAAAAGTAAAGTTGAGGATCAAACTAAAATCATCAACAATTTCACTAGAGGAAAAGAAAACTTCGAAAAACTTGTTTGAGCTAAAAAAAATTTCCTTGAATAAAGAAGGAATAGGTTTCAATGGAGTTAAGAACATGAAGAAAAAGAACCTCTACATGGGATACTTTGTAAAGGCCTTTAAAAATTATGCTGGTATATCTTTAGTCAATACATATGAACACACTACGTGTTTCTTATGTAAGGACAATGGGCACATAAAGTTCGAATGTCCATACAAGAGAAAATATGTTAAAAATGTATGGAGAGTGAAAATTGAAAATAAAACAAACTCAAAAAGACCTAAGAAGGTTTGGGTACCAAAAGTAACACCATGAATCCCTTCTTGTAGGTATGTTTTAGGTCCACACCAAAAAAACACAAATGGTACTTGGACAGTGGTTGCTCAAGGCATATGACCGAAGACAAGTCCATGTTCACCTCATTGACATTAAAGGATGGTGGTGGATATGTCACCTTTGGAGACAATGCAAAAGGCAAGATTATAGACATCAGTAAAGTCGGTAAGGAACCCTCTTTGGAGATTGATGATGTTTTATTGGTAGAAGGTGTTGGCCTAACAAGGCTTAAAATCTTATTTTGATGATAACAAATCAAGGGTAACTTAACATGCTTGGTTAAGTTAAGTTTTAAGACTCAAATGATTTCATAAAGACCAAGATCAAGTGTTTTGAAGAGAATGAATGACGATTATGCTTAAAGACATGAGTATTGATGAAGCTAAAGAAAGAGCATAAGATAGAAACAAAATAATGGAAGCAAATGCATGAAGACTTAGCACCTAGAAATTTATAGTCTTTAAGAAGTTTCATGTAAGTACTTCACGATTTCAATATAAATGTTTGAAACTTTTAGGAACTATTATTGTCTTAGAGACCCATTTTGAAAACCATGGAAAATCGTTTTTTAAAGTCTCATTTAAGTTTTTCAAGTTTAAAATTTAAGAGTTTTGGAAAAAAAATTTTGAAAGCATGTAAGCTGCAAGACAGGACAGGCGACTGATGAAACCTCATTAGGTGACTCACATTTTTATGCTGACAGATTTAAGCAAACAGAGGGGAGACAAGTGACTGACCCTTCAGGTCATAGTCGACTGATCGTGAGGTAAAGTTTGCTATTGATTTGTCTTAGGGAACAGTACCGATTTCTAAAGCGTCCTACAGAATGGCGCCGACAGAATTAAAAGAGTTAAAAGAACAACTACAAGAATTACTAGACAAGGGGTTTATCAGGTCTAGCGTGTCACCCTAGGAAGCGCCGATGTTGTTTGTCAAAAAGAAAGATGGGTCGATGAGAATGTGCATTGACTACAGAGAAATCAATAAAGTTACAATTAATAATAAATACCCACTTCCCCATATTGATGATATATTTGACCAGCTTCAGGGGACACAAACTTTCTCTAAGATTGATTTACGATCCAAATACCATCAAGTAAAGGTCAAGGCAGAGGATGTTTCGAATATAGCATTCAAGACTCAGTAAGGAAATTATGAGTTCTTGGTTATGCCGTTTGGACTAATGAATGCACCTGCCATATTCAGGGACCTGATGAATAGGGTCTTTCATCAGTACCTAGATCAGTTTGTTGTAATTTTAATCAATGATATTCTGGTGTATTCAAAGAGCCTCGAGGAGCACGAGAAACATTTGAGGATGGTTTTACAGGTGCTAAGGGAAAGAAAGTGAAAAGTAAGGTGTAGTCCCAAGAGGGAGGTGAATTGGGTTTTAAAAGTTTCTTTTAACTCCTTTTATAGATTCTCAACTTATTATAAGTTTAGTACTCAAATAAGGATAATTTAAATTACAATATCAACTAGAAATCAATAATCATTTTTAAAACTTTAAGAATGAGTAAATCAACTTGATCTTGCAGTAATGTCAATTAACACCCAACCAATAAATTGATTAAATCACCACAAACCAATGATTCACAATGTAATGCTTTTAGCTTTTGAATAATTTAATCCTTTCAACAAGATAACCAAAACAAGATTCCAAGATTCAGCAATTGAGAAACTCAAAGTAGAGTTTGATAAAAACCCTGTTTTAATGAAGCATAATTGAAAATTCCAACACTCTTCCAAAACTCATATTTTAAATAAACTTTCAATTAATGAGTCTTGGGTGTTAATCAATCAACATACTCCTTTATGATTTCCACAAAAAGTATTGATCAACCAACATACTCTCGTTTAGTTTTTGTAATCACAAAGTCAAATCAATTTTTAGTTTATTTAATATCCAATCCACACAATTTATAGATTTGAAATTAACAACCACGCAGTTATATATGTGCAGCAAATTAAAGAGAGTTTAGGGAAAGAGAGTGAGACCGAGTTTTTATGAGGTTCGGCTTATACCCAGCCTACATCCTCACCTTAGGCAAGACCACCTAAGGATTCCATTATAGCATTCCTTTACGGCTAGAACAAACCATTACAATCCCTCCTTTAGGGTGGAGCCCCCTCTGCAAGCGATACCCCACGCTTGGTACAACGATTCATCCAACCTTGAACCGTCAAAAACTACAAGAAAAACAAGAAACAATTTGGTGTACAATGACACTCTCAAAAGAGTAGATTAGAACAATTTTAAGCATAGAGTATACTTCAAAGTAAATATCAACATGCAATGAAATTGAAGTTCAAAATAAACTTATCACCGGTATGATCTTTCTATGATTGAAAGATTCAGAATTCATGCTCAATTTTGGTGTGAGAATTTTAGCAAAAAACTTAGTAGAGAATATCAACAAGATGTGAGCAAGATAGCCTTTGAGAATTGAGAGCACTTGAGAGTATTTAATTGCTGAATAATTTCTTGGTGATTCAAAATATTTGCCTTGTGGGCTATGTATAGAGTTTAAAAAGTGCATTCCTTGTTCCCCAAGTTTACTTGGAGTGTTCCTAAGTTTGCACAAAGTTTGGAGCCCAAGAAACCAAATTTAGAAACTTTCCCGCACTGAACTTTTAAAAAGTTTCAAATGGCAGTCGCCTTTCTTAAAAGGGTCAGGCACCTATCTTGTTTAAATCCAGTTTTATTAAAAAAATTAGTGTACAATCAGTCGCCTGGCAAAACAAGGTCAGTCACCTCAATTTTCAAGGTCAGGCGCCTGCTAGGTTAAGTTGAGGCACCTGGCACCCTTCTGTTTGCCAATCTTAAAGAAACACAAAAAGGTCAGTCACCTGTCTGTTTTAGGTTAGGCGCTTGAGCATTTGAAAAACTTTTTTTTTTAGGACTTTTATTTTAAAAACTCTTTTAACTCTTTGGGCCTTTTAATTTATAACTTTGAAAAACATTTTTCAAGGTTTGAAAAATAGGTCTTTAGGTCTTTATTATTCCTAAAGAGCTTCAATGCATTCATATTGAACTTTAAACGGAAGAACTTACATAAGACTTCCTTAAGACTCTAAAACGTTCAATTATTGAAGTCTTCATGTATATCCTTGCTTGGAGTTCGTCTTGTCTTGAGCTTCAACATTCTTTGAGCTTTCATTGTATTTGTCAAACTTTGGGCTTTCATAAGATTTGTCAAACTTTGAGCTTTCATAATATTTGTCAAACTTTGATCTAAGTTTTGTCAAACTTTGATCTGAGCTTTCTTTGAATCACTTGTTTGTAGGTTTACAATGTACTCTTGTGATTACTTGATTCTTGAAAGATCACCACTTTAAAAGCATATTAAATTCCCTTGATTTTTTTATCATCAAAATAAGATTTTAAGTCTTGTAAGGCCAACAATCTCCCCTTTTTTGATGATAACAAACATATAAGCAATAAGCATCAACTTTACAATACTTGCAATATCAAGATCAATTATCATGCTCATAGACTTCATTGCATAGTTGAGCCAATATACATGCTTAGGTATGTCATGCTAGTGTCATGCTCAATTTTTGTCCAAAAATTCTCCCCCTTTTGACATTAATAAAAAAATCAAGAAAAATATATAAATGTTAAGGCAAAGAGCAACCATAAGCAAAAGTATATATCTAGTGAAGAAACAAAATAGAACTTTGCATTCATTACGCATAAAAAGATAGACAATAAGTCTCAAAGTAGCATGAGAAAATACAAAAGATTGTATATCAGAGTTTTCAATAATTTTCAGTAATAAACATAAATCATGACAAGTATAAGTCCCCTTGAATGAAATGTATTTCATATTCAATAGATTTAGAATTTCATTCTTGAACTACAAACTATGTTTCCATGTATAATATGAATATAAATATCATGAGAAGCTATCATCATTGTCAGTCATCATTAGCAATCATCAATTTCAGTCATGCTTTTAAACTTATCATATCATGCTCATGCTCATTTTGCTCACATTCAATTTTGCTAAATTTTCTCCTCCTTTTTATATCAACAAAATGATAGACCGTAAGAAATATTACGTAAAAGTACTTAAGGACCAAAAAAAAATTCGTATTTAGATCACAATAACAAGGTCCAAAAGTCAGCATATATTTCAATCAAAACATAATCATCCATTATTCTCATGCCAAAAAAATATATATAACATAATCCAACATCAGCATGTGAACTTAAGATGGTTAAGAGAAAAACAAATAAAAGAACTAAGCACAACAAAATAATATTTCAACCCAGCATAGTGTTTAGTTTCATAAATATATATATATATATATATATATATATATATATGCATCTTGCATTACCATTAGATTTGTATGCTCATGCTCATGCTTTCTGACTCACTCGAAAAATGAGCAGCTCGGAAGCTATCCCAAGTATAAGAGTTCATTCGTGTAATAATTAGGCCAAGGGTCAGATCGTCTCCTCAAGGAATGCAGGTTAATTCCAAATTTTACGTAATTTCAATCAGAAAATAAGAAACAAAAAGGTCACTGAATACAGTTCAGATTCGGGTTTTCCGGGATGTTTGAGATTTCTTTTGATAAATTAAAAGAACATGCAATTTAAATTCTAAATCCTAACACACACTAAATTAAATTACAATGAGAAACAGAAATCCTATTTATAAAATTTCGGACAAAAACTAAAACCCACATTTGAACTTCGGAAAAAGATTAAAAATGATAATTTTAAGCACAAACTTAAGTACGCGATTGAGAAACTCACTTGAACGCAACTTAAACAAAAACCAAATTTTTTTCGCAATCAAGAACTTAACAAAAATTAAAACTTTAATAACTAAACAATAAATGGAAACACGATAAAAAAATTTGGCCTTTAATAAAACTAAACTTAATTTAAAGAGAACCCAACAAAATTTAATTCTTAAAGAAGATTTTTTTCCCTTTTTCTTTGTATTCTTCCTTTTTTTTTTTTCAAGATACCAAACCGAACTTTAATCGATAAAAAAATATAACTCAAGAAAAAATTAAATCTAATGCTAATATTAATTAAAAGGAAAAGGAAAATCAATTAACTTTAATAATAATAACCCATCAAAGATTCAAAAGGCTAAAACTTTAACTGAAATTCTACTAAAAATTAACACTAATCATTCACGTATTTAAAAGCAAGAAAACAAGCTAAAGAGGAAGAAAAGAAAGAAAAAGAAAAAGAAAAAGAAAAAGAAAGAGAACGAGAGGGAGAGTAGCAAGCCGTGGCTGGTTGTATGGGGGAACTGGCAGCAGCTACAACCTTGGGTTGGCAGGACCTTTTGGTCCCTCAGTAGCAGTAGCACACAAACACAACAGCACGGTAAGAGGCTCACAGGCAGTAGGGGTAGAGGACCAGCAGCAGCAGTAGTGTGGCTTCGGGTCTACCTCCTTCACAGCAGCAATAATAAGGGGAAGCTAGAGGATGCAGCGACAAAGTCAAGAGAAGGGAGAGGATTGAGAGAATGAGAGGGGAAGAGAGGAGAGAATAGGAGAGGCACCAAAATAAAGAAAGGAAAAGAAAATAGAAAGAGAGGGAGAGTGAATTTGAGATGGAGAGAGGGTTGAGAGAAGGGAAAGGAGAGGGGGTTGGAGTGAGGCTTGAGAGGGAGAGGGTGCTAGCTGGGACGCTTCACGAGCAGCAATAGTAGCAGCTAGGGAAGACTCGAGTTGATGAAGTTACAGCAGGTAGGGAAAAGAGGAGAGAAGAGGAAGAAGAGAAAGTAAGAGAAGAAGGAGAGAAGGGAAGTGAAGGAGAGGGTGCGTAAGAAAGGAGAACAAAAAAAATCAATTTAAAGGCTCTTTGAAAACATACCTACCCAGTGCACAGAGGAAGAGGACTCGGCTGCATGGCCGGGGCAAATCAACCCAAAACATTTATTTTTTTTATATTTTTTCTTTTCTTGTCTTATTTCTTCTTCTTTTTTTTCTTTTTCTTTGTTTTCCAGTGAACAAAGGGGGTTTCAACCTTCCTAAAGCCCATATCTCTCAAAGCTTGAAACAAGAAAGTCATAGACCTCTTTCTTGGCTTTCCATAGCATTTTGAATTGTCTCGATCGGAGGTCAGATGAAAGAGTTATGCAAAGATTACGAAGTAATATCGAAAACAACCTCTCTTTGCATGCATGGCTCAGCTTCCAAAAATTATACTTTAAATGTCCATGAAAATTCCGGATGCTCACGGTCTTGATTTGGACTCCACCTCACATACACGACACCTCTTCATGCTCACGACTTGCATCCATTCTAATGTTGAATTTTATTTCTAGAATTTTTTCGACAATAATAAAATACAAAAATCCATAAATTATTTGAAATAAGATTAAATATTACAAATTGGGCGCAATGCTAAAATATTGAACATACTTGGGCATTTAATTAAAATTATAATCCTTAATACATGAATTTAAACTCCTAATTGCTCAGCTTTGACGCGTAATCACTTTCTTCAAACACTTATCCTTATTCCTTATTTGAAATTCTTATGCAATAAGCTCAATTTGCTTCAGATTTTCTTTCTTTTGATTTTAGATAATTCTTTTGCATATGAATACCAAAATTTATATGACTTTTCAAATCTCAATACTTTTAAGTTAAGCCTTGTACAATCCAAGTTTTCTTGATTTGTGGCCAACAATACCATTCTTGTATTTATTTGTTTCGATATTATAGTTGTCAACATTCTCATAAACTCTTCTTTAAGATTTTTCATTTCAACTAGTTCAATATCCTTGTACTAATTAGGATTAAGTGATTTTCCATTTATTGAACAAGGAGAAATTATCTTCTTATATTTGAATTTGACTATCTTGAATCTTGTAGACTATTCCTAATATCTTTGGAGAGAACTTAGTTTGTGAGCTAGGCCTTTTATCTAGGTACCCATACTTTCTTGGATCCGGATGGTTTAACAAGAGTTGATTCTTTTATTCTCCAAACTTGTCTGATTTTAGCACATTTTCTTTTTAATGGACATTCAAACTTAATGTGTCCTTTCTTCTTACATAGAAAACATGTGGTATATGTGTAAGCATTTGAGGAGGTGCTAGCATAATCTTTGAAGGCTTTTGTAAAGTACCCCGTATAAAGGTTCTTTTTCCTTGTATTCTAAACTCCATTGAATCCTATGCCTTCTTTATTCAAGGACATTCTTTGTGCGCCAATCATTTTATCAAGATTTTCTTTTCCTTGAGTGAAGTTGTAAATGATTTTGGTTTGATCCTCAATTTTTCTCTTAAGATCACAGATTTCTGAGTTTTGTATATTTTTACCCTTTTCTTGTAGCTTTACTTAATTTTGAGACATCTTGCTGATTTTGTTTTCTAGTTCAGAAATATATAGATCTTTCTCATTATCAATAGAAGTTTGGGATCTTAAATCTTCTAATTCTTTTATCACCTTTTCATTCTTACTTTCTAATTTCTTGATTTTTAAATCCTTTTCTCTTTCAATAAGATTTTTAGATTCTAATTCTTTTATAATAGTTTCATTCTTATTTTTCAATGAAGTGTATCATTTAGTTACTTTAACTAGAATCTTATGAGTTTTGAATAAGTCACTTTGTAGTTCTTCATAAGATGGCATACTCACATCATTGGATTCATTAGATGAATCGTCACTATAATCATTAAATGATTTGGATGAGGAGCTTTGATCTTCATCATCGTCCCATGCCATAAAGCAAGCAACCTCTTGGTCACTTGATTCACTATCTAAATTACTTGTACTCAATATTATCCCATGTAGTGGCTTTCATTGCCCTTTTCTTTTTCTTTTTGGAATCTTTCTTAAGTCGTGGACAATCCAATTTTATGTGTCCAACTTTCTTACAATTATAACAAGTTGGAAGTTCAGCCTTTTTTCTTCTTCTTTCTGTTTTCCTTTTCTTCATCTTCATCTGATTTTGAGTTTTGAATTTTTCTTGTAAATTTATTCTTCTTTCTAAGGATTTTTGCAAGTATCTTGGTTTTGAAAGCTATTTCATTTACATCCATCTCTTCTTCATCTTCATCACTAGAGCTTTCACTTGAGGCTTTAAATGCAATGGATTCCTTGTTTTTAGATTTTCCACTTCTTTCGTTTATTGCCTTAGATTTTCCACTTCTTTCGTTTATTGCCATCTCATAAGTGAGTAGAAAACCTATTAATTCATCTAGGGAGGTGTTTTTCAAATTTCTTCCTTCAGTTATTGCAGTGGCCTTAGGTTCCCAAATCGGTGGAAGTCCTCTAAAATTTTTTTGGATCATTTCATAAGTTGAGTAATTTTTTCCTAAGGCATTGAGGGAGTTTATTATATGGGTGAACCTAGTGTACATACTAGTGGTGGTTTCATCCGAGTTCATCCTAAAGGCCTCATACTCGATTGTAAGCATGTCGATTCTATTATCTTTAACATCAACTGTTCTTTCATAGGTTACCTCTAGTTTATCCCATATTTCTTTAGCTGATTTACATGTCATGGCCCTATTGAATTCATTTACATCAAGAGTACAATATAAAGCATTCATAGCACTTGAATTTACTTGCAACATCTTATGGTCATTGTCGGTCATCTCTTTTTCCTTTTTAGGTATTTCTTTGTTATTTATGTTTTTGGTAGGGATAAGGTCACCATGTGCGGCAACTTTTCAAGCTTTCCAATCCATGGTTTGCAAGTATATCCTCATTTATTATTTCTAAAAAGTATAGTTGGCTCCGCAAAAGAGAGGAGGTCTATATGAGGATTGACCCTTGACAAAGGGAGATACACCAAAGTGTGTCATAAAGATCTTTGTGTAGCTTCTAGGTTAAGATTTGCTACAACTTGGCTCTGATACCAATTGAAAAGTAAGGTGTAGTCCCAAGAGGGGGGGTGAATCGGGTTTTAAAAGTTTCTTTTAACTCCTTTTATAGATTCTCAACTTATTGTAAGTTTAGTACTCAAATAAGGATAATTTGAATTTCAATATCAGCTAGAAATCAATATTCACTTTTAAAACTTTAAGAATGAGTAAATCAACTTGATCTTGCATTAATGTTAATTAACACCCAACAAATAAATTGATTCAATCAACACAAACCAATGATTCAAAATGTAATGCTTTCAGCTTTTGAATAATTCAGTCCTCTCAACAAGATAACCAAAACAAGATTCCAAGATTCAAAGATTGAGTAACTCAAAGTAGAGTTTGATAAAAGCCTTGTTTTAATGAAGCACAATTGAAAATTCCAAAACTCAGATTTTAAATAAACTTTCAATTAATGAGTCTTGGGTATTAATCAATCAACATACTCCCTTATGGTTTTCGCAAAAAAGTATTAATCAACCAACTTACTCCCGTTTTGTTTCTACAATAACAAAGTCAAATTAATTTTTGGTTTATTTAATATACAATCCACACAATTTATAGATTTGAAATTAACAACCACGTAGTTATATATGTGAAGAAAATTAAAGAGAGTGTAGGGAAAGAGAGTGAGATCGAGTTTTTATAAGGTTCGGCTTATACACAGCCTACGTCCTCGCCTTAGGCAAGACCACCTAAGGATTCCACTATAGCATTCCTTTACAGGAGGAATAAACCGTTACTGAAATTAGGAATAGCTTCCCAAGAGGGGGGGTGAATTGGCTTTTAAAAATTTCTTTTAATTCCTTTTGAGATACCTTAAACTTCCTTTATTTCTATTAACCAATTCTTGACTTGTTTGTTTAATTCTTAAATCAATCAAGAACTTTATTCCTTTATCCAATCAATAATACAATTAAACAACCAATCAATTAAACAATATCTTCAAACCAAACAATCAATTTATTTGTCAAGTACAAGTTAAACAACAAACAACCAAACCAAAATATAAAGTATTCAGCACTTTGGTAATATAACAACTCAAAATGGTTGTTTGTTTATATTTGCCAAATTTAAACCAAGCCCTGTAGTGAATGAGAATTTATGCTTGCTGATGTATAGCCCTGTATAGATGAATCAAAATCACTCTTTTCAAATATTTAGAACTCAAATAAACTCTTAGTAAATTTATCTTTGGGATGTTAACCAAGTAACGTACTCCCGTAAGGTTTCCGCAAGATATGGTGCAACCAACGTACTCCCTTTCGTTTTCTACAACCCAAATCAAAATTAAACCTTAAGTTTGTTTGATTTCCAAATATATGTAGTTTATATGATTTTCAAATTTAAACCATCCACGCAATTTAAATATGCTAAAAATAAAGAGTAAGGGAAAGAGAGAATGAGACGAAGATTTTTGAGCTTCGGCTTATACCCAGCCTACGTCCTCACCTTTGGTAAACCACCAAAGGATTCACTAGTTCAATTCCGTTGACGGGTGGAACAATACCTATTTCAACACTCCTTGGTTAATACTAGAGCCCACCTTCTCCAAACGATATTCCCTCATTCGGTCACTCCTTACATAGGCTAGAGCCCACCTCTCTAAGCAATATTTCCTTGCTTAGCCAACGATCCTAACAACCCTTGGAACGTCAAAGAACTATAAGAAACACAAGATGAGATCTGCGCACAAGTATACTATCTCAAAGAGCAAGTTAGTACAATTTCAGCACTATATACTTTAATAGGAACTCAGAGAAAGAAGGATCAGCACTTCAGAATTCTCAGCAAAATAATTTTTCAATGAGTGAACAAGAGAGCTTTGGAAGAACAAGAATACTTTCAACTTTATAAGCAGATTTTTCAATTCTTGGATGAGTTTTGATTTGCAAAACCATGTATTTATAGGCTTTCAAACTTGTTTCCATGTTGCAAAAGTTTCCTTTAAGCGTTTCCCAAAATTTTAGAAAGTTTAGAGCTCAAACAGCTATATTTTAAAATATTAGAATTTAAAAAATTTTCTCGTTGAACAGTGTTCAGTCGTCTGAAGTGTCGTGGTCAGTGAACTGAAATTCCTTAAACCTTTAAAAAATTGAACTGAATACAGGGTCAGTCGACTGAAATCAGGGTTCAGTCATCTGATGTTGCAGGTTCAGATGACTAAAGTCGCAAGTTCAGTCGTTTGAACTTGCTGCTGTAACTTTCTGCCTGTTCTGTCTTGTTCTTTGCCAACAGTGATCCTACTTCAATGTTTTGGCCATAACTTTTCTTTATAACTCAAAATTAGGTGTTCTTGATGTCAAATGAAAGCTAAGAGAAAATACTAAAACTTTCATGTTGAACACTTTTCAAAATAATGAGGTTTTAATAGTGAAAAATGCACCTGAATAAAAACTAACAGCAAATGGAAAAACTCTTTTTGATACTTTTCATTCTAAAAATGACTCTAACCTTTTTAAAATAATTTTTGACCTTATAAAAATATTTTCCAGGTATTTTAAAAAGTATCTAGGTCTAAGTTAACCTAAAAGCTTCAAAATATTTCAAACGATATTTTAAACATTTAAAGTACTTACATGAAAACTTCTAAAACTTTTCTCATTCTAGGTTCTTGAGTCTTCATGTTTTGTTTCTTCAAGCTTCCATATTTTCTTCAAGCTTTCATATTCTTTGAGCTTTATCACTTTTCCTTTCTTTGGATCTTTTAATATTCCTTGGCTTTCAACAACTCATTCATGTCTTCATATTCTTCAAGGTTTAATATATTATCTTTAAATCCATGCTTTGACTTTTTAAGCTTCATTTGATCCTCTTGAGCACTTTGACCTTGCTTTCTCATATATGAGCCCTTTTTAAGCTTCATTTGATCCTCTTGAGCACTTTGACCTTGCTTTCTCATGTATGAGCCCTGAAATATCATTACTCACCCAAATACATTAAATTTCACTTGTTTGTTAGCATCAAAACAAGATAAGAAGATTTTAAGCCTTGTAAGGCCAACAGTTACAATCCCTCCTCTATGGTGGAGCCCCCTCTCCAAGCGATACCCTGCACTCGATACAACGATTCAACCAACCCTGAACTGTAAAAAATTACAAGAGAAACAAGAAACAATTTGGTGTACAATGGCACTCTCAAAAGAGTAGATTAGTACAATTTTAAGCATAGAGTATACTTCAAAGTAAATATCAATATGTAATGAAATTGAAGCTCAAAATAAACTTATCACCGGTATGATCTTTCTATGATTGAATGATTTAGAATTCATGCTCAATTTCGGAGTGAGAATTTCAGCAAAAAACTCAGTAGAGAATATCAGCAAAATGTGAGCAAGATGTGAGCAAGATAACTTTTGAGAATTGAGAGCACTTGAGAGTATTTAATTGCTGAATAATTTCTTGGTGATTTAAAATCTTTGCCTTAGGGGCAATATATAGAGTTTAAAAAGTGTATTCCTTGTTCCCCAAGTTTACTTGGAGTGTTTTCCAAGTTTGCACGAAGTTTAGAGCCCAAGAAACCAAATTTAGAAACTTTCCCGCACTAAACTTTTAAAATGTTTCGAATGGCAGTCGCCTTTCTTAAAAGGGTCAGGCGCCTATCTTGTTCAAAACCAGTTTTATTTAAAAAGTCAGTGTACTGTTAGTCACCTGGAAAAACAAGGTCAATCGCCTCAGTTGTCAAGGTTAGGCGCCTATTAGGTTAAGTTGAGGCGCCTGGCACCCTTCTATTTGCCAATCTTAAAAAAAACACAAGAAGGTCAGTCGCCCGTCTGTTTTAGGTCTGGCACTTGAGCATTTGAAAAACTTGTTCTTTTAAGACTTTTATTTCAAAAACTCTTTTTGCTCTTTGGGCCTTTTAAATTATAACTTTGAAAAACATTTTTCAAGGTCTTAAAAAAAAGGTCTCTATGTCTTTATTATTCCTAAAGAGCCACAATGCATTCATATTGAACTTTAAATTGAAGTAGTTACATAAAACTTTCTTAAGACTTTAAAACGTTCAATTATTGAAGTCTTCATGTATGTCCTTGCTTGGAGTTCATCTTGTCTTAAGCTTCAACATTCTTTGAGCTTTCATAGTATTTTTCAAACTTTGAGCTTTCATAAGATTTGTCAAAATATGAGCTTTCATAATATTTGTCAAACTTTGAGCTTTCATAAGATTTGTCAAATTTTAAGCTTTCATAATATTTGTCAAACTTTGATATGAGCTTTGTCAAACTTTGATCTAAACTTTATTTGAATCACTTGTTTGTAGGTTTACAATGTCCTCTTGTGATTACTTGATTCCTAAAACATCACCACTTTAAAAGCATATTAAATTCCCTAGATTTGTTATCATCAAAATAAGATTTTAAGCCTTGTAAGGCCAACAGAAAGTTGTATGTAAAATTCAATAAGTGTGAGTTCTGGTTGAAGCAAGTCACTTTCCTTAGACACGTGATATTCGGGGGTGGCATCTCTATGGATCTGAGCAAGATTGAGGCAGTAGTGAACTGAGCACAACCGAAGAATGTGTAGGAGATCAGAAGCTTCTTGGGATTGGCAGGATATTATCGCCGATTTGTAGAGGGATTTTCTAAACTGTCAGGCCTTTTGACTAAATTGAGCAGGAAGAATGCAAGGTTTGAATGAACTGATGAATGGGAACAGAGTTTTTAGAAGTTGAAGTAGCGACTCATCACTGCACTAGTTCTTACAATTCCTTTGGGAGAAGAAAGTTTTGTAATTTATAGTGATGCATCACACAAAGGGCTCGGGTGTGTTCTGATGTAATGGGGGAGATTTGTAGCGTATGCTTCACGGTAGCTCAAAGAATATGAAAAGAATTACCCTACCCATGATCTGGAGTTAGCAGCGGTGGTTTACGCTTTGAAAATTTGGCGACATTATTTTTATCGAGGTAGGTGTGAGATCTTCCCAGATCATAAGAACCTGAAGTACTTCTTCATGCAGAAGGAATTAAATATGAGGCAGAGGAGGTGGCTAGAGCTGATTAAAGACTATGACTGCACCATCAATTACCACGTAGGAAAGACTAATGTGGTAACTAATGTGGGTTCATCAATATTAGCAGTGGTGACTCAGCATCAGATCCGAATGGATTTAGAAAAGCTTGGCATGGAACTAGTAAAGGGAGATCACCAGGCATTCATTGCCAATCTAGTAATTCAACCCACCTTATAGGAAAGAATTAAAGCTGCTCAGATGAAAGATGCGGAATTAGTGAAGATTATGGATAAAGTGCAGAATGGTTAGGGAGTAGAATTTAATATCTCAGAGGATGGAACTTTGAGGTTCCATACCAGGTTGTGTGTACATGCTAATGCTGACATTAAGAAAATTATCCTAAAGGAAGCACATTGATCCCTTTTATACAATGCACCCTGGAAGCACAAAAATGTACAGGGATCTTTAGGAGTTTTTTGGTGGAGTAATATGAAGAAATAAATTATTGAATATGTAGATCAGTGTTTGACATGCCAGCAGGTGAAAGCTAAGCATCAGAGACCGGCAAGATCATTGCAACCACTTCATATTCCTAAATAGAAGTGGGAGCATACTTCGATGACATTCGTTACACGAGTTATCGCCAGCATTGCATGGACAAGATGCCATCTAGGTAGTCATTGACCGTTAGACGAATACTGCCCATCAAAGTTAATTACTCCATGAGTAGGCTGGCCGAGTTATATATATAGGAGATAGTTAGACTGCATGGTGTGCCAGTGTCCATAGTATCGGACCGAGACACACGATTCACATCTCGTTTCTAGAGGAGTTTGCAAGAAGCCATAGGTTCTTAGTTGACGTTCAACACAACATTTCATCCTCAGATCAATGGACAGATAGAAAGGACCATTTTGATACTAGAGGATATGCTGCGAGCTTGTATGTTGGACTTCGGAGGTAATTGGATACAATTTTTATGCTTAGTTGAATTTGCTTATAATAACAGCTACCAGGCTGGCATTAGGATGGCACCATATGAAGCATTGTATGGTAGGAG
Source organism: Malania oleifera (assembly GCF_029873635.1). Taxonomy (NCBI): domain Eukaryota; kingdom Viridiplantae; phylum Streptophyta; class Magnoliopsida; order Santalales; family Ximeniaceae; genus Malania; species Malania oleifera. The sequence goes on along the minus strand of NC_080422.1, from coordinate 50,022,674 downwards.
GTTCCGATCCACATTATACTGGGATGAAACTGGTGAAAGATAGGTATTAGGGCCAGAATTGGTACAATTGACTTATGACAAAGTCAAGCTTATCAGAGACAGAATCAAAATAGCTCAAAGTCGACAGAAAAGTTATGCAGATACTCATCGGTGAGAACTGGTGTTTGAAGTGGGGGTTCACATGTTCTTGAGAGTGGCACCTATGAAAGGGATTATGAGATTTGGGAAAAAGAGTAAGCTAAGTGTTGGAATTGGTGTGATCCCAAGAGGGGGGGGTGAATTGGGTTTTAAAAACTTTTTGGCTAATTTAAACAATTCGCCAATTCATTATAGTATCATATCTCATTCAACATGTATACATGTATGTAAAGCGAGTTTAACAATAAAAGCAAACATACACATGTGTAGTATCTTATTTAAATCAAATGTGTGCATGAGAATAATTTCGACATTAAATAAACATTCATACACATGCTGAAATTAAAGTGCAGGAATTTAAATAAAATAGAAAGAGCGACACCAGATTTGTTATCAAGGTTTGGCCAAACCAGCCTACATCCTCGCCTTGGGCTTACCCCACTATACCTGCTCACTTAACTGGGTGGAGCAAAAGCCTTTTACATCCTATCCTTACGGGGTGAGAAAAACCCCAGCTCAATTACTAGGCTGAGTCAAACTAGTCTCACTTGCGGGGCTGAGACTCCCCAGTTCAATTCCGGGCTAAACCAAACCAGTCTCACTTGCGGGGCTGAGACTCCCTAGTTCAATTAATGGGCTGAACCAAACCGTTACAATAAAATCATTTTGTACATAAAATATGCTTCTGAAATACAAGCAGAGATGTACAACATTAAAATCTAATATGCATTCTCATATGATTTTGAAATGAAGCTCATGTAGAGTATGGGTTTTCTTTCAAAATATTTTTCAAGTAAAACTTGAGAGTTTGGAAAATGATTTTCTTTTCTAAAATGATTGACCTTTATAAAATAGAAGGAGAAGCCTCTCAAGCAAGTATATATTAAATTCATATATGCTCAAGGCTCCCTCTTGTATAACCCAAAGAAATTCTCCAACAATTGTATGTCAAGATAAGAGTAGGAGAATATTAGGGTTTTTTTCAAAATGATTGACCTTAGTAAAATTAATCCCAAGAAGACATTCAAGCAAAATATATGAGCAAGAATATTAGCCCAAGCCTTCAAGACATTATTCATAATAAATTTCTCCAAAAAATATTTTTCCAAATAAAAGAATATGGGAGAAATTTAATCTTTGAAAAACATGAAAAATAGAAAGGCCTTCAAGCAATATACATATGAAGAATGTTATATGCTCAAGCCTCTTCAAATATAACCCCAAAAATATTTTCCCCAAAAATGGTTTTCAAAAGAAGAGAATGGGAGACATTTTAATCTTTGAAAATATATCACAAATGAAAGAAGAAGGTCATCAAGCAATATATATGTATATGATATATGCTCAAGCCTTTTCACACAAAACCCCCAAGAATATTTTCTCCCAAAATGATTTTCAAATAAAAGAAGAGTATGAGAAAAATGAGAATTTAAAGAACAAATGGGGTATAGAAGTGTGGGAGAATCAAAGAATGATAAACTAATTTAACAAAGGGATTCTCCAATATTTTCAAGTGTTTTGGGGTTGTATTTATAGGCAAAACACCCTTGTGACCGTTATATAGCCATTGGGACCTTAAAATATATTTTTATTTTAAAAACTAGCCATTTTTTTTTTGCCTTTGGGACACTTTCCCAAGAAGGTCGGTCAACTAGGCTCAAGGTACGGTTGACCGGGGCTTGAAATCAACGAGTTTCGGTCGACCGTAGTGAAGGCTCGGTCGACCGGCTTCTACTTTTCTACGCAGACACTGTTTAGTGTTTTGGCCATAACTTTTTATATACAATTCAAAATTAGATATTCTTAATATCAATAGAAAGGTAAGAGAAAATCCCACAATTTTATGTTGAAAACATTTTAAGATAATGAACTTTGGCTTGAGAAAAATGTCCATCAATGAGACAGAAGAAACATGAAGGGAGTTTTTCTCTTACGGACATGTTTCAGTGTTTTGGCTATAACGTTTTCTGTGTAACTCCAATTTGGACTTTCTTGGTATCAAACTCAAGCTATGAGAAAATGCCACAATTTTCATGTTGAACATGGTTTGATATGAGATCGAATTGAGTGATAAAATTGCTCATTTCTAACATTCGGTCGACTGGCCGGTTGACTAACCCCTTTGAAAAATTTAGTTTTTGCCTTCTTTTAACTTTAAAACCATTTAAAAACCTTTGTATAAGTTAGACATTTTATGAAAAGAGTTTTTCATGTTATTTGGAGGTCCTATGGTCAATCTAAGGTCAGGTAGAGTTTCAATTTTAAATCATGTAAGATGCATGCACATTCAACCCTAATTACTATTACAACCCAGAAAAATAAATAAAGTCTTCGTGTCTTCTGCTCCTCAATGCTCCATGGAATATGTCGATTGGTGTTCTTCTCAGTGCTCTTTACGACTTCCATTTTGCATTCATCACTTGTGCTTACAGAAATATAAACCTGTTGACACTCAGTTACACAAGTGGGATACTGTTGTTTGTCATTATCAAAACAGGGATTTGACTCAAAAAGTCAACACTAAGCGCTAGGTATATTGGATCATTTGAGATCTTGGAAAAAGTTGGTCCAGTTGCCTACATATTTGTGTTACCTCCTACATTGGCTAGAATTCATGACGTATTCCACATAGCTATGTTGAGGAAATACGTCTCAAATCCTTCACACATGATTAGTTATGAATTACTGGAACTCGAAGATACCTTGTCTTACAAGGAAGTGTCAGTTCAGATTTTGGACCGAAAGGAATAGGAATTACGCACGAAGAGGATCCCATTGGTAAAAGTACTCTAGCACAACCACACAATTGAGGTGGCTTCGTGGAAATTAGAGGAAAAGATGCGTCAAAGATATTCGCACTTGATCAGTGAGACTCAAAGCTAGATAGGTAAAGATAGGTAATGATTTTGACTTTTGTCTTGTATAATGCAAGATAGTTAGTATTTTGGTTTTGGTTATAAATAGTTTTAGGAGAGTTTTATTTTATGTGAATGGTTTTAATCTCCTAGAACTCTCCCTTGTAATCACGATATTCCTCCGTCATAAGTGCGGATAATTAATAAAATTTCCATGTTTTTCCTTAAGGTCGGTAAATGTGATAGATAGCAAATTTCGAGGACGAAATTTTTATAAGGAGGGGAGAATGTAGAGACTTTTAAAATTTTAATTAATGAGAAAGTAAAGAAAATAAGAAAGAAAATTTGAAATGGCAACGCAGCAGGGACTCATCGACGAGTGCTGGCCTCGTCAACGAGGAGATCCCGAGAGCCAGGAAATCTCAAATTTAAAGGCTCGTCGACGAAACCGTTGTTCTCGTCGATGAGTGTCCTTCTTTGACTCATCAACGAATATTTTATTCTGGTCAATGAGTACGGCTGGGACTGCAGCCTATAAATAGGCCTCAAGTCATTTATTTGTAAAAAATTAAACATACTCTCTCTCTCTCTCTCTCTCTCTCTCTCTCTCTCTCTGGGATGCAAACCCTCCCTCTTCTCTCTTCGATTTCTCTCCGATTTCAGCCCGATTTGACGATCAGACATCACCACGAGGTTTTAGGGGCGATTCTCTGCAAGTTAATCGGAATGAATTCATGTTTTGGGGTTCCTAGGCACCACTCCAAAGTTGAGGTAAGGATGAAAAATGTGTCAACTACTTAGAATTTAACTGAGTAAATGGAGTGTATGGGCCTCAGGATGTTTAAATAATTATAATGCTGGAGTTGAGCTGAATGAACTGGGAAAAATATGATTTCAAGGTTTTGAGCTATGAACGCCGTGGTTGTTGGTTTAGAGATCCTAGCAAACACCTTCTCAGTAAGCGGGTAAGGGGAATAAATTATAACAAATATTTTGGGAAATTAATTGGTTGATTAAAGTATGTGAAAATGAGCATATGGTATATAGTTTTGAAAACTATGATATGGATATTTTTCTTGTGATTATTATATTATGATTACCAGTCTAAAATTGTGTGGCATGAGTAATATGAAATAACCGTTTTATACTAGGAATGAGTTTTATACTGATATATATATGATTTGCATTGAGAAATAATGATATGAGTTATTCAGATGTTTTATAAGGAAATGAAAACATGAGTTATTGATATGTTTGATACAGATATAAAGATATGTTTTTGTAGAAAATAGCATATATGTATTTATTAAGTAATGATGAAATGAGATACACAGATACAATTTTTTTACTGGGAAATGATGAAAATGAGTTATATAGATATGTTTTCAATGAGAAACGATGAAATATGATATACAATTATGTTTTATTGAGAAAAGATGGTATATGAGAAATACAGATATGTTTTATACTGGAAATGATGATTTGTGACATATACAGAATATGTTTACACAAAAATATTGAAATGAGATATGTATACAGATATAATATGAGAATTATACAGAAATGATGAGAATTACAGAAATGATGAAATGGGAACACAGAAATGTGGAAATAAGAACCCTGATGGACCATAGTATACAGAGCACGGCACTGTTGCTAGCATTGTGTTAGTGCAACCAGACGGCTTGCATAGCATGTGGAGAGGTAGTCGATTGGGCCTGTGAAGGGTTGTGTTACCCGTTGGGGTCCAGATCAGGATTAGGTAGACCAATCGTACTACAGACGCGTTTCCTATTTTTATTTAACTGGGTAGGCCAACCGCGGTTAGGTCCTTCCTTTGGGCCGCACAACCCAGTCATGTGGGGTTAATGCATGACGATGTGATTATCCTTAGGAAGGTTTCTTGTTACACATGCAAAAATGAACCTCCATGAGCTACAGACGCGTAGTGTATTTTATACTAGTGGATGCTCATGAGTTAGAAAATGTTTATGAAAAGTGAAATGATCAGCCATGAGTTACATATGTGTAGTGTATTTTATATTGGTGGATACTCATGAGTTAGACTATGAAAATGAGCTATGATATGAGAAATGAATAGCCATGGGTTACAGATGCGTTGTGCTATATGTTGGTGGATACCCATGGGCTAGAATGTGATTATGAATATGAGAAATGAAAGAGTACATATATGATATAAGAAATGAATGAGTATGTAAATGATATGGGATATGAAAGCTTATGTATATGATTATGAAAATGATATGAAAGCTTATGACACTATGTTTTATATTTATGATTGCGAGTACATATCGGTATATTTTCTCAGCTATTATAATTATTTAAATGAATGTGATGATATATTAAAACTCATGTGCCACACACTGTCAATAATTTATTCCGTCTTACTGAGAGGTGTCTCACCCAGAATTTAAACATTTCAGGAAACCAAGATAGGACAATAGAGAGAGCTCTGAGGTAGAGGAGACTGTTGTACCTTGGGATTCAGGATAAGTGTTAGAGTTGGGGTATGCAGTGTAACCCCTAGAGTACCTAAGGATTTTTGGGGATGTACATGTGTATGTGTGTGGAGATTATATCACTCTGGTATTGTATTGTATTTTGGATGGTATTGTATTTTAGACCCAGACACAGTATGTATTCCGCTGCGTGGATAGTTGGTTTGATGGACTGATTACCCGGTACCCACTACGGGTCAGGTTGTGTATGATATATGGTATCAGAGTTATTTGATAGATGATTGTTTATTATTTTTGTTTACTGAAAAAAAATGGTACAAAAATTAGGTCGTCACAATGTAGGCCTCTAGCCAAACCTTGTAAAAAAATCTAGTCTTCATCTCTTTTTCCCTAATCTCTTTACTTTATTACAAGTTTATGAGTTGCATGTATGTTTATTTGCTGTATATCGGTAGTTGTTGAATTACTAATTTTATTTCATACTTCAAATCAAGGAACATATTGGTTGGTTTAACAAGGTCAAAATTGAATATTGATCTTTATATCATAGCTAAAGTTTATCTTGCTTAATTAATTAAAGAAAAGTTTCAGGCTTTATAAAATCGATTCTCTGAAATTATTCTTGATATTGTTAATATTTGTTGTTGAAGAAAATTTTGATTTTGAATATTAAAGTTCTGAAATTTTAATCAAGTTGATCTTTAATATCATTCATTCATAAAGGATTGAACTTGTATTGATTAAAGGTTTGTTAGTTGTAATTGTGAGGTTGCTAATCAATATTATTGTAGTTGTGTGATTGCTTAAAATCAATTTGTTGAGTTAATTCTTAAACTAAGGAATTTATAAAACCAAGTTGTAAAGGGATTTTAAAAACCCAATTCACCCCCCTCTTGGGAGTATACCTAAATTCTAAGAAGGGTTAAAATACAATTTTCTAAGCATTAGTCAACAAACTGACAAAGGTTTTGAAGTAACCTTTAAACAAGATAAATGCATAGTTGAACACAGTCAAAAGCATAACACCTTTTTTATTGCTAATCGGGTTGATAATGTATATTGTATTAACTTTGAAAACCTGACATCTCAATAAGTTAAATGTTTCACAGTCGTAAATGAAACCAGTTGGCTGTGGCATAGGAGATTAAGACATGCTAGTGTGGACTTGTTGTCCAAATTAGAAAAAAGGAACCTTCCAAGGATGAAGCGCGTGGGATGTTGATCAACTTATGCAAGAAGCTTGAAAATGAAAAAGGGTATGGCATTCAAAACATTAGGAGTGACCGAGGTAAAGAGTTCAAAAATAAAGATGTTGAGAACTATTGTATTGAACATGGAATATCTCACAACTTCTCAGCACCTCATACACCTCAACAAAATGGAGTTGTTGAAAGGAAAAATAGGTGACTTCAGGAGATGGCTAGGACCATGTTAAACGACCATAATCTGGCTAAATATTTTTAGGCTGAAGCGGTGAACACTGCATGTTATGTGATGAATAGAGTCTCACTTAGGACCAGCCTAGAAAAGACCCCATATGAACTCTGGAAAGGGAGAAGACTGAATATATCTTACTTCCATGTTTTTGGATGTAAGTGTTTTGTCTGAAATGACAAAGAGGACCTAGGAAAGTTTGATTCCAAATCAGATGAAGGAATCTTTCTAGGATATGCTATGAATAGCGAAGCCTTTGGAGTCTAGAACAAAGGGATCCTTTCAGTTGTAAAATCAATTCATGTAGCATTTGATGAGGCTAATCCATTTTCTCCTAAACCTATTGATATTGATGAAGTTAAAGTAAGAAAAGGTTTATAAGACTTAGCAACTCAAGAAATAAAATATGAGAGTTATGAAATCAACACACCTTTAAATGATAACTCTCACGGCCAATCCTTATTGCCTAAGGAGTGGAAGTTCGTAAGGAATCACCCCAAAGATCAAATTATTGGTGAATCTTCACAAGGAGTGTCCACTAGATCATCATTAATGAATCTGTGCAATCATTGTGCATTCCTATCTCAAAAGGAACCTAAGAACATAAATGAGGCAACTAATGATGAATCATAGATAGTAGCCATGTAAGAGGAGTTCAATCAATTTGAAAGGAATAAGGTTTGGAAGTTAGTTCCTAGACCCGTCGATCACTTTGTAATTGTCACTAAATGAGTGTTTAGGAATAAGAAGGATAAGAATGACATTTTAGTCCGTAACAAGGCCAGATTGGTAGCTCAAGGTTACAATCAGGAAGAAGGAATAGATTATGATGAGACCTTTGTTCCAGTATCTAGAATGGAAGCTATAAGAATGCTACTAGCCTATGCATCCCACAAAAACTTCAAACTTTACCAAATGGATGTAAAGAGTGTATTTCTAAATGGATTCATAAATGAAGAAATATATGTTGCACAACCCCTAGGGTTTGAAGACTTTCATTTTCCTGATAATGTATTTAGACTAACGAAAGCCTTATATAAACCGAAACAGGCTCCTAGAGCTTGGTACGAATGATTAAGTGGCTTCTTGTTAGAAAATGGTTTTTCTAGAGGGAAAATGGATAGCACCCTATTCATAAATTTTAAAGATAATGATATTCTTATCATACAAATATATGTTGATGACATTATCTTTGGTGCTACGAATGAGGATTTATGCAAAGACTTCGCTAAATGCATGCAAGACGAGTTTGAGATGAGCATGATGGGCGAGTTGACATACTTCCTTGGTCTTTAGATCAAGCAAGTTAAGAATGGCTCATTCATAAATCAATCAAAGTATATAAGAAACTTGCTTAATAAGTTTGATATAGAAGGTGGCAAGCCATTGGGAACTCCAATGAGCACTTCTATTAGTCTTAATAGAGATGGACAAGGAAAGCCAATAGATGTGAAATATTACCGTGGCATGATATGAAGCCTACTCTATTTGACGGTTAGTAGACTTGACAGCATGTTTAGTGTCTGCATGTGCACTCATTTTCAAGCAGCTCCTGAAGAATCTCACCAAATAGCTGTCAAGAGGATATTGAGGTATCTGATAGGTACTATTGACTTAGGTCTTTGTTATCTTAAAGATACAACCTTTGAAATAATTAGCTATTCAGATGCAGATTATGTTAGATGTAAGATAGACAGAAAAAGTACTAGTGGTACTTGCCACTTTTTAGGATGATTTTTGGTTTTTTGGTTCTCTAAGAAACAAAATTTTGTGGGATTGTCTACTGCTGAAGTTGAATACGTTGCAGCGGGTAGTTGTTGTGCACAAACTCTATATATGAAAAGACAACTTAAGGATTTCAACTTGGAATATTTGGTTGTACCGATAAAATGTGATAACACTAGTGCCATAAATATTTCCAAAAATCTCGTTTCTTACTCTAGGACCAAGCATATTGACATTCGACATCATTTCCTTAGAGATCATGTGCAAAAGGAAGATATAATTCTTGAATTCATAAATACAAATTTAAGAATGAGACTTTAATGTGAATGAGTGGCTGAGCTAAAAGAATATATCAGTCAAAAATGTTGAAGGTCAAGCGACTGACCATTCATTATCAGTCGACTAAACCTATACTGACTTGTGAAATACACATGTCAGGTGACTGACTCTTCGTGCACAGTCGATTGGCTTGCGGCGGTGTAAGTATTTACTGTTCGTAAAAACCCTAATTTTTCACACCTCAGTCAACTGACTGTATATCTACGCTCTCCCAAAGTGTCTCTCTTTCATTCTCAAGTCCATTTTGAAAAAAAATCTCACCGATTAATCTTAAAAAGATCCTTCTATCTTTCATTTTCATCTCCTTTTTTGAAATATTTACCAGGTTATTTTTCCCAAAACCATGCCTAGAACCAAGCATACTAATCAAGGTCCCTCCTCTGGAAGGGATGATTCAAATGACATTAAGCAATGGTTGATGACACCCTATGCTAAGGAAGTCTATCGTAAACATCTTCGATCTACCGAACCCATCTTTGGTAAAGTTTTAAATCTTTAGTTCTTTAGAGATGAGTTTCCTGATATTTTGTCGATGTTTACTACTTTGGGTTAGGGAAGATTCATAAATTATCAAGCTAGAGGAATGTATCCAAATCTTGTGACACTCTTTTATGCAAATATGGTGAAGGTAGAAACTGTATGCTCCACTTAGATTATGGATAAATCGTTTACAGTAACCCCAACAACTTTAGCCACTAGGCTTAGAATCTAAGAAGGTGAATTTGAGTGTCCACCTATTGGCACATCTTGGATAATGGCACAAGATTTTACCCCTAAGGAGTTTTTACTATTGATTATGACTAAAGCTCCTGCATATTTTGGTCATCCTCCACTGTATCATCAGCTGAACTTATAGACCCAAATCTTACAGAAACTTAACACGTATAATATCTTGCCTAGGGTAGGGTCACATGACCATATTTCCTACCTTGACTGTTTTGGGATGTGGTGTCTATTAAAGCGCAAGAAGCTTGATCTACCTAGCTTAATGTTAAAGTGGATGATTTCACGAGAAGAGGCTAGAAGAGTTATTATTCCATATGGGGGATTACTGAACCAAATTTTTGACCATCTAGGCCTTACCACACTGTCTACCTTATTCATCAAAAGAATCCATTATGATATGTTTTCTTCTACTATGGTGAAGCAAATGGGATATGAACAATGTCCACAAGGATGAAGCCCAAGGGTGGTAGGGGACGCAGAAAAGCTCCAGGACCTCAACAGGCTCCTAAACCCTAGCAAGACGCACCACCAGCAGATGATACCCCCTCCTGGTTTTTATCTTATCAGCAGCAGCTGACTGATTTCCGTTGTGAAGTGCGTACCAGTTTCAATTCACTTCAATCAAGCCTTACTGGTCTTGATAAGAGGACGGGACACCTAGAGAGCTATATGCAAGGTTCTTCTTCATCACAAGGCAAAGCTCCAATGGAAATGAGTTTTGGAAATGAAGATGATGAAGATGATGATGAGGAAGGAACTGAATTAGATGATGGAAATGACAATTAGCTTTCTGATCTTATAAAACAATTTGCGTTGTAATATTTGAGCCGCTTACAGCTCTTCACATTGCTTTCTTATCTTCTCTCTGCTTATCTTGGATATGACTCTTTTTTTTCTAGAATTTGATTCTATTGAATATCCTTTGCATGATGCCTGAATATTTAATGAATAATTGACTTGAGAAATTGCATGCTGAATTATGGACTATGATTGTGCACTGAATTCTAATTTTAGGTCCTATGTTGCAATGCATGCTAATTTTCTTCAGGTCCCCTTTTTGTTGATGTCAAAAGGGGAGAAATAATGGGAAAAATGAGAATTTATGATTGGCATATGAACATATATTCATAGGGAGTTATTGAGAAAGCATGATATTAAATTAAAAATTCTAAATGGTTGAATGACATGAGTTTTTGGAAAGCATGATATATAATGAAAATTCTGAATGCTTGAATGATATGAGTTATTGGAACGCATGGTATATATTGAAAATTCTAACAGCTTGAATGATATGAATTATCTAAAAGCATGATATATATTGACAATTCTAAATGCTTGAATGATATGAGTCATTGGAAAGCATGATATATATTGAAAATTCTGAATGCTTGAATGATATGAGTCATTGGAAAGCATGAAATATTGACAATTCTAAATGCTTGAATGGTATGAGTATTGAAAGCATGATATATATATATATATTGAAAATTCTAAATGCTTGAAGGATATGGGTATTAAAATCATAATATATATTGAAAATTATGAATGCTTGAAATTGCTCTAACATGAATGTTAGAAGCATGATATTTTGAACACTTGAAACATTATGATATGAGTGTATGACTTGTGGTATGCTTATTGTAAGGGGGAGCCTTCTAAGGCTTTCTCATTTTTGTTCCTTATTTGTCATTGTCAAAAAGGGGGAGATTGTTGGCCTAACAAGGTTTAATCTCGTTTTGATGATGACAAATCAAGGTTACTTAACATGTCTATATAAGTTTGAGTTTCAGTACTTAAGTGTTTTTGTGAGTGTACTTGAAGAACTTAAATGATATGTACACTTAAAATCTTGAATCTTGAAGGATTTAAAGCAATCAAGTTATGTAAGACATGAAATTAGTTGAAGTAGTGCATAAAGCTTAGAAGAAATCTTGGAAGCTTCACAACATGAAGACTTAGGAGCGTAGATAGGAAAATTGTATGAAAGTCTCATGAAAGTACTTTAAATTTCAATATTGAATGATTGAAGCTCCTAAGATATGTCATTGGACTTAGATACCTGATTTTATTCATGGAAAATAATTTTCTCAAAGTCCAAATTAAGTTTTCCAATATATGAATTTAAGTTTGGAACCAAAACATTGAAAAACAAGTGTTGCTGAAAGGACTGGTGATTGATGATATTTCATCAAGCGACTGTAGTGTTACTGACTTTGAAAATATGAAACAGAATACGCATAGGCGACTGAGCTATCGAGCACAGTCAATTGATCCCATTCTAACTTTCAGAATGCGATGTTTTTAAAAGAGCACAAGCGACTGACCCCTCGAGTACATTCAACTTATGTGTATGTTTAAATGGTTAAACACGTTGATCTTGTTTCCAAATCTTTCTTGATTGGTTTCCAAATTAAGAGAAAATTTGAGAGAAACTTTTTGAAACCCTAGTGCATTATTTAACATCATATTCTCTAGTTATACGACTGCTGTGTTTTTGCTGAAAACTCGCAGAAAAATGATTTGATATTTTGAAACTCACACTCTTGAATCAGTTCTAGTGATATACTTTTGAGCTTTAACTTTCATATTACATTATTTAAAGTATTTTCGATTCTAACGTGTACTAATATGCTCATTTGAGGAGCTTTCTCTTATACAAGCAATTGTTGCTTTGATTGTACTATTTTGACGATTCAGGTATTGTGAATCATTGCCTAGCGAGAGGGTTGTTCTTGTTAAATAGGTGAACTGCACCTTGAACGGAGCGAGGCTTTACTTCACCTGGTAACGAAGTTGTAAAGGAAATCCTTATAGCGGGTTGCTTGAGGCAAGGACGTAGGCTGCGGCCTAACCTTGTAAAAATAATGGTGTTCAGCTTCTTCTTCCCTTAACTTTTTAATTTCTGCAAGATATAACCTGCGTGCATGATTTTAATTTCATTAAGAACTTACTGAATATTGAAACTTGCTGAGTGTCGAATCTTGATGAATACTGAATCTTGTTCAATATTGAATAGTGCTGAATATCAAATCTTGCTGAGTAAAGAAACTTGCTGAATATTGGAAATTAGCTGAATATCAATTTTGGTTATGATTGAATCTATGTTGGTTTTTATATAGTTGTTGGATAAAAAATTCATACAAGTATAAAGTTTTGAAGTCTTGTGTGAATAAGTTGAGATTTAAAAGGTTTTCTTAATTAAAGCATATATGTAAGGATAAACATACTTCACAATTGAAATTGTTTTTTGAAAATATCATTAAGTATTGGGGTAAATTGAAATCTGGTAAATTGTTTAGCTGAGTAAACTGAAATTTGATCTTGTAATATAATTGTAGATTTCATATACATATTCATGCTCATATCTAGGACTCCCGATTGGTATAGTAAGGTCGCTGAATAGATATATTATTTGTGTAAATCATTGAAGTTTAAATAATCAAGGGTTAAAGTGAAAAGGAATTTCGCAAACAAATTTTAAATAACCCAATTCACCCCCTCTTGGGAATACATCCTAATTTCAAGGTCAGATGAGTTCGCAGATTTTTGGATTTTGGACTTTACATGTCGTATCATATAAAGCCAAATAAGGACTGGTTCACTATGTACAGACTGGTCAATTCTGGTTACATTTTGATGGGGAACGATGTTGCGTGCAAAGTGATCGAGATGGGGAATCTCATTATCAGGATGTACGACGGTTTAGTGCAGATGTTGTGTGATGTAAGGCACATACCAGAGTTGAGGAAGAGTCTGGTTTCATTAGGCACCTTGGATTGTAACGAATTCAGTTACAAGTCTGAATGTGGGTTAATAAATGTGACCAAGGGAGTTCTGACCATGATGAAGGGGAAGAGAGTGTTGGGCAATATTTATGCACACAGTTATAGGTGGAGCTGCAGTCGTAGAGTCTGAGTCTGACAATATGTTTCTATGGCATATGTGTCTAGGGCATATGGGAGAACATGGGATGCAAGAACTTTAGAAGAGAAATCTTCTAAAGGGAGTCAAATCATGCAAGTTGGAGTTTTGCAAGTATTGTGTACTTGGGAAGCAGAATCGGGTTTAGGTCATGACAGCCACACACAAGACAAAGGGAGTACTGGATTAGATTCAATATAATGTTTGGGGATCGGTGAGAGTGGCTTCATGAGGGGGACATGTGTATTTCGTGAGTTTTATCGATGACTACTCATGAAAGGTTTGGGTTTACTTCATTCGTCACAAGTTGGAAATGTTTGCCAGGTTCAAAGTGTGGAAAACTGAAGTGGAGAACTAGACCAGGAGAAAGATCAAATTCCTCAGGACAACCAATGCTATTGAGTACAAGAATTCAGAATTCAGAGAGTTCTGCAAGCAGTGAGGCATGAGGAAGCATTTTACCATGTGCTAGACACCGTAACAAAACGGTGTGGTGGAGATGATGAATAGGACCCTGGCTAAAAGGGTTCGGTGCCTCCAGTTGTAGGCTGGGCTCGCCTTGAATTTTTGGGCCAAGGCGGTTAATATGACATGTTTCTCGGTTAATCGATCACCAAAGGAATCACTAGATGGGAGAGTTGCACGAGAGGCTTGGAATGGTTATGCGATAGGCTTTGTAGGTTCAATTATGCATCTTTCTAGTGAGGTTGGATCTAGGCTTAGTGTGATGTCTAGACGATGCATTTAAATCTCGCTACTTCATGTAACGAGATTTGTTTAAATCTCGCCACTCCAAGTAGCGATATTTATTTAAATCTCGCTATCCGGAGTAGCGAGATTTTCTGTGCACCTATTTATAATGTTTTTCCCTTTATTTATTTATTATAATAATAATTAATTAAATTATTTTCTAAATTATTGGAGGGAAGAATCAGTTATTAATTTAAATTTTCACATATAATAAAATTACAGTTCGTAATTTAGTTAAAAATATTTTTTTATTAAAAATTATTGTTGACTTTTTGAGTCTGATCCTTGTTTTGATTCTGATAAAGTACTAGTATCTTATATGTGCTTTTAGTGTGTGAACAAGTTTTCATTTCAGCACGAACATAAGATACCAAAAAATGGATGCTAGTAAGAACATAAAGCTCTCACTCTCCTAGTGTTTCCCATGAAGATTTAAGAGCAGAGAAGATAAAGAAGACATTTGTTTTTAATTTGTATATGTATTTAATTTTTATCTTTGGTCTGTAATAATGCATGCATTTGCTTGATATGTTTTAAATGCTCAGATGACCATAGGGTCAAATGACCTTAGGGCTCCGGTCAATCGACTCCGGATTTTTAGGGTTATTTCTCAAAACGAAAAGACCTAAAATGACCCTAGGACACTCACACATACACATACATGTGTGGTCATATGAATAAGGTGATCGTATAAGTGAAAAGAACCAAAATGCACTAGATATGCATATTCGGTCGACCAAACCTCTCAAGAATATTTTCACCCAGTCAATCGAACCGGGACTGGGTCAACAGTTTGACTATAGCCTGGTCGACCGAACTTACCCAGTTCATTTTCACCTGGTCGACCGAACTCCCTAGGAGTCAACACTTTGACCATCTGGTCGACCGTGCCAGAATTGCATACCAATGCCCTGGTCGATCGAGTTCCCACGTGTGTGAACTCAACCGCCCAATCGACCGAACTATGTAGTTCAAATCCTCCCAGTCGACCGAACCGCACTAAATAGAAAAATCGCCCTTAGGACAGCATGTCCGGTCAACCGAACTTCTAGTTCAATTTATTCCTGGTCGACCGAACTTGGCTCCTTGGTCAACCAAACTTCACCTTCGGTCGACCGAAGCTCTCGGGTTGGGATTTTTTAAAATGATTAAAACGTCATTAAAATTTAATTAATCTTTTCCAAAATACCGAGTGTGTCCCTCAACGGTCAGATTTGTTGAAAATCTATAAATAGCCCCTCTATAACTCAGATTAGCAACTTTCATTAACTCTAAATTTCTCTCTAGTCCTTTGTTAATCAAAGTTCCCCCAAACCATTTTTATTGCAAAATTTTCTTCTTTGAGGCAAAATTTTTCAAACTAAACTCTTCAACCCTCTTTCCATCCATTCATTTCAAAATCATTTTGTAAAGAAAATATATTCATTTTGGCACTTATTTTCGTATTCATATACAATACTCTCACATACCATTATTTTTGAAATTCATTTTTGAGAATATAGTTTGGTTTTCTCCTGGATTATTTCTTTGATAAATATCTTTTGGGAGAAAATTATTTATTGCACAAATACTTCCTTGAACATAAACTCCAAATTCTCCAAACACTCTTATTTGCAAAAATCTTTGTTGGAGAACATATTTCCATTTATATATATTCATATATTATTTGTGCAAAAATCATTGAAAGAGCAAAACCCTAGGTTCTCCTATATTATTATTGAAATATCTTTTTGGAGAAAAATTTTTATTAGGGTTTAAATATAGTCAAGCACCCTTACTCCCCTGAGCATTATTTCATATCATTGGAGTGCGTATTTTTATTGAGCTTATTGTGTACATCTTTGCTTGTATTTTTCAGAAGAATTTTCATGTACAAAAATGGTGGTAATGTACTAGTTGGGTTAAACCTGTTAATTGAACTGAGAAGTCTCAGCCCCGTAAATGAGACCGGTTCGATTCAGCTCGAAAATTGAATTGAGGAGTCTCAGCCCCGTAAGTGAGACTAGTTCGGCTCAGCCTAGTAATTGAGCTAGGGTTTTCCTCACCCCATAAGGAGAGGATGTAAAAGGCTTTTGCTCCGTCCGGTTAAGTGAGCAGATATTGTGAAATCCTTGGGGGTATGCCCAAGGCGGGGATGTAGGCCGGTTTGGTCGAACCTCGATAACAAATCTTATGTCTCTCTCTCTCTCTCTCTTATTTAAATTCCTACACTTAAATTTCAGCATGTGTACGAATGGTTGTTTAATATCTTAATTATTTTCATACACACATTTAATTTAAATAAGATATACTGCATATGCGTATGTTTGCTTTTAGTGTTAAAATCATTTTACACACACATGTATATGTTGAATGGGATATAATATGTGGTGAATCGATGGAACGTTTAAATTAGCCGAAAAGTTTTTAAAACCCAATTCACCCCCCCCCCTTGGGATCACACCAATTCTAACAAATAATATAACAGTCATACACTATAAATATACACTAATTATATTTAATTAAATAGGAAAATCTTCTATTATTTTATTGAGTAGGGAATATTTAAATATTAATTAAAAATAATTAATATATAAATAGTTTAACATGTTCCAAACAGAGCTTCTGCTTCTTCTGTTGCCGCTATCTCTAGCGCAAAGAGAGCCGCTAATTCTATTGCCCAAGAAGTTGCTGCTGCTTCTGGCGTTGTCAGCATAAATATTTATAGAAGCATAACGCTTCTTTTATTCTCTTTTGGTTCTCTTTTCGTTATCATGTTTTCTTTTACCATTATTCATTTGTTTTTCTCTGACAATGAGTTACAGTGATCTTGTTCCCTTTGATGGAGTTAGGATTTTAATTTCTGCATTTCTGGTATTTCCTATTTTGGGTTTGTTCGTCTATTATCCTCTCTCTCTCTCTCTCTCTCTTTGTTCCACCATTTTCCCTATAAATTCTAATGTCATTTTTATTTTGCTGATATGGGTGTTTCGATTTTCTTCTGTTAAGGATTAACCGTCCTTTTTTAAATTGTAGAGAAAATTGAAATGATGAAAAGTAGAGGATAAAATCTTGATTATTTTCATATGTAAAATACCGAAGTAAAGTTTCTAATTTTCCCGGATTTCAAAACCTGCACAGAAAAACCCATTTATTAAAATATTAATCCATTTTTGTTGCAAAATTAATTTTCTCGGCAACCAACCAAAGCATATATCAACTAATCCTCTAGAGTTATTTTTTCTTTGGAGTTTTGTGCAATTGAGAAATTGTCTCTCTCTCCTACACCGTCTCTTTCTTGCTATCATGAAACTATTCAAATTTAGTTAACTTTGAGAAGGGTAACTCATGAGGATCTGCGTCCATTATTTTAGATTGTTAAAAGATTGAGATCATGGCTAAAACTGAAAGATTGGGATAATTGCTGCTTCATGTCACTGTTTATTCTCTCTCTTCATGTCTCAACTAATATATTACTCATTAGTCATTACTATAATTAATTTTGTTCCTTGGGAGCAGTCAAGTTGTGGGATGGTTGCCTATAAGGGCTTATAGGATGAACAACTTGGCTACCCAGGCAAAGACTCTAACCTCTGAAGAAGATGAGACATGCGAGGATGATAAATTTAAGGATACTTCAAAGAAAAAAGTGTACAATGGTAGCAATAAGAACAATACTGCTGCTATGGAAAAAGGACATCTTTGGTTTGTTAAGGTTAACATGGATGGATTGCCAATAGGGGGAAAAGTGGATCTAAATGCTCGCGCTTGCTATGAGACTTTAGCCCAAGCACTGGAGGACATGTTTGTTAATCACACCATGGACATCACTTCCATTCGTGAGTGTATTCTTTATTTTCTATATTTTTTATCAGTAATGTGTAATTTACTTATTTTTTATCAATTCGATCTTAAAAGTTTTGATGTAAGACTATTGTTAAATCATTGTTGCACCTCAATCTAACGACTAGCTTTTAGAACCAAGTGATTTAAGATCGCATAAACATTTTGACCTCGAAGTAAAATTAGTAGGACTAGGATAGTAATGAGTTGCATAGATAATTCTATTCTAGTTTTAAAATGTAATTATGATTGTGTAACTGGGTTCGAGTGGAGAGAGAGAGCAAGCAAGAAAGGCCTCCAAGCTTTTGAATGGATTATCCAAATTTGTGCTCACTTATGAAGATAAGGAGGGCGACTGGATGCTCATAGGAGATGTTCCTTGGGAGTATGCACCTTTCATTTCATTCTAAATGATTATACTAGTGCAATATATATATACTTATGTATATACGTTTTTGTGAATGTGTCTTTGTGTGTATATATGCACATATTTATGCCTGCTGTTTGTATATGCACTACTAAGCCCGAAATGGAATGATGTCAAATGACAAGGCTAGCCTTGTGGAAGACTAGCTGGTCTATTTCGAGCAACATTTTTAGGTGTAGGAGCACTAGCTGCACTACTAGTAACCTGATATTAAACATTTTGGATCATGCTTTTAAGGCTTGTTTCATTCAAGTTCCTAGGCACTTTGGACAAGCAGAGACCTATGGGCAGTGCATATCAAATAGAACATCATAAGAAAAGACAATATTGTAGTTGGAAATTTAGATGTTCTGTAAATGCTAACAGTATATATGTTTTTTTTTTGGGTTTGTATATAGGATGTTCCTCAACACAGTGAAGAGGCTTAGAATCATGAAGACATCGGAAGCTAATGGACTTGGTACCTAAAATTTTTAATTACACTAGCATCTGACATTCAAAGTTTTGTATGGACATTGACCCCCCACCTTCTGTCTGCTTAATTGTTAATTTCTAGCTCCAAGATTCCAAGAAACTGATGGTCTGCAAAGAAGAGAAGCTTGTGTGCTTTTCTTTATCTTCCTTTACCCTTTTTATATATGGAATTACTTTTACCCCAAAATGGGAATACTTCTATTTTGCTAGCTCCAAAACTGTATTAAATAGGCTCTAGGTCATATCAAATATCATTCTAGTTTTTATCCTAAAGGTGGGGGATTGGGAGAGAGCACATCTCACTATAGTTATAAAAGCAAATGATAATTAATCATAGTGTTGGGTTTGCAAAATACATAAGTATTAAAAGGCGAGAAAAAGATGCAAAAAAGTCACTAGTCCAGCAGAACATATATTATTTAATAATTTATATACTAGATTAGACACAAAAATAATGTATACAAGACATATTTAAACTTGTTAGAACTAGAGAAAGAAAGAGTATAACTTAGGTGATGTAAAATGTATACAAAGTGAGGACAATAGTGTGTTAGTTAAGGAAAAAAAAAAGACATTAAAAAAAAGGATGAAGAAGTTATTTTTTCTAAGCTATTTAATGAAAATCAAGAAGAAAACTTAAACTTGGAATTGAGAAATGATGAAGAGGTTAAAATATGAGATTTATTCATAAAACTAGAGTTAAAGAAGTTAAGTTTGCAATATAAAAAAATGGAAAATGAAAAAATTATAGGATTGGATAGTATCTTAATCAAAGTTTGGAAATGCCTAGATGATACGAAATTATATGTTAACTAATTTATTTAACACAATTATAAAAGTCAAGAAAATGTCAAATGAATAGAGGAAAAATACTTTAATACCTATAAACAACAATAAAGAAGATATTTACAATTATAATGATTACTGTGCAATTACGCTTATGAGTTATGCAATGGAACTACGGTAAAGGATAGTGGAACTGGCATTAAGGTTAGAAGCTAAGGTTTCAAAAAATCAATTTAGTTTTATACTTAGGAGCTCTATTACAAAAGTAATATATCTTTTAAGAAGATTAAGCATATAAAAATTCAATTCACCAGTTTTGTACACATTTAACCAATCAAATTATTATAAAAATTTTGGCAAAGTCCTCTTTAAAAATTGAGCATAACCATCCACGCATCTGTTCAAAGAAAACATTCATCAAATACAATTGATACCAGTAGGTTCACAACGTTACATTCACTAGTTTCGTACACATTCAACCTATCAAATTACTATAAAAATTTCGATAAAATCCCCTTTAAAAATTGAGCATATCCATCCACGCACCTGTTTGAAGAAAACATTCATCAAACACAATTGATACCAATATGTTCACAACATTACATTCACCAGTTTCGTGCATACATTCGTGGGAAACAATACGAAACGTTCATTCACACCAGTCATAACCAAATTTCATTCACATATTCATCCTGTGCGAAATGAATAAATATTTTTAATTATAGATAAATAATAAAACGATGCTCTTTAGATTGGAAGAAAAGGAAAAAATATAATGTTGTACAAATGAAATAATAGAACGATCATCTATACATTTAAAATAATGGACATCCTGATGCTGTACAGAAGAATTAATACAACAATCTATACAAGTTAAAAATGAACAAATAGATGCTTGCCACTTTACATATGGGTCCTCTATACAAATGAAATTATGAACAAATACATGATGTACAAATGAAGTAATGAACAAATACATGATGTACAAATGAAAGAATGAACATATGCATGCTATACCAGTGAAATAATACAACGATCATCTCCTACTTGGTGCCGCAAGGAGGTCGTCTCTAGTGTCGGGGTGGCTGCCATCTGCGTTTGCCCTCTCCTGGCTACTCCTCCACATTTGGCGTCTAGACTCGTCGATGTGCTACATGTCCGTCATCTCCGCCCATAGGTACTGGATCATCTATCTCCATGTGAAGCGGACAAGGAGCTAAGTCGTATGAAGTCTCTGGACGAGTTCGAGGTTGCAACGCAGGTGCATCCACCTCCTCCGCATTGAGAGGGTCGTCTAGCAGGTATGACATTGACGGGGTGGTGGCAGAGTCAGACGGGGCATCTGCCTATCTACTGTACAAGCCCGCAATATCGGCGGCTGTCGATGGGGCATATGGTGTAGACGACCCAAACACGTATTCCACCTATACAACGGGCGGCGAGAAGGCCGGACTCGACGAACGACTAGAGAAAGCTGCTCAACCTCCTCGTACTGGAGCTGCTCAACCTCCTCGTGGTGCCGAGGCCTAGCGTGGTGTAGGGATCCATCGCCCATCCTCGTAGACAATGTCCAAATCTGCTCTCGCTAAATCACTCACAGCGGGGTCTGAAGAGAGTAGGTTGACCTGGTGTAGTACGTCCGCTTGCAACATATGAAAAAAGTGGTTATGACATTGACAACCTAACCTAAACGGTAAAAAATTAGGTATGCATTAGAGTATTCTTACGAGGCTCATGTAGCCGCCACGGTCCTATCTATGAAGCGGCATGTGATCGACCTATACCATGTGTAATATGGGTCCTCCGGACCCATCGAACCATTTGCCTCCACTCCCTGTACAATGTAATCCCTCCGATGCCCCCACATAATCACGTACATCGCATGCTCAGTAGCCCAATCCGTGTTCCCCCAACCACGACCATCAATCTCGTGTAGGTCATTCCCACGTACATCAACCCCCGATGTCGAAAAGCAGTTTGGAATGCCCTGCCAAAAGCCGAACTGTCGCATCACTCAGTTAAGGAGATGCCACTCGATAATATGAAAACATATGAGTGACACTCGGGCTACCCAGAGGTCCCTCCCAACTGCATAATCAGTCAGTAGGTCGGCTAAAATGTCATCCGTGTAGGGCGCCCATATGAACTGCGCGTAAACATATGCTAAACGTAAGAGGTGTGTAGGGATATCAGATAAATATACAATATGGTGAATACACTTGAATGGGACTATACCTTGTGCTCCTAGTGCATGTCCAACTCAAACCTGTACGAGGGCAGCGTATGTTGCACAACATTTGTCGCCAACAACTGATCCCTCCTCGTATACAAAATAATACGTAAGTGAACAGGTGTGACTACTAGTACGTACTACGAATAATGTGCAACATGATAAAATTTTAGTTGCACAAAAGTCGTCATGGGAAGGCTACGAGCACCTTTCAGGACGATGTTAAAACATTCGACAAGGTTAGTAGTCATGTTCTCATATCTTCTTCCACTGTCGTGGCACTGAGTCCACATATGAGGAGGGATCTGATCGAAGAATGACTTCACTGGCTCCCCACCCTCATCAAATATCCTCTCCATCCACATGTCAAATTTTCTCACCTGATGCTCCCTTCCCGCTCGTTCAACCGTTCGTTTAAGATTGACACTCCATACTTTCGTATTAAAGTTGCTCACCACGTGTCAAAGGTAGAATCGGTTGTGGGCACGTGGTGGTTGCTAATCAGGATTGCGCTGTGCTGTAACGAGAATTCTGGATGCCGATCTGATATAAGGAAAATGTCACCCCTGTTGGTAATGGAACGAAGATAGCCCAGAAATCAATTCCATGTGTCCAAGCTTTCCTCTTGCATAATAGCAAATGCAAGGGAAAATATTTACCTATTTGTATCTGGGCACGTCACAATTAGGAGTTTGCCCTTGTACTTACCATACAAGTGTGTCCCATCCACATATATGACGGGAGGGCAGTGATGAAAACCATGAATAAATGTTGCAAATGACCAAAATACGGATACGAAGGTTACGGTGTTCTCGCTACCTAGAACAGTAGTCCACCTCCACTTGACTATAGTCCTAGGATTGTATGCGCACATCGCTTCCATCCACTTCGGCAACGTTTCATAGGATTTCTCTCAATCGCCGAATACTTGGGCAATTGCCTTCTGTTTGCCCAACCAAAATTTCTTATACGAGATCGAATAGCTGAAGTGACAATCTATGAACTCTTTTAATGTGGCGATCGACATCGACACATCTCCCCTTATCATATTCACTATCTCCCTAGCAATGAGGGACGATGTGATTTGGTTATGGTCCTGTGAGAGAAGTTCGTTCAGACACGTGTGCGGACCACCATATTGGGTGATTTCGAATAATCGGTGTTTCATATGATACATTGCACACAATCTACATCCGCAATCATGGTCCTTACACCTAGCAACCCATAAATCTGGGGTAGATCGTACGACGTGGAAGTCATGGTGGGTTCGAGCGTGATACATTCGCACTGCCGCGATCAACTGATCCTTCAACTGGAAGAGCATCCCCCTACTCAGCTTAAAGGATTCATCCCAATGAGTCACGCATATATGAAGCTCATCCACCGTAGTTAAATTTGCAGCATCTAGGTCAATATGACCATACATCGGAGGCTCGTCCATGAATTAGGTGTCGAAAGTTGTGTCATCCATGTCATTGAGGGGGTGGGTTCACATCATCGGGGGCCTCATTTAACCCTTCACCCATTTCTTGCTCGTACGTGTTTTCATCTTCAAAATGAACATCATTCGTAATGTTCATGCCCTTGTCCAATGCGTCGTTTGTAATGGCGAACAACGATGCTAGTCCCTCTGTCAGGACTTCTTCGCAACCTCCCTGCGAATACGTGTTAGGAACAGGTGCTTCGTATGCCAGCGGCTCAAATGAAAATCCCGTATATTCATTAAAATCGACACTAGACATACCACCAACCTCCGCACTCACATCGAGATGACGTGTTTGTTGGGTGTCTTCCTCAACTTCATCCAAATGCTAGGCAAGTGACTCTAGTTGCATAGCTGCGATTACACCTATTTGAGGAATGGTTTTGACATATAATTGCACCGTTAAATATGTTTCACCTACGCAGTGTGCGTCCAACACAATGCGCAGACCATAATCATCAGATATCGGAACAGCCTCGTAGAGGACTGTATTATTGAACCCTCATAAAGGGTATTTTATGGTCACCCGCAATGCATATTGATCTGGATCAATATGCAAATATTTATATATTTTCGTATATAGTTTATTTAATTTACACCTATGGCCAATTCGAATTGGTCGAACTAGCGGACTACTATAACTAACACCATCTGCTCCGGTTATGATGTCCCCCCTATATACAACAATACTGTCACTAGAGCACTGCTTGAGTTTCCTGCCATTTAGATCGGCGCTCGGGAATAAAAAAGACTTACGCAAAACAAAATTGTATGTATAAGTGATATATGTTACTTATAGTAATCAAGAATTAATTTCACTAAGTTTAGTCATCTTATAACTCTATTATGATCATTAAACTATCTTATAACTTTTAAATTTTTGAGTATATAGAATTTAGAGTGTCTTTATTTCGTTAAAAAAATTTTAGATCTTAAATTTGGATTTGGATGTATTTGAATAATATTTAATATAATTTTCTATTACATTTTATTTAAATCCAATGCAAATTCACATCCAAATCTGAGGTCTCTCCAAAGAGAAGGTAATAATATTTTTTATCATAAATACCCTTAGTAACATTCATATATCTACTGCAAACTCACTTCTTTTTTAATACTCACCAAAGTACTTCCCTAGTTACTCTATCATAAACTTTATTTAGATAAATAAAAACCATATGCAAATTTTTCTTCTTTTTCCCAAACTTTCCTAAATTAATTGATAATTTATTAATTATCAATTTATTTAATTAGTTTGATAACTTAGTTCGTTTATCAATTTAAAACGAGTTTCACTTGAGTTGAATTTAAGTTCAAGCTTGCACTTGAACTTGACTCGTTTATTAAAGTGAAATAAGTTTTAGTTGATTTGAGTTTAAGTTATATATATGAAACGAACCAAGCTCAAAAAGAAAACTTTAATCTCAAGTCAAACTTGAACTCATTTTTTAATAAACGAACCAAGCTTACTAGCCATAGCTTGACTTATTTGTAGCCCTAGTTTTGATTCGTATTGTTTGTTGTTTATATTCATTTTTGTACGCTGACTAAACATATTATGAAAATTATTTATTCATATTGTTGATTTTTTAGTTATTTATTGAAAATAATAATAATTAAATTTATAGTTTCAGATGTTTAAACAAAGAACTGTTAAGATACCTTAATATCCACGATTTGAAACATAATTTTAATTAAAATTGAATAAAAATATCACATAAATTTAAAATGTAGTTAAAATAAAGCATTCATAAATTTAAAAAAAAAAAAAACTGAAAATGATAAAAGTCATCTAAAAGTATATTTATTTTTCTCAATGATCATATCATAATTACGTAAAACAAATTAATAATATTTATTTTTATCATAGTATTTTCAAGTTGTGTTATTTTATAATTTTATTATTGTAGTCATATTATTTTGATTATTGTTTGATTCATAGGCAAAACCCAACATTTATTCAATCAAGCTTATTTATTTATTTATTTTAGTTTTAAAAATATTAACTAAACATGTCATTGTTTTTCAATTCATACTTTTTCATTTTAATTTTTAATATTCATAATTTTTTTATTATGATGCCAAAAATAATTTTTATCATAATAAGCACTAAGCTTATTTTATATGTTTTATCAAGCCTCTCAATAAAATAATAATAATTATTCCCAATTCTCTTAATTTATTTTATTGATAAAGCATACCACAAGCCTATAAGTTTTATTAATTTAATACTTTTCAAATGGTTTAATTTTGATGATTATATTATTCAAATTTCATCAAAATCTTTGTCTATATATGTCATAAAAGTTGAAGCTAAAATTTTAATAATTTTTTCTACATAATTAGATTTTTTAAAAGTTAAATGTGATTCATAAACATTTTTAAAACTTACTATGCAATTTATCTATGTTGCCCTCATTCGCCAATATGCCATTATATTTTTGACTAATAAAAATTTTATTTAGACATTTGACTTGTATTTAAAGAAAAAAAATATTTTGAAAATGAAATTTAAATATTGAGATCTTCACACAATGCATTATACTTAGATTAGGCTCATCTCACAAATAACATGCTAAACAATTGAATTTTATGAAACATTCTTACAATTAAAATTTGGGATTCTTACACTAAAGTTTCCCGTTCTAAACCAAAATAACAGGGAAAAAAAAAATACAAAATCTAAAATAATTACCTCTTGTTCTACATTGCACACACATTTTTTTTTACCTAATCCTTGTCATGTGAAATGACATCAACTTAATGAGTAATGCTTTATAAATTGCCTTATGAATTGTCATCTCACAATTAACATGCTATATACACATATGGATTGTAACGACCTGCTGAATTAACTGGGTTTTTTTTTTTTTTTTTTTTTTTTTTTTTACGTTATAACAATTCTACATGCTCTGATACCATACTAGGAGTAAACTCAATCAATAACCTAAGCAACGAAAAGCATAATCACATAAACATAACTATAGGAAAATATATACACAACACAAAAACCAATACCAGAGTACTACCGTGTTCCCCAAAATATACACATATCACTGAATCCCCAAATTGCCCTCAGCTAACTAGGACAAATACAAAAATCCTCCATTATACTCACTTTGATGACAGGATTCTACAGACGCCCCTCTATTTGCGAGCCTAATCTGCTCTCCTACCTGGATCACCTGAAAAATGTTTCAGCATTGGGATGAGCCAACGCTTAGTAAAAAGAAATATGCTATTACTAGTGTGTGGCAAATGAGCTACTATATATATATATATATCATGAAATCTGTTTTCATATAAACATGAATAACTGAGTACAAAAGTACAGTACAAATAATAAAATACACCACCCCTTTTCCCTATTGCTTAACATAATAGTATTATGGTTATAATTCAAAGTACTTATAGTGTACATAAATATGATCCCCATTTCTGTAAATCCGCACATATGTAATAGTAACTGAAACTGTTCCCTGTGGCTATCTGTGTGTTATGACTTGCCTCCTCATGACAAGGTTGTGCAGCCCGTAGACTCAATTTACCTAGCTGGCCAACCAGGAATAAATCACTGAACTCCGTGAGTCGACTTGCCCACCTCAACCCATATCTGGATGGGGAGCCTAACCTCTTCAAGGGCTTAGGTGGTTGACCTTACCACGTATTATCTAAATAGGTGGTTGTACTCATAAAGTAACATAATATCTGTAGCAACGGTACCGTGCTCTGTAGCTACAAGTCCAACAGGGTCTGATATCATATAATATATTTCTATACATATCTAACTGATTTACCATGATTCTGAAGTAATCGTAATAACCATGATGTTGCATAACTATACTGTAATTCATATGTCGTAATACTGAAAACTGTGTAATCATAACACTGAACTGCATAATCATAATACTGGAATTCATGTAATCATGGTACTAAGATCCGTATAATCATGGTACTAAAATCCATAAAATCATGGTATTGAAATTCGCATAATCATAATACTGAAATTCGTAAAAATCATGAAATTAAATTCGTAAAACGTATCTTCGTACCATATTCATATACACAAGCCACATCATACTAAATACATAATTTTATAATTAAATAAACTGTATAATGTTTCTAAAAATATCTAGCATAACATATTTCCCTTACCTGACTAGTGGAAAACCCCTAGGGAATACAAGCCTAACACCCGCATGGCCTCCCACAAAACACCCTAAAAATAATATTCACCAGAACATAATATCAATATTTTTCCGTCTATATCATTTCCTATAACTATCATAAGGCCAAAAAGGGACTAAAAGATCTTACCTTGAATTTGGGATGAAAACCAACTTCGTTTCCCCAATGATCCGTTCCAGCAGATTTGTAGAGAATTGCGCCAGGAGCATCGTGGAGGCTTTAGATCTTCGATTCGGTGAGTAACGGGCCCGGAAACGAAGAGAGAAGGGAGAGGAGACGTAGGGAGAGAGAGAGAGAGAGACGGTGAAAGTGAATAAAAATAGGATTTTTGGCTATTTATAGGGTCAGATTCGTCGACGAGACACGTCACCTCGTCGACGAGTTTTCATAAAATTCGTTGACGAAGTCCTGTATTCGTCGACAAAATTCAAAGCAGCCCGATCTGTCTCTCGGTATTTTCTCGTTGACGAAATTCCTTAACCACTCGTCGACGAAGTCTACGGCCTCCTTCTGTTTCTGTGTCTATTTTCTCTCTCTCTCTCTCTCTCTTATTATTAAAATGCATGGATTTAGCAATGGAATAATGAAATATTCTCTCTCTCTCTCTCTCTCTCTCTCTCTCTCTCTCTCTATGTATGTATATATATATATATATTATGCAATATGAATCTAAAATTTATGCAAGTCCACAACTTAAAATAAATAATAAAGTATTATTCTCAAATTTCACCATTGGAATATCGGTTTTATCATATTCTATTTCATGATAGAATAATAGAAACCTTTACAATATTACTTGTTTTATAATTATAATATTTATTTTTGTAAATACATAAATTTTTATACTATTATCATTTTATTCTTAGAATAAATATTCTGCAACCCAGTTAATACAATCTAAGTGAATTATTATGAGTTAGGTATTTTTGCAATTTTAAATATTTCACTTTAGAATACAAGGCACAAACAGTTTTATTCAAAATATTCATCTACTATTTTTTTGTATGTATACATAATGGGAATTGCTTGTGGAGATGGTATTAAAATTTTTTCTTTTAACTTTTGTTTCCACATATTTTGGAAAACATATCATCTTTATTTTAGCCTAAAATAAATCAAAATTTCTAAATATTATAGAAGCTTTAGTACTCTTGAATTTGGTCAATTTCGACTATTTACCAAACATTATCATCCCACATTTTAAAAATGTAAATATATATTGCATAAAAAATTAACTGAAATAATGTGGACAAAATGGTTTCAAATTTTCAGCTATTGTGTTATGTTATTATTATAGGGTAATATTATTATTTTTATTTTTCTTGATTTATATTATGTTATAAGAGAGCATAAAAATCCAATGAGATTCATGTACAAGGCATGACAAACAACATGCATTTCATTCTACACAATGAAATAAAATATGCTAAACAACATAGAAATACAACATGCATGTTTTTATTTGGGCTGTATCATAAAAAATAAAATTCAAATACAAAAAAACCTAACCTTAAAGAAAGGCGTTTCTGAATGAAGCCTTCTGAACAACACACTAAACTCAATTCGGATTATCAAACAAACTCTTCGATCAAATAAATTAATTTAAAATTTATGAACAAAATAAATCCCAGAATGTGTCTTACCCCATCTCCTCGAGTTTATATACAAAAACCCTCAACAGTTAGGCAGCCTCTCGTCGCAATGGTCACCTGCGCAACACGTCCGACCTCTATCTCGTTCAACGGTAACCTGCTGCTCTGCTCCTCTTCGTCTCTCTACAAAGCATGCGTAGTACTCTCTGCTCGCGAAAACAATGGAAGAAGGAAAGACTGTGTAATGGCTGAAGCAAATCTCGCTGGTTCATCCAGCCAGATTTGCCATGCATCGAACGCCGGCTGGATGGGCATTAAATATCCGAAGCAAATCTCGCTGGATAAACCAACGAGATTTGCCACGCATCGAACACCGACTGGATGGACATTAAGTATCCGACGCAAATCTCGCTGGATGAACCAGCGAGATTTGCCACGCGTCAAGGCCAACATGCTTTATCACAAAAAAATATTGCTATTTGGAGTAGCGAGATTTGCCACGCTTTCACGCGAGCATCGTTTCTCAAAAGTAAATACGTTAGGGTCATTTTGGGAAATATTTCTGAGGCAATTATTTAATATATTTTTTTAAAAATAAGTTAAACGGGAAAAAACTCTTTTGACGAGGCCGAGTCAATGTCAGGGCAGTATCCGGGCGTGGCGCATTCCTTGGCACTGGGAAATGTCCTCGGAAAAGTCAGATATCAGACAAAAGCCGAGACATGCGAAGGGGTCAGAGAGGCTAATGCGAAGATTTCCTGATGATTACATAAACCGAAGACTTGCAGATGGTACGTGGCGCTCTAAGCATTGCAAGGAGCAAAGCCAGGAACTGTTGCGTGGATCGAAGACGAAGAGAGAGGCAAAGCCGATGACTCGCCATCACCGTCGTCGCCGCGGTCGCCATTGTTAGTCTACCATACCAGTTCGAAGGGGGATCTACCGCGCATTCGTTGTTTCTTTCAAGCTAACAGGTTCCTTTCCTTTTTTCTTCAATTATCGCGATTTACTTTCTCTTTACTTTTAAAATAAAAATAATTTACGATTGATGTCTCTATACACAATAATGCCCCCAATTTTGAAATTCCATGTTGATTTTTGCAATAGCTTCCCTTCTCATCTCTGCAGCATCTGTTTCTGGCAACAAGTGGGAATACTAATAATCGTGAAGCGTATAGCGCCAATGGCTGTGTAATGCCATGTCTTGTCTCATAATCTGTTTCAATCTAATTAAGCTTTTAGCACAATATATGCTATGGCGGTATGCCATTATAATATATTTGCTCAAAATTTTCCACGTATGCCGCAGCTGTTATGCCAGCTTCTGGTGATTAGCTCTGAGAGTAATGATGCAGAGATTGTGGCTTTCTAAACCTGATCATCCAAGTCCTTTCCTCTGCTTGCCAAGTCTCTGTTCTGTCCACTAAAAGATGTCGTAAATGTAATTTTTTTTATTGCTACCAGGCAACACATACTGTATAGCATTAAGATTAAAGAAATGGTAAAACTTTGTATATACATGCTTTTAGCAGCATCCGCTTTGATGTTGCCAACTCCTCTTCCACAGAATCACTTCAGTGTACCTGTGGTCCAGCCGATCCTGATTTTTCTCAGAAAGGATCATCTGGCATAACACATTTTTATTAATTGAGTATGCAACATTTTTTTATCATGCCTCAGCCATTACAAATGTTCTCATATTATCCTCGACCTATCTAAACTTTGAATCCCAACTGCATTTCTTTGATATTTTTTTTTTAATAATTCACTTGCAGAATCTATCAATTGATTTCTTTGAGTAGATAGTTTCCCCCTTTTTGGCTATTTTCCTTGATAAAACAATTTATTAGTTGTAAGTTGTAGAAAGCTGGTTCACGGTTTGATTGTTAAGCACTAGGAACTGTTTGAAAATTGTTATTAAGCCAAAAGGAAACACAGACTTTTTAAACACATGAATGTTTTTTTCTTTCATAGAAAGAGAAACATATGACTTAGAGATAAGGAATATACTAAGAAGAGGAGAAGAAGTCCTCATGATGAGGAAAAGAAAAAAAATACAATCATCTTAGTAAAGCCTTCCAATCCTGCTTAAAATCCTCAAAATGTGTACCCGTAAATCAGCATGAACTAAAGCCCAAAGAGATGCCAAAGGACTGAATCCTGTCTAGAATCACAATTAAGACAACTCCTTTCCAATGAAAATACACATTCAAATTTGACCAAATCTTCCACATAACTACAAAGAGCGCATGCCTCCACAAAGTTTCAGCATCCTTCCTCTTCCCAGACCCAATGAAAGAAATACCCAACAAATCATCCACCACCTTTCGGCACACAATCTTTCCCAAATAACAAAAAATCTATTCCACATGCCCTAAGAAATTGGATAACGTAAAAAAAATAAAAATAAACGAGAGACATTCTCTTAACTGTTAAAACACAAGAAAGAAAAGTCTGGAGATGATGTCTTGGAAGGCCTCCTACTCTGCAACAGGTTGATGATGTTAACTCTTTTAAGGGTCATCAATGAAAGAAAAGCCTTGATATTGGAAGTTGTCTCCCAAATAGAACAACGAAGAATAAAAACATATGGTTAATGAATGCAAAGCGATAAGAAACTAGAAATGAAGATTGATGAGACCTACGATATAATGACTTTGTTTGACCAATTAATGAAAGAAGAGAGGAAGTAACTTAAGCTTTATTAAAAACAGGAAAATTTTTTCCTTTGAGTGATGTATTTGGACTGAAAATGGAGGATATATCATATATTGTATGATTAAAGGGAAATTGGGCTACATATGGATGGGAAAACAACTTCCATTCATTTTTTGGAGACAAAATTCCACCCTCTGAAACACTAATCAAGGGAATAGTAGGGCCAGTTTAGTTGTGGAAAACTTTTTTCGTTTTCCATTCCTTGCTATCACAAAAAAAAAAAAAAAATCAATTTCCATTTTCCATTTCTAGTTTAATATTGTGATTTGTTGGCTTTCTTATCTTAGTTTTTATTTTCCTTTGTGATCGCTTCTTTATATTTTATTGCTTTTATTTTGCTTGAGAATTTCTTATCTTTTTTGTACTTTCTTTTTTCTTAATAAATTTCTTTTTGTATCTAACAAAATTTCCAATTTTTCCAAAGAATTACAAAATGGTACCTTGGCACTGAAGGTAACAGTTTTGCAATATTTTGGAAAATTAGAAATAAAAAATAATCACATAAATTGGCGAAAAAGGATTTATGTAGCAGACCCCACCTAGTGGGACTTAAGGCTTAGTTTGTTTGTTGCTGTTGTAAACAGGCCTGATGTTTTCTGCCCTTTTTCTCCTTTACTTATCCAAACACTAGAAAATAAATCATTCTGCCCAGAAAATTTTTCCTTGGAAACAATTTATTTTTCAAATGGAGCCTTGATCACTCAATGAATCTAATGGTCTTGATTAAGTGCAAGAGTGAAAAAATGACCAAAAAACATGGATGATCTGACCCATTAGTGCTAGATGACTGCTATCGAAGTGTATGAACATCTGTATAAAATATTGTGCTGACTTGGGCTAAGTGAACCGTCAGACCCAGTCTATACTTTGCCTGGATTGGATGTTAATTAGAGCAGTGAAGGTGAGGATGGATGCTCAGACGTCCATTGACATCTTCACAGAGGGAGATGCATCTAAGCACTTTCATGCATTTATGTAAATAATAAATAAAAAAGGCTAGGAACTCGGCCAAAGAGCAAGAGAACTCCCCTTTGAAGCCCCCAGAAGAGACACTCCTGACCTTCAAATGCCTGAGATTTCTCTTATGCATCTCCCATCGAAGATTCCAGAAACTATTCAAGAAGGAAAAAAACCACCCTTTTCAGCTGAAATGTGGTGTTTCCTTTAGGCGTTTATCCAGTAAAAACAAAAACTATCTAGATGGTCAATTATAAAGGTCTCTATATCTTCATTTTTCAATATAAGAGTTATGTAAGATCAGAATAAGTTTTAGAGAACATATGTGATGTAGGAGAAGAAGCTGGACCATGGGTAGACATTTGTTGGAGACTAATTCAAAAGAATTTTGATCAAGGGATTGTTTTGTTTAGTTTTAGTCTATTATCTATTTTTTGGTGTAATTAGTAGTAGGATTACATGCATTTGAGGGTTTGCTTGTAGTAAATGTGTGCAGTACAGTTTCTTTTGTAATTTGATGTATTTTAGGGGGTTTATATCTTTTAGATTGCCACTTTACCTAAAAGCTTAAGCTGTTAGGTTGTGGGCCAAGTGACCAACAATGTATATCAAGCTTCAACGCTCCCCTGCATGTGCAGCCCGATAGCACGTGGAGAGATAAACACATGGTAAATAACACCCATTATAGGGAATACAATAATTTTCGAAGCACAACATTATAAATACGGGCAACAAGACTAGAACCCTGGACCTCTTGGCAACTTGGCTCTAATACCATGTTAGATTACCACTTTCTAATTGTTGTGTAAGCTTTTAGGTAGAGTGGAATTTAGGCTTTCCTATAAACAGGGTGTGAAGGCGATGTAAGTAAGATTTTGATGAATTAGAATTGAAAGTGAGGTGTGATTCTCCCCATTGTATCTGCTTCCTTCTTCTTTTTCTTCTTCTTTTCTTTGTCTCTTATCTCTCCTATTCTCTCTTGGCTGCATTCCTCAATTCCAATCTGCATTGTTTGGTATTAGAGCCCAAAATTGATCTCTGTTATTCCATTTCATCCCCCATTTTCCACTCTCATTTTTCTTCTTCTATTTTCTATTAAACTCCAGCAAATTCTCCAGTATTCTCGAACCAACTTCTCTTCTCCATCTCTGGTTTTCTTCCTTCTTCCTTCTTCTTCTTTCTCATTCTTTCTCTTTCCCCTGTTCTATTTCTATTCTCTCTTCTCCCATTCTGTAACTAGTTTCTATCCTAATCTGCTGTAATTTCTCTTCTTTTTCTTCTTCTTTTCTTTCCCCTGTTCTATTTCTATTCTCTGTTCTCCTAATCTGTAACTAGTTTCTATCCTAATCTGCTGTAATCTTCTTCTTCTTCTTCTCACTCTCTCTCTGTTTCTGATTTTCTACAAGAATATTCAATTATGTCCTAGATTTAAAAAAAAAAAAAAAAGAAGCCAAATTACAGCCATGCTCGTGCTTCAAAACCCACTTTTCTGAGACCTTCTTTGGACACCTACACGACACACGCACAGGAAAAAAATGCCCTGTCTGCAACATCCAAAACCATAAATATTTGTTTCCAGTCACTGTATTTTGAATTTTTTCATACAAAACATCACAATTTTATGAAGTTTTTTGATAGAAAAGTTGATTGTTAAGCTTGATACGCAGTTTGAGGGGTTAATCAATGCTGCGAGCACCTGAACCAGACTGTTGACAGTTGCAAGTTGTGAGGTGTGGTCTAATTTTAATGCAATACTCTACAATAAGGGATAAACTAGAGAATGTCCTTGAGAAATTGGGTGTCAAGTTTGTGGTTTTGCATGAGTGGATCGAGCATTGTGAGCAAATTGTGTTATGGGCTTTTAATGATTTATTGAATGGAAGTTTTTGGGGATGGATGTTCGTTTGTGGTCTTTGGATCAGTCAGAGGCATATTCGTGCAAATATTTTTTTTGAATTTTTGATTCATTCCAACTCTTAACTTCGCCTGTGATGCACTTAATGTCCTAATTTTTTTTTTTCTCACATCATCGGTCCCAATCCTGGGTAAAGGAGGAGGGTTGCGTTAGGTAGTTGATAGTCAGCGTAAAATTTGTCAGATCACTATGATATGAATTCTTACCAAATATTTGTTGGGGCATCCCTACGAGCTACACGTTGCACTTGTACCGCCCGAGTGTAGTGAAAAGTGGGCGAGGGTGGGCTAGGTCGTTGCCCCGAAGTGATGCGCCGTGTCGGTGCCCGGGTACGGTGTCAAATATGTGAGGTTTTGTGCATCATTATGGACGTGGGCAGGTAAAGAAGCTAGTTCAGGAAACTAGGATTAGATTAGCAACTTGGAATATAGGGACACTTATGGGTAAAAACATGGAAATTGTGGACAATGATTAGAAGAAAAATTAATATAATTTTCCTTCAAGAAATTAAGTGGGTAGGGGAGAAAGTTAGAGAAATTGATAAATCAGGATTTAAACTTTGGTACACTGGAAAAGAAAAAAAATAAGAATGAAGTAGGAGTTATTGTAGGCAAAAACTTAAAAGATAGCGTTGTTGATGTAAACAGGGTAGGGGATAGAATTATAAAAATTAAGACGGTATTAGGCCAATAAATGATAAATATCATTAGTGCTTATCCTCCTTAAGTAGGTTTAGCAGAAAATCTTAAGAGATAATTTTGGAAAGATGTGGATAGTATTATACGAGACATACTCGGGACTGAGAAAATATTCATAGGAGGAGATTTGAATGGACACGTTGGAAGGGATAATAAAGGTTATGAGAGGATACATAGAGGATATGGATATGAAGACAAAAATGAGCTTGGGGAGATGATTTTAGACTTCGCTACGTCATATGATTTTATTATAATGAATACTTGCTTTAAGAAGAGAGAACACTAAATAACCTTTAAAAATTGACAAAATGGAAGTCAAATAGATTTTTAATTTTTTTTTAAACTAGGAGGGTAGATCATTTATCATGCAATGTTTGTAAAGTTATTCCAGGTAAAAGCCTAACCACACAACATAGAGTCTTACTGTTAGCTATATGCATTAAAAAATGGAAGAAAAAAGATAAAATAAACCAGTGTAAGAGAACTAGGTGGTGGAACCTAAAGGGAGAAAATATAATAAAATTTAAAGATAAAATGATCAAAGATGGGTATTGGACTACAAAAGATGGGATAGATACAAATACTATTTGGAGTAGATTGGTGAGCTTTATTAAAAGGATAGCAAAAGAGATTTTAGGTGAATCAAGGGGAAGATTCTCGAATAGCAAAGAAAGTTGGTGGTGGGATAAAGATGTCCAAAAATCCGTAAAGACAAAATAAATTTGGTATAAAACGTGGCAAAAATGTAGAAACATGGATAACTTTGAAAAGTATGAAGAGGCGAGAAAAGATGCAAAAATGGCTGTTAGTGAAGCTAAACACAGATCATTTAATAATTTGTATGATAGATTAGATACAAAAGAAGATGAAAGAGATATATTTAAACTTGTTAAAGCTAGAGAAAGAAAGAGTAAGAACTTAGGAAATGTAAAATGTATAAAAAGTGAGGATAATATTGTCTTGGTTAAGGACGAAGACATAAAAGAAAAATGGCGAAGTTACTTTAGTAAGTTGTTTAATGAAAATCATATAGAAGGCTTAAACTTAGAATTGAAAAATGAGGAAAAGACTAAAAATATAAGATTTATTTTGAAAAATTAGAGTTAATGAAGTTAAGTTTGTGCTAAAAAAGATGAAAAATGGAAAAACCATAGGACCGGATAACATCCCACTTGAAGTTTGGAAATGCCTAGGTGATAACGGAATTATATGGTTAACTAATTTATTTAAAACAATTATAAAAACTAAGAAAATGGTAGATGAATGGAGGAAAAACATTTTAATACTTATATAAAAAAATAAAGGAGATATTCAAAATTGTAATAACTATTGTGGAATTAAACTTATGAGTCATACGATGAAACAATGGGAAAGGGTAGTTGAACAAAGATTAAGGCTAGAAATGAAGGTCTCAGAAAATCAATTTGGTTTTATGCCTGGTAGATCTACCACAGAAGCTATATATCTTTTAAGAAGATTAATGGAAAAGTTTAGGAAAAAGAAGAGTGACTTGCATATATTGACTTAGAGAAAGCATATGATAAGGTACCTAGGGAAGTTCTATGGTGGGTTTTAGAAAAAAAGTGTGTATATAGTAGGTATACTACTGTCATTAAGGATATGTACGATGGAGTAATGATTAGTGTAAGGATTATAGATGGAAAAACTAGAGAATTTTCAATCACCATAGGTGTACATCAAGGATCTGCTTTGAGCCCTTATCTTTTTGTTTTAGTAATGTACCAACTAACTAAGAGCGTTCAAAATGAGGTTCCATAGTGTATGTTGTTAGCAAATGATATTGTATTGATTGATGAAAGGGGCGGAGTAGAAAATGAGTTAGAATATGTAAAATAACAGCACCAAGATTTTTGAAGAAACGATTGAAGAGATAACACAAAATTTTATTACAGCAATTAGATTACAACAAATTGTCCAACCATGCACTCACTAAATGAGCTTCAATGGCCAAAGGACAACAAATAGAAAAAACAGAAGAGGACACAACTTTGCAATTGAAATGTGTGATTTGCTCCGGTGGGGGGGGGGGGGGGGGGCTTATTTATAGCCTCTGGTCAGTGGAAGAAACACATGGGCAGCTCACCTACCATGGTAGGTGGTGGCAGCTCACCAGCCATGGTAGGTGGTGGTGGCTCACTTGTCATAGCTGTCGTTGACATTAGTGGCCGTCATTCACCAATTGCGGCTGCTGTTCACACAGGTAGCCGTTGCTCACCGACCGTGCCCACCATTCACACTGGATAGGCCATAAAATCTCTTCGGTAGTCCCCGGACCCCGCCGTCTGGGGGACTTTGCCCCCCATACCCACCACCGGTGGCGCTATCCCCAGACCCCCGTGTCTCGGAGGGGAACGTCTTCTGTCTTCATAGTACCATTGCAGTCTACCATTTCGACCTCATCTGATCCACACGTCAGGTAAGTGTGCCAATTAACTCGTGGGAGGTGGGCTTTGCGCACATATATACCAATAGAATGGTGGAGAGAAGTTTTGGAATCTAGACGCTTTAGGATATGTAGAAATAAGACAGAATATACAAAATGTAATTTTAGTAATGGTAGGAGGAATTTTAGCGATAGTTAAATTTGATGATGAAGAAATAAATAGCACTTGTAGATTTCGATACCTTGGATCTATTAGGCAAGTTTAAGGAGAAATTGAAGATGCTGTAATGCATAGAGTTAAAGAAGGTTGGGTAAAAGGTAAAATGGAGAAGTGCTTCAAGTGTGCTTTGTGATTGTAGAATACCCTTAATAATTAAAAGGGAAGTTTTATATGATGGCTCTATGACCAACTATGCTATATGGATCCAAGAATGTTGGGTGACGAAGAAACAGAATATCCAAAAAGTAAAAGTTTATGAGATGAGAATGTTTAGATGAATGAATAGTATAACATTGAAAGATAAATTAAGGAATGAACATTTTTGCGGTAAGTTAGGTGTAGCTCCTATAGAAAATAAAATAAGAGAGGGATGACTCAGATGGTATGAACACCTACAACGTAGGTGACAGTGTGCCAGTGAGGAAGCGTGAGTTACTGTGGGAGTAGTAGAAGGGGTAAGGGTAGACCTAAACTAACTTAGGAGGAGATAGTGAGTAAGGATTTAATATACCTGAATCTGTCAAAAGAAATGGTCTATGATAGCATAATTGACGGAAAATGATTCATATAGCCAACCCCACCTAGCGGGACTTAATGCTTGGTTTTGTTGTTGTTGTTGTTGATTCATTCCAACTCTTCTTTCCCGCCCTATTCTACTATTTCTAAGGTCAAGGTTCCCCTTGAAATAAAGGCTTCGACCTAGTTGGTTGTACTTCATAAGATAAATACTAATAACTTTTTGCAAATCAGGAGACCTTTGAAGGCTGTTTCTCCCGATGTATGTGCTCTGTTACAAGAACTCTAAGACAACTTCTCACCTTCTTTGGCAATGTGAATTTGCTTGTAGGATATGAAATATGCTTTTTGGTGTTATGTGAGAGAGCTGGGTATGCCCTCCTTTGGTGGAAGACTTTTTAGATATATACTTCGTAGGCTTTGGTAGAAGGAAGGATAGGGCAGCCTTATGGAAGTGTGTGTGTGTGTTTTTTTTTGTAGTATTATAAGGAATATGGATGGAACAAAATACTCAGATATTTTCTGTGAAAAAACTAAATTGGATGTTGGTTTGGGAAAAAAATTAAGTTCTTGGTCTCACTGTGGTGTGTTGGTTATGGATTTTTTAGACAGATAAGCTTCCAGGAGTTCTGGAGGAACACGCTGATTTGGTAATCTCTTCACTCTTGGTTATTTTCATTTGTCTATTTCTGGATTGTCCCAATTTGTCTCGGGAGATATCTCATTCTCCCTCTTGTAAATTCTTTATCTATTAATGTAATCTTCTATTGTTATTAAAAAAAAAAATGATATATAGCTGCAGTATATATAAAAATAAATCTAACAACATGGTGACATTTTGCTGGAAAAAGAACTTTCTTTTTAGGAGACCTCTGTGACTCACTCTAAAATGAGTAGCGCAAAGGCTATCCCAAGTATAGGAGTTTTGTCACGTAATAATTACCCCAAAAGGCCAGATCGTCTCCTCAGGGAATGTAGATTAATTTCAAACTCGCGTTAAAACAACAAGGAGAAAATAAAAAGCATTTGCTGAACACAGTTTAGATTCATGTTCTTGGGTTTTTGAGAGTTTGTAACGAAATTAAAACAACACAAAACACAAACTACGAACATGACATGCATAAAGTAAATGACAAGAATAACCAAAGCTTTAAATATTCAAACAATAAACCAAAATGAGGGCTTCATTAATTCTAATAAAAATCCTTCAATCAACAAAGTAAACTCAACACAATAATAACTTAAACAAGACATTGAAAGAACAATAAAGTAAACCTAAAATCAACTCAGCACAATAATAACTTAAAAAAAAAAAATCCAACAATATCTTAAACAAAATAAGCTAAACTCAATAATGGATGAAATAAAAATAAACTCAAACCAATAATAAGTTCCAACAAGATAACATAATCCAACATTGAAATGGAAATTGCAGGAAATTAAAAAGAACAAGAACTTAAATCCAAATCCTAGGAATTGAAAAACAAAACATTGAAATGACAATACAATAAAAAAGATGAATAAAAAAGGGAAAAGGGAGAGAGAGAGGGAGAGAGAGTGAGAGAGATGGGTGGCCGAGAGTCCCCTTGAAGCTTCACGGCTGCTGTCGTTTTTCTTCCCTGCGCACAAGCTGCTCACACAGCAGCTTGGCCGAATGCATGCTGTGCCTCAAACCCTTAAAACCTCATTCCCCCATGCGGCTGCTTTTTGTTTTTTTTATATATAAAAAAGAAACCCTACGACCTCCTTTTCTTCTTTAGCGCACGGCCCACTTTACATTGCATGGGCCATGCAATGTGTTCACGTGCGGCCTCCCCTTTTAGTTCTCCTTTGCTGCACCTCACGGCCTGAGACCCCTTAAAGCTGCGCATAGGCCTTCACTCCTCTCCAATCTTCAATTATGTACCTTCTTTTTTTATTTCATGCGTTACTAGCCCATTGTGTGCACGACATCCAGCTCTTTTATTAAGCGCACAGCCCACATTCCTTTCTTTTTCAATTTCATGTGCATCTTTATATTTTTCTTTAATTCTCAAAATACCCTGTAATAATTAAATACAAAAACTCATAAATTTAAAGCAAGTAAAGGATAAAAATTTCAAATATTATAAATTGAGCTCAATATTGAAATATTGGACGTAATTAGGCATTTAAGTAAAATTGTAATCCTTAATTAATGATTTTAAACACCTAATTACGCAACTTTAACACGTAATCACACCCCCCAACTAACATTTTTTTAGTCTTTAGCAAATAATGTGAATGTATTCATACCAGGGGAGTAGCAACCATAATTCTAGTACTTTTGAAAATCGCATGCCATGAAATATGTTTATTGAGTTTAGGAACATAGGAAACAAATTAATCCAAGTTAAGTATCAACTGAGAGATTTATACACCATTTAGTAAATCAACCAAGCTAATGGGGTGTAACAAAGCTTGCGTGCATAAAATAAGGCTAGAATTCCAAGATTGACTACCAATAGACATTAAAAGTTTCAGTCGCAACAGTTGATCTGAGACAACTGCACAGTCTTACTCTAATTCAAAACCATTGTAGTAGCGGCTTTCACACTATTACACTTTAAAAGGCATCCACTTTCTTACTTAGTTAGGGACGTTTCCAGTATATGAATGTACAATGGTGGCTTTCACGCTATTACACTTTAGAAGACACCCACTTTCTTATTTAGTTAGGACCCCGGTAATAGGTAGCCCTTTTCAGAACACAATTGTTTCCCTTTTTTTGTTTATTTCTTTTTTTTTTGTTCCTTTTTCTCTTTTCTTTTTTCTGTTCTTTTTGCAATTGATCCCTGACTTGTTTCTTATTTTCATTTGTTTCAAACTTTTTCTTTTTCTTTCTTTTCTAAGCCATGAGGATATGGTTCGTTAGAGTCCCAAACAATTGAAGTGTACATCAACCAATAATGACCTAAGGTAGTCTTTCTAAGTATTCTGATCTGTGTTGTGTGTGTTTATCGAGACTTTTAACATCCTTCCCTTGGTTGAAACTAAGTAAAATGGATAAATTTCCCTGTTGATTTAAACTCTGATTTGCACTACATCCTACATGTTCCATGTTCTCAAAAGAAAAAAAAAATAAAAATAGCATGTAACGTTCACAAATAAGGAATTTAGCATGCTCTGGGCTCAACAATACCAGCATTTCCCAAAGGTGGACCAACTATCTAACGCATGCACACATCACATTAAAATCACATAGCAGCACACAATTGCACATACATATTCTCTCCCCCCAACTAAAATGAAGCATTGTCCTCAATGATTGAAAAGAGAAGCAAAAGAATGATACTGAGGGAATTAGAAGAGTACCTGGGTAAAGAAGTAAGGGAAAAGAAAAAACTGAAACTAAAGGAAAATGTACCTAAAGATAAACTAAAAATAAAACAAAATGAAAATAAGGAAAGAAAAACATCACAGTATGTCTGGAGGAGGCTCGGGAGGAATTTCATCTGGTAGGTGCAGGTTTATAAATTGAACTGGCGGGTCTCCAAATTTGAGTCACCACAATGAATCTGCTTTGTTACCTGCACAGAAATCATCTTCAAATAAATCAATGTGCTCCAAAATGTCAGACAAAACATGTGCAGGTTAACTTTCTTGTTTTAACAATAAAGGATCTTTATCCAGTATGCTTTCCAAAACATTCACTTCTTTAAGAACCAGTCTTTGAGGAAATGGTGTCAAAACAGTTACCTTTCGTTCTTTAGAAGCATCAACATTAAAATTTTTATCTAATTTCTTGAAAGTTGAACTCTTACCATTCTGATCAGCCTCTCTATCTGGTGTACAAATCACTTTACCACTGCGGGGATTTGTTACGACATTGTAATCCTTGACATTTACTCCAGTAGAGGATGATGGTTCCACGACTGTAACCTGCACTTGAGTATTTAGCTGGTCTTGAGATGGGGATTCACCTTCCTCTAA
Source organism: Malania oleifera (assembly GCF_029873635.1). Taxonomy (NCBI): domain Eukaryota; kingdom Viridiplantae; phylum Streptophyta; class Magnoliopsida; order Santalales; family Ximeniaceae; genus Malania; species Malania oleifera. The sequence continues at coordinate 49,979,925 of NC_080422.1, read as the reverse complement.
TGCACTCAATGTTGTGTTCAACCTAGTCAAATTGGTCCTTATCTTGTTGATGACTTGAGAAGTCTGAGTGTTAGTTGTGGTCTGAATATGCATAAATTGCTGAAGTGTATTAGCCATCTATGCCATGCTATCATCAAGAGACTTCTTTGGTGGAGCGGGTTCTAGAGCCTGAAAATTTTGAGCAACTAAGGAATAGTTCTGAGAAATCTGATGTGGCTAATACTGATGTTGAGGGGCAGCCTAATGATATGCCGGCTAAGAAGGTGGTGCATAGGATTGGGGAGGTTGCTGAAAATGTGAAGAAGATTGACTAGACTGATCATTCCCCCATGAAAAATTCGGATGACTCCTCCATCCCGAATTATAAGTGTTAGAGAAAGGCTGATTTGGTGCTCTATTAACCAAATTCGCTGATTGCATCTAATTAGACCCACTCTCCTGTAATAATGGCATAATCGGACAATCCTGAGTCTTATGTCTAGAATCGGCGCATAGAGAACACACCTCCACTGCTTTTGCTGCTTTCATCTTGTCTAATTCCATAACCTCTACCCTTCTAGTCAAAGCAGCAATACGAGCTTGGACATTAGTTTTCGCTTTGATTTCATATTTGCCTCCACCACCAATTGTACTGAGAGGTTGTACTGCCAATGGTGCCTAATCAAATCGTGTACTCCATTGTTGGGCACTTTCAGCTAGGTAATCAAAAAATAAGAGTGCTTGATCCGGTTCCTTGCTAAAGAATTCCTCGTTACACATGATTTGAACAGACTGTTTGCATTCATGAGTGAGAGTTGTGTAAAAATAATTGACTAGCCTCCAAGACTCAAACCCATGATGTGGACAAATGTTTATCAAATCCTGAAACCTTTTCCAACAAGCTTGGACAGTCTCATCACCTTTCTGCATAAATTGACTGATTTGCTCTTGCAGAAATTGGGTTATTTGAAAAAGAAAAAATTTATGTAAGAATTCACGTTGCATATCAGTCCAACTAGAGATAGAATTAAGTCTCAAAGAATTAAACCGAATCTTCGCTTTATCCTTTAAAGAGAAAGGAAATAAAAGAAGTTTAATAAACTCGTCAGTGCTAGCTCTAGTAATAAAAATAGTGCAAGCCAATTCAAAGTCTGTCAAGTGCTGGTAAGGGCTCTTAGAATCCATCCCGTGGAACTAAGGTATCACTTACAACATCCCATGCTTAATCGTGAAATTAGGTGCATTATTAGGTAAAGCAATGCATGATGGTGTAGTGGTTCGTGTGGGCTGCAAAAAATCTGGTGCAGGTGCAGCTATAGTTTCTTCAAAACTCTTTTCCACAAAAAGATTATATAAATCAATTTTAGTATCCTCACTTGTAAAAGAAACAGAAGAACTATTTGACTCTGTGCTGTGAATATCACTACTAGTACTGAGTGAAATTTTGTATAATCTATTTGAAATATCTTTGACCCAAGGCATCAAACATCAATCCAAATAGCAGAAACTCACCAATATAGTAGCAAACAAGCATGATAAATTATTATTATTATTATTTTTAGATTATGAGAAAAATCAAAATAAAGCGAAAACACTAGTTTGAAACTAAATTTGACAATTCCTTGGTGTCATGGTCCGACTAGTTTCACACCGTTGTGAAGGGCCGTGCGGCGCTAGCAAAAGCACTTTTGCTTAACTAGCCAGCCTATCGTTTACCAACATTCATCCACGAAGCACTTTCATTAACATTCATTCAGATAGCAGTAGAAACAGTAATCAATTCATGAAAGCCGTGGTAAGCAAGCAGTAAACATTGAAGCAAACGTAATTCATTAACAAATCCTCCGTTGACATGGTGTACTTAGTGAGGGAGGCAAGTAGGCTAAGCACGTTGACAATTGCTAGTGAGTTTTACAATGACTGATGAACACTCACCCTCCCCTAAAGAGGTTTTTCAGTAATTATCATCCTGGCACTAGGAAACATCAAAGTGACCGAGGAGTCATATTGCCTTATTTGGCTTACAAAGACTCTACTAGCAGAAAATAACCCTACACTAGTATTTACATGATGGAAACCCATCCCAAGCACACGAGATAAGCGGTCACAGGCAAGCATAATGCCCTGAACAAGCTTAGCTCGTGACACTCGGCAACGGTGCCAAAAACTTGACTCACTCTAAAATGAGCAACGCAAAGGCTATTCCAAGTATAGGAGGTTTGTTGCCTAATAATTAGCCCAAAATGCCAGATCGTCTCCTTAGGGAATGTAGATTAATTTCAAATTCGCGTTAGAACAACAAGGAGAAAATAAAAAGCATTTACTGAACACAGTTCAGATTCATGTTCTTAGGTTTATGAGAGTTTGTAACGAAATTAAAACAACACAAAACATAAACTGCAGACATAACATGCATAAAGTAAATGACAAGAATAACCAAAGCTTTAAATATTCAAATAATAAACCAAATTGAGGACTTCATTACTTCTAATAAATATCCTTCAATCAACAAAGTAAACTCAACGCAATAATAACTTAAACAAGACATTGAAAGAACAATAAAGTAAACCTAAAATCAACTCAGCACAATAATAACTTAAACAAAAAAATAAATCCAACAATATCTTAAACAAAATAAGCTAAACTCAATAATGGCTTAAATAAAAATAAACTCAAACCAATAATAAGTTCCAACAAGAGAACGTAATCCAACATTGAAATGGAAATTGCAGGAAATTAAAAAGAACAAGAACTTAAATTTAGATCCTGGAAATTGAAAAACAAAACATTGAAATGACAATACAATAAAGAAGATAAATAAACAAGGGAAAAGGGAGAGAGAGAGGGAGAGAGAGTGATAGAGTGAGAGAGATGGGTGGCTGAGAGTCCCCTTGAAGCTTCACGGCTGCTGTTGTTTTTCTTCCATGCACACAAGCTGCTCACACAGCAGCTTGGCCGAATGCATGCTGTGCCTCAAACCCTTAAAATCCCATTCCCCCATGCGGCTGCTTTTTGTTTTTTTTTTCATATAAAAAAGAAACGCTACGGCCTCCTTTTCTTCCTTCAGCGCATGGCCCATTTTACATTGCATGGGCCATGCAGTGTGTTCACGTGCGGCCTCCCCTTTTAGTTCTCCTTTGCTGCACCTCACAGACCGAGACCCCTTAAAGCTGCGCATGGGCCTTCACTCCTCTCCAATCTTCAATTATGCCCCTTCTTTTTTTATTTCATGCGTTGCTAGCCCATTGTGTGCACGGCCTCCAGCTCTTTTATTTAGCGCACAGCCCACATTCGTTTCTTTTTTTTTTTGATAAGTAACAAGTTTATTGATAACAATTTTACTTAGATGCCTAATTACGTCCAATATTTCAATATTGAGATCAATTTATAATATTTAAAATTTTTATCCTATACTTGCTTTAAATTTATGAGTTTTTGTATTTAATTATTACGGGGTATTAATTAGGCATTTTAGTAAAATTGTAATCTTAATTAATGCTTTTAAACACCTAATTTCGCAACTTTAACGCGTAATAACTCTTAATGATAGAGAGTTGGATGAGCTTCTCGTTGATTTTATTGAATAATTGTCATCTTTCTTCAGGGAGGGATGTTCATTCTTGGCCCTTGGATTATTCACGGTTATATTTTTGTAAATTATTTTTTGAGTTCTTGACCCACACACTACTTCCTCTTTTCCTATTTATTCTTTTACTTGGAAGGGCAAATTACCCCCCAAAATATAAGGCTTTTCTTTGGTTGGTTGTGCTTAATAGAATCAATACTAATAACTATTGCAGATTAGGAGACCATTGAAGGCACTTCCTCCAGATGTTTGTGTGCTTTGCTACAATAATAATTCAGTGATCACATCTCATCTTTTTGCATTGTGATTTCGCATGGAGAATTTGGAACTAGTTTTTTGGTGTTTTGGGAGAAAGCTGCATTTGCCAAAATCAGTGGCCCCAAAAAAGTGTTTTTTCATAGTAGTGAATCAATCCAAATTGCTTGCCAAGCTGTAAAGAAAAATCTAGGGACATTTCCTTTGAACCAATTGACGAACTCCAACCAGCTGAAGTTTTCCTGTGCCTGCTTAAATTCCAAGCTGACTGAAACGAAAGATCCCCTGAAGAAGTATTAATCCAACTGTAACTATCTGCTGTATCAGAAAGTAGATGAGAGACTATTCTTTGTCTGCTCAGCCTTTGATAGTCTTTGTAGACACCTTCTTCAATCGTGGTTAATTACATAACAAAATATTATTGACTTCTAGTCCCAATTTTGTGCAGGGTCCGCACTTTCCTCACGTGCGCCTGGGATTGATCATGAGACATATGGCAGGTCTCCCAATCAATCCTAGGTCTTGGGATGTTGTGTAGAGAGATTTGTCTTGGTGGGCTTGAATCGGGGTCTATTAAGGGTGGCCCAACCCCCTTAACCCTTTCTTAGTTAGCTCAAGTGTCACCCGCACCATGTGGCATATATTTATTTATTTATTTTTTCTGGCTGCGTGTCGTTATACTGTTAGATGACTCAAATTATCTTTCTCCCATTGGCTGAAATCTTATACACAACCATTATCCTCCCTTGTTGGACAGTAGGATTACTCCTAGTTAGCACTATAAATACCACCCTTTTCATTCCATTTGAGGGATCTTTTGGCCCTTATTTCTCACTAGAGACCTCTCTCTAACCCAGAGCTTCCCTCTCTGAAACCGTGATCATCCTCACGTCATCCTCTCGCCACTTGGCACTTGAGCTCCTAAGGATTGCTTGGTTCTTCTCTCCTGGCAATCTCCACTGCATCCCATTACTTTTATGTGATAGGGCCTTCCATCTACATACAAGAGCCCACATTTACAGTCTCCTTGGCCAATTCCAGCTCCCATTTTTATAAAAATCCACAACCTTTGCATTGCTTGAAATCCCAGCTCAATTGGCAAGTGCTTATTGGAATTAGCTAGGAGAGGTGACAGAGATATCCAGTTATCGTAAAAGAAATTTCTTTTTCTCCATCTTCTTTGTACAAGCTGTAGGCTAACTGTCTAACCTTTAACATATTTTTCCAAGTGCATGTGACACCCCATATTATGCCCTTTTAGTTTATAAGTGTGGATCCAGACAACCCACAAGAAAATTTCCCAATGTCTAAGCTTTAACATCTTTTTACAAGTGCATGTGCTGTTCAGGTCTGGCTTGACAGCCCAATATTTTGCCCTTTTAGTTTATTATAAGTGTGGATCCACACAACCCACATGAAATTTTTTGAAGAAACTTTATACCACAAGAGCTTGATAGGTATAATCAATTTACAGTAAGACAATAATTTCAGTCCAAGATCATTTCTGTCTCTGGATGGCATGTCTGCCCGTTTTATCTTACTTCCCATTAAATTTTGTCATTTCCTTAACATAAAAAGGACTTGAAACTTCTTTCCAGGTCCAAAATTACAGAGGTAGGAAGGAAGAACACAGCTGTACAATTAGCCTGAATATTCTGGCGAATTGATTTAACCAATTGTAGTTTGCAAGCATAAGATAAAAATTTGTGTGACCAAGAGTATTCTAGCTGTAATTCTTTCAACAAGAATCTCACAATCCATTTTGGTCAACCCTTTTTTTTACCAAAGGAAGTTCAAGATACTCGACAGGCAAAGAGCCTACTTTCATCCAACAATATTGGTTATTTCATCTCTGACTTTGAAGGATTACTTGCAGCCCATAAATGTTATAGAAAATATCTAGAACAACTTGGTTACATTCTCGATGTGCTTATTGATTCTAATTCTCAATTAAACTCCTCTTTTTTTTTTGTGCTACCAAAGGAACAAGGTTTCTTGCATCATTTCAGTCCAATTTTATTGCCTCTCATTTGTGATCCTCCACCACTGGACCATGGGTAGACCCATGTTGGAGTCTAATTTAGAAGAGTTGGATTAAGGGATTGCTATGTTTAGTTAATTAGTTTATTATGTGTATTTAGTTTAATTAGTAGTATGATCTTTGTATTTAGGGGTTGGTTTGTAGAAGATGTGTGCTTTAGGGGTTCTTCTGAAATTTTATATGTTTTTAGGGGTTTATGTGTAATTTAGGTTTCTTTAGGGTATCAAAGCCATGAAAGAATTAGTTTTTGATGAATTTGTATTGAAAGAGAAGTGTGATTTTCCCCCTATTGTATCTCTTTCTTCTTCTATCTCTCCCACATTCTTTCTTGGTTGCAATATTCTGCATAAATGCATCAAAATGTTCTTTAAAATAAAAAGAAGAATTGATTCTAAATTTTTCTATATTGCGAGCATCCATTACTTCCTTGGAGATAGGTGGATAAACCCATCTCACTCCAAAAATGAAATTAAATTATGCCAAAAGTTTAAAGCTATATGATGGCCGAGAAACAACATGGCAATTTGTTCTGCTGCAAGACTTGTACATCACACAAACATCTTGGAGTGCTTTATGAGGCCTTATCATGTACAGCAACTCATTATTAATCCTCTGAAGGTCAACATCCAGGCGTAGTTGTCAAAGGCGCTCCTTTTTAAATTTTTTTCCAATATTGTGAGTGATACTTCTTTAAAGATTAAAAATTTGACACTGTAGCAGAATAATTTCCATTGTTTTTTTTAATAACAATTAGTAGCCATTCATGATATCGTCATACTGCTAACATATACAAGAGTTGCATGTTGCAGTTGTAGTACAGTGCCTCCCCTCCATGTAGCGTACCTTCCCTGAAATTTACTTCTAAAATCAAGCTGTTAGCTAACTTTGCTGTGAATTTATAAGAAACCGTTGCAACTGTAGTTTGATTTTCTTAAAAAGTGCTATTTTGGAAAATTGAAGGTGAATTTCTAAGACATGGTTTGAGGCTCTTGTTTTCTTTGGCTATGCAGATGGAAGATGGGAGCTCAAGATACACAGTTGATGAAGCACTCTTGGCCGTGGGGTTTGGAAATTTCCAGATTCTTGTTCTTGCTTATGCAGGGATGGGTTGGGTTTCAGAAGCAATGGAAATGATGCTTCTTTCATTTGTTGGACCGGCAGTTCAGTCAGAGTGGGGGCTTTCTTCTCAAGAAGAGAGCCTAATAACCAGTGTGGTTTTTGTAGGCATGCTAATTGGGGCATATTCATGGGGCATTGTTTCAGATTACTATGGACGACGGTGAGACTTCCCTCTTTTGGATTCTACTCTAATGGTTGGTTTCTTAATGCATTCTATTGGAATTTGTAGAGAAGAAATTTCCACCTAATGCCATATTCTTTGTAGGATGTATGAATTGCTTTATAAGTTGCTTGAGTTCTAAGTTCTTTGAATCTAAATTGAAAGACTTAAAAATTGTGATTATGTATTTATTTAATGCCTAAATCAATTATAAGTCAAATTTAGTAGTGGCTTTTCGTCAAAATACAGCAGCTGGGCCTCAATTTGAATGCTGCCAGATCTTCAAAACACTGAAATTCACATTGATAGTCCAAGGTCTTGTAGTATAGGTAAAAACATCCCGAGGCCAAGTAAAAAATATTGCAAAAAATCCAAAATATTGTGGCTAAACTCAATTTCTCGTGATTCTGGAAAATGCAGATGATTCTTGCTGTTCCTCACTTGCGTGTTGCTGGCATGTAGAGCATGTGTGTTGCTGGAAAAGGTCCTCCGGTGATGATTTTCTGGATGGAGATAGATTGAGGGGAGGTGAGTTTAATGGTGGTGGTGGTGTGTCAAAACAACTCTGTCAAGGTGGGATTTTAAAGTGGTTGGCAGATGGAAATTTTCAGGTGGTGTGTGGAGATTATCTGGCGGTCAGATGGCAATGAAACTTCAGGGGGTGGTGTTTCTGGGGTTCTTTCTTTAATACTGTGGGTGGTGTCGTGAAAATCTTCAGGAAAACTGGTTTTGAAAATTCAGTGGCATGACTGCATTTGCAGATGAAAAGTTCTTTGAATTATATTCTGCAAATTTTGAACTTTGTTGTTGCAGCAATTGAAGCTTGTGGAAGTGAATTGCAGTTGTTTGGAAATTTTCAGTTGGCACATGGGGATTCATTGGTGGACAGATGGTGATGAAACTTCAGGGGATGGTGTTTTGTGGGGTTCTGTCTTTGAAAGTGTGGGTAGTGTCATAAAAATTTTCTAGAAAAAGGGGTTTTGAAATTAAGTGCTGTAATTTCTGGGAAAGTTGCAGATGAGCCGTGCTTCGAAATATCTTTTGCAAGCTCTGAACTTTTTTGTTGCAGCAATTGAGGCCCATGGAAGCGAATTGCAGTTGTTTGGTGGATGTGGTTCAAATTTTTGGATGATTCTTCAATGGAAATTTGATAGATCAGTTATAGAAGAAGATTATAGATGTATTAAGTTTGGTCTGATACCACATTGATGTAGAACAAAAATAGAGAATCAGAAATAGAGAGAGAGATAAGATTGACAGATTTAAGGGAGGGATATAGAACGAAGAAGAGAAGTAGTTGAGGAGATGAAGAAAGAGAGAAGAGAAGGGGCTGCTGGACAGAACAGGAAGTAGACCCCAATAGGGAAGAGAAAGTTCAGATCAGAAACAGATCATGGGAAAATAATTGAGAGTGATCAGAACAGGGCAGAAGAAGAGAAGAGATGAGGAAGAACAAGGAAGGAGAGAAGGAGAGGTTGCATGACAGAGGGAAAACCAGTCTGGAAATCTGAATTCAAAATGATCACTTTCTAATAAATTACAAAGAAAGTGCTTATACAGTTATACTCCAACATTACAACTAAAAAATAATTACAAAATAACCCCAAAGTACTTAAAATACATAAAATAAACCTAAATTAACTAAACTTCTAACATAATCCGAAAGTTTCCTAAACTAAAATAAAAATCCTAGCTACAACATAAACACCTAAAGTTCTGTCACCAGGAATTTCATTTTGCTATAACTGCTTTGCCTTAGAAGAGATAAATGGAAGGGATTTTAAGGCTTCAAGCACATAAATGGTGGATCTGATTGGATGTGGTTGTCTTATCCTGCTGGTGGTCGCATTTGTTCAGATTGGGGTGACAGTTAGGTGGGCCAGGGCTAGCTAATTTGAAGTGCTTGATTAATTATAATGTAGAACATTTAAAAAGGGAATTTTTTGGGTGGGTTATTGATTGATGGTTTTATCCAGCTTATAGTTACATAAAGTGGGAGTGGGGAACCGGCAGATGCAGAAGATTCAAGGGTTAAAAGCTTCTAGGAAGCATCTATATATAATGTTCTAGAAAATATGTACCAAAATACATGTCTAGCTCTTAATGCTTAAATTAACAAAATTAAATTAGGGTTATATTTCCTTATCACAATGGTTAAGTTGTAAAATCACATTGTAACATTCTTTTTTTAATCCAAAATAATATACACCTCTGCATAAGAACTTCTTGTAGCAAATGCATAACTCTTCTTGTGTTCTTTAAGGCTAAAGTCAATTAATCTTGTTTGCTCCTCGTTGCTTTAAAAAGCCCTGCTGTCTGCACTTCCTTTTTTCTCACAGTACTTGGCAGACTATGCTTAAAAGAAGTGACTTTTTTGGAAATACTTTGAAAAAAATTGTATCTCATGGAGTTTCTTGTAGAACTCCTGCCTTTATGAGTTCAAAATTTTGGTAGTTGTTCTTTTAAATGATTTCTTAACTTGTGCAGGAGAGGATTCCTCATAACAGCCATGGTTACTGCTGGAGCTGGTTTCTTAAGTGCGGTTGCCCCAAATTATATTACATTGATTTTTCTTCGTTGTTTGGTCGGTATTGGTCTTGGAGGCGGCCCTGTACTCTCCTCTTGGTTTTTGGAGTTCATTCCTGCCCCAAACAGGGGCTTTTGGATGGTTGTTTTTTCTGCTTTCTGGACCCTTGGCACAATTCTTGAGGCTTCACTTGCATGGGTACATTTATGATTACCTCAATTTGTTAGTATCAATTTCATCAATATGCCCTGTTTTACCCTTCGCAATTTTTTGCTTATTTTACTATGTTTATGTGTAGTTTTTATACTTTTTTTTCAACTTCATTCTCATTTTGGTTTGCTGTGTTCTCCAATTCTGGATTCTGTCCAACTAAGTTAGTCTTCAAGGCCATGCAATTTATTCTAAGATAGTTTCTCTCCTTATTGCAAGTCATTAGTTATCCATGCGGATGAAGGCATACCTTAGAAATTAACAAGTGTGAATGCTCTAAATAATTCTTTGTTCAGGGAATGCTCAATTTTTAGATACAGGTTTGTTGGGAGTCATCATAATTCTTATGCAGCCTAGGGAATTTATACTGATCTCTATTTTTTTTTTTTTAAAAAAAAAATCCTTCATATATGGTGTAGGTTTAGGTTCATGGAGGACTGGTAGGTGATTTAGTGTTGCATACAAGAAAGCCAGAGGAAGTTTCCTCCCCACACCACCACCCCCCCCCCAAAAAAAAAAAAAAACGGAAGAACTTGAAGGAGCTGAACCCACTCTGGAATTTGCATGTGGGGTTGTGGATGTCTTAGATGCTGGCAGATTCAAATTTGAAAAAGGTGGGCATCTGTTCCAAGGTCTAGGGTGTTCAGATGCTTTAAGGATCTTGGGGAGTTATATTTTTTTTTTGGCTGAACTCTTTTCACTTATTCCCCCAGACCAAGACCAATCCCCCTTGTTCTTTCTCCCAAGGCAATGGCCTGGTGGGTCCTCCTGACCCTTCTTTTGATCCGAGCACAGCGGACTCCCTGATTCACCTAAGGAGTTAGGATGTCAAGGAGCCCCCAACTTTGCCATGCAGAAGCTGCTCTCCTGATTATTCCATGCTGAGATGGGAGTCCCTGCTGTTTTTTCACCAAGGAGTACGGAAATGGATGATGACCTGCAAGGGCTGAAATTTAATTTTCATAACAGCTATATCCCAGCTTAGTCTTGATTCCCATCAGTGACAAGGACCTTTTGGACAGCAACCCAGTGGACACATAGTCTACAAATTTTGAGGAAATCATATGCCTTGACAGTGAGAGCAATTGTTTCAAGGTACAGGTTTCTAACTGGATTTTTTAAAGGGTTAAAATGTTGATCAGAGATATTATGTTAGAGTCTCGTCTGGGGGCTTCGAGGAAAAAGCTATGAGCCTTTTGAAGGAACTTGAGAAAAAGAGTGAGATGAAGGCAAACAAAACCATAAAAGTATTGTGAGCAGAGGAAGAAGAAAGGAGTGCAGGGAACTAAAGAGGTCGGAGTTCTCAGTAAACCATGACTGACAGAAATTGGGAGTTTTCAGATTCTAAGGAGATTGGTTGCAGCCAGGATTATTTGCCAGATTTATGATGTTAATGCTTATTTCTTGGAATGATAGGGGACTGAATGACAAACCTAAAAGGCCTGTTGTAAAGTAATTTTTGAAAGTGGAAAAGGGGATGTGATTTGCTTGCGGGTGACTAAGAAACTTTTGACAAGAATCTCATCACCAACACTTGGGGAAATTTGGAGAATGCAAGTCTGAAGAATTTCTTGACTTAATGTGAATGCTCTTACTGACCTTCCTCTCTTTTGGGGCCTTTTTTTTCACTTGGTCCAACTCAAGAGATCACTGTCTTTCTTGAGTATTGAGAGGTTTTAAATTGTGACGAGGGGAGGAACATTTTTAGTAAATTCACCCGAAAGCTCCTCCCTAGTCCCTAGGTGTATTTCTGACCATTTCCCTATTTTGTTGGACATTTTTTTGGAGGAAGGGGTGAAGAGTAAATTGGGGAAAAATTCTTTTCTTCTTTGAAAATGTGTGGCTCAAGAAAGAAGGTTTTAAGGAGCTTATCAAGGAGTGGTGGTTTGCTCTCTCGTTTGAAGGCTTTGCTAGTTATGTGCTCACTTCAAAGCTAAAAGGATTAAAAAAAATTCCTTTAATGGTTGAATAGAAACACCTTTGGAAAATCCAAGTGAAGAAAGGATAGAGTTCTTACGAGAAAGAGTTTTGGTGTCCATTGGCATTGTTGGATCAGGGTTTGTTTGTGTATTGTGTGGTTTTTGATATTTGTGGATGGTGAGCCTAAATCTTGGTTTGCTGCATCGAGGGGTTTTAGAAAAGAAGACCCTTTATCCCCTTTTTTGTTTGTTCTTTAGTAGATGTTTTGAGTAGGATGGTGGGTAGGCAGTGGAAAGGGGTTTGGTTAAAGGGCTAGAAGTGGGGAGAGAGGGGGTGGTGGTTTCAATCTCTTGCTCGCTGTTGACACCATTTTCTTTGAAGACAAGCATAGTCTCTCTTTTAAGTGTATTTTGGGTATTCTTCATATTCTCGAGAGGGTGTCTGGGCTCAAAATCAATATGGGGAAGAGTGGTTTAGCAGCCATGAATGTGCCAGTCGAGCGTGTTAGGGAGCGGGCGAACGAAGTGGGGTGTGTTATTTTGGATTGGCCTTTGACATACTTAGGTCTCCCTTTGGGGGCAATCCTAGAGCTGCAGTTTTTTGGAATCTGGTAGTGGAAAGGGAGACGTAGAGATTAGATGGTTGGAAGGGAGTCCTCTTTTCTCTTGGGGGTAGAATTACTTTGATTCAGGCTTGTGTTGCTAGCATCCCATTTTATTTCCTGTTCGTCTTCAAGATTCTGGTGGAGATTGCTAGCAAGCTCGAGAGGATCATGAGAGAGTTTTTGTGGTCCGATGGGGGACTCATAGGGACCATTTAGTGAGTTGGAATGAGATTTGTAGATCTAAAAAGAAGGAGTTGGGGGGGGGGGGGGGGTGGGTTTGGATCTTTGTAAGTTGGTGCCTAAAAACACTGCTCTTCTAACTAAATGGCTATGGCGTTTCCCTCTAGAAGAATTGTCCCTCTAGCATAAAGTAATAAGAAGTAAGTTTGGGTTGGATGATAATGGGTGGGATAAAAAGCTAGTTTAACATGCTCTTTGGGGAGTCCGTGGAAATCCATTTCTTAGACTCATCCTTTTTCATCCCTCACACTAAACTTGAGGCGGGAAGGGGTTTTCATATTAGTTTTTGGAAAGACCCTTGGCTGGGAAATGCATCATTTTCTACTTCTTTCCCTTGTCTATTTCATCTTAGTTTTGAACAAAATAAAGCCATTTCTTTCGTTCTTGGCGAATTGAGTAGTCTTTTGGTGTCCTAGAATCTTCATTTTAGGATACCTCTAAATGATAGGGAGATAGTTGAATTGTCATCTTTGTTATCTTTATTGAGCGGGTGTAATCTGTCTTCGGGGAGGGACGTTCGTTCTTTTAGTCTTCGGACCAGTCAGGTGTGTTTTCTTGCAAATATATTTTTGAATTTTTGATTCGTTCCGACTCTTCTATCTCGCTATAATCCACTATTGGGAAGGTTAAGGTTTCCCCTGAAATAAAGGCCTTTTCTTGGTAGGTTGTGCTTAATAAGATAAATACCAATAATTTGTTGCAAATTAGGAGACCTATGAAGGCTCTCCCTCCCAATGTCTGTGTGCTTTGTTACAAGAACTCTGAGACAACTTCTCACCTTCTTTTGCAATGTGAATTTTCTTTGAGTATTTGGAATATGCTTTTTGGTGTTTTGGAGGAAAGTTGGGTTTGTCCTCCCTTGGTGGAAGACCTTTTGGAAATATCCTTTGCAGGTTTTGGCAGAAGAAAGGACAGGGCAACTTTATGGAAGTGTGGCTTATTCTCAGTACTATGGGGTTTATGGATAGAATGTAATACCCGTATATTTCTAGGAAAAAATTAAATCAGATGTTGGTTTGGGAAAAGTAAAATATTTGGCCTCTTTGTGGTGTGTCGGGTATGGATTTTTTAAAGAGGCAAACTTCTAGGAGTTTCATAGGGATTGGAGGAACACGTTGAGTGGATGATTTTTTCTTGTGCATTTTTTATGTTTTCGTTTAGTCTTGGAGAGTCTCAGTTTGTCTTGGGAGATTTCTCATTCTCCCTCTTGTAAATTCTCTTTCTATTAATGATGATATCTTCTTTTGTTATTACAAAAAAAAGGAAAAAAAGAAAAAAAAAAAGAAAAAATGCCATGTTGAGGAAAATATAGGACCTGACATTAATTCTCAAGGCCTGAATGATGAAGGGAAATTACAAAGGATCCTTTCAGGAAAATACCTATCTGTGCTGATAAATACAGAAAAAATTGGATGGAGACAAAAATCTAGGGCCTTATGTCTTAAGGATTACGAATGTAACACCAAGTTCTTCCACTGATGAGCCAATGCTCATAGAAGATTTGACAATTTGAACAGCATAAAAATTAATGGGGAAATTTTAGAAAAAGATGGAGACATCAAAGTAGGCATTTGCATATTCTATGAAACCCTTTACTCAATCATCTACATGGAGACTGCAGGTATTGGGGATTAATTTCATCAGGAACAGCACCTTTGCAGCCTTGTGGCTTGAAAATCCTTTAGTGAGGATGAATCCTTCATGCTCTGAAAGATTGTAATGGGGATAAAGCTCTAGGACTGAATGACTATACCATTTTTTTTCTCCCAAACAGATTGGGATGTTCTCAAAGTGATATTATGAAGGTCTTCAACGAGTTCCATTCTTTGGGTGGATTTATGGGCAGCATGTATTCTATCTATGTTCCTTTGATTCCTAAGAAGATGGGGGCTGTAAACATCAAAGATATCACCCTATAAGCTTGGTGGGGAGTGTTTATTAGTTCCTTTCCTAGGTTTTCGTCTCCAGACTAAAAGAAGCAATCCTGGAACTTATTGGACAGCACCAGCATGCCTTGTCAAAGCCTTGAAGGGAGGCAAATCATGGATGCAGCCCACATTGCTTTGGAAATTTGGATAGTCACTCTAGAGATGGAAAGGGAGGAGGTTTCGCAGAATCAATATGGAAAAGCTTTCGATCTTGTTTGTCATGACTTTCTTCTGTCATGAACAATGGGCTTTGGAAACTTATGGTGTAATTTGATTAAGAATTTTTTATTACACCATCTGGCTGCCCTTCAGACTCTTTCCTCTCTTCCAGTGGTTTGCGGCAAGGAGAACGCCCTTTCTGCCTTGCTTCTTGTCATTGTATTGAATCTGCTCAGCCTCCTGGTGCAAAATGCCACGAGAACATGACTTTTAAAGGGGTTTATGGTGGAAGGAAATGGCAGGGAGCTGGAAATTTCTCTTTGCAGATAATACCCTTATTTTCTGTGAGGCGGAAGCTCAACAAATCCTTATCTTGAGCTGCATAATTCTTTGCTTTGAAGAAATTTCTGGTTGAAAGTTAATTTGGTGAAGAGCGAGCTTATTTTCATTGGGAATGTGAGATGATGCTTCTTGACTGGTATCATGTGTTGCAAGCTAAGGATTTTTCTTTTGAGCTACCTCCACCTTGGTGCAATGTTTTAAGGAAAAATGGGTTTAGGAACCTATTGTCCAGAGGTTTGAAAAGTAGTTGGCTGGTTGGAAGCAAAACTCTCTCTAAAGACAGAAGCTCATTCCAGCCTTTCATTTTACTTCATGTCCCTTTTTCTCCATTCCTTGCTTTGTGGCTAGAAGATTGGAAGATATTCAAATAAGATTTCTTGGGGGAACATACAGGAGTTTTTCAAATTCCACTCAATTAAACGGGAAGTTGTTTGGAAGCCAATTCAAAAAGGTGGCTTGGGTCTCAAATCTCTTGCATTGCTGAATAAATCCCTCCTTGGTAAATGACTCTAAAGATTCATGGAGAGACATTGTTGCTTTTATTTATGACCTTGATTACAATGGCTGTATATCCAAAGAGGCTAAGCAGTCCTATGGGTAAATGTCTAGAAATGGATCAGAAAAGGTTGGGAGGATTCCGTAACTTATCCATTTCAATGCTGGATATGGTGATAGTATGTGATAGTATCTTCTTTTGGCACGACTTCTGGTGTGGCTCATCCCCAGTGAGCTCCCAATTTCCTGCCATTTTAAATTTGGCCTGCAATAAAGATGCTTCTGTGAGTAGTTATGCTGACCACTTTGATAGTTGAATGACTTGGAGCATCCCCTTTGTGAGAAAGGTGTCAACATGTGTGGATCGAGATCCGACTCCTCAACGAGGATGGCTATCCAAAATGTGTTCAATGACCATAATCTGTACGTTCTATGAAGTCGCCATTAACCTTTTTTTTCTTTTAATTTTTTTTTAATTTTTTTTTAATTTTTTATTTTTAATCTAGGTGTGGTTAAGTTCACCTAAAAACTATCAATTGAATTGGTCTCTAGCTAATCCTAGGGTCCAAGGAACTGATAGTCTATAGTCAACGTACCAAAGCCTTGGGAGTTCAATTATGTGAGGGGAGGGTACTAGCATCCCCTACACACCCGTCCTTTTGAAGGGTACCATGATAAACTCAGGATATTCAAACATTAATCAAACATAGTATTTGACTCTTCACTTTGATGAATAGGCTACCTTTCCTTTAAATATTGTTCCATCCTATGACCATCGAGTATCCCATTAGAGTCATAAGGCTTCCCTCACATTAGAATCCTAGGAAGAAAGTTATCACACCACTTTTTGGTTCCGTCGTCAAATTAGTTAAACTAGGGTTTTCTTGATTATACAAGATATGAATAGGTTACAATGAAGAAATATGTACCAAATCATACAAGAAAAGGAAAACCAGGAAACAAAAATCAATAAAGCAATCCACAATCAAATCCTAAATGCAATCAAGTCAATGTTACCAAAAGCGAGATGCAATAACAAAAAAAGAATAACAATATAAATTCCAGAACAAGGAAACATGATCACCTTCAATATTTACCTGATATAGAAAGTAACTTAGAAAATTCAAACGCAAATTTCCTATTTTGAAAGATTTCATCTCCCTAATTTAAGAGAGGAACGCAAAGGGAAATTCAAGACATTATTTACAAGGCAACACTGTTTTTTGATTTTTAAAATTCTCCTTTTTCCGTAGCCTTTGGAAAATAAAAAGCCCTAATCCACCCCAAAAGAAGGCCCTAGAGACTATAAAAAACATAGAAAAACCCAAGAAATTTTAAGAATTTCCCTACAATTTTTATGAATTTTTTTGGGTTTTTAAATTACTAAAAGGCCATTAAAATGGAAGATAATGGTAAATAATAACAATAATAAGAATAATGATAACAACTGCTAAAAAAAAAAAAATAGAACAACGGAAACATACTTTCAAGGCTTTTCAAATTTTACTAAATTTACACTAATCAACATGGATTAAAATGAATAAAAAAAAAAAAAAGTAAATAAATATAAAGAGAAAAGGAAGAGGAAAAAAAATCAAGCTTACCATGCATGTGCGTGCGTAAAGGGGCAGATCAAGACATGTTGCTTAGGTTTTTTTGTGAAATCAGACCACAACCCATGTAGCGGCACTCTCATGGTGCCTGCAAGCCTCTTCCGCTGCCACCCAAACTGAGCGCCACCTCCAGCTGTCTGTGCCAGCACCGTCACCAGAATGCAGCAAAGCTGCTGCTGATGCTGCTTCTGCTGCCAAGGCTGCTGTTGACTTCTGCTCCGCTGAACTTCTTCCTCTTCTTTTGCAGAAGGTAGCTTCTGCCATAGGTGATGGCGACAGGTGGTTCCCATGACGGAGAAGCCGTCTTCTTCCCGTTCTTCCTTGTTGTTGGTTCTCCAGTTGCGCAGCTGGCTCATCAACCACCATGAATTGTTGTTCAGCCACCAAAGTCTCGTTAGAAAATCTGTCTGGGTTTCTCCTACACATCACTATTCTGTTCATGCAAAATAGAAGGGTCTCGTGACCTTCTAACGACTGTGGCCACCTCCCTTGCCATAGCCGGACTTTCTCATGCTGCCGGAATAAGAGTTGCCAAATCTCTTCCCTCTGTTTTCTTTGTTAAGCTGCAGTGCTTTACAGTGGCCTTTGTCACTGCTAGCACGCACTGTTGTCGCCTCTGCTGCAGCTTTCCAATGCCAAAGTCTCTGACCTCCTTACAATCTCTTCCTTCTCTCTAGACTTACTTTTCTAGGTTTTCTTCTCCATGCTTCTTCTTCTCTAGGTTCCTTCACATAAGGTTTATGACCCTAATGCCATAGCTAGACAAAAGATGAAAAGACAAAGGAAAGAAGAAAATACTAAAGGTGCAACCAATTCATTAAACAAAAAAGCTACAACTTTAAGTAGATCTTCAAAAAAAGAAAAATAAGTACTACTTCATATTTGATGCAAAAAAAAGACTTGTGGATATTAAATCTCAAGCAAGAAACCATGCCAACAAGCAAAAAACCGAGGAATCATAAATAAACTGTTAGCAAGATCATACCTTGTGTTTTTATTCAATAAGATTAATCAAGAACACCAAGATAGATGCAAGAAAACCAAGAATTTTCCCCAAGAAGACCAATATGCTCTTCATCATCCCTTTCTAACATGAACTCTTCTCCATATATTGGTTATATGTGTGTCCAATTCTCCCTCTTGAGCATGTGCCTCTTCCTTGTGATAAACATATCTCCTCGAATGCTTCCTTGAGCCCCCAGTTCAATGTATGTGTCCTTGGTCCCATGTGTCTTGTGTTTAGGGCTTAACTTCCTTTTTATAGAGAAGAAGGAAGGTAGAATGTAGCCCTGGCACCCTATTTCCAAATGCCCTTTAGAGACAAGGAAACTCCTTCCATGTCCCATAAGGGTGATTTGATGCGAACCCCCCCTTGTCTTAAGTAAAAATCCTTAATTTAACTAACAATAACTCCCTATTCCAATTAATAAAAACCCCAAAATATAGAATTGAAGCTTCGAAGTGCTATGGATCAGCAATTTGCATGCCAAAATATCAGGAGGGATAAAGGCTCTATTTATGCTCCTAATTCTTTTCTCACTCTTTAATTGCCCAAATAAACATGAGTTGATCCAATTATTGGCTAAATTGGCCTCTGACAAAATAGAGTGTCAACTTTGAAACAGTAGAAAAGGATATCAGGAATTGCTTGCACTGAAATGTACTGAAATAGAGTGTCGACTCTTTTCTTCATTCCCAAGGCTGCTTGCACTGAAATGTACCTGGTTGGACCAACCCAAATGTGCCTAAATGGAATCTTAAATAAACAACTTCTGTAAGAAGTTGGATAATCCATCTGAGGCCATGATTAACTTCCCCTGAAAGCTGTTTGGAAAAATCCAGCCCTGACATGAGTTGCTGATTTTTTTGTGTGGCTTGGGAGGCTTCTTTTAGAAAATTCTCATTATTAATAACCTCCAGGAAAAAAGGAGTGTAACTTTGGTTGAAAGATTCTTTCTATGCAAAGATGATGCTGAATTTGTGTACCATATCTGCTTCACTGCCCCTGGACCAGCAATATGTGGAATCTGGCTACTGTTCTGGCTGGTCAGCACTTGGCTACATTTGAAACAGTAGAAAAGGATATCAGGAACTGGAAGGGTATACTTGCAAACTGGGATAGGTAAAAGGTATGGAAATTTGATGGAAATATTGATTTTGATTAAAAAAAAAATGATGACAATAAAAATGATAACAACAGTAAAGCATTGAATTCTTTAATGTAAACTTTAGATATTTTTCCTGGACATAATAATGCAAGTTTTAGAACTAAAATATTATAAATAAAATTCTTCAATGAGAGATAAGTAGTATATAAGATTTAGTAACTGTAATATAATAATTAATAATCATATTAAACACATTCCATTAATATAAATACAACAACAGCAGCAGCAGCAATGGCACCAAACCAAGTCTTGAGTCCCACTAGGTGGGTCGGCTACATGAATCCTTTTTTGCCAATTTACATGATTTTGGGCAATTTCCTCCGATAATTGAGACTGTTAAACCTTACTATCTCATTTCAAGTTATTTTAGGTACACCCATGCCCCGTCTACTTCCACCAACAATAACTAGCTAACTCCGTCTCATGATGCACTGTTTGGCCATTGTTGGAGGTGCCCAAACCATCTCAACCACCCCTCCTTGTCTTATCTTCTAGGTGCTATGTGTGACTTAATGCAAATATGTTCATTCCTTCATTGTTTTTTAACATTTTATGACTCATCCACCTTGACATTCTCATTTTGGAAACTTCTATTTTTTAGATATGTTATTTCTTAATTGCCGATATTCTGACCCATATAGCATAGGTGGTCTTATAGTCATTCTATAAAACTTTCCTTTTAATTTTAAGGGTACCCTACGATCATACAGCACGACCAAAGCACTTCTCCATTTTAACCAGTTTACTTTAACTCTCTTTATTAATTCTTCTTCAATTTTTCCTTCAACTTAAATACTAGATCCAAGGTATTGAAATATACTAATGCTACTAGTTTTTTGACCATCGCATTTAATCTTTTCTACTGTAT